>NC_142036.1:8577118-9220636 GCF_982192425.1 Myodes glareolus | reverse complement strand
CTTCAAAACTATCTTACCCTGTCTTGGCAGGATATGACAGTCTTGTTTTATCCATTTACGGATATTCTGTAACTCTGTCAGTAGTTGAGGTATGAGCATTTCTTTACCCAAAGGCCAGTTCTGCCAAGAAGAAAGGCTCCAGGTGGAGTGTCTTTGGTGCTCAACATTCTCTCGGGCATAGATCAGTGTTGCCAGGAGTGATTGTGTCTCCCTATCATAGAACTCTGAATTAGATTAAAGGCCATTTTCTACAGCTCTTTGAAGAGGTTGAAGATTATCTATCTATACTGAATATAATCTCTATATATCTAAAGAACCTGATTAGTCTAATTATAAATGACAAACTTAGATGACTGTTGATCTATATAATTCTCAATATCTATCTAACTTAAAGACTGAGATAATAAACAAGTGTGCAATAAATGAGGACAATGAGACCTCCAAATATAAACAATGTGCAAGTATACATTGCAATATGGTAAATATATATCAATACATAAACAATATATAAGTATCTTAATCAGAGGTAGAAGTGTACAATGCAATATGGTAAATATACATATATCAATACAATATATATATACAAATACATAAAAATGTTTTAAACAGAGGTAGAAGCATGAAGCATGCATGCATAAAATAGTCAACATAATTTAACTTTGTATCAATATATAAGAATCGATACCAATATGTTTGTCTAAAAGCAATAACTCACAAGTACAAATCTATTTATCCCATAATCCAATTATCCCTCTTTTTTTTTTTTTAAGATTCCTGTGCTTATAAAATTCCTCCCCCAACCCTCAACCGTATACTAATTATAACCAACCCCTAAATGATGTCCCTAAACCCAAGGACAAACTTTATTGGGAGAGGGGACGTCGTTCTCTAGAATTACTTCCAGCTGTCATGGGGGCGACGTTCTTTCTGGGGGATCCTGTGAAAGTAAAATGATGGTTAAATTTCAAGATCAATGTCTTTTAAAATTGCAAATAGTCTCTGAGTATTTTGTGGAGGTCTGGCCAGAATGTTGTACAAGATGTGCACCATTTCAGCACGTTGGAACCGTCTTCTGCAGCTGGTACCCAAAACAGGTCTTGTAGTAGTGCTATCAGTATCATGACGTCTTATCAACCAGGTGGAGTTGTTGTTATGGGGCCCCATCTTCTTCCTGGAAACTTCAAATGTCACTGTAGGAAAAACTCATTGTTCATTGTGGAAAACTTAAACATTAATTATATAGACATATACATGAATACCTATATTCAATGAGAGACATGATAGATATATTTAATGAAGGTATGATAGATATGAAGAAAAGTAAAGATGTTTTCTAAACTCATATTTCTTTCTGTCCCATATCATGGCTCTTGACATGAGACAGAAACTCCAGAAACTCTGGGTTTTTCTTTAAACAACAGGCTTGAAATTAGAGAGGGACTGAGCCAGAGTCCAACTCTAAAACCAGCTCTATAAATTTAGAAATATGATTTAGTATATGGTACTTACAGAACCTATTCAGTTTTCTTGATAGTCCCTATTGGGCCGTTATTTTCCATCTGTCAGTATTCAAATATCCAGGGTCCCTTGAACTTTTCAAAGATCAGTGTTTTCCTGTGGAGATAAGAACAGAACCCTGCCCCCATTCTATATGCTTTTCTTACCACCTGTATGGTTATCATCATTGTAGATGCTGTCATTTCTCCTTTCCAAGAGGTTTCTCCTCTTCAAATCGAACCTTTATTAATTTTGATGGTATCCACAATTTTTCATCTCCTGTGGAAACAAGAGCAAAACCCCTTCCCCAACGTAGCACATCTCCTGGCTTCCATTGAGAGGTCAGCACGTCTTTGAAATAAACAGGTTGGTTTAGTTCAGAAGTTTTTTCCATTATCCAATGCCTCTCTGCTGCTGTTGTTCCTTTCTCATTAGCATTAAGAAAATTCAAGGTTAATAAAGCATTATGCAATCTATTTCTGGGGGTATCTTTCGTCCCTTTCTGTTTGTTTAGCATATCCTTTATAGTACGATTTGATCTTTCTATAACTGCCTGACCTGTAGGATTATTTGGTATACCTGTAACGTGTTTTATATTATAATAAGCAAAGAAGCGTTTCATTTTCTTAGATACATATGCTGGACCATTGTCTGTCTTTATTTGTGCAGGTATACCCATGATGGCCATAACTTCCAATAAATGTGTGATTACCGAATCAGCCTTTTCTGAGCTCAGGGCAGTTGCCCATTGAAAACCTGAATACGTGTCTATGGTGTGGTGTACATATTTTAATTTACCAAATTCCATAAAGTGGAACACATCCATCTGCCAGATTTCATTCCTTTGAGTACCCTTTGGGTTACTCCCTGCAGGCAACGGTGTTTGATTATAGAAAGAACAAGTAGGACATCTCTTTATAATGTCCTTAGCTTGTTGCCATGTAATGGAAAACTCTTTCTTTAAGCCTTTACTATTGACATGATGTTTTTTATGAAATTCTGAGGCCTGCAGAACGCTTCCAATCAATAATTGGTCAATTTCAGCGTTA
This sequence comes from Myodes glareolus, assembly GCF_982192425.1. Taxonomy (NCBI): domain Eukaryota; kingdom Metazoa; phylum Chordata; class Mammalia; order Rodentia; family Cricetidae; genus Myodes; species Myodes glareolus. Next base: position 9,218,090 of record NC_142036.1, on the reverse strand, counting down.
CCTTGTGCTAGAGGCCCAGGCAGACCGGTATGGGACCGGATGTGTGTTATGTACATTGGACAAAGCCTATTCCTAATTATGTCCTGTACCTCGATAAACAATGAAGTCAACTCTGTGTCATCTGGTATGAATTCAGCGGTTTCAATATGCAAGATAACTCTTTCTGCATATTGTGAATCTGAAACTATATTAAGAGGTTCTTTAAAATCCCTTAGCACCATAAGAATGGCATATAATTCTGCCTTGTGGACAGAATTATAAGGGCTTTGTTCCACCTTACTCAATTCTTCCGATTTATAACCTGCTTTCCCTGATTTATTTGCATCGGTATAAAATGTCCGAGCTCCAGTTATTGGAGCATCAAGTACAATTCTAGGAAGAATCCAAGAAGTTCTCTTTATGAGGTTAAGTCTATCACTTTTGGGATAGTTGCTGCTAATTTCTCCCAAAAAATTAGCACAAGCTCTTTGCCATGGTTCATTATCTTCCCATAACTTTCTTATTTCCTCAGTAGTAAAAGGCACTATAATTTCTGCTGGGTCTATACCTGCTAGTTGACGAAGTCTCAGTTTACCTTTTATAATTAATTCTGAAACCTTTTCTACATAAGTTTTTAATTTTTTACTTGGTTTATGAGGTATAAATATCCACTCTAAAATAATATCTTCCCTCTGCATTAAAATCCCTGTAGGAGAAATTCTGGAAGGCAGTATGACTAGGATGGAACTAAGATTCGGGTTGACCCTATCCACATGTGCCTCCTGTAATTTTTCCTCAATCATTGTCAGTTCCTTTTCTGCTTCAACTGTCAATTTTCTGGGACTATTCAAATCCTTATCACCATCTAAGGTTTTGTTTAAATGAACTATTAGATCAGGTGTTATCCCAACAGCTGGTCGTAGACTGGAAATATCTCCTAACAATCTTTGGAAGTCATTAAGAGTCCGTAACCGGTCTCTCCTAATTTGTGCCTTTTGTGTTCGAATTTTCTCTAACCCTATTCTGTAGCCTAGGTAATTAATAGAATCTCCTCTTTGAATCTTTTCAGGGGCAATTTGTAATCCCCACCTAGGCAAAGCTTTCTTTACTTCTTCAAACATACTTTCCAAAATATCTTTATTTGAATCAGATAATAAAATGTCATCCATGTAATGATAAATTATGGACTTGGGAAATTGCTTACGAATTATTTCCAGTGGCTTATTAACAAAATATTGACACAATGTGGGACTATTGAGCATCCCCTGTGGGAGGACAGTCCATTGATATCTCCTAGTAGGCTGAGAATTATTATAAGTAGGCACTGTGAAGGCAAATTTTTCTCTATCCTTTTTTTGCAAAGGTATAGTGAAAAAACAATCTTTCAAATCAATAACTATAAGAGGCCATCCTCTTGGTAATAGAGAAGGCAAAGGAATTCCAGATTGTAGCGGACCCATAGGCTGAATTACCTTGTTGACAGCTCTTAGATCTGTCACCATTCTCCATTTACCAGATTTCTTTTTTACAACAAACACAGGAGAATTCCAAGGGCTGGTTGATTCTTCAATATGGTTAGCATCTAGTTGCTCTTGTACCAGCTGTTCCAAAGCCTGTAACTTATCTTCAGCTAGAGGCCACTGCTTGATCCATATTGGCTTCTCAGTTAGCCATTTTAAAGGTAGGGCTGTTGGTACCTCTAAAGGTTTGCTATTGGCTGTGTGTTCTTGTACAGCCTGAATGGCTGGTGACCTTTTTCCATAATACCTCATTATATCCTTCCCAGAATTGTGAGTTCCTGGAACTACAGGAATGTTAATCTGGGTATTCCATTGCTGTAGCAGGTCACGGCCCCATAAATTTATTGCAATATTTGCTATATATGGCCTTAATCTTCCTATTTGCCCTTCAGGCCCTATGCATTCCACCCATCTTGTGCTTTGTTTTACACGAGATAGGGTTCCAATTCCCAGGAACTGAACATCTACCTCATGAAGAGGCCAATTCGGATGCCAGGATTCTGGAGTAATTATACTTACATCCGCACCTGTGTCTAATAAGCCTTCAATAAAAATGCCATTTATACAGACTCTTAGCTTTGGTCTTTGATCGTTAATATACGTTTGCCAAAATATACGTTTACTCTGTCCTCCTGAATTTTTTGACTCATTCTCCACATGTAATTCATCGTTTAGACCAGTATTACTTTTTACGGCAGACATTGGAGTTTTTAATTTTCTTGGTGAGACACATTTTCGACTGTAACTGGGAATGACTGGGCCACTTTTGGCTTGGGGGCCTGCGAGAGGCCCCTCAAGGAGTTTCCCGATGGTATCGGGTTGCCTTGTCTGTCTGTTGTTGACCTGCATTCGTTGGACCAATGTCGGCCTTTACCGCATCTTCTGCATATACCTGAAGGCTGAGATCTCCTACTTTTGTCATTCCCAGAGGAGATATTATTCCTAGGATTTCTTTGCCTACAATCCCTTTTCAGATGTCCTAATTTACCACAATTAAAACACCTGGTAGTTTGATGTCTCCTCATAGCTTTGGAAATCGCTTCTCCTACCCAGGATTCATCGTTATAGCTAAACATCTCAACATTCATTGTATGCTGTATCCATTCTTCCATTGGTGCTGATCTAGATCTTAAAGGCCCAATTATCTTTTTACATTCAGTATTTGCATTTTCAAAAGCTAGAGATTCAAGAAGTATTCGTCTAGCTTCTGGGTCTGTTACCCCTATGTCCAGAGTCTTAATTAATCTTTGCACAAAGTCAGTAAAGGGTTCTCTCTGTCCCTGCCTAACCCTGGTATATGATTCGACCCTTTTTGCTGGATCTTGTATTCTATTCAAAGCATTCAAGGCTGCTTTGTGACATAAGGACAGCACTTCTTCATCATAAAGAGCTTGGACCTGTGGATCAGCATATGCTCCTACACCAAGAATTTGATCTTGGGAAACCTCCACACCTTTTGCTCTTCCTTGCTGTTCCATATGTTTGGATTCTTCTCTGAAATAAATTCCAAACATCAAGGAAGGCCCATCATCTAAAACTGCAGACACTAGCTGAGAGAAATCATGGGGGGTAGCTCTGACATTAGAAGCCCAAGTCCTTATCATTTCCTTAACAAATGCAGAGTGCAAGCCAAAGTTAACGACAGCTTGCTTAATTTCTTTTAAATCATTCATTGCTATTGGTGTCCATCTAGCTTCTTTAACTCCCTTTGAGCCTTTGGAAGTTAACCCTTTGTCAGAATAAATTACAGGGTATGTTGTTAGGACCCTGGGTAAGCCAGTTCTAACAGCTGGTGGTGGCATTGTATCCTGTCCTTGTGCCTTCTTACTCTGTTCACCAGCTCCAATAGTTTCTTCAATCATTTCTAATCTTTTTATCATTGTATCCCTTAAATCCTGAATCTCCTGACCTACCCGTGTTTCTAGTAATTTCACTAAGGTATCAGTTTTTTGGTTCCCATTCTGGAGGTTCATTCTATCTGTTACCTTATCAAAACTTTGTGGTAACATCTGAACGTCAAATTCAACAGCCTGTACCCTTTCAGGTAACTTCCTAGTACCCTTGGACATGGAGTCAATTTTGTCTATCATAGTATCCACTTGTTCAGATAACCCCTGATTTTCAATAATTTTAATCCTTTCAACTAGTTGTTCAATATTAGTCCGTAAAAATCGTATCTTTCTTAATGATAAAATATTGAAAAGAAAACTGAAACCTAGTAACAAGTAAATTAATATATTCCCATAGTCATATAAACCTTGCATGACATAATCCATTGTATTAATAAAGAAAACAGTAAAATTGGCGCTGGAAACAAAAACTGCCATATTACCTCTTGTCTAGTTGGTGGCGCTGTTGCCAAGTTGCGACTAGAACCACTGCAAAGGTGACTTAAACAGGTCCTGTTTCAGTGTCTGCCTTAGTATTTGTTAAAAACTAGGAAATATAAGTTGCTCAAGAAAGAAAGTTTAATTAAATCAATTCCATACACGGAACCAGAAACCCAGAATCCAGGGGTAGAAAAGAGCAACCCGGAATCCGCGTATGCCTCCACGTGACCGAGTCGTTCTGATTCACGCCACTAAAGCGCCGCACTTACAAGGGAAATTTGAAAACAACTCAGAAAAGAGCAAACCAGGCAGGCAGAGACTGTCCCGAGCCTGTGGAGCTTGGGAGGCATGGGGTTTAACTGAACTGCTGGCTCCACACACAGGGCACAGGCCGCAGCTGAGGGAGGTCTCGTGACTAGCCGAGCTGGTAGCAAGCAGTTGAGTGGGGGGGGAAGGGGGGGTTCTACAACCAAACGTGGGGCGCCAGATGAAGGCGTAAGTCACAGACAATCCCACACCAGTTTGGAATTATGATTAATAGAATGGTTATTTATTCAAAGGGGGAAAAACTTACAGATTACCGTCCCAGACAACAGCCCCTCCGCGCGAACAGGAAAGGAGTCCAGGGGCCGGAAACGGAGTCGGAAGACAAAGAAAAAGTGGAGGACAGCCGCTGCTTTTTTTAAAGGGAGAGACCACGCCCCAATGGGCTGGTAACTCAGCGGCGATTGGCTGAAGGAGCTGAAGGAACTCCCACAGCAATTTTCTTAAGAATATTATATAAAAAACAAAGTCCCAAAATCAAATAAATGAATATATCTGAAAAACCATATAAGTCATTTAGTATAACATCCATAGTATAATCATAAAAGTTATTAAATTTCTGGATGTGATATTGCCTGCAATTAAATAACTTTCAAATTTATTGTTTTTTTGTTAATCAAATAAACTAACCTTCATTATGAGATTTCAATAAATTGTTGTATGTGTATCTTTATTGGCCAGCAGGTGTTGTGGTTATAGCCACATGTCAGAGAGACATGATCATCATCAGCAGAACAATCCTACTCTCAGTTCCATGTTGGCACCTTCTTAAATTCTGTCAAACATGCTTTTCTTGATAAATTAAGAACAATTAAATTGATTCCTTACGTGGAGAGAGTGTTTGGTGGCAAGAATATGAAGGAACCCTGAAATCACAAGCCAGAAACTCCACATGTCACTGCACTGCAAGGAAATTGGCAGTAATGGGAGGAAGCATGCGCATGCTGGGGAAGTTTCCAAGATGTTACGTGGAAGGCCCACCAAGGGGTAGCTCTACTCCGGTGGGGTTTTTGCAAAACATGGCTTATTAGGTAAAATTGATCCAGGTGGTGGGGGGAAGCAGACTGTCTGGGCTATGGATGTGATGTCAGGGTTCATTTGGGGGCACCAGATGTTAATGCATACTATAAAGTAGTCATACACTGTAAAATCCCAGGTAGCTTACCCCTGAAATAATGGAAACTGTATTCTTTTAAACTCTGCCTGTCCCATTAGTTTCAGCCTCTCACAATTGTGAGAATCAAAGCAAGATTCTCACATCTTGCTTTAACCCATATTTAGTAATCTGTGTAGCACCATGAAGTGGTGACTTACCAGGAAAGATCCTAACCTGCATCTGTCTCGGAGAGGAGAGTCATGGTGACTGCCTCACTGCCTGCTTCCTCCCAACATTCTGTTTTGTCTACTCCATCCACCTATGTTCTGATCTATCAGGCCAAGCAGTTTCCTTATTAATTAACCAATGGAAGCAACAGAAATACAGAAGACTCTCCTACATCAACACCCTAGCTCAGAACTGAGTATAATAGAGTTCTTTACTTAGAGGTAGACCTGCAGATCACAGTCCTCTGCATGAGTAGGAAACAGAAAGTGAATCCAGCAACTGAGAGAGAAAGTGTGCACACAAGCTTTACAAGAAATGCCTGTAAGTAACAAGCTTTCACTAGTCTCTGGAGGGGTCAGGATCTTTCTTGCTATTCTCAGTCCCTCCATGATCTCACAAGTCACTAAACACAATGTGACTTTTTCACATATGTGACTTAAGCTACACTGATTGCAAAGCACATCAAGTAGAGCTTAGATTCAAACATGTCAAATATTTTTCGACTGTAAATGAGGATATTTCTAACTTTTCATCCTAAGTAAAGAGTTACTCAATGATGAATGTACACAGCTAATTAATGATCTTCCATAATGTCCAAACAATCATGTAAGAAAGTATGTAGATGTTAAACAATATGTTTTTTGAATTGAAGTTTTTATCACACAAATGCTGTTCAGGAAAAATGTGTTTTTGCACTGATAATGAGGCAATGAAGGGAAAGAAAGAAGTTATTTCTCCTTTGCTCACAGTTATTGTTAGTGGAGCACTATTGGATAGATAACACCTAGGACAGGACTTTTCTAAAGCAAGATTTAGTTGTTGGCAGGTAATTATTATGAAGAGGAATAGCATGGCTCACAGGGACCTAGGCACTGCTCTTAGAGTTCTCTGCTCAGCAGGAGACCCACCTGTCAACAGCCAAAAAGTGACCCAAGATGGTGTAACAGAACATGGTAAGTCCTTTGTCTACAGAATATCAATATTTTGACTTAGCAGATATATTCCTAGGTTACTTATGTCTTTTTTTTAAAAATTTTCTAAGAGTCTATGAAAAGAGGTAGAAGAAAGAGTCAGACAAACTGGGACAGACTATTTCCCAAAGACTCTCTCCAAATTCCCACAGGAGTGATTGCCTAAATCTCAGCTGAGTTTGATATGTCTCCTGTCAATATTGAGAACAAAGGTCAGAGTTTGTTCTAGATGATCAAACTATAGTAAGATTGATGATGGAGTTGATGATGAAAAGTATACATTAAGCATCAGAAAATGGATCAGGTTTGTTAATGAGGTGCACAGTTCTCTCAAAAAGCAGAAATATTTGAGACCTTCTAGAGTGATCAGATCATACAGTGTGCATGCTCCTACCTCCCTGGATCCTACAAACTGCTTCAATCAAAATACCTTAGGCTTTGCCCTGAATCTCATGAGAGATAAGCCTCACCAATACTTCTAACTTTCACTAACATTTTATCCAAGTCATCTCAAGAGTCATATCTACAATCAGAGGCAGAGGTGATTCTTAACATTTAGTTCACTTAGGTCATAATTGTGTGTGGTTGTGTGTTTCTCTCTCTGTGTGTGTGTGTTTGTGTGCGCATGTGTGTCTCTGTGTGTATATTAATTGAGAAAAAACAAGGCTCTATTTTTGCAGACCATCCAGACCACAAGTGCAAAGAACATCGTGAGAATTAGAGTACCAGCTGAGACTGAGCAACCAGAAATAACACTCAATTACATCTGCACTTGTTACTGCAATGTGCTTGTTTTCCATGTGCACTCTGAATTCCCTGCTGGTTCAGAGCACTCCTGCAGGGAGGTATGTGTCAGGGTTCATACTGAAGTCTTTTCACTGTTTATTTAAGACAGTAATAAATGACTGTTTCGTCCACTCTTAAACTGCTCATTTGCAGATAGACACTGTCTTTATAATCGTCTCTTGAGATGGTGAATCTACCTTTCACAGACTCTAAATAATATATTTCAAAATTACTAGCTTTGGTTTTAATTCTAGCAACCCATTCCAGTTCCCTTTATGGAGATAACTTGCAATTCCACCCAGGAAGTGGTTTTCCTACAGAGTGTTTTAGTCTAGGGTATAAGCCTGACTTGTTTTGTTAAAGTAACAGAAGGAGGGAGAACATGAAAAAGGAAATCAGGACGGCGAGGGGTGCGTTCACCCTCTGATTCAAGGGGACTGATCGAATGAGAGCTCACCAAAGCCAGCTGGACTGGGACTGAACAAACATGTGATCAAACCAGAGTCTCTGAATGTGGGTAACATGGGGGCTGTCTGAGATGCCATTGATAATGGCACTGGGACTTTTTTCTTCTGCATGTACTGGCTTTTTGGTATCCTAGACTGTTTGGATGCTCACCTTCCTAGACCTGGAGGGAGGGTGGAGAAACTTGAACTTCCCACAGTGCAGGAAGCCCTGAATGCTCTTAGGACTGGAGAGGGAGGAAGAGATGGAATGGGGGGAGTGGGAGGGTATTGGGAGGAGGGGAGGAAATGGAAATTTTTATAAATTAATAAAAATAAAAAAGAGAATTCATGATAGTGTTGACATTTTATAATGCTCAGAGAACAGCTGGAGGACTCTGGGTCTTGGAGGACAAGAAATATCTTTCTACCCTTGCCTGGTGCAAGAGGCACTTTCTGATTAACTTATTATCTGCTGAATAAGGCACAGCGGATACTGAAGGAAAATGAACTGTGAGAATAATCTCCAAGAAGGAAGAAATAATCAACTCTCAACATGAGGGTGCTCATATATGTGTGTATATGAATAAAATTAGGATTTTTAGTCACAGTGTCTTGTTTACCTAATTTGTTGTCTTTGGTCTGAGATTGTAAAATCTTTAAACCAGAGAATTTCAAAAGTTGTTCTTGTTATTGCCATTTTAAAGAAGTTAGTCAGATTGTAGCCATGCTATCAATGGCAGAGTTATTTGTTTCTGACATTTTTCTTTCATATATCCCAAGTTTGTGTTCTCATAAATATAAAACAAAACAAACCAAAAACATAAAAGCATACTCAGACAGAAATATTTGGATTTATTAATGTCAATGACAGAGCTGAGAACCAAAGGAAGTCCCCAGTAGTCTGTGATGCGACTAAGAGAAAAAGTGTGTATGTGTGTGTGTCTGTGTGTGTGTGTGTGTGTGTGTGTGTGTGTGTGTGTCTGTGTGTGTCCACATGATAGGGATATTATACACCATACATTTATATCAAGTCAATGTCAACCAATATCAATATTGATATGTGACAGAGACAATTCAATTTCAGGAAACGGGGATGAGTACTCTGGGCTCCTGATGACCTGGATAGTCCTCTTACATTCTCAGTTTAGAACTCCAGTGCTCTGCCCCAACTGTTATCTGAGTGAAAGCCTGAAGTATCTAAAAACACACCATGAGGACTACACAGAAAGATATTCAGTTCCATTCCTTACTCTAAATCAATGCTAAGTTTGATTACCAAATGGCAAATATAATTCAATAGATTAATTTGTAAATAAATAAAATTAGATTTATGAGGAAAGATAATATGACTCCCCACAAATCTATGGTTACAATTTCCAACAAAATAGCTGATGTTTTATTAGGCACATTGACCTAGATTTTGAGAGGAGCTTCTGTTTGGCCTGATAGTGTTGATCTGTATTTTACTGTGCAAATTCAAAGAATAATTTATTACATGTTACACAAGCAAAGCTTCCAGTATTTTAGACTTAAAGGATATTTATACCATAATATATTGGCTCAGATTGTCTTTTTTCTCTATTAAAGAAGCATGTAAATAGATGTGGTCACTGATAAAAACCAAGGCAAGGTATGGTGTACAGCAGGAGAATCCTGAATCCGCATCCCTTCAAACTCAGGTGTTGTTTTGAATTGTTGACAAACACTCTAAAAGACTGAAGAGATGGCTGACAAATATACACTCAGAATAATTTCTGAGAATGTATACAGGGTAAAATTCTGTGTCATTCCAAGCCCAGGACAACTTTCTGATGCTCCAGAGTTTCAGGCAAGCTCAGTATATGGTTACAACACTGTGTCTTTCAAAGTAAAAGACCACATTCTTCAAATGTCAGGCTGCTGGTCTCTAGATGGCCACTGCTGGAAGACGTGTCTGCAGTCATTACAACCTTATCTTGGAATTTCCATGCAGAATAAGTGTACTATTTCTAGAGTAAATATATCCAATCCACTCCAGGCCGTGACCTGGTTTATCCTTCACCCAGCTCATATAATAGTCAATGCAGCTGTATCCAGAAGCCTTCAAGGACCTCTTCCCTGTTGAACCAGTACTAATCAGCTCATCCCCAGAGTGCAGTTCAGTGAACACCTGTGGAGAGAAAGGTAGTGCATATGTCACTGTCACCACGGTGTATGGCCTCTCTTCAATTCTGGTACGTGAGAACCTCTTAGCTGTATCTGCTGCCAGTAACAAGGAGATGATCTAGTTTCATTCACAGTGAGAACCTTGTGTTCTCAGTGACTTTGGGGAGGGCATGTATCATATGCTGTTGTTTGGTGTAGACATCCCTGTATTTACCACCATGAACTTACAACATTTACGTATTAATGAGGCAGGTTCTTTTGTCAATGGGGACCTAATTGAGATGGAGAAGACAGAGGTAGAGCAGAATACTGTAGTCCAAATTCTAATATTTTCTGAAGACCTAGCCATTCTTGAGACTTGTGCATACCTGATGGATATAGCATCAAGTCATAATCACGCCATTTAAAAATGGAATCCCAACCTGAGATATTTGGTCCTATTGGTGACAAAATTGTGCCACAGGTGATGGTAATAATTGTGACAGGAATTATCAAATACTCCTAAATTAAGAGCATTTGTAATCTTGTTTCATGTACAAGCAATTAATACTTCATTCTCCGGCATGTTGCCAAAGGTGTGTGTGTGCTTCATCCTTTTCTCTTTGTCTATTTGTTTACTTTTTGTAGAGTTAAAGAAGGGTTGTGAAGTTGAATGATAAGGAGGTAGGAAAGATCAGGGAGGAATTGGGCAGTGAAACTGTGATCTGAAAAAATTGTACAAGAATATGTTTCAGTCAGGCAGTGGTGCTGCACACATTTAATCCCAACACTCAAGATGCAGAGACAGGACAATCTCTGTGATTTCAAGGCCACCCTCACCTACAAGAGCTAGTTCAAGGGCAAGCACCAAAACTACACAAAGAAATCCTGTCTTTGAAGAAAAAAAAACAAGGTTTTTTCAAATATCATAAATAAATAAGTATTAATAAAACAAACAAGAAAATAAAAATATGTGCAATATTTAACAATGAATTTTAACTGTTTTAAATGTGGAGAGTTTACATATCAAATGCAATAGTTAAGCCTTTTAAAGACATCCACAGAGGATACTTCCTGTATCCATAACTTATTTTTGTTCTGCTGATTTTTGGCTCCACCGTGACCCCTGCTGGTATTGAGATTCCTTGCAAGTTGTTATATTTTGGCTTATAATCAAGTTTAACTGTGTACCTTGAGCTATAACTTATGCAAGCTAACTCAGGGTTTACAGAGGTCAGTTGCAGTGATAAAAGGCTCATGTTTTTCTTGAGATACTGAATAGATGAGCCAGAGCTTGATTCTAAGTTCTGTCTCTATTATCATTTATATTCCTCTCAACACAGGGTCTTTCCTGGTATCAGGTGGATACAGCCCTTTTTAAACCCACTGGTACTACAGAGTCACTACCAATTATTATGGCTTGCTAAATCATTCTACATAAGAAAATTAATCATCCAGTTTGTAATATACCCATCATGTTTGGCAGAGAACTATGAAGCTGACCTTGTCTAGCTATCTTGAGAGGCATTTTACCTTAGAGGCTATGGCTCCTGATGCATTATGTGCCTTCCAGTTCCTGATAAAACAGGGCACTTCCTCAGGCAGTGAAGCATTCAAGACACATCTTTTTCTCTATGTGTCAACGTCTAGAGTGTCTGGGGTCCCTGGGAAAGAGTGTCAAACAAACCAGGACACAGGGGATGCAGTGCAGAAAACAGCATTTGCAACTGCATGCTGCATGTTTATTAAGTAATCCTTTTATACGCTTTGGAAACAATTGCTTCAGTCAACAGTTTAAAGAGGAACTATAGATCATGAGTCAACCAAGGACTTATTTAGATTATGCACACAATGCAGCTTAAGGTAGCAAGGGTGGTCTGAGGGTTTGCAAGGCATCCTAGCCTATTGTAAACAAGGGTCTCCAGAGACATTAGCTCACTGTCCCAATCTATTCTAAGACTTCCTTCAGTGAGCAGAACAGCTGCTTCAAGCTGAGACTGCGGCCTCACCTCAGGGCAGCCACTTCTGCAAACCACAGGGTATGTGACACTTGCTCTCAGAAGTAAAAGTCAGAGGACTTGTTACTCTGAAATGTCCCATAGCATTCCATGGAACTTCTCTTAGATTCCAATGCAGTATTCAACACCTCCCCTGTCACGGGTGGCATGATCCCTGCATTTTATAACACACTCTCCAAATCTCCACATCTATGCTCCTTCAAAGTCTACAAAGCACCTATAGAAGCTCTAAACCACAATTGTTCTTAGCCATTAATAATTTAAACACGTATAACTTGCAAACTTCAGTATATCCTGGCAATTACCATTGTAATTATCCTGGAAAGTACCCTTGTATTCTGTTTCTGATAAGAATACAAAAAGTCAGATTGCTGAAAATCCAACTTCTCCTCAACATGTGAGAAAAAAAATGTTTTTCTCATTTAGAATTTCCTGAGATTTCTAAATGAACTAATTTCCATCACCAGCGCTTAGTATTACAAAGATTGGTCAAAAAAATTTTAACATTTATCCTTATGTTAATTACATTGGATACAAAGTAGAAAATTGATCTCCTAGATAATTCATAGGGAAATAATGATATGTTTATTAGAAATTAAATGAATAGTAATTGTCATAAAGTATGACATAACAAAAGGTCTCTAGATGATTACTTGAGCAGGAAGGGGAAACCACATGTTCTAACATTTAACCAGCAATAGACATGTTTGTCAGGAAGCACCTGGATCAGTCCTCAGCCTCCTATGATATAAGTCATGACTACTAGTTCTAAGCAGCCTTAGGGTTTCTTAATTGTCTCTTTTGTTCCTGTGTTTCTCTGCAGGCAGCTTTATGTGTGAGTTCACACTGAAGTATCCTTCCCATTTTTTTGGCACAGTAATAAAAGGCATGTTGTTCAGATTTTAAACAATTCATTATTATATATATTCTAATTGATACTAACTCTGGATTTGAGGTTCCAATTTAAAACTTTGTGTTCATAAAGTGGCTGTATAACACCAGCATGTTCTTATCCTAGATTAGATGCTATTAGACCCAGTTAAAATGATAGTTTTTTTCTTTGAAGAGAATCTACAAAGAGTACATTTGAAGGATAGGACCTATGAGCATTTTATTAAGACAAACCAGACTCCTATAGTTATCTATACCTAGTACAGAGCAACTGAAAACTGTGAACCTAACAAGTTACACATACTTTCAGCCACATGTCCAGTTCCCTTTCCTCAAACCCAATGACACTCACTTCATTGAACAGACACCAGGCAGAGAAGCAGTACCAGGACATACAATCTTTGATGGAAACTCCTTTGAGAAAGAGATTTGTACTCATCTGTCAAGGCTGATACTCAGAGAGGGTTGTTTTAAATAAGGGAGCCTTTATAGGAGATAAGGGAAGAACAGAGATCACAACAAGCCCCTGCCCCTAGTGGTTTCGACTGAGTTTCCTAGAGTAGCTAGAGGCACAGAACTCACAGATATTTGTGTCATCCCAACCTTGTTTACCTACTCTTAGACAAATGAGCAATGATATAAGTAATACCATCCAGACATTTATCTGTGAAATAGAAGTTAGCCTCCTCTTTGTTCATTCCCCAAGCTGTGGACCCTGATGATCTGAATTGAAAGATAATCCTTCTCTTTAGAGCAACACTGAGGCAAGTCTGGGATTTCTGTTTCTGTTTATGCCACATATAATACAAAATTTATCTTTAGATACAATACCAAAGAAATATTGCTGGGAGAAATAGTTTCAATAAAAAACAACATATAACAGTCTTAACATGATCTATACCAAAAAGTCATTTAAATTTCTGCTTACACAAATTCGGTAGCCAGAGCTCAGAGATTTATTCTTAAGTCAGGCCCATAAATATAGCCAAAACAGTGATGGGTGTCAGAGCAAAAATAACCAAATCATTTCTGTCTCAGCTCCATGCTTGCAAGAACACTTAAATACAATGACTATATACAATATATACAGGCAACAAAATTATTTTTTGTCAAGTCCATTTGATTTGACAAATTAAAATACTCCACACCTATGCTATTTTTATGGGTTCTAAATTTTATAACTAACTTTCTTTCTACCACAACTTATATTACCCTCCAAATCTATCTTTTGATTTCTCTCAACATTATACACTTTACATTACTTTAGTGAATTTCTTTTCTTGGTCTTGTAAATAAGGGAGATATAACTATGACTATCTACTCTTCAACTACCTCAAAGACTTGAGAAGGTATTTCCTAAAGTAATCTTGTTTAGAATAAATGAGCAAGCAGGAGGTGTATGCAAGAGACTTCCAAAATATGTGAGGAATGACTGAAACAGTTGGCTATCTGTACAGTGAAACAAACTTCTACTGCAAAGTTGGGAAATCAATCTATGGTCTGCAAGCCTACCTTATTCTATAGACTTTTCCATGGAGAATGATATTCTGAAGAGCTAACTCTCCATGTCTTGATAATGTTTGACAGTCACTTTCTTTTCTGCACTTGTCCAGTTAGGAAAGGATACAGGCACCAGTCAAACCAAAGACATTTTCTTGCCCAGCAGGAAACTTTTTCAACAAAGAAAGTAAACTCCACGTGGAGTTTCTTAGATGCCCATTATCTTCTCTGAAGTAGATACGTGCTGCATACATGTATCACTGTCATAAAAGGAAGATCCTATTTAGTTAAAACATCTTAAATGTCATATTCTGTTGATCTCTGAAGTGTTGAAAACATACCTAGTGTGACTACAAGTTTGAATATATTAGGTGACTAACTCCTAAAATGCACTACCTTATTATTCTAAGCAGTTGGTAATAATAATTTTTAAGGACTAGAAAATTTTAACATTGTTATATGATCTACAAAATTATAATACTTTGGACAAGTGTAGAAATGTATGTACAACATGTTCTTACAAAATAGATCTCAATATACAAAATTAGTATAAAATATACAAAATCCAATTCAATGCAAATCATTTATAACTAGTATATACCATTTTAATACTAAAATAAATATTCTACCTTTTTATCTTATCACATCTATATCCTTCCTTTTTTCTTTTCTTTTCTTTTCTTTTCTTTTCAGAGTAGCATCCCTAAAGAGTAGCAAATATCAATGATCTATTCAATGAACAAAAGCCACCCAAACCATCTTTTCAGAATATGGTCATGGTATTCCTAAATTTACTTCTTGCTGTCTGGAATTGATGTAATCTTTAGAGAACTCTGAAAAGAAAACAATGATTATTTGTCAAGTGCTGGGAGAGGTACCTATATCAGTTTTTTATTTGTTCTATGGAAAATGGGCAAGATCAGGGCTTGTCTAAATTTTTGGATAGAGTAGTCTGTTCCTCTGTATCATCTGAGCTAGGGATTTCAAAATTATTCTGAGCAGTTTGTAGTCCAAAGATAATTCTTTTGTGGTGTTTTCAGTTTAGTGGTGTTATTATAGTGCTGAAGGAGTTGTCATTGCAGAAACTCATTCTCTTTATGACTTCAAAAGTTGCTGTTAGGCATCATCATGGTTCACTGCAAAAAAAATGATAGAGAATTAAACCTGAAATCATGTACAGTAAAGAAGATGAAAACTTTTTCTAGAACTGGTTGCAACATTATATGACCAATAATATCATTCATATATATATATAACAAATTTTATACCTTAAGAAAAGCTTTGTAGCATGTGATCAAGCCGAATTCTTTGACTGTGGCTCATGGTGAAGGCTGACTGAGGAGCCAAGGACAATGGTTCTGGGCTTTGATTCTACTGCATGGACGGGCTTTGTTGGGGCCTTGTCTGTTTGTGTGCTCACCTTTCTGGACCTGGGGGGAACGGGGAGGACCTTGGACTTCCCATAGGGTAGGAAACCCTGACTGCTCCTAGGCCTGGAGAAGGAGTGGGAGGAGGAGTAGGGGGAGGGGAAAGGAGGGGGGGAGAAAAGTGGGAGGAGAGGGGGAGGTAGAAATTTTTAATAAAAATATCATAAAAAAATAAAGTGAAAAAAACCAAAAGATTATAGAAAAAAGCAGCAGTAAAATAGTCCTTAAATTTCTGTGTTTTCTTCTGTTCAATACCAGATTCTGACATGATTCAAAGATTTTTTTTTTGATTCAAAGATTTTAAATTTCACTTTAATGAGAATCACTGGGTTTAGAGTAGGTGATAGCCATACACCAACTCCAGAGGCTATATTAATCTTCAATTGTAATGGAAATACAAAATGACCATTTGTATTATGTCTGTAGAGAACAGCAGAAACAAGCATTTGGAATATTTATTAAAGTTTACTATGTTGCAAATATGGTATACCATTAGGCCAATGTAGTCTTTCCCTTAAGACTTTTTTTATGGGTAATTAGTTTTTTTTTGTATATTTTAGAGATCAGACCTTTGTCTGATGAGGGGTTGGTGAAGATCTTCTCCCAATCAGTAGGTTGCCTTTTTGTCTTAATGACAGTGTTCTTTGCTTTACAGAAGCTTCTCAGTATCAGGAGATCCCATTTATTCATTGTAGCACTAATTGTCAGTGCTACAGGGGTTCCATGTAAAAAGTGGTCTCCTGTGCCCATGTGTTGTAGCCATGCTGAAAGAGGCTGTTTGTCTGTATGGTGATTTTGTGTTTCCTTAGACCTGCTGGGGCTTCCCTTCCAGGGGTCACCTCAGAGGTCACCTGTCATCTGCTTAGCAACATCTTTTCTTGTTTACCCCAAGGGCAGAATTTTGGGAAGACTGCGATGCAATCACCAACTTTACAACTCCAACATAGAAAGTATGTTATATACTTAGACAAAGCTAGCATTCTTTAGTTAAATTGGTCTTGAGGCATTTATCACCTGGAAGGTTTTAAAAACAAAGATCCTTAAAAGGTGTTGACTATATGAAGATATATATACATATATATATATGTGTATGTATATACACATATGTATATATATATATATATATATATGTGTATGTATATACACATACACTTTTTGTTAGAAGGGGACATGAGTCATCATGCTTGAATCTATCCCAGTCTGTTGACTGAGGTGACTCTCCTACCCGGTCCTACAGCCATTCAGCCCCAAAGAAATACAGAGATATCTACATTAGTTATAAATTGACTGGCCCATTAGCTAAAGATTGTTGTTAACAAATTCTGACATCTTAAATTGGCCCATTATTCTTGTCTATGTTAGCCATGTGACTTGGTACCGTTTTTGGTGAGGCAGTCACATCTTCTTTCCTCTGTGTCTGCATCATGACTGCTGACTGCAGAATTCTCTTTCCACAATTCTCCTGTTCTCATTGACCCACCTCTACATCCTGCCTGGTTGCTCCACCTATTCTTCCTACCTGGTTATTGGCCAATCAGCATTTTTATTAAAAATAATACAAGTGACAGGATAAAAAAAACATTGTCCCACAGCAATTCCCCCTTTAAAAAACCCTCAATCTAATAAGTTTTGTTTAGCTTTTCTCCTTACCATTCTCCATAACAATCTCCAAGAAGAGCTAAAACCTGTACTCCTCAAAGTGTTCCACATAATAGAAACAGAAGGAAGATTGCCAAACTCTTTATATGAGGCTACAGTTACCCAGATATTAAAACCACACAAAGTCACAAACAAAAAAAGAGAATTATAGACCAATTTTTATCATGAACATAGTAGCACATTTACTCAATAAAATACTGGCAAATTGAATCCAAGAAAACATCAAAAAAAAAGTATCCACCTTGTTCAAGTTGTCTTAATCCTAGAGATGGCAATGTTGTTTCAACTTCCAAAAAAATGTAACATATCCTAACAAATAAACTAAAAAATATAATCATACCAGTAGATTCTGAAAAACCTTTCAACAAAATCCAATATACCTTCATATTGAAGGTCTTGGAGAGATCATAGGTACAAAGAACATATATAAACATAATAAAAAGCAATATACAGCAAGCAAACAGACAACAGAAAATTAAAAAGAAAGAAATTAAAAGTGATTCCACTAAAACCAGGAACATGACAAGGCTGTCCACTCTCTCCATATCTCTTCCACATATTTCTTGAAATATTGGCTACAGCAATAAGGCAAAAAATAAGATCAAGTGGATTCAAATTGGAAAGGAAGAAGTCAAACTTTTGTTATTTGCAGATGATATATTATTATAATAAGTGACCCCGAAATCCCTACCAGGGAACACATGCAGCTGATAAATACTTTCAATAATATGGCAGGAAACAAGATCAACTCAAAAAATTCAGCATCTCTTCTACATATAAATGATAAAGGTGCTGAGAAAAAAATCAGAGGAACATCACCTGTCACGATAGCCACAAAAATCATAAAATATCTTTGGGAAACATTAAACAAAGAAATGAAAAACATTGACAAGAAGTTTAACTCTTTGAAAAAAGAAATTGAAGACAATCCACGAAAATGGAAAGATCTCCCATGGTCTTGGATGTGGAGGATTAACATAATAAAAATGGATAAAATAAAAAATACCAATGATGGCTTATGCTGGAGAAGATGTGGATTAAGGGGAATACCCATCCATTTCAGGTGGAATGCAAACTTGTACAAGCACTTTGGAAATCAGTATACTTGTTTCTCAGAAAATTTGGTTAAACCTACCTCAGCATCCAACAATACCACTCTTGGGCATTTACCCAAAAGATAATCATATTACAAAACATATGTTCAACTATGTTCATGGAAACATTATTTGTAGTAGCCAGAACTTGGAAATATCCTAAATGCCATTCAACTAAAGAATGGATAAAGAAAATGTGGCACATATACACATTAGAGTACTCAATGGAAAAAAATAAAAAAAACCACAATGACTTCTTGAAATTTGAATGCAAATGGATGGAACTAGAAAACACCATCCTGAGTGAGATAACACAGTCTCAAAAGTATGCATATGGTGTGTCTTCACTTATAAGTGGATTTTAGCTATAAACAAAAGATATTGAGCCTATAGTTCATGATCTTTGAAAAGCTAAGTAGCAAGGTAAACCCTAATTAAAACATATATAAATCTACCTGGAATGTCAAAATACATAAGACTGCCAGACAAAATTTGGAGCATGGGGAAGGGGAGAGAAAGTAGTGTGGAAGGAGAAGAGGAGGAGAGAGGGGAGGATTGAGGAGCACTTTAGGGATTGGGATATTCAAGAAAGAGGAAGGACAGATATGAGATCAAGGCAAAAGATATGTTGATTGAGGGAGTCATTATGGAGCTAGCAAGAAATCTTAATCTAGAGAAATTTCCGGGGATATACAGGGTGATCCCTGCTAAGAACCTAAGCAATTGAGAACTTGGGAACTGATCTGACTTTGCCCTGTATCCAAACTTATTAATATCTTAAATATTAGCATAGAAGTTTCATTCAGCAACTGTTGGAAACAGACTGTGGCTTGCGTTGGAGCACAGGGCTTAGCTCCTAAAGTCCATTTGAAAAGTGGGAGGAGTGAGAATATGAGCGAAGATGTCAAGACCATGATGGGTACACCCAAAAAAATAGTCTACCTGAGCTAATGAGAGTTCACCAACATCAGTCAGACTGGGAAGGAACAATCATAGGACCAAACAAGTTCCTCTGAAGGTGGTTGACTGTAGCATGTCTGGGACAGACTGAGGGGCTATTGGCAGTGGCAACAAGATTTAACCCTACTGCTTGTAGTGGCTTTTGGGGACCTATTATCTTTGGATGGGTACCTTGCTCAGCATATATAGTTTTGGGATTGCCTTTGACCTTCCCCAAATCAACGTACCTTACCTTCTCTAAGGAGAGAGGATGGGGATTGGGATAGGGGGTACATGGAAGGGATGTGAGGAGTGGAGGGAATGGGAACTTGGATTGCTATGTATAATGAAATCAGATAGTTTTTTTTTTCTTTTAAAAAAGGAAAAAATATATGCTTACATTAAGTTAAATTTAAAAAATGTGTCTGAGGTAATGGCTCATTTGTACAGTATTAGTGTAGGAGTTCCTTCTGTTTGTATGTTGCTTCCATTCAGAGAGGTGAGTGGGTGCTATCCAGGGCAGACTGTCTCGGATGAGAGCACAGCTTCCCTCAGCTCCAGCCGCAGGGTCTTCTGTGTTTCACTGGACCCTGCCCTACCCCCATGATCGCCTTTTTTTTCTCCAGTGTCCTTGGACTGCCATCTATCTCTGCTTCAGTGCTGAGGTGTTCCATCTAGAGGGACAGGAACAGATTCTGCTCCTGCACTGAAGAGATCCACTCAGAGAGTCAGTCACAGCAAAGACTGAAACAAGACACCAAGACACTCCCGGCTCCATTTGAAGGAAGAGGTGGGCCGGCACCAATGCAAGAATTCCTCCAACAACCTGAAAGGCAGCATGACATCACCAGAATCCAGGGATCACGAAACTAGAATAATTGAGCACCCTACTCCAGAAGAAATAGAAGAAATCGACTCTAAAGGAAACTATATAAAAATAATAGAGGAACTTAAACAGGAGGTGAAAAACTGCCATAAAGAAATGGAGATAGCAAAGAAAAAAGTAGATGAAATGAATAAATCTCTCAAAGATACACAAGAAAAAGCAATCAAACAGGTAAGGGAAACAGTTCAAGACTTGAAAAATGAAATGGAGGTAATGATGAAAACACAAACCGAGGGAAGGCTGGATATGGAAAATCTGGGTAAATGAATAGCAACTGCAGAGAAAAGTATCACCAACAGAATACAAGAGATAGAAGAAAGTATCTCAAACACTGAAGATACTGTAGAGGAAATAAACTCACTGACTAAAGAACAAAACAAATCCAGCAAATTCTTAACAGAAAACATCCAGGAAATCTGGGACACCGTGAAAAGGCCAAACCTAAGAATAATAGGAGTAGAAGAAGGAGAAGATGTACAGTTCAAAGACGCAGAAAATATATTCACCAAAATTATTGAAGAAAACTTTCCCAATCTAAAGGAGGATATTCCTATGAAGGTACATGAAGCATACAGATCACCAAATAGACTGTATCAAAAAAAATCCCCTCGCCATATAATAATCAAAACACAAATCATACAGAATGAAGAACAAATATTAAGAGCTGCAAGGGAAAAAAGTCAAGTAACATATAAAGGTAATTACACTGATTTCTCAATGGAAACCATGAAAGCCAGAAGGTCTTGGATAGATGTGCTGCAAAAACTAAGAGACCAAGGATGCAAGCGCAGATTACTATACCCAGCAAAGCTTGCATTTACCATTGATGGAGAAAAAAAGATATTCCAGGACAAAAACATATTTAAACAATACATAGCCATTAACCCACCCTTACAGAAAATACTAGAAGGAAAATCACAAATCAAGGAAGCCAACAACACCCATAATAACCCAAGCATCTGACAATCTTCCACCAGCACAACTCAAAAAAGGGAAATACACAAACACTAGAAGCAGGAAAAATAACCGGAGTCAACAACCACTGGTCATTAATATCGCTTAATATCAATGGACTCAACTCACCTATAAAAAGGCACAGGTTAAGAGAATGGATGCGAAATCAGGATCCAACATTCTGCTGCCTACAAGAAACACACCTCAAGCACAAATACAGACACTACCTCAGAGTAAAGGGTTGGGAAATGGTTTTCCAATCAAATGGACCAAAGAAATAAGTGGGTGTGGCTATACTAATATCTAACAAAATAGATTTGAAACTAAAATCAATCAGAAGAGATGGAGATGGACACTTTATACTCATATCAGGAACAATCCATCAGGAGGAAGTCTCAATCCTGAATATCTATGCCCCTAACATAAAGGCACCCACTTATGTAAAAGAAACACTTCTAGGACTCAGAACAGACATCAAATCCCACACTCTACTAGTGGGTGATTTCAACTCTCCTCTCACACCAATGGACCAGTCAACCAGAGAGAAACTTAACAGAGAAATAAGATAACAGATCTAATGAACCAAATGGAACTAACAAATATCTATAGAACATTCCAACCAAACAGAAAAGAATATACCTTCTTCTCAGCATCCCATGGAACCTTCTCAAAAATTGATCACATAATTGGTAACAAAGTAAATATCTATAGATAAAAGAAATTGTAGTAATCACCTGTGTACTATCAGATCACCATGGAATAAAGTTATGATTCAACAACAGTTCTAACTTCAGAAAACATACAAACTCATGAAAAGTGAACAGTCAACTACTGAACCATCCGTGGGACAAGGAAGAAATAAAGAGAGAAATAAAAGTTTTCCTTGAATTCAATGAAAATAAAGACACAACATACCCAAACCTGTGGGACACTATGGAAGCAGTGCTAAGAGTAGAGTCCATAGCACTAAATGTTCAAATAAAGAAAATGGAGAAAGCACACATTAGAGACTTAACAGCACACCTGAAAGCTCTAGAGAAAAAAAGAAACAGACTCACCCAGGAGGAATAGAAGACTGGAAATAATCAAACTGAGGGCTGAAATCAACAAAACTGAAACACAGAAAACAATCCAAAGAATCAATAAAGAAAAAGCTGGTTCCTGGAGAAAATCAACAAGATTGACAAACCCCTATCC
This sequence comes from Myodes glareolus, assembly GCF_982192425.1. Classification (NCBI taxonomy): domain Eukaryota; kingdom Metazoa; phylum Chordata; class Mammalia; order Rodentia; family Cricetidae; genus Myodes; species Myodes glareolus. The sequence goes on along the minus strand of NC_142036.1, from coordinate 9,195,721 downwards.
AAACTGATCAAATGGCAGAGAAAGAAAACGCAAATTAACGAGACCAGAAATGAAAAGGGGGACATAACCACAGACAAAGAGGAAATTCAGAGAATCATTAGATCTTACTACAAAAGTCTGTATGCCACAAAATTGGAAAATGTGGAAGAAATGGACCCTTTTAGATTAATACAATATACCAAAATTAAGTCAAGACCAGGTGTGCAGTTAAAATAGACCTACAAGTCGCGAGGAAATAGAAGCTGTCATCAGAAACCTCCCTACCGAAAAAAGCCATGGCCCAGATGGTTCCAATGCAGAATTCTATCAGAACTTCCAAGTAGAGTTAATACCTATACTCCTTAATGTGTTTCACAAAATAGAAACAGAAGAGTCATATCCTAACTCCTTTTAAGAAGCTACAGTCACCCTGATAACAAAAACACTCAAAGACTTAACCAAAAAAGAGAATTACAGACCAATCCCACTCATGAACATTGATGCAAAAATTCTCAAAAATACTGGCAAACATAATCCCAGAACACATAAAAAAATTATACATTATGATAAAGTAGACTTCATCCCAGAGAGGCAGGACTGGTTCAACATATGAAAATCTATCAACATAATCCATCATATAAATAAACTGAAGGAAAAAAAACATATGATCATTTCACTAGATGCTAAAAAAGTATTTGACAAAATTCAACACCCCTTTGGAGAGAATAGGGATACAAGGTTCATTACTAAACCTAAAGGCAATATACAGCAAGCCGACAACTTACATTAAATTAAATGGAGAGAAACTCAAATCCATTCCACTAAAATCCGGGAATAAGACAAGGCTGTCCACTCTCTCCATGCTTCTTTAATGTAGTGCTTGACGTTCTAGCAATAGCAATAAGACAGCATAAAGAGATCAAGGGGATTCGAATTGGAAAGGAAGAAGTCAAAATTTAATTATTTGCAGATGATATGATAGTGTACATAAGAGATCCCAAAAACTCTATCAGAGAACTCCTACATTTAGTACTGTGGCAGGATACAAGATCAACTCCAAAAAATCGGTAGCCCTCCTATACACAAAGAACAAAGATACAGAGTGGGAAATCAGAGAAAAATCACCTTTCATGATAGCCACAAATAGCATAAAGTATCTTGGGGTAGCTCTAACCAAGGAAGGGAAAGATCTATTTGACAAGAAATTTAAGGTTTTAAAGAAATAAATTGAAGAGGATACCAGAAAATGGAAGAATCTCCCATGCTCTTGGATTGGGAGGATCAACATAGTTAAAAAGGCAATTCTACCAAAAGCAATCTATAGATTCAATGCTATTCCCGTCAAAATCATAGCAAAATTCTTCACAGAACTTGAGAGAACATTAATCTACTTTATATGGAAAAACAAAAAACCCAGGACAGCCAAAACAATCTTATAAAATAAAAGTACTTCCGGAGGCATTACCATCCCTGATTTCAAACTCTATCACAGAGCTACAGTAATGAAAACTGCTTGGTTCTGGCACAAAAACAGAGATGTTGACCAATGGAATCAAATCAAAGACCGAGATCTTAATCCACAAACCTATGAACACCTGATTTTTGACAAAGCTAAAACTATACAATGGAAGACAGAAAGCATCTTTAACAAATGATGCTGGCAGAATGGAGCAAAAGATTCCTTGTGAGGATGGAAAAGAGTTGCATTTCCAAAGGAAGAGCCAGTCATTGCAGTCACCATCTATTATATCACAGTTGTTTTAAATCCTTATTTTGTAGAGTATAGTAGACACTTGTGTGTCTAGGAGATTTAAAGAATGGCTATCCTTTTGACTGGACGCCTTCCTCTTGCTACATAAATATAAGCTGTGTATCTTGCTAAATAAATATGAAGCTGGGTATCATAAAGTGCAGGTGACATAGAAGAGCAGTTGGGGCTACCTGATGACATTTGAGAAGCCTGAAATGGGTGAATCTCTCGCTGCTGTTCTAAAGACAGATTCAGGCAGTACATAGAGATATGCCTGAAATTCCTCCTATCTTCCCCTTACATAGTAAAAAGAATTCATATTCCAGGAGCCAAAAAGCATTGTCAAGATTGTCTAACCATGAATGTTTGATAGCCAATTGAATCAAAATGTTTTCACCATTATTTTAAAATGCCCTTCACCTAAAACCTAATTTTCAGGTTATGTTTTTTCCTCTCCTTTCATTAAAAAAATGAAGACCCCAAAGAAGGTGGCTTGCTATGTGAAATTATTAAATAAAACTAATTTAAAGGAAAAAACAACAAAAACAACAAAAAAACCAAATGGTGCTTACATAACTGGATGTCAACCAGTAGAAGAATGAAAATAGAACCATATCTATTACCATGCACAAAACTCAAGTCCAAATGGATTAAAGACCTCAATATAAATGTGACCACAGTGAACCTGATAGAAATGGAAGTGGGAAGTAGTCTACAAGACATAAGCACAGGAGACCACTTCCTAGGTAGAACCCTAGTAGCACAGACAATAAGAGCAACAATGAATAAATGGGACCTCCTAAAACTGAGAAGCTTCTGTAAAGCAAAGGACACTGTCATTAAGACAAAAAGGCAACCTACTGATTGGGAGAAGATCTTCACCAACCCCACATCAGACAAAGGTCTGATCTCTAAAATATACAAAGAACTCAAGAAACTAGACACTAAACACTTCTTTCAAATAATGCTAAAATATCACTTGGCAAAGTTCAACATACTTTCATGAAAGACATTCTGAAGAATTTAAGAATGGATCTAAAATAAAGGGCTCATAGAAAAACTCTGTAGACAAATTATATTAAATGGTGAGTAAACTTTTTCTTTAATATCAGGACTACAACAAGAATATTCAGTCTCTCTTTCCCCACTTGGCATAGTGTTTATAGTTTTAACTATAGTATTTTGGCAAGAAAAGGATGTATAATGGACCAAAATATGAAGGAATTTAGTCAAATTATCCCAATTTGAAGATGACATGATAACTGATATAATAGAAAACTCTTGTACTTAAGGAATACAGTAAGTTTCACGATACAAGTACTAATACACAAACAAATGTAAATTAAAATGCTAAGATAAAATGACCCATACATTCCTATGTTATTTAATCTATAGTAATGAACTCCAATGGAAATGACATAAGATAATTTCCAGCAAAAAAGAATTACTATAACTATGTTTATTAAACTCAAAAAAACATATGAATATTTCTCAAGACAACATCATGAAAAACAGTAGCATCAAAAAGCTAAGTGGAATGAGAAAAAAATCCAAGCTGTAAAAATTGCAAAAATTTGATGAAGAAAACAAATTCAATTGACGTTGAAAATAAAATTATAATAATCCAAAAACCAAAAAGACATGAAGTGGAATAGTTCACCAATAGAATGAATCAAGTAAAAACAAATAAGAGTCAAGACTAGAATATATTGCAAATGTAAAGAGCCATTTTGTAATAGACAAAAAGAAAAATTTAAATGTTCATTAACAGTACTTGGTAATGGTTTGGGATAGTATAAACAGACCAAGGCAAACTTTTGAAAATGGGCAGAAGTCATGGAGGAAAATAATACAGCAAATATTAAAAGAATATTTTCGATAAAACAAAGAAAAATTCCCCAAATATTGAAAGAGATACCTCTAGTCCCTGACAAACATCACACTGGCAACCTATCAAAGACCCATGGGCGGCAGACTGAAACACTGATCTTGGGAAACTGAAACAAAAATAAAATAGGCAGGAATATTATTTTCTAGACCACACCTTGTTGACTGAGATTTCTTTCTGTCCTGCCTGATTCCCACATTTGTTAAGTCCCAAGAAATCACACAGAGGTCTACATTAAATATGAACTGAGTGGCCCATTAGCTCAGTATTGCTATTAACTTTTATAACTTAAATTAGCCCATTATTCTTGTCTATGTTAGCCACATGGCTAGGTACCTTTTTCAGTGCGGCAGTCACATCTTGCTTCTTCTGTGTCTTTGCTGGGACTGCAGAGGAATTGGTTTCCTCCTACCCAGAATTATCCTGTTCTAATTGATGGGCCTCTACTTCCTGTCTGATTGCCCCACCTATAATTCCTGCCTGGCTTCTGGCAAATCAGATTTTATTTAAAATATAACTGACAGAATGTAGACAAAGGTCCCACAACATTTCACCCTGAAAAAAAAGAAAAAGAAAAACAAAACAAAACAAACAAACAAACAAACACCAAGAACATCCATAGTCCACTTTTTGGGTATTGTGGGCATAGCTTTACAGAATACATCCTGCTGATTGAGGACTCTAATAATCTTATGGGGACCTAAAGAAAATTTAGAATTATGATCAAGTCCTGACTGGAGTATCCTGCGAGGCTTGATCATCTCAGGCAGCAACTTAAATCTGTTTTGAATGTAGAACTCAGACATCTGGGTCATCTGTTTCTACCAGAGATCTTTCGGGTGGTCTTCCTTGGTCAAACCTGATTTTTCTTATCTCATAATGAATCCACAGCTTCTCATTTCCTGTGGAAACAAAAGCAAAACCTCTTCTCCAAAGTAATGTATCTTTTGACTTCAATTTTAAAGTCAAGGTATTTTCAAAATACCAATCTTGGTTTAATTCATCAGCATCTATAAACAAATACCTTTTAGCAGCTGTTTTTCCTTCCTCGGCATTCAAGCAATTCAAAGAGGGCATAATAACACACAGCATCCAGACTCTTTATGTATTTTTCATCTTTATGTGGCTTTCTTTTTTATTTTTTTATTTGTTTGTTTATAAAAATTTCCACTTCCTCCCCTCCATCCCATACCCTCCCATTCCCCCCACTCCCTTTTCTCTCCTCCCCAATCCCTCTCCTCCTCCCTCTCCAGTCCAAAGAGCAGTCAGGGTTTCCTGCCCTGTGGGAAGTTCAAGTTCCTCCCCTTTCACTCCAGGCATGGAAAGGTGAGCATTCAAACAGACTAGGATCACAAACAGCCAGTACATGCAGACTAAACAAGACCCAGTGCCATTGTCAATGGCTTCTCAGTCAGCCCCCATGTCAGCCACATTCAGAGAATCCGGTTTGATCACATGCTCGTTCAGTCCCAGTCCAGCTGGCCTTGGTGAACTCTCATTCGATCAGTCCCTTTGTATCAGTGGGTGAACACACTTCTCGCGGTCCTGATTTCCTTTTTCATGTTCTTCCTCCTTCTGCTCCTCATTTGGACCTTGCGGGGCTCAGTCCGGTGCTCCAACGTGGGTCTCCGTCTGTATCGCCATCCATCGTCAGATGAAGGTTCCCTCTGGTCCTGCCTATCTTGCTCACGTTTTCCCTCCTTCTGCTTCTCATTTGGATCTAGGGAGTTAAGTCCAGTGTTCCAATATGTGTCTCTGTCTCTAACTCCATCCATCGCCAGATGAAGGTTCTATGGTGATATGCAAAATATTCATCAGCATGGATATGGGCCAAGGCCGGTTCAGGCATCCTCTCCCCTGCTGCCCAGGGAAGAATCTGGGGACCTCTCCTTGGGCCTGAGAACCCCTCCAGAAACAAGCCTCTTTCCAACCCTAAAATGGCTCCTTATTTGAGATATATACTTGCCTGCTCCCATATCCACCCTTCCTCCCCCCTTCTCATTTCCCAACGCCATTCCCAATCCTCCCCTTCTCCCTTCTCTATAACCATCTCTCCTTACTTCCACCCCCCACCGCTGTGCACCCAAGTTTGCCTGGCAATCTTGACTACTTCCTTTATCCAGGAGGATAACTATATGATTTTCTTCAGGTTCACCTTCTTATTTAGCTTCTCTAGGATCACGAATTATAGGCTCAAAGACCTTTAACTATGGATAGAATCCACTTATGAGTGAGAACATACCATAGTCCTCTTTTTAGCTCTGGGTTACCTCACTCAGTAAAGCGTTTTCTATGTCCATCCATTTGCATGCGAAATTCAAGATATCATTGTTTTTTACTGCTGAGTAAAACTCTAATGTGTATATGTTCCACACCTTTCTTAACCATTCTTCTATTGAGGGGCACCTAGGTTGTTTCCATGTTCTGGCTATTACAAATAGCGCAGCTATGACCATAGTTGAACAAATGCTTTTGTAGTATGATTGGGCATCACTTGGGTATATTCACCATTTCCAATTGCCAAAAGTAACACAAAATATCTTGGGGTAACACTAAACAAAAAAAAAAGAATGACCTTTTTGACAAGAACTTTGATCTTTTTAGAAAGAGTTTGCAGAAGATATTAGAAAATGGGACTATCTCCCATGCTCTTAGATAGGTAGGATTAACATAGCAAAAATGACAATATTACCAAAAACTATTTACAGATTCAACATAATGTCAACAAAAACATCAGCAAAATTCATTATAGAACTCAAATGACAATACTCAACTTGATATGGAAAAGCAAAATAACAAGAATAACCACAACAGTCTTACAAAAGGAATGTCTGGAAGCAGCACCATCCCTGACATCAAGCTCTACTATAAAGCTATAGTAATGAAAACATCTTGGAAATGGCACAGAAACAGACAGGTGGATCAATATAATCATATCAAATATACTGATATCATTCCATGCAACTATGAACACCTGATTTTTGACAAAAAGCAAAAATTATGACATCAAAAGAAGAAAGCATCTTTAACAAATGGTTCTGCATAACTGGATGTTGACATGTAGAATAATGCAAGCAGATCCAAATCTGTTGCCATACATAAAACTCCAGTACAAATGTATCAAAGACCTAAACATAAAATCACCCAAACTGAACCTCACATAAGAGAAATTGGGGAGTACTATTGAATGCATTGGCACAAGAGACCACTTCCTAAATAGAACTTGAGAAGCACAATTACTAAGAATAACTGAAATGTCGATCATCCTTAGTCATCAGAAAAATACAAATCAAAACATCTCTGAGATATCATCTTACACCTGTCAGAATGACTAAGAACAAACAACTTCTGACAGCTTATTTAGGAGAGGATGTGAAACAAAGGGTACACTCCTCCGTTGCTGGTGAGAATTTACTCTTGTACGACTAGAAATGAAATGAGTATGGTGGGTTCTCAAAAAAATGCATATGAATTTTCCTTAAAACCCAGCGATATCACTTGGCTTATAGTCAAATGATGAATATTCACACCATAAGGACATTTGCTATGAATGACTATGTTCATAACAGCATTTTTCATAGTAGACAAAACCTGGAAATAAGCTAGATGTCTCTCAAATGAAGAATGGATAAGAAAAATGTGGTATATTTATACAATGGATTACTATTCAGTGGTAAGAAAAACCAATTACATCTTGAAATTTTCTGACATACGGATTGGCTTAGAAAATACAATCCTGAGTTAGGTAATCCAGACCAAGAAAAAGAAGTATAATGTATGCTGATTCATAAGTAGATAATATACATAAAACAAAGCACAATCAGCCTACAGACCACAATCACAGGAACCTAGTTTCTTGAGTTCTTTATTTATTTTGGAGATCAGTTCTGTGTCTCAGGTGGGGTAGATGAAGACTTTTTCCATTCAGTTGCCTGCCATTTTTATTATTGACTATATGTTTTGCCTTACAGAAACTTCTCAGTTTCAGGAGGTTCCATTTTTTAATTGTTGCTCTCAGTGGCTTTGCTACTAGTGTTGCACTTAGAAAGTTGTTTTCTGTGACCACACACTCAATGCTACTTCCCACTTTCTCTTCCATGAGCTTCATTGTTATGGGATTTTTGTTGAGGTCTTCCACCCATTTGAACATAAGTTTTGTGCATGGGTTATAATTACCTCATTACTGAAGTTCTTATTTTTTCAATTGTAAAGGGAGACTGTTGCTGAAAACCACACAAGGTAAACCTGCAGACAAGAAGTGACCATGATATTCTCAATCATATTTAATATAACTTCAATATTAACCCTACATAGAATGATCAGGGAAAGTCCTGAAGTGGGAACAGGAAGAGAGTAAGATCTAGAGGACTAGGATGCTACTGTGAGATGGTATCTTCTAGACAGGACAGGATAATACGAATATGAAATCTTGAAAATATTGATACCTAAATTTGAGGTCCATAGTATAGCAGGAAACCTTTTAGGTGTTCCGCCATAAATGAAGATCTGCAGATAATCAATGCTAATCATCTTTAAGAACAAGTTCCCTGATGAATTACTGAATCTAAACAGAAGTTGTGTGACACACACACACACACACACACATATATATATATATATGTATATGTATATATAAACACATATATAAACACACTTATATGTATGTTTACATATGTACATCAGAGCTCAATATGTTACAGAGTGGGGAGAGAGAGAGACAGAGACTGTGACTAAGACAAAGATAATGGAGTGACTTGTAAATTTTAAACATAGTTGAAAATGTTACTAGAGGTAATAAGAGTCGAATATGGCCAGAATTTGACTGGAGAATTGATTGTACTGTACTCAATTTAAAAAAATTCTCAAAAAAATATTTTAATTGAAAAATTTGAAAAGCAACACTGAAGTCTCCTTGCACACATAAATCCTTGATTAGCGTTTTTGTTCAGCGTGATAACTGCATGGAAGGACCTAGGAATCCCAGTCTGTGCTCCTCTGCCACAGCTACAGGATCAGTACTGGGCTGCTTTGAATGAGCACAGGAGGCCATGATTACATTTCTTGCTGCAGTTTAATAAGTTCTTCACTGAAAGCATTAGAGATTTGAATGATAAATGAAAACTGACTAGTAGAAAAAGAATTAAAGATTATCTATTATTTATTTTATATTTGTGATGTAATCCAATGTCTTAAATCATTGTGTTTGACACCACTCTGCCTTATTTGTTTCACAGAAGTCATTATAATGCAATGTTGATAATTTTAGAAGGATTAGCAAAATTATGTAATTTGAATTCATTTCTATTATTGTAGAAACAATTTTCAATGTTAGAGCTTAGCATTTAGCCTGTAAAGTGACTGGTGTGATACCCAGTATTGAAAAACAACTATTATGCAAATTCAATATATTACTATTTTTATAAATAAAAGTTGAACTTTTCAAAAATTGAACTTTTCAATTATATTTATTGCTAGTCTGGTGAAGGCTGTATTAGATGTATTACTTCTTTATATCACGTTACTAGTTTTAAACATTTTTGATCATGTCTGTCAGCTGCAAATGTTTAAGGCTAATCTACAGCTTCTACTCTAGGGATGTTCTCTGATGTCCTTCCATCTCTCCATCTCTGTGCCTAAGTAGGACATTAAACTCTACACTAATTGGGGGTAAGACTCAGCAGAAACAGCCTGCTTTCTCCAAGAGACAAGATTGATAGGTTCTAGTTTTCCAATAGAAGAATTCATTCTAGTATTATTAGTGATTGAGAAGGACTACAAAGTAGATTATTTATATTATTATAACATCCCCTAGACAGTGACATATATTCTAGGAACTAACTGAACCTCACCCTGTCAGATCTTCTGTATTTCTAAGCAAGGGTTTTTCCTGCCATAGGAGATGGTCTCCTGGGTCTTTTATGTGGTTAACTGAGAGGAATAAACTCTGACTAGAGTCAGGAAACACCTTGACTGGCCTCTTTATGCCTGCTCTTCATGCTTTGCATAACTAATTTTCTTTACTTTTTGCTGTTTCAATGTAAAAATATTTAGCAATGTTAGTGATCACTAAAACTTTATATCATTTTTAAAATCATAGTATTCAAAAGCAGACTGAGTCCCTTTCTGTTTGCTTTGACAGAGCAGTCTCCAATTATTTAAGCTCACTCCCATTTAGGGACATCTCAGATATGTTTGTAGACATATTTGTTCTCTAAGCAATCCTATGTCAATTAGGAAGATTGTTCTAGGCATCTTGTGTGACAGTGATGCATCAGTACAACCATAATTTGGGATTCTTTGGATAATGGAAGTTATAGCTCTCCTTAAGAAATCCAGCATATCCCTACAGAAGTCAGTCCTATGAATTTGGCATGAGTCCAGCCTATTCAAATCTAAGAACAACCCAGCATCTATGAAAATCTCAGGCTTTATATTGATTTTTCTCCAAAAATCATAGATAAGGCAACCATATTTCCTTTCTAATCTAACCCTGTTTAAATTTTGAAAAAGAGAGCTCATTATCATGTTGACACTTTATGTTGAACAGACAAGAATGGAAGGTACTATGCCTTATAGGACAAACAACTTCTGTCCACTTTTACCCGGCTCAAGACATACTATTGAGTATGATGTAATCTGCTGGAAAAGGTCTAGAGGATAATGAAGAATGATAATGAACTAGAGAAAATTTCCTGGAGGAAATTAAATGTACTAATAAGAAAATGGATGTTCCAATCAACTCTCAACTTGTGGGTATTCATATATGCGAAAAGAATCAGGACAGAGGGGAAACAAATAAGGTTTTCTATTCATAGGGTATAGGTTATACAACTTGTTGACTTTGATCTGAGTTAAAAAAATGTTTAAATCAGAGATTCCTACTTTGTTGTTCTTGTTAATGTTGTATTAATCAAAATAGCCTGATTATAACTATGCTATAAATGATAGAATTATTTATGTTTGTATGGTCAAGGTAAATATTCATTCTCCCAATTTAAAAAGAAATCATTCATAAACAGAAATGATTGGATTAAAACATCTCAAAAATTCTAGAAGGCAAAGAATCAAGAGACATCCTAAGTGGTCCTTGCTTCTTCTAAGAAGACAAAAACTGTGTGGGGGAAGTTTTTTGTGCCCCATATACTGATGACAATCAGTTGCAATCACTGTCAATCTAGAACTTGTGTCAAAAATAATACATTTTCCGGAAACAGGGGAATGATTATGCAGGGTGCCTGATGACATGAGCAAGCCTTTTACATGCACAGTTTGGAATCTCAGTGCTCTGGCCCCCAATGTTATTTGAGCAGGAGCCCAAAGTAGCAAATTCCATACCTTGAGTATTTCAGGGGTTGACATTCAGCTCCATTCCTAACACTAATACAATAATAAATTTGATTGCACTACCAAAAAACTATTCAATTAGATTTACCTATAACTAAATGCACAAAATTAAATTTATGATGATAGGTAAAGTGATTACCCACAAATATATGGGGTCAACACCCCACAAATTATTTGGTTTGGTAATAAGTACATTAAACTGAATTTGTAAAGGGATCATGTTTGCTCTGATATTGTTGACTAGTATTTTGCTCTCCAAATTCATATAATAGTTTATTCCCAGCTACATTATTTAAAGTTCCTTTCTCTTAGATTTGAAAGATATTTATATAATATTATATTGACATTGCTTGTCTTTTTTTGTTCATTAAGGAATCATGTCAATGGAGCTGGTCACTGATAAAGATCAATCTAGTCAATGTATAGTGTATTGTAGGGGACATTTTGGATCAGTATCACTTAATTCTCAGAAAAGTTAACAAAGGCCCTATAGGACTGTGAGGATGAGAGAAAGGCACAGTCAGAATGATTAGTTCTGAACAAGTTGCCAGGCTAATATGTTCTGTCATCTCCACCATGGGGCAAATTTCTGCTCCTTCAGGGTTTCTGACACACTCAGGATGTGGTTGCAACACTGTGTCCTTGTCTCACACAGTAATAGAGTGCAGAGTCCTCAGATGTCAGACTGCTGAGCTCCATGTAGGCGGTGCTGGAGGACTGGTCTACATTCAGTGTGGCCTTGCCCTGAAACTTCTGATTATAGTAAGTACTACCACTTCCAGCACCAATCCATCCAATCCACTCCATGTTGTGCCCAGGTCTCTGCTTAATCCAATGCATATAGTAGCTGGTGAAGGAGAAACCTGAAGCTTTGCAGGACATCTTCACTGAGGTGCCAGGCTTAACTAGCTCAGCCCCAGACTGCTGCAGTTGTTCCTGTGAGTGGATACCTGTAGAGAGAAAAGAAGAGTGGGTGCATCTGTCAGGAGAGTGCATTGTCCATCCTCATGTCTGGAACTTGGTAGTCTCTTACCTGTAGCTGCTGCCACCAGGAAGAGGAGGTTCCAGCTCCATCCCATAATGAGGATCTTGTGTACTCAGTGACTGTGGAGAGGACACTGATCATATGTTGTTGTTAGGTGTGGACATCCAAGTATTATTAGTCACCATAGATTCACATGATTTGTATATTCATGAAGCAGGGTCTTTCATTAAAAAGAACTAGTGCAACTGGAAAAGAAGGAAGTAGAGGACAACTGTATCAAACAACAGAATTCTGTAGTCAAAATTTTATCCTTTCTGAGGAAGCAGTCTTTCCTGACACATGTACAGACCCTGTAGAAACATTAAGGTCTTATGACTCAATTTAAAACTAAAATCACAACCTGAGACATTTGGTTCTCTTGGTGACAAAATTGGGTGGCAATATTCAGTAATAATTGCACCTGAAAATTTCAGAAATACAAATCAAGAGAACTTAAAATCTTTTTTCATATATAAGCAATTAATATTTGCTTATACAGCAGGTTGCAGCTGTGTGTTTCATGTATGCATGCATGGTTTATCATTTTGTTTGTCATCTACTTGTTTTATTTCTATAGAGATAAATAAATTTGTGTAGTTGAGTGGTAAGGAGGTAGGAGCAATCAGGTAGGAATTGGGCATTAAAACTCTGATTTGAAAGTATTGTATGAAAACAAATTTCAAATATCAAATGTAAATAAATCTTAATAATACAAGCCAAAAATTAGAAATATGTGCAATATTTATCATAGAATCGTTACTGTGTTTGAAAACTGGAGATCTCAAATATTATTTGCTATTGTTGTAGTAACCGTAATAGACTTTTAAAAGGAGTCCACAGAGAATATGGAAACCACTCCTCTCCTCATCTCATTTTGTCATTCTGACTTTTGGCTTCATTGTGACCCAACTTAGTAGGCATCATAAAGGTGCGGGTTGGGGCAGTAGGGAGTGTGGAAGGGGAAGGCAAGGGGAGAAGGGAAGGGGGGATTAAAACTTAAGGGGATGGGATAGTCAATATGAAGTACAGAGATAAATGAGAGCAAGGAAAAGGATATCTTGATTGAGGGAGCCATTAGGGGGTTGCAAGAAGTCTGGAACTAGTGAAATTTCCAGGAATCCACAAGGATCACCCTAGTTAAGATTCTAAGCAATAGAGGAGAGGGTGCCTGAAGTACCTTGCCCTGTAAACATATTGATGAATATCTTAATTGTCACCATAGAAACTTCTGGTAACTGATGGAAAGAGAATAAGATACTTGCATCAGAGCACCAGAGTAAACTCCCAAAGTCCAGTTGAAGAGTGGGAGAAGTGAGAATATGTGTGAAAAGGTCAAGACCATGATGGGTTCACCCACAGAAACAGTATACTTGAGCTAGTGGAAGCTCACCAACTCCAGCAAGACAGCGAAGAAAACAGCAGAGGTCCTAACTAGTCCCTTTGAATTAGTAAGACAGTTGGAAGGCTAGGGAAAACTGTGGGGCTACTGGCAGTAGCACCAGTATTCATTCCTACTGCTTGTACTGGATTTTCTGTAATCTGTTCTCTTTGGGCGGATACTTTGCTCAGTCTATATTCAGTAGGGAGAGCCTTTGATCTTCCCGAAAGCATTGTGCCTTACCCTCTTTGAGGAGTGAATGGGGTTTGGGGTGGAGGTAGGTGGAGGGAATGGGAAGAGGGGAAGGTGTGGGAACTGAGATTAGTATGTAAAATGAAGAACAATATATTGTTTTCTTTTTAAAAAATAATATAAAATCATTAAAAAAATCCTTAGCCATCAGGGAAATGCAAATCAAAATGACTCTGAGATACCACAAAGGCTAAGATCAAAAACAATTATGATATTTTTTGCTGTTTAGTATGTACAGTAGTGGGAACACTCGTCCATTGATGATGGGAATGGAAACTTATAAAGCCAGTTTGGAAATCAGTACAATGGTTTCTCAGAAAATTCAGAATCATTTTACCTCAAGACCCAGCAGTATAACTCTTTGTCATATATCCAAAGGAAATAGACCTTTAACACAAAGGACATTTGCTTAACTATGTTCATAGCAGAATTATAGGTACTAGCCAGAACCTGAAAACAACATGAATACATCTCAACTCTGTTGCAAAAAGGAGCAGAAACTGTATTCATTTAAACACTGCCTGGCCCGTTAGTTCTAACCTCTTATTGGCTAACTCTCACATCTTGACTAACCCATATCTAATAATCTGTATGCCATCACGAGGTTGTGGATTACCGGCATGAATCTAGGCAGCGTCCGTCTCAGGAATGGGAATCATGGCATCTGCCTGACTCTGCTTCTTTCTCCCAGCATTCTCTTCTGTGTACTCCACCCAACAATGTTCTTACCTGTCAGGTCAAGCAGTTTCTTTATTAATTAACCAATGAAAGCAACACATAGAAAGAAGACCCACCTACATCACAACTGGATATTGATATTTATTGGATAAAGAAAATGTGGTACATTTACACAATGGAGTACTACTAAGAGATAAAACAAAATAAAACAAAACAAAAAACAATGATATCTTGAAATTTGCAGACAAATGGATGAAACTAGAAAAAACCATCTTTACAGCAGTATTTCAGACACAAAAGTACAAACAAGGTATGTACTCACTACTCTGTAAATATTAAATGTAATGCAAAAGATAACCAGTCTATAATCCACAGTCACAGAAATGATAGGTATCTAGGAGAACTCTAAGAGATGCATATACGAATACCCCTATGAAGGAGAAATTGATAAGAACTCCTGAGAAAGTTAGGAGCTTTGGGTTGGGGGAGAAGGGAATGGAGATGATGAACATGGGGTAACAGGATGGCCAAGATAGTGGAAAGACAGACGGAGAGGCATGCAGAAAAAGATAAATCTTGATTATGGAAGCAATTATGGGACTAGCAACAAACAGGCCACTAGGGAAATTCCCTGAAATCCACAAGGATGACTCCAGAACAGACCCTAAGCTACAATGGTGAGGATACCTGAGGTGGCCTTCCCATGTAATCTGATTGAAGTTTCCTTAATTATCATCATAGGTACTTCATCCAGTAAATGATGGAAGCAGATGCAGAGATCCACAACTAACAGTGGGCCAAACTCCCAGAGTCCGAAAAGAAGGATTAGAGGAGCAATAATCTGAGAAAGGTGTCAAGACCGTGATAGGGTAATCCCAGAAATAGCTGAACTGAGCTAGTTGAAACTGACTGAATCCAGACTGACAGCAAGAAACGTGCATAGGCCCAAACTAGGCCCTCGTAAAGTGGGTGACAGTTTTGTAGTTGGGTAAGTCTGTGGGGCCACTGGCAGTGAGACCAGGATTTAAACCCAGAACTTGAAATGACTTTTTCGAGCCCATTCTCTTTGGCAGGATACATTACTCAGCTTAGGTATGAGGGGAAAGCCTTGGTCCTGCCTCAAAGTAATGTACCAAACTTTGTTAACTCCACATTTGAAGCCTCACCCTCTATAATGAGTTAATGCGGGTAGGGTGGGTGGAAGTTGTTGGAAGTGGGGATAGTGGAGGGAGAGGGTACTGGGATTGGTTTGTAAAAGGAGAAAAGATTTTTTTCAAAAACTGAAAAAGAAACACTTTTAAAACATTATAAAGAAATGAAATAAAACCAATATCAGACGATTTCCCTCCCACTCTGGGCTTTGAACCAATCAGTTTACTGCACATTTTTACAAGAATAGAAGTGACCCAGAAACATCTGCATCATGAGAAAGAACCCACTATATGGGGTCCAAATTCCTGAAAACTGCACTGATGGTGTTTGCTGAGTTATTCCTTCTACAGGCTCTTGCAACTTTTAGAATAATGGCAGCCTTACAGGATGATCTGCAGGTTGCTGTTATATAAGGAGTTATGTTGACTTCCCCCATGCACTTATATAATGTTAAATTAATGAAACTCATTTACACATTTCGTGTAGGCAGATAAGGTGATGGAGTATTGGCTGAGAGTTCTACATCTTGAATGGAACAGGAAGTTGACAGAGGCATGGAGAAGTATCCTCAGTATAGGGAACCTGGAAGCCTGAACCCACAAATGACAGAATTCCTCCCAAAATAACATACCTACTCAAAAAGTCACAACTCCTATGAGATTATGGAGTCAATTATATTCAAACAAGCACAGTTATCTAAGTCTTAGACTTTTTATATAAAATTAAAAAAATGCTTATCTCTTTCAGTGTATCAACTTGTGTTCAAATTTTACATGCCAAATGGACTCCAGATAAGTACTGTAAATAAACAACCTGCTTCACACCTGATTATTTGCCCTAATCTTCAGATTATGATATGTCTCCTTCTCACACTCTCTCTCTCATTCTCTGCCTCCCCTGGTCTTGAGTTTTCCACTCCCTCAATTACCAGGTACATGGGTCTAAATGTTCAAATTTTCATCCACATAAAGAATTCCCTAAGCATCTTATTTTACTTTTTCTCCCTAGTTTATTTGTTGTAACATATTGAAAATCAAATGCTGATTGCTCCATCAAATAGCTTCCAGGGTTCTCTCACAATTTGCATTCTTGGACCAGTATAAATTTGCTCATCCAAGTTCTTGCCTTATAAATTGCTCCAATTGAAGTCCACATGTCGCTACTCCTAGAATTTTTCTGAGATGCTGGTCAGGTAATGAGTAGCCTGCTATTTCTGGCCTAACCAGCATTCCAGTTTCCGTTGTCCCCACCAAACATGAGTGAGGCTGTGTCATCAGGAAGTAGTCATAGACAAGTTTTCACATTGCTCCTTGTCATTTATTTATTATTAACATAAGGCTGGAATCCTAGCTTTCAAACCTGAGAAAAGAGGCTGAGGAGCATATTTAAAATACCAAAGCAGAGTGTGGACACCAGATTCTTTCTGCATCCTTCAGTTCCTACCACTTACAGGATGTTTGTGGCTGGCGTTTCCTTCCACCTACCTTAAATATTTCATCCTTGGAGCTCTGCTTCTCTCTCCCAGCTGCTCTTCTGTGTATAATCCAGATATTTTAGTCACATGGGCCTTTTATCTCCCCCTTGGTTCTCTTGACTGTTTTACTTGGTTCCCTCTCTCCCGTATCTTATCCCTCCATTCACTCCTTACATTTTTCAGGGTTATATTCTCTCTGGATTCTCCCAGACACCTTGTCTCTGGTTATGCTCTCCCACATATGTATAATAAAATTTCTCCTCTACCATACTTGGTACCACTCATGTTTCTTTAGTTTTCTATATTTTTTTTCATTCAATATCAATCTTATCCACATCACTCAGAATTTCATATAGCCTACGCCTCAGCTGAACTTCAAGTAAGTGTCTCATATCTGATTAGAACAAAGGTCAGAAATTAGATAAACATAAAACAATGGAAGATATGATGATGAAAGTTCTATTTTAAGTAAATGAATGAGGTAAAAATACAAATACAAAATACATTTGTTCCTGGTGTGCAAAGATTTCAGAGAAAACAGAAGATTTGAGACCTGTGATGGTATATGGGACCCTAAGGGTTGTGTATCCTCCCTTGTGGTTACCAAGATCCCAACATTGTCCTAATCATAATACCACTGAGTCCTTGAATCTGAGGAGGGAAACCTTCTCCAATACCATAGACCTTACACAGCATTTGATCCTAGTTTATTTACCATAGTCACTTCTGTTATCAAAGGTGATTTTTTACAAGTAATTTATGTTAGACTTTGTGGTATATATACTTTAAATTGTGACAAAACAGGACTTTGTTATCACAGATTTCACAGAAGATAAATACAGAAAGCATTATGTGAAATCAGTAGATGGATCACATAAAGGAGCACTGAATTCTGTCTGCACCTGTTCCTGCACTGTCTCATGTGTGTTTTGTGCCCCCTGCTGGTTCTGGGCATTGCTGCAGGGAGGTTTGTGTCAGGGTTCACACTGAAATCTTCTCACTGTGTTTCTACTACAGTAATAAATGGCGGTGTCTTCAATTCTTAAGCTGTTCATTTGCAGGTACAGGATGCTTTTTGAATCATCTCTTGAGATGGTGAATCTGCCTTTCACAGACTCTGCATAGCTTGTTTCATAATTATCAGGTTTGTGTTTAATTCTACCAACCCACTCTAGGCCCTTCCCTGGTGCCTGGCGGACCCAGTACATCCAGTAGTCACTGAATGTGAATCCAGAGGCTGCACAGGAGAGTTTTAGAGATCCTCCAGGCTGTACCAAGTCTCCCCCATTCTCCACCAGCTGCACATCACACTGGACACCTGCAAACACAGAGAATCTTGTCAGAAAACTACAGTAAATGTTCATTGTCACTCTCACTTATATTTTCCCACATACTTAGGATCTCTCTTTATCTATACATTACCTTCGAAAAGAGCAAAAAGGAAAATCCATCTCAGCTTCAAGTCCATCTTAGATATTATGTGTTCAGGGCTGACCTCAAAATGGGAGGATTTTTGAGTGCAGACCTGGGTGCCTCTGTCAGATCTGTGGAGTCATGGCTAGTTTTCATGAGCAGAAGAGAAAATTATTTGCATATCTTCATGATATATGAGGAACTGAGTTATATCCAACTTAGAGGAGACAGTTTTTGGTACAGATGTCTCAAATAAAATAACCACAGAACTACCATTTATAGGATCAAATTATCACTTATTGTCTTAGCGATATAGCTCAGTTGGAAGAGGATGTTTTTCATGACTGAAACTCCTATGTTCATCCCCATTCCTGAATGATAGACAAGCCATTGTTTTAGGAAAATCATAGGTTTGGGTTGATAATTGTCTATATAAAATTATTTATTGAGTAAAAAGAAAATAAAAGAAAAAAAGAATATTTGCTTTGTATGAGTGTATGGCTTTGTATTTTAATATAAGTTATCAGGCTTACTTTATTATTCATTATATTTGCAAAATCCTTAACTGCCTTTGTGTGAATTATAATCAGTAGTATAGTTAGTATATCATGTTGAAATCTCTGAGATTGATTACTCCCAAAAAAGAAAGAATTACTATATACATATAAATACTATCTGAGATTACTTTTGAAAAATCATAAAAACACATCTTGAAGATATATCTTTTTCATTTAGTTCCTCCAGGTCTAATGGTTCACACTTACCACAGAGACCTTCTCTTCCCCATCACAAAGCTATACCTAGTCATTTGGTGACCTCTCAAAAACCCCCAGGAGAGCTTATTTTATTTCATGCCGCATCTTTCTACTCCCTGGTACCTCAAATATTTGCCCTTTGCACACCATAAGCTAAGTCTACTCATTCACACTACAATCCACTTGGGGCCTAAGATACTTGCCTGAGTTTCACCACTAGCTACTGCAGCTTCTTCCTCTTCTACATTGTGCTTGCTTCCTGAGACTGTATCCTACATGCCACTATATCGTTTTTGCTATTTCCTTCATCTTAGGCAGTCTTCACCATGTTCATGTTTTTCTGTACTGTTGGGTAGAAATTGTTCTTATTTAGCAGGTAGGCCTCCTACTCTTCAAAGTTCTTGCTTCTTAGTGCTCACAGGTAGGGCTTGTATTTTCAGATTTTTTCTTCTCCATGCCTTCTATAGTAGAATAGTAGTATTTGTTTTTCTCCTGCATTTTCAAACATCACACTTATACCCTCAAATAAAAGTTCTAACACCTTCATTAAAAAGATTTTGCTTTTTAGTTCAGGTGGAAACATAACAATTTACAAAGAACAAGTGACCCTGTCATGCACAAGTAACGTTAATACATCCTAAATGAAAACCCTACACCTCAGGCTCAGGAAATGTCTTGAAAATGGGACAGAAAGATTGTAATATGTTCAGGACCAGGATTTTGCTATGAGATCATATTTTCTACACATGACTGGAATGCCAAATCCATAAAATCTTGCCAATACCTATGTCTAAAGTATTTTTCCAAGACACAAAAGGAAATCTCTAGGGTCTCCAATTTTAAGGGAAGAACTACAAGTTTTAAATATATGCTGAGAGTGAGAGAATAATTTTTATTCAAGAATAAACTCTTTGATAGGTAATTGAATCCCAGGTGACTGCATTAGACTCATTTTCATATATGTAAATATGATGAAGCTCAATATGCTAAGCATAAACAGAAAAAAAGATACAGAGACAGTGAGAAAGAGCAATACTGGTAAAGGATACTTTAAATTGAAGAATTAATGAATTTTAGAGAAAGTGAATTTTGAATATGAGAAGAAAATGTGTGAGGATATTGATGTGTACATAAATTAGATTAAGAAATTAACAAACATATTTTAATTAAAAAATGTACAAGAGCCCTCTCTTTCTCCCTTCCCCCTGGGGCCACAAGATCTCCCCACAGCTGCTCCCTGGCACTCTGAGCCTGGGCTGTGGGCTCAGCCTGGCAGGGGCAGTTCCTGTGCTCAGAGAGCCTGCCTGACAGGCAGGCCCTGAATCACCTCAGCCACATTCCTGGCCAGCAAGAGACAGTGATCTTCTAGCAGACATCCATTGGAGGAGGGATGAGTTGCTCCTGGCCTGAGGACTTAGGCTAGGAGGAATTCAGACTTTCCCCACCCCCCTCGACTTTCTGGTTGCCCTGCAGTGGTGGCTATACCCTGCTGAGCTCTCCCGAATCCCATCCCAGCCCTCATCCAGGTACACCTCCCTTTCTTTCTCCCCTCCCCCTGGGGCCACAAGATCTCCCACAGCTGCTCCCTTGCGTGCTGGGACGGGGCTGTGAGTGCAACCCAGCATGAGGGAGTGCCTGTGTTTCAATAGACTGCCTGAAGAAAGGTAGACATTCTGCCAGTGAAGTCCCTGCTCAACAAGGGATCCTGACCTGGTACCAGAAGATCCAATATAGGGCAGTTGAAGGAAAAGATGGGCAGACACCAAGGCAAGAACTCCTCCAACAATCTAAAAAACAACATGAAATCACCAGATCCCAACGACCGTACAATAGAAGGACTTGAACCTCTTAATTCAGAAGAATTGGAAAAAAATGCCATGATGAAAGCAATAGAGTCCCTTAAACAGGATATGAATAATTCCCTTAAAGAACTGGATGAGAAGTACAACAAAAGGATTGAAGAAATGAGTAAAGAAATGGATGAGAAATATAACAAAAAGTTTGAAGAAATGAGTAAATCCGTGAATGATACACTGGGAAACCAAGAAAAGACAATCAAACAGGTAAGGGAAACAGTTCAAGAATTGAAAACTGAAATGGAGGCAATGAAGAAAACACAAAACGAGGGCCGGATGGATATGGAAAATCTAGGTAAACGAACAGAGACTACAGAATCAAGCATAACCAATAGAATCTCAGAGTCTGAAGATACCATAGAGAAAATAAATGCTCAGATCAAAGAAATCAGCAAATCCAACAAATTCTCATCACAAAACATTCAAGAAATATGGGACACAATAAAAAAACCAAATCTAAGAATAGGCTTGATCAAAAAAAAAACATCCCCTCGCCATATAATAATCAAAACACAAAACATACAGATTAAAGAAAGAATATTAAGAGCTGCAAAGGAAAAAGGGCAAGTAACTTATAAAGGTAAACCGATCATAGTTACATTAGACTTCTCTATGGAAACCATGAAAGCCAGAAGGTCCTGGATAGAGGTACTGCAGAAACTAAGAGACCATGGATGCAAACCCAGACTACTATACCCAGCCAAGCTATCATTCACTGTCAATGGAGAAAACAAAATATTCCAGGATAGGATCCAATTTAAACAATTCGTAGCCACAAAACCAGCGTTACAGAAAGTAATAGAAGGAAAATCGCAACCCAAGGAATCCAACATCGCCAACACTGCCTACAATAACTCAGACATCTAGCGACCCTTCACAAGCTTAACTCAAAGAAGGGACACATACAAACTCTATTAAACAAACAAACAAAAAATCATAATAACCGGAGTCAACAACCACTGGTCATTAATATCACTTAATATTAATGGACTCAATTCACCTATAAAAAGGCACAGACTAAGAGATTGGATACGAAAACAGGATACAACATTCTGCTGTTTACAAGAAACACACCTCAACCACAAAGACAGACATCTACTCAGAGTAAAGGGTTGGGAAAAGGTTTTCCAAGCAAACGGACCTAAGAAACAAGCAGGTGTAGCCATTCTAATTTCCAACAAAATTGACTTCAAACTAAAATCAATCAGAAGAGATGGAGACGGACATTTTATACTCATAACAGAAACAATTCACCAGGAGGAAGTCTCAATCCTGAATATCTATGCCCCTAATATAAAGCCTCCTACTTATGTAAAAGAAACACTTCTAGAACTCAAGGCAGTCATCAATCCACAGACACAAATAGTAGGAGACTTCAACACTCCTCTCTCACCAATGGACAGGTGAGACAGAAACCCAGCAGAGAATTAAGAGAATTATTAGAGGTATTGAATCAAATGGACTTAACAGACATCCATAGAACATTCCACCCAAATAGGAAAGAATATACCTTCTTCTCTGCAGCTCATGGAACCTTCTCGAAAATTGACCACATATTCGGGAACAAAGTAAACTTCCACAGATACAAAAAAAATATTAGTAACCACCTGTGTCTTATCAGACCACCATGGATTAAAGTTAGAATTCAACAACAGTGCTACCCCCAGGATGCCAACAAATTCATGGAAGTTGAACAGTCAACTACTAAATCACCCCTGGGTCAAAGAAGAAATAAAGAAAGAAATTAAAGTCTTCCTTGAATTTAATGAAAATAAAGACACAACATACTCAAACCTGTGGGACACTATGAAAGCAGTGCTAAGAGGAAAGTTCATAGCACTAAGTGCCCAATTAAAGAAAGCAGACAAAACACACATTGGAGACTTAACAGCACACATGAAAGCTCTAGAAAAAAAAGAAGCTGATACACCCAGGAGGTCTAGAAGACTGGAAATAATCAAACTGAGGGCTGAAATCAACAAAATAGAAACAGAGAAAACAATCCAAAGAATCAATGAATCAAAAAGCTGGTTCTTGGAGAAAATCAACAAGATTGACAAACCCCTAGCCAAATTAATCAAACTGCAGAGAGAGAACATGCAAATTAATAAGATCAGAAATGAAAAGGGGGACAAAACCACAGACACAGAGGAAATTCAGAGAATCATTAGATCTTACTACGAAAATTTATATGCCACAAAGTTGGAAAATGTAAAAGAAATGGACATTTTTTTAGATAAGTACCATATACCAAAGTTGAACCAAGACCAGGTGAACAATCTATTTAGACCTGTCAGTCGTGAAGAATTAGAAGCTGTTATCAAAAATCTCCCTACCAAAAAAAGCCCAGGACCAGATGGTTTCAATGCAGAATTCTACCAGAACTTCCAGGAAGAGCTAATCCCTATACTCCTTAATGTATTTCACAATATAGAAACAGAAGAGTCAATGCCAAACTCTTTTTATGAAGCTACAGTTACCCTGATACCAAAACCACACAAAGTCAAAACCAAGAAAGAGAATTACAGGCCAATCTCACTCATGAACATTGACGCAAAAATACTCAATAAAATACTGGCAAACCGAATCCAAGAATACATTAAAAAATCATCCATTATGATCAAGTGGGCTTCATCCCAGAGATGCAGGGTTGGTTCAACATATGCAAATCTATCAATGTAATCCATCATATAAATAAACTGAAAGAAAATAAACATATGATCATTTCATTGAATGCTGAGAAAGCATTTGACAAAATTCAACACCCCTTTATGATAAGGGTGTTGGAGAGATTGGGTTTACGAGGATCATACCTGAATATAATGAAAGCAATATATAGCAAACCGACAGCTACCATCAAATTGAACGGAGTGAAACTCAAAGCCATTCCGCTAAAATCAGGAACACGACAAGGCTGTCCACTCTCTCCATACCTCTTCAATATAGTGCTTGAAGTTCTAGCAATAGCAATAAGACAACATAAGGGAATCAAGGGGATTCGAATTGGAAAGGATGAAGTGAAACTTTCGTTATTTGCAGATGATATGATAGTGTACATAAGCGACCCCAAAAACTCTACCAAAGAACTCCTACAGTTGATAAACACCTTTAGTAATGTGGCAGGATACAAGATCAACTCCAAAAAATCGGTGGCCCTCCTATACACAAAGGACAAAGAAGCAGAGAGGGAAATCAGAGAAACATCACCTTTCATGATAGCCACAAATAGCATAAAATATCTTGGGATAACTCTAACCAAGGAAGTGAAAGACCTATTTGACAAGAACTTTAAGTCCTTGAAGAAAGAAATTGAGGAGGATACCAGAAAATGGAAAGACCTCCCCTGCTCTTGGATTGGGAGAATCAACATAGTAAAAATGGCAATTCTACCAAAAGCAATCTATAGATTCAATGCAATTCCCATCAAAATCCCACAAATCTTCTTCACAGACCTTTAGAGAACAATAATCAAGTTTATATGGCAAAACAAAAAACCCAGGGTAGCCAAAACAATCTTATACAATAAAGGAACTTCTGGAGGCATTACCATCCCTGACTTCAAACTCTATTACAGAGCAACAGTGTTGAAAACAGCTTGGTATTGGCATAAGAACAGAGAAGTCGACCTATGGAATCGAATAGAAGACCCGGATACTAATCCACAAACTTATGAGCACCTGATTTTTGACAAGGGAGGTAAAGGTATACAATGGAAGAAGGATAGCATCTTTAACAAATGGTGCTGGCATAACTGGATGTCAACCTGTAGAAAAATGGAAATAGATCCATATCTATCACCATGCACAAAACTCAGGTCCAAATGGATTAAAGACATCAACATTAATCCGACCACTTTGAACCTGATAGAAGAGAAAGTAGGAAGTAGTCTACAAGATATAGGCACAGGAGACCACTTCCTAAGCAGAACCCCAGGAGTGCAGACAATAAGAGAAACAATGAATAAATGGGACCTACTGAAACTGAGAAGCTTCTGTAAAGCAAAGGACACTGTCAGTAAGACAAAAAGGCTACCTCCGACTGGGAGAAGATCTTCACAAACCCTTCATCAGACAAAGGTCTGATCTCCAAAATATACAAAGAATTCAAGAAACTAGATACTAAAACCCTAATTAACCCAATTAAAAAATGGGGTACTGATCTGAACAGAGAATTCACAACAGATGAATATCGAATGGCCAAAAGACACTTAAGGTCATGCTCAGCCTCCTTAGCGATCAGGGAAATGCAAATCAAAACAACTTTGAGATATCATCTTACACCTGTCAGAATAGCCAAACTCAAAAACACCACTGATAGCCTATGCTGGAGAGGATGTGGAATGAGGGGAACACTCATCCATTGTTGGTGGGAATGCAAACTTGTGCAGCCACTGTGGAAATCAGTGTGGCGGTTTCTCAGGAAACTGGGAGTCAACATCCCTCAGGACCCAGCAATTCCACTCTTGGGAATATACCCTAGAGATTCCCTAACATACTGCAAAAGCATTTGTTGAACTATGTTCATAGCAGCACTATTTGTAATAGCCAGAACCTGGAAGCAGCCTAGGTGCCCCTCAATAGAAGAATGGTTAAAAAAGGTGTGGAACATATGCACATTAGAGTTTTACTCAGCGGTAAAAAACAATGACATCTTGAATTTTGCATGCAAATGGATGGAAATAGAAAACGCTTTACTGAGTGAGGTAAGCCAAACCCAAAATGAGGAACACGGTATGTATTCACTCATAAGTGGATTCTAACCATAATTAAAGGTCTTTGAGCCTGTTATTCATGATCCTAGAGAAGCTAAACAAGAAGATGAACCTGATGAAGATTATTTAGCTACCCGCCAGGAGGTAGGAAATAGACAAGAGTCCCAGGTAACCTCGGGTGCATGGGGGGGTGGGGTGGGAGGGTTGTTGGAAGGGGAGACGGTTAGAAAGAAGGGAGTAGGGGAGGAATGGAGAAAGCTCGGTTGACCGGGATGGGGGGAAGGGAGGAAGGATGAATATGGGATCAGGGAACAATATATTTCAACTAAGGGAGTCATTTTAGAGTTTACAGGAAACTTGATTATATATGGGATCCCAGGTCCAAGGAGAGATCCCCAGATTGTTCTCTGGACAGAGGAGAGGGTGCCTGAACCGGCCTTGACCCATAACCATACTGATGAATATTTTGCTTATCACCATAGATCCTTCATCTGGAGATGGACGAGGATACAGACGGAGACCCACATTGGAGCACCGGACTGAGCCCCCCAAGGTCCAAATGAGGATCAGAAGGACGAAGAAAATGAAAAAAGAAATAAGGACTGCGAGGGATGCTATCACCCACTGATACAAGGGGACTGATCTAATGAGAGCTTACCAAAGCCAGTTGGACTGGGACTGAATGAGCACGTGATCCAACCAGATTCTCTGAATGTGGCTGGATTCTCTGAATGTGGCTAGCCCGATGTCTTTCTGAAAAGCCATTGACAATGACACTGGGACTTGTTTCCTCTGCATGTACTGGATTTTGGGGATCCAGTCTGTTTGGATTCTCACCTTCCTGGACCTGGAGGGAGGGGGAAGGAAATTGAACTTCCCACAGGGCAGGAAACCCTGTCTGCCCTTAGGGACGAAGATGGAGGAGGAGAGGGAGTGGGGGGAGTGGGAGGGTGTTGGGAGGTGGGGCGCAAATGGAAACTTTTATAATTTAATAAAATTACAAAAAAAATGTACAAGAAACAATGAAATTTCTCAAACACTACTCATTGGTTAGTAAGATTTGATTAGTGAAATCACTGAATGGGAAGGCATGAGAATCTGGGATTAGGTTTATGAGCCAGAGTTGCATGGTCAGGTCTGGGCTTTTTCATGAACACAAGGAGGCCTTGTTTTTATTTCCTACTGCAGTATAATGAGTTTTGTGGTAGAAATATTAAAAATATGAATGCCTATAGCAAAGGAGAGCGACAAAACTGAATAGAGAACAAATAAGAATTGTTCAATATTTATTATATATTTGGGATATAATTCAAAGTATTATTTTAATATGTTTTTGAGCAGAGACAAGAGTTCACCTTATTTGGTACACTGAGGATATTATAATATAGTGCTGTAAATTTTAGAAGGATTAGCAAAATTTTACAAATGTAGAACCCAGGTATGATGTTGAAGAAAGAATGTTCAGGGGTTTAGGTTATTGTTGATTCATGCAAAATGACCAGTATGTGATTCCCAGTGCTGAAATTAATGATATGTAAATCCATAAAATATTATTTTTCCATAAATAACTTCTAAAATTTGGACCTTTAAGATTGTATTTATTAGTAGTCTGGAGTGGGATTTGTTGAATTTAGAAATGCTATAAATGAGGTCACAATTTTTAAACATGCATAAAACTCAAAGTTAGGTCATTAAAAAAATCAATCTTAATTAAAGAACTATAAATGCTCTCTAAGATTATAATAATAATAATATAATAAAAAGACATTGTATACATGTGTTTGCCCCTTAGCTCATCTAGAGCTAGCTCCCCCAAAAATGGAGACCTGATTCTCCCCATCAAAAACACACTCTCAGCTCTCTGTATCTTCACTAAGTTACATGGTATTTCTATTTAATTTTATGCTATATCCTATTGTCACATAGATCTTCATTGACATGCCTATCTCTCTTCATTTAGTCAGGTTGACCCTTTCTTACAAAACAAACCCCACCAGATCCTTTAAATACCCACCAACTTACGTGAACCACCAGATAGTCCAGTTCCTCTATTTCCCCAATCCTACTCTTTTTCTATGACATCTTTACTAATAATAAGGCCTTTGCTCCTTCCTGTGAGTTAGGCAATCAGTGCCTTGGTCCTGCTTCTCTGAACTGATGAGTACTCATTGATATTACCTACCAATAGAATTCAGCTCCTCGAGGTTCTTGCTTCCATGTGCACCTAGATTCTTGGCTTTTTACAGAATCATTCATGCCCATGCCTCCAATTGTACTTGCAACAACCCTTGCTATAAAATGTCTTCTCCTCATGATCTCACAGACCCTGTACCTATTGATCCAATATGACTATAGAGTTAACAGAACTTACCAAAAGTAGAAACTCCAACTTAGGGAGACACATATAAAAGACAAATCAGGAGAGGACAATCAATGGGCTTTTGTGATCCTGGGATAGTGTCATTTCACATAAAAAGTAGTCCTTGAAACCAGTTGAATAAAAGTAAATATGTCGCAACCTTCTCAAGAATCAGTCCCCTACTGAAAATTGTGCATACCAACATTCTAAAAATAAAGATGATTTGAACAAGAACTGCTCAACAAACAATATCAAATTTAAGAGTCTCAGACCAAAAGGGAATCATTTCAGCTGACTCCATTGTAATTCAGAACAACATTAGAAATTACAATGAAAAGTTATACCCTGAAAAAGTGGATACCCTGGCACAAATAGAAGCTCATATCTGAGTTCATATCATCTACCATAATTAATCCTCAAAGATATAAACAATGTTAACAGATATATTGTCAATAAATTGGTATGGTTCTTAAAAACTTCATCTTAAAAAAATATCAGGAGCAGAGAAAGTCACTGTTAAATTGTCTCAATTACAATGAAGACTTAATAACATTTCTTCTTAACTGATGTAAGATATTAAATGACTGAATACTTCCAAGTTCACTTGATGATTTTTGTATTATCTTGCTACCAAAAAAGGGAGAAGGGACTACAAAAATAATGAATGCTTATCTTGATAAATATAGATTCAAAATTTCTTGAAAAATAATTGTAAATCAAATTCAGTAATGCATTAGGGTGTTTCAGTAATGCAAACAAGCAGACACCTTCCTCAAATGCAAGGTTGGTTCAAGCTACATTTATCTATCAATAACATATCCTACACGAATTACTACAAAAGTTGAAATAAAATAATTATTTCATATGATGCTGAAAGCTCACTTAACAAAGTTAACAGACTCTCATAAAATAAGTTCTGGAGTCTTTAGAAATAGATGGTATGTATTTAAAAATAAAAGCTACATCAAAGAAACCAATAGACAAAATTATATTAAATTGAGACAAACTGAGAGCATACTCTTTAAAATTAGGAACAGAAGAATGATATTCAGTTTTTTCTTCTCCATTTGGTATTGCGTTTTTAGCCTTAGCTATAGTTTTGGCAAAAATAAGATATTAAATGTATCATAATATGAAAGGAATAAGTCAAATTATCCAAATCTGGAAATGGCATGATGACTTGCTTAAAGGACCCAACAGTGTATGATAGAAAACTGTTGGTTGTAATGAATACAGCAAAGTTTCAGAATACAAGTATTAGTGCAGAAACAAATGCAAAATAAATTCCCAAATCACCATGTCCTATCCTCTCCTGTGTTATTTATTGCAAAGAACTGCACTCCAATGTCAATTACATGAATGATTTTCCAGGCAAAAATACAAAAGAATGATTATGCTTATGTTTGTTGAACCCAAAAATCATATGAATATTTCTCAATGCAAGAAAAACATGAAAAAATAATATCAAAAAATGCTGAATGAAATGAGAAAGAAATTTAAGCTATAAAAGAAGACAAAGACATCCCAGCTGGTGTGGGCGCTGGGACAGGGTGGTGAGTGCAATCGGGCAGGAGGGAGTTCCTTTGTTTTAATAGCCTGCCTGCAGCAAGGTAGGCCTTCAGTCATGTAACTTTCTGGCCAGCAAGGGACATTGATCCTGCAGCAGAAGATCCAACGGAGAGGTAAGTGTGCTCCTGAACCACGGCAGAAGTCCAGCAAGGGAACACAGAATTCCCCCACCACCCTTATCTCCCTAGTCATTCTTCAGGGGCGGCTTCACCCTGCTAAACCATCCCTCCTCCTATCCCATCCCAGCTTTCACCCAGGAACCCCTTCCCTTCCTCCTTCCCTTTTTTGGGACCATAAAATCCCCCAGTCGAACCTGTGTGGGTGGCAGGACAGGATACTGATTGTAACTGGGCAGGAGGGAGTTCCTTGGTTTTAATAGCCTGCCTGCAGCAAAATAGACATTCAGTCAGGAAGATTTCTGGCCAGCAAGGGGCACTGATCCCATAGCAGAAGATCCAGCAGAAGGAAGATCCATCAGAGGGCAAGGTCCCTGGACAACAAAGGAACCTAACCCTGTACCAGAAGATCCATTGGAGAGGATCTGAAGGAAGAGATGGGCAGGTGACAAGGCAAGAATTCCTCCAACAATCTGAAAAACAACAAGAAAACACCAGATCCCAGTGATCTTACAAGAGAAGGACTTGAACACCCTATTCTGGAAGAAGTGGAAAACAGTGTCATTATGAAAGCAGTAGAATCCCATAAAAAGGGTATGAATAACTCACTTAAAGAAATGGAAGAGAAGTATAAAAAAAGTTTGAAGAAATGAGTAAATCTGTAAATGACACCCAGGAAACCAAGAAAAAAAAACAATCAAACAGGTAATGGAAACAATTCAAGAATAGAAAACTGAAATGGAAGCAATGAAGAAATCACAAACTGAGGGCCGGCTGGATATGAAAAATCTAGGTAAACAAACAGAGACTTCAGAAACAAGCATAACCAATAGAATACAAGAGAGAGAAGAACAAATCTCAGATTCTGAAGACACCATAGAGAAAATAAACGCTCTGTTCAAAGAAAACAGCAAATTCTCATCACAAAACAGTTAGGGAATCTGTAACACAACAAAAAAACCAAATCTAAGAAGAATAGGGGTAGAAGAAGGAGAAGAATTGCAGATCAAAGGCCCAGAAAGTATATTCAACAAAATTATAGAAGAAAATTTTTCTTACCTAAAGAACGATATTCCTATGAAGATTCAAGAAGCATACAGAACATCAAATAGACTGGATCCAAAAAAAAAATCACCTCGCCATATAATAATCAAAACACAAAACCTTCAGATTAAAGAACAATATTATGAGCTGCAAAGAAAAAAGGTCAAGTAATTTATAAAGGTAAACCTATCAGACTTATACCGGACTTCTCTATGGAAACCATGAAAGCCAGAAGGTCCTGGATAGAGGTACTGCAGAAACTAAGAGACCATGGATGCAAGCCCAGACTACTATACCCGTCCAAAGTATTGTTCACTATCAACGGAGAAAACAAAATAATCCAGGATAAAAACAAATTTAAACAATATGTAGCCACAAATTCAGCCTTACAGAAAGTATTAGAAGGAAAATCACAACCCAAGGAAACCAAAATTTCCAACACTGCCTACAATAACTCAGACATCTAGTGACCCTTCACAAGCACAACTCAAAGAAGGTTGTTCTCTACTACTCCCCCAAAAGAAAATAACCAAAGACAACAACCACTGGTCATTAATATCACTTAACATCAAATGACTCAATTCACCTATTAAAAGGCACAGACTTAGAGATTGTATATGAAAACAGGATCCAACAATATGCTGTTTACAAGAAACACATCTCAACCACAAGGACACACACCTACTCAGAGTAAAGGGTTAGGAATAGGTTTTCCAAGCATATGTACCTAAGAAACAAGTGGGTGTGGCCATTCTAATTTCTAAAAAAATTGACTTCAAATTAAATCAATCAGAAGAGATGGAGATTGAAATTTTATACTCATAACAGAAACAATTCATCAGGAGGAAGTCTCAATCCTGAATATCTATGCCCCTAATATAAAGGCACCCACTTATGTAAAAGATACACTTCTAGAACTCAAGACAGCCATCAAACCACACACACTAATAGTAGGAGACTTCACCACACCTCTCTCACAAAAGGACAGGTCAATCAGACAGAAACCTAACAGAGAAATAAGAAAATTAATAGAGATAAAGAATTAAATGGACTTAACAGACATCTATAGAACATTCCACCCAAATAGGAAAGAATATACCTTCTTCTCCGCAGCTCATGGAACCTTCTCAAAAATTGACCACATACTCGGTAACAAAGCAAACTTGCACAGATACAAAAAAAATATTAGTAACCACCAGTGTCTTATCAGATCACCATGGATTAAAGTTACAATTCAACAACAATGCTACCCTCAGAGAGGCTACAAACTCATGGAAGCTGAACAGTCATCTATTGAGTCACCCCTGGGTCATGGAAAAAATAAAGAAAGAAGTTAAAGTCTTCCTTGAATTTAATGAAAATAAAGACACAACATACTTAAACCTATGGGACACTATGAAAGCAGTGCTAAGAGGAAAGTTCATAGCACTAAGTGCCCAATTAAAGAAAACGTAGAAAGCACACATTGGAGACATAACAGCACACTTGAAAGCTCTACAAAAAAAAAGAAGCTGATTCACCCAGGAGGAGTAGAAGACTGGAAATAATCAAACTGAGGGCTGAAATCAACAAAATTGAAACACAGAAAACAATCCAAAGAATCAATGAAAGAAAAAGCTGGTTTTTGGAGAAAATCAGCAAGATTGATAAACCCCTATCCAAACTAATCAAACGGCAGAGAGGGAACATTCAAATCAGTAAGATCAGAAATGAAAAGGGGGGCATAACCTAAGACACAGAGGAAATTCAGAAAATCATTAGATCTTTCTACAAAAGCTTATTTGCCAGAAAATTGGAAAATGTAAAAGAAATGGACATTTTTTAATAAGTACCATATACCAAAGTTGAACCAAGACCAGGTGAACAATCTAAATAGATCTGTTAGTAGCAAAGAACTAGAAGCTGTTATCAAAAACATCCCTACCAAAAAAACCCAGGGCCAGATGGTTTCAATGCAGAATTCTACCAGAACTTCCAGGAAGATCTAATACCTATATTCCTTAATGTATTTCACAATATAGAAACAGAAGAGTCATTGCCAAACTCTTTTTATGAAGCTACAGTTACCCTGATCCCAAAATCACACAAAGACTTATCCAAGAAAGAGAATTACAGGCCAATCTCACTCATGAACATCGACGCAAAAATTCTCAATAAAATACTGGCAAACCGAATCCAAGAACACATTAGAAAAAATATCCATTATGATCAAATAGGCTTCATCGCAGAGATGTAGGGCTGATTCAACATATGCAAATCTATCAATGTAATCCATCATATAAATAAACGGAAAGAAAGAAACCATATGATCATTTCATTGGATGCTAAAAACGCATTTGACAAAATTCAACACCCCTTTATGATAAAGGTGTTGAAGCAATTGGGGGTACAAGGATCATATCTAAATATAATAAAAGCTATTTACAGCAAGCCGGCAGCTAACATCAAATTGAATGGAGACAAACTCAAAGATATTCCACTAAAATCAGGAACACGACAGACAAGGCTGTCTACTCTCTCCATACCTCTTCAATATAGTGCTTGAAATTCTAGCAATAGCAATAAGACAACATAAGGGAATCAAGGGGATTCGAATTGGAAAGGAAGAAGTTAAACTTTCATTATTTGCAGATGATATGATAGTGTACATAGGTGACCCAAAAACTCTACCAAAGAACTCCTACAGATAATAAACACCTTTTGTAATGTGGTAGGATACAAGATCAAATCCAAAAAATCAGTTGCCCTCCTATACACTAAGGATAAAGAAGCAGAGAGGGAAATCAGAGAAACATCACCTGTCACGATAGCCACAAATAGCATAAAATACCTTGGGGTAACTCTAACCAAGGAAGTGAAAGACCTATTTGACAAGAACTTTAAGTCTTTGAAGAAAGAAATTGAGGAGGATACCAGAAAATGGGAAGATCTCTCTTGCTCTTGGATTGGGAGAATCAACATAGTAAAAATGGCAATTCTATCAAAAGCAATTTATAGATTCAGTGCAATCACAAACAAAATTCTTCTTCATAGCCACTGAGAGAACAACAATCAATTCTTATGGAAAAATAAAAAACCCAGGATAGCCAAAACAATCTTATACAATAAAGGAACTTCTGGAGGCATTACCATCCCTGACTTCAAACTCTATTACTTAGCCAGAGTATTGAAAACAGCTTGGTATTAGCATAAGAACAGAGTTGCCAGCATATGGAAGCAAATAGAAAACCCAGATATTAACCCGCAAACCTATGAACATCTTATTTTCAACAAGGGAGCTAAAGGTATACAATGGAAGAAGAAAAGCATTTTTACCAAATGGTGCTGGCATAACTGGATGTCAACTTGTAGAAGAATGAATGTAGAAGCATATCTATCACCATGCACAAAACTCAAGTCCAAATGGATTAAAGACCTTAATCTTAATCTGACCACTTTGAACCTGATAGAAGAGAAAGTGGGAAGTAGTCTACAAGATATAGACACAGGAGACCACTTCCTAGGTAGAGCTCTAGTAGCAGAGACAATAAGAGAATCAATGAATAAATGAGACCTCCTGAAACTGAGAAGCTTCTGTAAAGTAAAGGACACTGTCAGTAAGACAAAATGACCAACTGGACTAGGAGTGATGGATCATGTGATCAAACTGGACACTCTGAACGTGGCTGGCAATGAAGGCTGACTGAGAAGCCAAGGACAATGACCCTGGGTTTTGATTCTGCAACCTGGACTGACTTTGTGGGAGCCTGGTTTGTTTGGATGCTCAGCTTTATAGACCTCTATGGAGGCGGGGCACCCTGACTGCTCTTAAGACTTGAGAGGGAGGGGCTGATAGATAGGGGGAGGGAAAAGGAAGGTGGAGAGGAGGTGGAAATTTTTAATAAATAAATAAATAAATAAATAAATAAATAAATTTTAAGAAAGAATGTTAGTTTACAAATTAAAAAAAATAATTCTGGTAGGTTCTTTTTCAACTTGTATTACAAGGAAGAAGCAGTGCTTTCTGTTGAGCCAGACCACACCTCTGTCTTCTCACATTGGATATCAAATACATCTCATTATTAGGATTCTCTCTCCCTAAAACTCCTTCATGTGTATAGAAGATCAAAAGCTTACTTTAATAAACTGGAGCCAAAGTGTCTTTAAGATTAACACCAACAACGAACTATCACTAAGACCCATGCATGAAATTCTTACACTGGAACTCAATCAGAATCTTGGTGTGAAGGGAATCAGTGACTAATTGTTTTGCTAAAAAGACCTATTAAACTGAATCATTTAGGGAATTTAAACAGTCTTACCTAATGAAAAGAAAATAGCACAAATGTGTCTTTTTATTGATCATCTTGCTTATTCTCTGCATGATTTCCTGTCATATGTTAATTTCTTACATGATCAGCATTCATTGTACCACCTTTAAAAATCTTCTAATGGAGAAACGTTAAATATTAAATAATATTAAATATTAAAAAGAAAATCAAAATCCTTCCTTTGAAAACTCCATATTCACCATGTCTAATGATCTCAGAAAATTGTTGCAGATAGGAGTTGAGAGTATTTTCACTACAGAAATAATAGATACAAGGCAAATATGAATGATAGAATACCTTTTGCCTTGCAAGCAAGTAATTCTCAACTCCCATCACTTTAGTCTGTGGCTTCAATACATTATGAACAAATGCCTGTTCTTCTGTGTTTATAGCCAATTGCAGGGATCCCCATAATCATTTCTTTTCATCAATTTATAGGCTAAGGAAACCTCCAAACAATTGTGCAGTAGTTTTGTCAGCCCTCTTGTGGTTAACAGTCTAAGCACCCAACCTGCTATTAAAGGGTTAAAATAACATTCCTTATACTAATAATCCCACATGCATCTCTTCCACTATAGACAGAAATCTATAGAACTGTTTATAGGTTTCTTTATCATCTACAGTAAGATATATACTGGCAGAAAGAAAACAAAGTTATTTTTTCTTTGTATCTTTTGCCAGTTTAAAAATGAAAATTTTAATTATTAAAAGCTCCATTCTGTACTTGATAATTCTTCTCATACCATTACTCATTTGACAAAATCATGGCAAAGTGTGACACAGAGGAACATAAGACTCAGATTCTGACAGTAACTTTTTGTTTTCCTCTGTGTGTCAAAAGTGTGTGTTTGTTTAGAGGGAATTGACCATTTCAAAATTCAATGTAAACAAAATTTGCTACTCAAAATCAAGGCTAAAAAAACCTTCCCTCTCAAACACCTGTAAAATATAAAACTCCTTTTCACTGTTCTAGTTGATATCCATCTATAATTGGTGAAAAACACAATCCTTTTTCAGAAAACTGGGCAATGTGTGCAACCCACTGCTGCTGAGGACAGAATCATTACTCTTACATTTATTCTCAGCTTGGCATCCCACTAATCATTCACCAATGCCATATGAGCATGAAGAGCCCAGCACACTGTCAAACCAGCTGTCCTTCCAACAAGTGATTCTATAATACCAGCACGTCCAAGTACTTTTTTAAATGTTGATAAGCCCAGTTAGTATTATAGTTGAATACAGATAATCTGAAGAAAGCACATTTGAAGGTCACAGCTTCTGAGTGTTTCATCAAGACAAGTATGAATCCTGTAGCTACATGTGAACAGAAAATTTGAGAACAGTGAACATCATCATTGGTCATACACACTATGAGTCACATGCCCAGTATCTTTTTTCTTAAACCAAGAAAGTCTCACTTCATAGAACAGCCTGGAATAGAGAAGCACTGACAGAACATACAAACTTTGATTGAGGCTCGTGTGAAAAGGAGATTGGGACTCAAGGGTCAGAACTGGACTTTCAGTCTGAGACTGGGACAGCTTTGAATTGTTGAGTCTGTAGAGGAAACAAGAAAGGAGCAGAATACAGGGCAACTGTCCCTCTTAGATTGTGCAATTCATTGTGAGTTTTCTGAAGGAAATAGATGCAGAGACCTACAGAATAATTTCTTGATTCCAACCTTGTTTACCTATTCCTAGACAAATGTGAAATGATGAGGATCATGAAATCCAAACAATGGTGGGTGTACATGAAGATAAATTCCTCCCCTCTGCTCATATACAATACTATACCTGTCTCCCATGTCCTCTTTGCAATATTGAGTACGCCATATGGCTGTCATTTAGGAATCCTAGAAACTAAGAATAGTCTGTAAGTTTTTCTGACCTGACTGGATATCCACCTACGTCTTCATCCTTAGAAATCTCATTTTTGAGTCCTTGATCCATTATAAATGATGTTTAGGATACGATTTTCCATGTTGGTGACAGATATTTTCAATGGAGGGGTAGCTGTTCAGTACAGGTTCAGAGAGACTTCACCAGCTATACATGCTGTGTCACCTTGTTTGTGAAACTATGATAATTTGGGGGATATTTAGAGATATTCATTTCAGATATTATGTATC
Organism: Myodes glareolus; assembly: GCF_982192425.1. Taxonomy (NCBI): domain Eukaryota; kingdom Metazoa; phylum Chordata; class Mammalia; order Rodentia; family Cricetidae; genus Myodes; species Myodes glareolus. Next base: position 9,158,538 of record NC_142036.1, on the reverse strand, counting down.
ATCCTTTGTTCTTTCAAATTTTTCTAATGTTCAGACAGAATTTGACAAAAATATCACAGAGTTTAATATAGGTCTTGTTAAATAAACGGGGATTTGTTAACTGACACAGGGGTATGGTAAGAGTTCATTTACACTGTTGATTTGTTTTAACTACATGGGTGAGTCACTGGTTCAGGGTCTGTATTATGGTTGTATTTACATTCCTGAGACAGTCTATGGAAGAGATCACAAATCACTTAACAAAACTTTAATGAGGAATGTCCAAGTATATCTGAAGACACAATTTTCAAACATTTTTCTTTGTCATAGGTGGACCCTTCTCTGTCACATTTAAAAATATCACTAATCAGTGTGAACACTTGAGTATTTATTTAATATGATGCTTTAAATTCTATTATCAACTGATGTGTTTTTCTGCTCAAAAGAGTCTATCTTTGGAAGGCATTAAACATTGCTAGCAGAGTTTTATTTTTTTATTTTTTTTAATAAACTTTTTTTTCAAAGTTTATTAAATTATGAAAGTTTCCATTTCTGCCCCTCCTCCCAACACCCTCCCACTCCCTCGTCCCCCTCCTCCTCCCTATTCATCCCAAAGAGCAGTCATTGCTTCAAGCCCTGTGGGAAGATCAAGTTCCTCGCTCCTCCCTCCAGGTCCAGGAAGGTGAGTATCCAAACAGACTGGATCCCAAAAATCCAGTATATGCAGAGGAAACAAGTCCCAGTGTCATTGTCAATGGATTTTCAGAAAGACTCCGGGTCAGCGACATTCAGAGAATTCGGCCACATTCAGAAAATCTGGTTGGATCACGTGCTCATTCATTCCCAGTCCAACTGGCCTTGGTGAACTCTCATTAGATCAGTCCCCTTGTATCAGTGGGTGATCGCACCCTTCGCGGTCCTGAGTTTTTTTTTTTTTTCATGTTCTTCCTCCTTCTGTCCCTCATTTGGACCATGGGGGGCTCAGTCCGGTGCTCCAATGTGGGTCTCCATCTGTATTGCCATCCATCGTCGGATGAAGGATCTATGGTGATAAGCAAAATATTCATCAGTATGGTTATAGGCCAAGGCTGGTTCAGGCACCCTCTCCTCTGTCCAGAGAAGAATCTGGGGATCTCTCCTTGGACCTGGGATCCCATTTATAATCAAGTCTCTTGTAAACCCTAAAATGACTCCCTTAGTTGAGATATATTCTTCCCTGATCCCATATCCATCCTTCCTCCCTCCCCCCATCTCAGTCCCCCGAGTTTTCCCCATTCCTCCCCTACTCCCTTCTCTCTAACCCTCTCCCCTTCCAGCAACCCTTCCACTCCCCCCCCCATGCACCCGAGGTTACCTGGGACTCTTGCCTATTTCCAATCTCCAGGAGGATAAGTACATGATTTTCTTCAGATTAACCTTCTTATTTAGCTTCTCTAGGATCTCGAATAATAGGCTGAAAGACCTTTAATTATGGCTAGAATCCACTTATGAGTGAATACATACCATATTTCTCTTTTTGGGTCTGGCTTACCTCACTCAGTAAAGCGTTTTCTATGTCCATCCATTTGTATGCAAAATTCAAGATGTCATTGTTTTTTACCACTGAGTAAAACTCTAGTGTATATATGTTCCACACCTTCTTTAACCATTCTTCTATTGAGGGGCACCTAGGTTGTTTTCAGGTGCTGGCTATTACAAATAGTGCTGTTATGAACATAGTTGAACAAATGCTTTTGTGGTATGATAGGGCATCTCTTGGGTATATTCCCAAGAGTGGAATTGCTGGGTCTTGAGGGAGGTTGACTCCCACTTTCCTGAGAAACCACCACACTGATTTCCACAGTGACTGCACAAGTTTGCATTCCCACCAACAATGGATGAGAGTTCCCCTCTCTCCACATCCTCTCCAGCATAGGCTAACATTGGTGTTTTTGACTTTAGCTAATCTGACCGGTGAAAAATGCTATCTCATAGTTGTTTTGATTTGCATTTCCCTGATTGCTAAGGAGGTTGAGCACGACCTTAAGTGTCTTTTGGCCATTTGGAGTTCTTCTGTTGAGAATTCTCTGTTCAGATCAGCACCCCATTTTTTAATTGGGTTAATTAGAGTTTTATTGTCTAGTTTCGTGAGTTCTTTGTATATTTTGGAAATCAGGCCTTTATCTGATGAGGGGTTGGTGAAGATCTTCTCCCAGTCAGAAGGTAGCCTTTTTGTCTTACTGAAGGTGTCCTTTGCTTTACAGAAGCTTCTCAGTTTCAGGAGGTCCCACTTATTCATTGTTGCTCTTATTGTCTGTGCTACTGGGGATCTACCCAGGAAGTGGTCTCCTGTGTCTATGTCTTGTAGATTACTTCCCACTTTCTCTTCTATCTGGTTCAAAGTGGTCAGATTAATGTTGAGGTCTTTAATCCATTTGGACTTGATTTTTGTGCATGGTGATAGATATGGATCTACTTTCATTCTTCTACAGGTTGACATCCAGTTATGCCAGCACCATTTGTTAAAGATGTTTTCCTTCTTCCATTGCATACCTTTAGCCCCCTTGTCGAAAATCAAGTGTTCATAGGTTTGTGGCTTAATATCTGGGTCTTCTATTCGATTCCATAGGTCGACTTCTCTGTTCTTATGCCAATACCAAGCTGTTTTCAATACTGTAGCTCTGTAATAGAGTTTGAAGTCAGGGATGGTTATACCTCCAGACGTTCTGTTATTATATAAGATTGTTTTGGCTATCCTGGGTTTTTTGTTTTTCCATATATAATTAATAATTATTCTTTCAAGGTCTGTGAAGAAGTTTGATGGGATTTTCATGGGGATTGCATTGAATCTATAGATTGCTCTTGGTAGAATTGTCATTTTTACTATGTTGATCCTCCCAATCCAAGAGCAAGGGAGATCTTTCCATTTTCTGGTATCATCCTCAATTTCTTTCTTCAAGGACTTAAAGTTCTTATCAAATAGGTCTTTCACTTCCTTGGTCAGAGTTATCCCAAGATATTTTATGTTATTTGTGGCTATTGTGAATGGTGAAGTTTCTCTGATTTCCCTCTCTCCTTCTTTATCCTTTGTGTACATGAGGGCCACTGATTTTTTGGAGTTGATCTTGTATCCTGCCACATTACTAATGGTGTTTATCAGCTGTAGGAGTTCTTCGGTAGAGTTTTTGTGGTCGCTCATGTATACTATCATATCGTCTGCAAATAATGAGAGTTTAATTTTTTCCTTTCCAATTAGAATCCCTTTGATCCACTTATGTTGTCGTATTGCTATTGCTAGAACTTCTAGCACTATATTGAAGAGGTATGAAGAGAGTGGACAGCCTTGTCTTGTTCCTGACTTCAATGGAGTGGCTTTGAGTTTCTCTCCCTTCAGTTTGATGTTGGCTGTCGGCTTGCTGTAAATAACTTTGATTATATTTAGGTATGATCCTTGTATCCCCAATCTCTCCAAGACCTTTATCATAAAGGGATGTTGGATTTTGTCAAATGCTTTTTCAGCATCTAATGAGATAATCATATGGTCTTTTTCTTTCAGTTTATTTATATGATGGATTACATTGATGGATTTGTGTATGTTGAACCAGCCCTGCATCTCTGGAATGAAGCCTACTTGATCATAATGGATAATTTTTCTAATGTGTTCTTGTAATCGGTTTGCCAGGATTTTGTTGAGAATTTTTGCGTCCATGTTCATGAGTGAGATTGGCCTGTAATTCTCTTTCTTGGTTGTATCTTTATGTGGTTTTGGTATCAGGGTAACTGTAGCTTCATAAAAAGAGTTTGGCAATGACTCTTCTGTTTCTATGTTGTGAAATACCTTAAGGAGTATAGGTATCAGCTCTTCTTGAAAGTTCTGGTAGAATTCTGCATTGAAACCATCTGGCCCTGGGCTTTTTTTGTTTGGGAGGTTTTTGATAACTGCTTCTAATTCTTTGTGACTAACAGCTCTATTTAGATTGTTCACCTGGTCTTGATTTAACTTTGGTATATGGTATTTATCTAAAAACCAATCCATTTCTTGTACATTTCCCAACTTTGTGGCATATAAACTTTCGTAGTAAGATCTAATGATTCTCTGAATTTTCTCTATGTCTGTTGTTATGTCCCCCTTTTCATTTCTGACCTTATTAATTTGCAAGTTCTCTCTCTGTCGTTTGATTAGTTTGGCTAGGGGTTTGTCAATCTTGTTGATTTTCTCCAAGAACCAACTTTTTGTTTCGTTGATTTTTTTGATTGTTTTCTGTGTTTATATTTTGTTGATTTCAGCCCTCAGTTTTATTATTTCCAATCTTCTACTCCTCCTGGGAGAGTCTGATTCTTTTTTTTTCCAGAGCTTTGAGATGTGCTTTTAAGTCTCCAATATATGCTTTCTCCGTTTTCTTTAATTGGGCACTTAGTGCTATGAACTTTCCTCTTAGCACTGCTTTCATTGTGTCCCATAGATTTGAGTATGTTGTGTCTTATTTTCATTAAATTCAAGGAAGACTTTAACTGCTTTCTTTATTTCTTCCTTGACCCAGGGATGATTCATTAGTTGACTGTTAAACTTCCACACATTTGTAGGCTTTCTGGTGTTAGAATTGTTATTGAATTCTAACTTTATTCCGTGGTGATCCGACAAGACACAGGTGGTTACTAATATTTTTTGTATCTATGGAAATTTGCTTTGTTTCCGAGTATGTGGTCAACTTTTGAGAAGGTTCCATGAGCTGCAGAGAAGAAGGTATATTCCTTCCTGTTTTGGTGGAATGTTCTATAGATATCTGTTAAGTCCATTCGATTCATTACCTGTAGTAATTCTCTTATTTCTCTGTTGAGTTTCTGTCTGATTGACCTGTCCTTTTGTGAGAGAGGTGTGTTGAAGTCTCCTACTATTAGTGTGTGTGGTTTGATGACTGCCTTGAGTTCTAAAAGTTTTTCTTTTATATAAGTGGGTGCTTTTATATTAGGGGCATAGATATTCAGGGTTGAGACTTCCTCCTGATGAATTGTTCCTGTTATGAGTATAAAATGTCCTTCTCCATCTCTTCTGATTGATTTTAGTTTGAAGTCAGCTTTGTTGGATATTAGAATGGCCATGCCTGCTTGTTTCTTAGGTCTGTTTGCTTGGAAAACCTTTTCCCAACCCTTTACTCTGAGTTGATGTCTATCTTTGTGGTTGAGGTGTGTTTCTTGTAAACAGCAGAATGTAGGATCCTGTTTTCGTATCCAATCTCTTAGTCTGTGCCTTTTTATAGGTGAATTGAGACCATTAATATTAAGTGATATTAATGACCAGTGGTTGTTGATTCCAGTTATTATTTTTTTTGTGTGTGTGTGTAGTAGAGTTTGTGTATTTCTCTTCTTTGAGTTGTGGTTCGAAGGATCACTAAATGTCTGGGTTATTGTAGGCAGTGATGGCAATGTTGGATTCCTTGGGTTGTGATTTTCCTTCTATTACTTTCTGTAAGGCTGGATTTGTGGCTACGAATTGTTTAAATTTATTTTTATCCTGGAATATTTTGTTTTCTCTGTTGATAGTGAACGATAGCTTGGCTGGGTATAGTAGTCTGGGTTTGCATCCATGGTCTCTTAGTTTCTGCAGTACCTCTATTCAGGATCTTCTGGCTTTCATGGTTTCCATAGAGAAGTCAGGTGTAAGACTGATAGGTTTACCTTTATATGTTACTTGACCTTTTTCCTTTGCAGCTCTTAAAATTCTTTCTTTAATATGTATGTTTTGTGTTTTGATTATTATATGGCGAGGGGATGTTTTTTTCTGATCCAGTCTATTTGGTGTTCTGTATGCTTCTTGAACCTTCATAGGAATATCATTCTTTAGGTTGGGAAAGTTTTCTTCTATAATTTTGTTGAATATATTTTCTGGGCCTTTGATCTGCAGTTCTTCTCCTTCTTCAATCCCTATTCTTCTTAGATTTGGTTTTTTTATTGTGTCCCATATTTCCTGAATGTTTTGTGAAGAGAATTTGTTGCATTTACCGTTTTCTTTGACCAGAGCATTTATTTTCTCTATGATATCTTCAGAATCTGAGATTCGTTCTTCTATCTCTTGTATTCTATTGGTTATGCTTGATTCTGTAGTCTCTGTTCGTTTACCTATGTTTTCCATATCCAGCCGGTTCTCGGTTTGTGTTTTCTTCATTGCATCCATTTCAGTTTTCAGTTCTTGAACTGTTTCCTTTACCTCTTTGATTGTTTTTTCTTGGTTTCTCAGGGTCTCATTTACGGATTTACTTATTTCTTCAAACTTTTCGTTATATTTCTCAACTATTTCTATACTCATTTATTCAAATTTTTTGTTATATTTCCAGCCAGGGTGTGCCTACAGCCCTGCTAGCAGAGTTTTAAATGTAGTCATCTGTACACACTTGACACCAGGGAATCCCCTCTTTTGCATAATAAAACTGCAGTAATGTGACCACATTATCACAATATATCTCATTCCCTATTCATCCCAGAAATTGGTTTGTGTGAACAGATTAGGAAGAAGTGAATATACAGATGTTTGAGAGTGGAGTTTGTGAACAATCAAAAGTGGAATCACAATTATTGTTAATACTAATGTCATGCGAGATCAGCTGAGTTCCAAAAAACCATTTTTATTAGAACATATTCTAAAAGCCAGAGAAATGTTTCAGTTGGTAAAGGCTTCATCCACATCCCAAATGACATGAAATTCGGCTTTGTACCCTATCTTAAGAGACACAGTTAGAAACAAATAAATTTGACTTTACAAACACAAAATATTTGTGATTAGAGAAAGGAAAGACCCCTATGTTCTTTGTCTTTGGGAAGTTCGAAGCAAAGACAGAAAACCAGAGTTCCTGAGATTGATTAGACCTGAGTGCCCCCTGCTGGTTCAGGGTTCTCTTCAGGGAGGTGTGTGTCTGTCCTTGGTACTGCAATTTCCTCATTTGTACCATAGTTTGTGGCTTTGTCTTTACTGGTCAGAAAGTTAAGCTGCAAGAAGGACATGTTTTTGAGTATTTTTTTTTAGTGATGGAGATGTGACTCTTGAGGGATAGGTTGTATATACTTGTTGCTATCATCATAAGTTATATGCCCCATCCATTCAAACTTCCTTCCTGGGAACTGTCTGTTTCAGTTCTAATTGTAACCACTGCTAATGGAATAGCCAGGCACAAAGCAAGTAAGGCACATTGACTGTGAAGGCATCACCAGCCCAGATCCTTACTCCTGAAATTGTATCTGGGACAGGATTTCTGTAAATTACAGGTTGTCAAAACCAACATGGACGCATGTATGAAATATTAACAATCACGAGGTACAGAAGTCCCAACAGTCTCATCTTCTGAGATAACCTCCTGTTCTTCAGAGGCCAGTCTTCTGTGGGAGAGATGAGAGCTCCCACCCCCATACTGGGATTTAATTTAGATCTAGAAAATGTATTTGCACGCAGGGTATCAGTCTTCATGTTAAAAATGGGGGAGGCGGTTACTACTCTGTTTGGTTATTAGAATATGACCACCAGTACCTCTGAATTCCTACAGTGTGTGTCTAAATTCAGAAAACAATCTAACAAATGAAGCAAACAAATCAAGACTTGAACACTGAAATGGAGGCAATAAAGAAAACACAGATTGAGGGAATTAAGGAAATGGAAATTCTGAACAGGAACTACAGAGGCAAGTATAACCAAAAATATACAATAGATTGATGAATCTTAGATGTTGAAGACACTATAAAAATCAATTTACTTGTCAAAGAAAATGATAAAACCAACAAATTATTAACACAAACAATCCAGGAGATCTGGGACACCATAAAAAGGCCAAACCTAAGAATAACAGGAATAGAAGAAGAAGAACTCCAGCTCAAAGACACAGAAAATATATTCAACAAAATCAAAGAGAAAAAAATCCCAAACTAAAAGAGAATATTCCCATGAAGAGAGAAGCTTACAGAACAACAAATACAATGGATCAAAAAAATGTCTCCTCCCCTTAATATAAAAGGGTAGACATCAGAATTATACTTGATTCTCAATGGAAACTATGAAAGCCAGAAGGTACTGAGCAAATGTGTTGCAGACATAAAGAGACAATGAACGCAGGCCCAGACGACTATACCCACCAAAGATTTAAATTACTGTCAATGGAGAAAACAAGTTATTCCGTGGAAAACAAAGGATTTAAACAACACCTTTTCACAAACACAGAAAGTACTAGAATGAAAACACCAACCAAAGGAAGCTAACTGCACCCATAAAAACACTGGCAACAGATATCTACTCACCAGCAAAACCCAAAGAAGGAAAATACATAACCAATACCACCAAAAAATAACAGGAATTAACAAACACTGGTCATCAATATCTTCACATATCAACATATTCAATCCACGTATAAGAATACACAGGCTAAGGGAAAGTATATGAAAACTAGCCTTCTGCTGTATAGAAGAATCACACCTCAATCTCAAAGACAATCACTGTGTCATAAAAAGGGTTGTACTCAAATAGACTTAAGAAATAAGTGGGTGTAGCTATCCTAATATCTAATAAAATTGATTACAAACTAAAATCTATCAGCAGAGATGGAAAAAGGATACCTTATACTAATAAGAGGAACAATCCACCAAGAAGTAATCACAATCTTAAACAATTATGCCCCTAATAAAAGAACACCCATATATGTAAAAGAATCATTTCTAAAGCTTAAATCACACATCAAACCGCACACAATCATTTCTGTCACTAACATTCTACTCTCACCAATAGACAGGTCAAACATACAGAAATTTAACCAATACATAATATAAATAACATGTCATGATACAAATGGACTTAACACACAGCTATAGAACATTCCACCCAAACACAAAAGAATATACCTTTTTCTCAGCACCTCAAAGAAATTTCTCTAAAATAGACCACATACTTGATAGCAAAGCAAATCTCCACAGGTACAAAACAAAATGGAGTAAACCCCTGTATTCTTATCAGATCACCACAGTTTAAACTTAAAATTTAACAATGTTCTCAGAAATCCTACAAACTCATGGAAATTGACCAATGAACTATTGAACCATCCCTGAGCCAAGGAAGATATCTAGAAAGAAATTAAAGACTTCCTAGAATTAAATGAAATTTAAGGTACAATGTAGCCAAACCCATGGGAAACTATGAAAGCAGTGCTAAGAGGAAAGTACATAGCACTAAGTACACATATAAAGTACGTGGAAAAATCTTAGACCAGTGACTTAAAAGCACACCTGAAAGTTCTAGAACAAAAAGAAGCAGAATCCCTCAGGATAATGAGAAGGCAGGAAATAATCAAATTGAGGCCTGAAACCAATAAAATTGAAAAAAGGACACAGTACAAAGAATCAATGAGACAAATAGTTGGTAATTTGTGAGAATTAACAGGATAGACAAACTCTTATCCAAACTATTCAAAAGACAGAGAGAGAACATCCACATTAACAAAATCATAAATGAAATGGGGACATAACAACAGACACTGAGGAAATCCAGAGAATAATTAGGTCACGTTACAAAAACATATAATCAACAAAATTGGAAAATGCAATAAAAAAATTGACGATTTTCTGAATAGAGACCACATACCAAAATTAAATTAAGACATGGTAAACAATTTAAACAGACCTATAAATTGCACGAAAGTAGAAGCAGTCAACAAAAACAACCCAACCAAAAAATAAAGCCCCAAACTATATGGATTCAGTGCAGAATGATACAAGAGCTTCAAAGAAGAGCTAATACCTATATCCCTCAAAGGTGGGAACATTGCCAATCATACTTATAAGATTATCTTGATGCTGAAACCACACAAAGTCTCCACAACGCAATTGAATTACAGACCAATCTCACTCATGAACATAGAAGCAACAATACTCAATAAAATGCTGGCAAACCAAATCCAAGAACACATCAAAATATATCTTCCTCCATGATCAAGTGTGATTCATCCCATAGAGGTAGAGATGGTTCAACACATGAAAATCTAACAATGCAATGCATCATATAAATAAACTGTAAGAAAAAATACATCATTAGATATTGAAAAGCATTCAGCAAAGTCCAATACCTCTTCATGATAAAGGCCTTGGAGAGATCAGGGACAAAACAAATATCCAAACATAATAAAAACAATGTACAACAATCTGACAGCCAGCATCAAATTAAGTGGAGAGAAACTCAAAATGATTTCCTAGAATAAGGAAAAACACAAAGCTGCACACTCTCTGTATCTCTTCAATATAGTTCTTGAAGTTCTGATTAGAGCAATATGATAACAAAAGGAGATCAGGGGATTCACATTAGAAAGGTGGAAGTCAAACAACCACACAACAGACAAAGGTCTCATCTCCAAAATATATAAGTAACTCCAGAAACAAACCACTAAAATTCTAAATATCCTATTTATAAAAGGGGTACTGAACCGAACAAAATTTCTCAACAGAAGAATTTCAAATGGCCAAAAGATAATTAAGAATAAATTCATCTTCCTTAGCTATCAATGAAATGCAAATCAAAACAATTTCGAGATACCATCTTACATCTGTCAGAATGGCTAAAATTAAAAGCCCCAAAGATTGCTTATGCTGAAGAGGATGTGGATTAAGGTTGAACACTCATAAATTTCTAGTGGGAATGAAAACTTGTGCAACAACTTTGGAAAACTGTGGTGGTTTCTTGGAGAATCAGGAGTCAACCTATCTCAGGATCTAGTAATGGCACTCCTGGTAATATATCGAAGAGAAGCACAATCATACCACAAAAGCATTTGTTCAACTATGTTCATAGCAGAATTATTTGTAATAGCCAGATCTTGGAAACAACCTAGATGCCCCTCAACAGAAGAATGGATAAAGAAAGTGTGATGCATCTACACATTAGAGTACTACTCAGCAGTTAAAAAAAATGATGTCTTGAATTTTGCCTGCCAATGGATGGAAGTAGAAAACATTATCCTGAGTGAGATAACCCAGACGCCCCTAAAAATGAATATGATAAGTGCTCACTCATATGTGGAAACTAACAATAAACAAAGAACTGTGAGCCTATAGTTCATGATCCTAGAGAAGCTAAGTAGTAAAGTGAACCCAAAGAAAAACATATATAGATCCACCTGGAAATTGGAAACAGACAAGATTGCTAGGCAAAAGTTGGAAGCAAGGGGTCAGGGAGTGGGGTAGAGGGAAGGAGAGAATGGGAAGGAGAGTGTTTAAGGGGAGGACTGGGAAGACCTTGGGTGAGTGGGATTGTTGAAATGGAGGAATGACAGACATGGGAGCAGGGAAGGAGATATCTTTATTGAGGGAGCCATTTTGTGTTTTGCAAGAGGTTTGGCTCTAGAGGGGTTCCCATGAGTCCACGGGGATGACCCCAGCTCGGACCCTGAGCAGTGGAGGAGAGGGTAACTGAAGTAGCCCTGTCCCATAGCCAGACAGATGACTATCTTGAACATCAACAGAGAACATTCACCGGGTGACACATGGAGACAGAGACAGAGACTTACATCGGAGCAGTGGACTGAGCTCCCAAGTCCAGTTGATGAGGAGAAGAGGTGAGAATATAATCAAGAAAGTTAGGACTACGAGGGTTGTTCACCCACTGAGACAGTGTGTCTGAGCTAATGAGAGCTCACCAACTCCAGCTTGACTGGGACTGAACGAGCTTGGGATCAAACTGGACATGCTGAGTGGTTGACAATTGGGGCAGTCTGAGGGGCTAAGGATAATGGCACTGGGATGTGTCTATATTGCATACACTGGCTTTTGGGGGATCCTATTTTTTGAATGCAATCTTCCTAAGCGTGGATATGGGATGGGGCTTGGTCCTCCCACAGGGAAGGGTACCTTGCCATCTCTTAGGACTAGAGGAGGAAAGGGTATGTGGGGGAGGGGGAAGTAAGTTAGAGGAGGGAACATAGTGTGAATTTTGATTGGTATTATTTACAATGTAATCAAAAATAAATTTTAAAAAATTAAAAAAGAAACTAGAAAAAAAGCTTCCAAAATTGATAGAGAAATTTTTCTGTCTGCACAGTCACCCAACATTCTATCGTAACATAGGGCTATCAAACTTCAACCTACAAAACCGTAGTACCAAGCTGACATTTCCATGAATCAGAAAATTTGAATATGTGTTCTGCTTTGTAATGACAAAGTTCATCAGATTCTTTCTTCTGTGTCTTTCAAAATATTTAGTAGTTCTTTCATGAAGCAGGAACTACACAGGATCATCCCACCTACTTATGGCAAGTTTGGTAGTCATATTTCTGTCAGTCCTGCTTGTACAGTTCATATAGAATGTTATCAAGCAGTACAGGTATGAATAGTTTTTTATCTAAATGGATAACAAACTCCATGAGGACCTTCTATACCCATTCTCCTCTCTGGAGAAATTGGTGCTGCTTAAAGCAGACATGTCTCATTGTAGAGAAAAGACTAATTTCTATAAAACTTTTAATTATTCAGTAGGTCTTTGGAGCACTGTTGATTGTATATTTAGCTGAAATATATCTCTATATATCTAGAAAACCCAACTAATTTGACTAGAGTATGACTATTATAAATGACTATCTATTAATGTGTATTTCCTAACAATGCATTACACTTTTAAATGACCTGCACAAACACAATACCTTAATCAAGAGCAGAAATATAACATAACAAAATATTCCTTCAATTTTTATCAGTAAACTAAAATCCATACAAATGCAAAATATTAATCTTTATAGCATATCCCATTTTTAATGTAAACAAATATTTATAAACAATCATTGAAGGCATTTGGGTGTTGTTTTCAAGACTATTTCCTGCATATTGGAGCGTGTTGTTAAGGAGATCTTTCATGGCGTATGCTCTGTGGTTGTTTCATCTTAGCCAGCAGTCCTGAAGCTGTCATGGATGTTAGATCCTCTGGGTCATTGTTTCAAGGGCCTTGTTTGATCAAAATATATTAGTCAGTAAGGAATTCACAGCTTTCTATTGTCTTCTGAAACAAAAGCAGAACCTCCTTTCTGAAGTAACATATTTTTAGTCCCAAATATTGAACTTCAGATAACTTTATGTTAGTTTAACTTAGCAGCACATACAATTAAATGTCTCTTTGTTCTTATTTCATTCACAATCAAAAAATTCAAAAAAACACAATAATATATGCAATTCCAAATCTGTGTATTTTCTTTACAGTGCTTATTTTTCTTTAGTCCTTTTATCTATGATTGTCTGTACTATGTCTCTTTAAAGATTTCATTTTTTCTTTAAAGTTATTTTTTTTACAATTTTCTAGTCTCCTTTTCTTCTCTGTCAAGCCTACATATATTTTTGAAGTTTACTGTGACCCATTCAGAGGTTTTGTTCATCTGAATCTTTATTGTCTATCTGCCTGTAATCTTTTACTGACCAGAAGCATCATTATTTTCAATAATAAGTTGTCCTGAATAAAAATAAGACTGCTTGCCCTTTTGGCTCTGCCCAGACCAACATGATGGAGGTGTTTTTGTTGCCAGCTCAATGCATGATGCTCTCCACCCTAGCTCCAGGGAAACATCTGGTCTACACTGCTATCAATCAACCTATAGCACTCTGCTCACATACCTGTTCAAATGTTCCATAGCCGACCACTCAAAATTGTCAGAGTCTTTAGTGCTAGCATGAATCAGGAAACCCTTCCATAAGGAAGCCATGTAGCTTTTGCTATCAATCCGGAATCAGGAAGCCCTCTCTTCAAACAACCAGGGCACCCCTGCTCAATACCAGCCAAAAGAGCCCATCTGGAAAAAATGTGACTACCAAGAAGCTTTACTAAATTTTATTCTTTTCTTGTCTAAAATTTGTTTTCAAGTTCTCTCAGGTTTGATGTGGATGTAGCTGTCCCTCATTGGCATGAGATTTTGTAGACAGAGATTGTTTGTTCATTTCCTGACTGCCAAGCCCTTAAATAATCACACAGAAACTATATAAATTAAAACACTGCTTGGCCTATTATATTAGGTTTCTCATTAATGAATTCTTATACCTTAAATTAACACATTTTTATTATTCTGATTATTGCGACAAACCTGTGACTTATCTAGGTTATATTCCAGGACATTTGTCTCCTTTGGTAGTTACATGGCATCTCTTTCACTCCATCTACTGTTTCTTTATATCTCGGTTCATATTTTGCACTGTCATAGGCCTATAGCAGCAACTAACTCACAGCGTACAGAGGCGAATCCCTGGTCATGTTCCAGTATTTCTAAGAAAATTAACCAGTTTTTTGTTTATTATAAAATAAAGCATATTAGAAGTATACCACAAAATACTACAGGGTAAACATATAGAAAGAATAAATAGACCTCTAAAGAATATGTAAATAAACAGAAGGGGATGATAAATACCACCATAAATAGATTGTCTATACTTCCTTAATTTTGAATTTTCTAAATGCTAATGATAAAGTGACAGCAACTACAGAGAAACATTGAAAAGAATAAAAAAAAACTACAGAAATAAATCAGTCCATATATCTTAAATATGTACTGGCCTCAGAAAGGAAACCAGGACATGGGTTATATAAGGAAGAAAACTATGCCATTGATACCATGAAAAATGATATAGATTCAATCTGAACAGGAGACACCTGTTAATTAGAAGAGATGATAGTTCCTCAAACAGCATGGCCATTTAATCAAGTTAACCTATAAAAGTAGCAAATAATTTATATTTGATCAGATATAAATTGCAAAAAGAGAATCTCCTCAAAATTAGGGTTGGGGAAGTCTTGATTCTATCCATTAAGGAGAATAAAGATATGAAGTTAAGGAATGTATGAACAATTGAGACATCTGAAGAAAAAGGATAAATAATATAGAAAAAGTATAACTAGAAAAGGAGTAAACTGATTTATTGGTTAATCATATTTTTAACAGGAAAAAAATTTCCCACATCTTAGCAAAAGTTTGTTTCTGCTATGTTCTATAGACTAATAATACAAATGAATATTTTGTACTCACAATTAATATAAAGATTATAGCTGGAATAGGAGTTGGAGTGTGGTCCTCTCTCTGCTTACACTGAAATCCAAAATCTATGTTTCATGTCAGAAAAACCATCTGATAAGTGCCAGAAGATAAATAAATAATTATGGACTATTTTTGCTGTGGGACAATGGTCTGTATACTGTCAATTATATTTTAAATATACGCTGAGTGACCAGTAGCCAGGCAAGAAGGATAGGCAGGACAACAAGACAGGAAGTAAATGCAGGTCAATGAGTAAAGGAGAATATTTGAATGAGGGAAGCTTTTTCCCCAGTCCTGGCCCAACCACAGAAGAAACAAGATGTGACTGACCCACTGAAAAAGGTACCAATCCACGTGGCTAACATAGACAAGAATAGTGGGATAATATATGTTATAAGAGTTAATAAGAAACATGAGATAATGGGGCAATCAGTTTATAACTAATGTAGACCTCTGTAGGATTTCTTTGGGACTTAACAACTGTAGGAACCAGGCAGAACAGAAACCCCTACCATATATTTTATTGCCACTAATCTCATTATTCTTTGATTTTATATTGAGTCTTTACCTGCTGTGGGGTTTTTCTCTGTATGCTATGGCTAATAAAGAATCTGTTTTGAGCCTATAGCAGAGCAGGGTAGAAATGAGCTTGGCAAGGAAAACTGAATTAAATCCTGGGAGAGTGAAGGTGGAGTCAGGTAGAATCCATGTAGCCCCACAAGAGATGGACACTAAAAAATTTGCTGGAAATACACAGATTAATGGAGATGAGTTAGTTTAAGATATAAAAGTTAGCCAGAAATATGGTTAATCTATTGTAAATAATATAGTTTTAATAATTTGAAGAGCCAGGAACAAAGAAGTGGCCCTCTATGATATTAACTACTATATATATATATATATATATATATATATATATATATATATATATATATATAATTGTCATGTTATTTATAATCATATAGAATACTAATTTTTGACAAAGGTTCAATCTACCTTCCTATATATGAGTTCAGGTTTAACCCTCAATCAGTTTTCTGCAGTGAACCATGAGCATGTATAACAGCAAATTTTGAAGTCTCCACAAGGTTAAGGTGACCCACAATATTGATTCCTCCAGGACTCTGACAACACCACTAAGTGGAAAGCACCACCTTTAGCTCAATTATGAACTTCAAGCTGCTTGAAACAATATTGAGGTGGGTTATCTGAAATGGTCCAGCCAAACACATTCTTCTAGCTGGAACTTGAAATAAGTCATGCAGTTTCTCATTATGTAGAAACTTGAAAACAATAATACAGGCACCTCTGCCAAAACTTGACAATTAATCCAAATTTTTCGTTTCAAGCTATGCTAAAGACACTATTGCCTCCAGACAGCAGGAAGTAATTGTACGAATATTACGTCTAGATTTCCATGAGGTGTGATGAGTGGTCTTTGATTTTCAATGGGTTATGGATATCTGCCATTCTTTAATGGGATTGGTTAAAGTTGTTATTGGTATTGGTCAGAAAAAAAGCTAAACAAAGAAAATTATATTCAAGTTTCCTTTTTGAAGAGAAAAATGGGAGACATAGATATGATAGGATAAAGGGTAGACTACTGAATCAAAATTTGAAATGTCAATACTACTTTAAATATTTTACATGGATTAGATGTTTACATAATGTATACACATTTTATATATTGATACAAATTTGAGATTAATTTTACTAAAATACTCTGTACATATATATCTAATTTTGTTTAAGGTATTGTACCTATACCACTAACTTAATAATGTAAAACAAATTTCTAATTCTTGAAAGTTATTATTACCAAATGTTTAGGATAATAATTAGCTGAAAGGTATTAATTAGTAACGTATTACAATTGAACTAGTAGTAAATTAGGTAGTTTTCAATGTCAAATAGAGATATATTTTAGACAGGTTGCTTTTCACATATTTCAGAAATCTACAGAATATGTCATTTAAGAAATTTTAATAACATCAGTTCTTATTTTTATGGCAATGAGACATGTCTATTGCCAGCAACACCAATCTCTTTTTTAAGGAGATGATTGTGGCAAAATAAGTCACTGGGCAAGAAATTGCCCTACCTCAGTGACTGTTATTTTGGTAATTGTATAAGAAAGACACCAAAGAGTGGGACTGCCAATAATTGCCAAGACTAAGCAGGATATTACTTCAAAAACCCTGCTTTATAGAAAGGAATGTCATATATTTGAGAAGTTTAGGTTGAAGATGAATCCTCAATATTGGAGAAAATCTTTGGGTGAATATCCAGGCAACTAGCTATTTCTATAATTTCTCACAACGTTTGAAATTTACTTGCTTGTAATTCTTATTTCCTCAACTAATATTATTTTGTTTTTGAGTCTCTGAAAGAGTTGAAGACTGCATAACTATAGTAATAGCTTTTCTTGTTCACAGAAAATAGAAATTGAATTACTATAGAAAGTATATTAGATAGAAGACATTGAACTCAAATGTTAGATAATGAAGTATTTTCTCTGAATTTCTCAGATAAAAAAACCAAACACTGTTGATATATTTATTGTCTTTATATATTGTATACAGTTTATTTATTTTAAATTTAAGTTATAATGGAAAAATAGTGGTAGATTATTTGTGTTTGAATAAATAAATCTTACCCCAAGGTCAGTGCAAAGCAGCCACACTATTCAGTCATATTGGCCAAGCAGTTGATGCACACACATTAAATCTTAGCAGTCACATTAGGTAGCCATAGAACCTGGGTGTTGTTGGTAAACACCTCTAATCCCTGCACTAGAGAGGAATTTAGGACAGGATGAGACAGGACAATACTTTAGTCTCTGGGATTCTATTATTAATGCTAAAAGCAAAAACCATCAAAAGTCTAACAACCAAAAAAAGTTTAGGATCAGATGGTCTCAGCACAGAATTTGAACAGAACTACAAAGTGCTAGTATCTATATTCCTCATACTCGTTCACACAATAGAAATAGAAGGAACATTGCCAAACTCTTTTTCACAAGGCTACAATTACCCTGATACACAAATCACAAGAAGATTCAACTAAGAAAGAAAATTAAAGATCAATCTCCCTCATGAACTTTTATTCAAAATTACTCAATAAAATATTGTTAAACTGAATCCACGAGAATATAACAAACTGAAAGAAAAAAGTTATCTCATTTAATTTTAAAAATCTTTTGACAAAAGTCAATATCCCTTCATGATAAAGGTCTTGGAGATATCAGGGATACAAGAATGCATTTCACATAGTAAGAGTAACATAGAGCAAACCAACATCAAATTAAATGTAAAGGAACTCAAAGTGATTGCACTAAATTTAGGAAGAAGGCAAGGCTGTCCATTCTTTCCAAATTATCATAGTACTCAAATTTCAACCTAGAACAATAGAAAAACAAAAGGAGATCAACAAGATACAAATCGGAAAGAAAAATTTCAAACATTTTCTCTTTGCAGTGGTATGATACTATAAACAATTGACTCCAAAAATTCTGCCGGGTAATTCTTACAATGATAAACACCTAAGAAATGTGGCAGGATTCAAGGTCATTTAAAAAATCATTAGCCCTACTATATACAAATGATAAAAATGCTGAAAAAGAAATCAGAAAAGTATGAGCCTTTGCAAAGGCTATAAACAACATGAAATATCCTGGGGTAACACTAACAAAATAAGTGAAAATTATGTATTACAAGAACTTTAAGACTTTGAAAAAGAAATTAAGGAAAGTATCAAAATGGAAATAGATCCATGTATTTTGATAAGTAGAAGTAAAAGAAATATAATAAAAATAGCAGTATACCAAAATAATCTACAGATTAACTACAACTCCCATAGAAATTCACACACAATTCTTCACAAATCAGGAATGAGCAATATTCAAATTCATATGGAAGAAAAACCAGAATAGCCAAAAAGGCTTATAGATTCCAGAGGCATCATCATCCCTGACATCAAGCTTTGTTAGAGCCACAGTAATTAAAACAGCTTGGTGTTAGCATAGTTTTGTGTATGTGGATAGATATGAATCTATTTTCATTTTTCTACATGTTGATAATTATGCCAGCACTATTTGTTAAAGATGCTTGCTTTTTTACATTGTATACTTTTAGCTTCTTTCTCAAAAAATCAGGTGTTCATAAGTGAATTGATTAATATCTGAGACTTTGATTCAATTCAATTCAATTGATTAACTTCACTGTTTTTGTATCAATCACACTCTTTTAAATAGAGCTTGATGTCAGGAATGGTGATGCCTCTGAAAGTTTCTTAATTGTACAAGAATTTTTGCCTATCCTGTACTTTTGTTTTATCATATAAAGTTGATTATTGTTCTTTCAAGGTCTTTGAAGAATTGTGTTGAAATTTTGATGATGATTGCATTGAATCTATAGAATGCTTACAGTAGGGTTGTCTTTTTTAATATGTTGATCCTACCTAATCAAAAGCATCTTTCCATTTTCTCATATCTTCTTCAATATTTTCTTCAAATTCTTAATATTCTATTGAAACAGGTCTTTTACTTCTTTGGTAAGTGTAACTCCAATGTATTTTGTTATTTGTGGCTATAATGAAGTGTGATGTTTCTCTGATTTCTTTCTTACCTTCTTTATCATTTGTATATTGAACAGTTACTGATATTTTTGGGTTGATCTTGTATAGTTCCACATTACTACAGATATTTATCAGCTATAGAAGTTCTCCACTAGAGTTTTTGGCATCACCTACATATATTTTTATATAATCTGCAAATAACAAAAGTTCTAATCCCCTTAATAACATTTAGTTGTATTAATTGCTCTAGGCAGAACTTCAAGAACTATGTTTAAGAAGTAGAAAAAACTGGCAGTTTTGTCTTCTTCCTGATATAAGTCAAATTGTTTAAGGCTTCGCTCCATTTAATATTTTGTTGGGATTATGCTTCCTCTGTATTGTCTTTATTACATTTATATATGTCCCTTGCATCACTGATCTCTCCAAGACTTTTTTACAAAGTGTGTTGTATTTTGTCAAATGCTTTTTCAGCATTTTATGAGATACTCAATGCTTTTATTCTTTTTAGTTTATATATATGGTGAATTATACTGATAGAATCTCATATGTTAATTCATTCTTGAGTCTCTGGTATAAGACTGAGTTGATCATGGTGGATGGTGACAATTTTGATGTGTTCTGGGATTCAACTTGCCAATAATTTATTGAGCAGTTTCGCATC
Source organism: Myodes glareolus (assembly GCF_982192425.1). Classification (NCBI taxonomy): domain Eukaryota; kingdom Metazoa; phylum Chordata; class Mammalia; order Rodentia; family Cricetidae; genus Myodes; species Myodes glareolus. The sequence continues at coordinate 9,138,324 of NC_142036.1, read as the reverse complement.
TATGTACATAAGTGAGATTGGAATATGATTCTCTCTCTTGGCTGAGATTTTTGTGGCTTTAGTATGAGTGTAAAAGTAGCCACATAAGAAGAATTTGGCAGTGTTCCATCTGTTTCTGTTACATGTAACACTTTGAGGAGTATAGTTATTGGCTCTTCTTTGATGTTCTGGTATAATTCTGCACTCCAACATACGGTCCTGGGCACTTTTTTTGGTCAGGATGCTTTATATGACATCTCTTTACTTGCTGTTTATAGGTATATTTAAATTGTTCCCTGGTCTTGATTTAATTTTGATATATGCTACATATCTAAAAATTGTTCATTTCTTTTATATTTTCCAATTTGGTGGAGTACAAGTTTTTGTACTAATGATTCTCTAGATCTCCTCAGTGCCCATTGTTATGTCGCTCTTTTCATTTATTATTTTGTTAATTTGGAAATTCTTTCTCTGCCTTTTTATTAGTTGAAATAAGGATTTTTTCTATCTTGTTTATTTTCTCAAAGAACCAGCTCTATGTTTCATTGATTCTTTGCACTGTTTCCTTTTTTTCTGTTTTACCCATTTCAGGCCTCAATTAGATTATTTCCTGTCTTCTACTCTTTGTAGTAGGAGAGTACTTCTTTGTTCCTGGCTGCTCAGTCCAAAAATATCAGCACAGATCCTATGTTAATTAAAATACTGTTAGGTTTATTAGCTCTAGCTCATTATTGGCTAGCTCTTACTTCACATTTTAACCCATATCTTATAATCTGTGCATCACCATGTGACTGTTGTTCACTGTCAAGGTTTTTTTTTCCTTATTTATTTATTTATTTATTTAATTTTTTTTAAAGTTTATTAAAATATAAAAGTTTCCATTTTCGCCCCTCCTCCCAACACCCTCCCACTCCCCCTACTCCCTCTCCTCTTCCCTCTCCATCCCTAAGAGCAGTCAGGGTTTCCTGCCCTGTGGGTAGTTCAAGTTCCTCCCTGCTCCCTCCAGGACCAGGAAGGTGAGTATCCAATCAGACTGGATCCCCAAAAATCCAGAATATGCAGAGGAAACAAGTCCCAGAGTCATTTTCAATGGCTTTTTAGAAAGACTTAGGGCCAGCCACATTCAGAGAATCCAGCCTCCTCCAGAGAATCTGGTTGGATCAAGCGCTCCTTCAGTCCCAGTCAACTGGCATTGGTGAACTCTCATTAGATCAGTCGCCTTGTATCAGTGGGTGATCGCTCCCCTTGCGGTTCTGATTTCCTTTTTCATGTTCTTCCTCCTTCTGTTCCTCCTTTGGACCTTGGGGGGCTCATTCCGGTGCTCCAATGTGGGTCTCTGTCTGCATCTCCATCCATCACCGGATGAAGGTTCCCTCTGATCTTGCCCTCCCTGCTCACGTTCTTCTTCCTTCTGCTTCTCGCTTGAACCTAGGGAGTTAAGTCCAGTGTTCCAACGTGGGTCCCTGTCTCTATCTCCATCTATTGCCAGTTGAAAGATCTATGGTGATAAGCAAAATATTCATCAGTATGGTTATGAGCCAAGGCCAGTTCAGGCACCCTCTCCTCTGTCCAGAGAACAATCTGGGAATCTCTCCTTGGACCTGGGATCCCATTTACAGTCAAGTCTCTAGTAAACCCTAAACTGACTTCCATAGTTGAGATATATTCTTCCCTGAACCCATATCTATCCTTCCTCCCTCCGCCCCTCCCAGTGCCCTGAGCATTTCCCATTCATCCCCTGCTCCCTTCTCTCTAACCTCCTTCCCTTCCAACTAACCTCCCAACCACCCTTGGTTACCTGGAACTCTTGTCTATTTCCAATCTCCAGGAGGAAAACTACCTGAATTTTCTTCAGGTTCACCTTCTTATTTAGCTTCTCTAGGATCACGAATAATAGGCTCAAAGACCTTTAATTATGGCTAGAATCCACTTATGAGTGAATACATACCTTATTCCTCTTTTTGGGTCTGGCTTACCTGACTCAGTAAAGCGTTTTCATTGGATGCTGAAAAAGCATTTGACAAAATTCAACACCCATTTATGATAAAGGTGTTGGAGAGACTGGGGATACTAGGATCATACCTAAATATAATAAAAGCAATATACAGCAAGCCTACAGCTAACATCAAATTGAATGGAGAGAAACTCAAAGCCTTTCCACTAAAATCAGGAACATGACAAGGCTGTCCACTCTCTCCATACCTCTTCAATATAGTGCTTGAAGTTCTAGTAATAGCAATAGGACAACATAAGGAGATCAAGGGGATTCGAATTGGAAAGGATGAAGTTAAACTTTCGTTATTTGCTGACGATATGATAGTGTACATAAGTGACCCCAAAAACTCTACCAAAGAACTCCTACAGCTGATAAACACCTTTTCCTTATTTATTTATTTAAAGAATTTCCACTTCCTCCCCTCCTCCCAATACCCTCTCGCTCCCCCCCTCCCTCTCCACCTCCTCACCATTCCCAAGAGCAATCAGGGTTTCCTGCCCTATGGGAAATTCAAGTTCCTCTCTCCTCCCTCCAGGTCCAGGAAGGTGAGCATCCAAATAGACCCGGATCCCAAAAAGCCAGTACATGCAGACAAAAGAAGGCCCAGTGCCATTGTCAATGGTTTCTCAGTCAGCCCCCATGTCAGCCACATTCAGAGAATCTGGTTTGATTACATGCTCGTTCAGTCCAGTCTAGCTGGCCTTGGTGAGCTCTCATTCGATCAGTCCCCTTGTATCAGTGGGTGAATGCACCCTTCGTGGACCTGACTTCCTTTTTCACGTTCTCCTTCCTTATGCTCTTCATATGGACCTTGGGGGCTGAGTCCAGTGCTCCAATGTGGGTCTCTGTCTCTATCTACATCCATCGTCGGATGAAGGTTCCCTCTGGTTCTGCCTTCCTTGCTCACGTTCTCCCTCCCTCTGCTTCTCATTTGGACCTAGGGAGTTAAGTCCAGTGTTCCAATATGTGTCTCTGTCTCTATCTCCATCCTTTGCCATATGAAGGTTCTGTGGTGGCATGAAAAATATTCATCAGTATGGTTATGGGCCAAGGCCAGTTCAGGCACCCTCTCCTCTGCTGCCCAGGGAACAATCTGGGAACCTATCCTTGGGCCTGGGAACCCCTCCAGAATCAAGTCTCTTGCAAACCCTAAAATGGCTCCCTTAGTTGATATATAAACTTCCCTGCTCCCATAGCCATCCTTCCTCCCTCCCCCTCCCATTCCCCCAAGCCATCTCCAATCCTCCCCCTCTCCCTAACCATCTCTCCTTAATTCCCCCCCCCATTACCTGGCAATCTTGTCTACTGTCCAAGGTAGCGGCTACATGGCTTCTCTCTATACTTACTTCTTTTTCCCAGCTTTCAGGTTATTTTCCCTACTTAGCTCTGTTGTTCCTTGCTTTCTTTTCGAAGGAGTTTTCTTTATTTATTAATCAATAAAAGCCATACATATACAGAAGGACTTCCCACATCAACTCCTCTTGTGTGAATCTGCTTCTTTTCATTCTAGAGCATTCAGGTGTGCTTTTAAACCACTAGGGTGAGCTTTTGCCACTTTCAAATGTGGGCACTAAGTGTTATGAACTTTTCTTTTAGCATGCTTTCATAGTGTCCCATGGGTTTGGGTACAATGTACCTTCATTTTATTGAATTCTATTAATACTATAATTTGTTTCTTTATTCCTTGAAACAGTGGTGGTTTCATAGAATACTATTTAATTTATATCTGTGTGTGAGCTTTCTGAACTTAGTGTTGCTTTTGAAATCTAATTTTATACTATGATAATCTGATAAGATAAAGGGGGTTACTCCATTTTTTTGTATCTGTTCATGTTTACTTTGTTATTGAGAGTAAGTGTTCAATTTTAGAGATGGTTCCATGAGATGCTGAGAAGAAGGTTTATTCTTTTGTGTTTGGGTGAAATTTTCTGTAGATGTCTGTTAATTCCATATGATTCATGACCTCTGTTAGTTCTCTTATTTCTTTGTTAGGTTTCTGGCTGGTTGACTCTCTATTTTGTTTGGGAAAATTTTTCTTCTATGAATACAATTTCTCTGCTTTGAGCTGGAGATCTTCACCTTCTCCTTGCCCTAGTATTCTTAGTTTTGGTCTTTTCGTGGTGTCCCAAATTTCATGGATGTTTTGTGGTAAGAATTTGTTGAATTGAATGTTTTCTTTGAACAATGAATCTGTTTCTTCTATAACATCTTCAACCCCTGAAGTCTTTCTTCCTCTTGTATTCTGTTGACTATACTTGCCTCTGTAGTTCCCATTCATTTGCTCATAATATTAGGCAAAGAATTTAGATAAAAAGAAATGGATAAAATTAGGTAAAACAGAGAAGATCTTCAACAAACAGAGTGGCATAAATGGATGTCAACATGTAGAACAATGGAAATAGCTTCATTTCTATTCCAATGCACAAAACTCAAATTCCTGTGGGTTAAAGACCTCATTATAATTCTGACCGCACTGAACCTGATAGAAGAGAAAGTAGAAATAGCCTTCAATACATGGGTATAGGAGACCACTTTGTACATATAACAATGATAGCATAGACATTGAAAACAGCCATAAATAAATGGAACCTTTTGAAACTGAGAAGATTCTGTAAAGTAAAGGACAGTGTCAATAAGAAAAAAAATGAAGCTTACTGAATTGGAAAATATCTATACTATAACCTCATCAGACAGAAGATTCCAAGATATGTAAAGAACTAATAAAATTAGATATCAAAATTCCAAATAACCAAATTAAAATGGGATATAGAATTAAGTAGAGAATTCTCAGCAGAAGACACTCAGATGGGCAAAAGACACGTAAAGAAATGCACATTATCTTTAGTCATCTGGGAAATGTGATTCAAAACACCTCTGAAATAGTTTATTTGAGCTAAATGGAGCTCAACAACTCGAGGAAGACAGGGAAGAAAACAGCATAGTCTAAACTAGTCACTCTGAATTTGGGTGACAGCTATAGCACTGGGGAAGTCTGTGGGGACATTATCAGTTGCAACAGTATTCATCACTACTGCTTGTCCCGTTTATTTTCTGGAGCATATTTTCTTTCAGTGGATACTGTACTCAGCCTAGATACAGTAGAGAGGACCTTGGACCTTCCCAAAAGCATTGTACCTTACCTTCTCTGAGGAGTAATAGAGGTTGGGGTGGAGGCAGGTGGAGGGAATGTGAGGATTGGAGGGAGTGGGAATTAAGGTTAGTATGTAAAATGAAGAAAAATATTTTGTTTTCTTTTTTAAAAAAACATAATAAAAACAATAAAAATCCTTAGCCATCAAGGAAATGTAAATCAAAATGACTCTTAGATACCATCTTACACTTCTCACAATAGCTAAGATAAAAAACACTGATAATATCTTTTGCTGTTTAGGATGCAGAGTAAGGGGAACACTCCTCCATTGCTGGTGGGAGTTCAAACTTATAAAGTCAGTTTGAAAATCAGTACAGTCGTTTCTCAGAAAACTTGGAATCATTTTACCTCAAGGCTCAGCACTATATCTCTTTAGCTTATATCCAAAGGATGCAGAACCTTAACACAAGAACATTTGCTCCACTATGTTCATCGCAGCTTTATTGCTGAATTATTGGTAATAGCCAAAATCTGAAAAAAACATAGATACATCTCAACTGAAGATTGAATAGAGAACATGTGGTATATTTACACAAAGGAGAACTACTAAGAGGTAAAATTCAATGACATCTTGAAATTTAAATACAAATGGATGGAACTAAAAAAACCATCCTGAGTGAGGTAATCCAGACACAGTAATAAAAAAAGGTATGTACTCACACTTAAGTGGATATTTGATGTAAAGCTAAAGATAACCTGTCTAGAATCCACAGACACAGAAAAGCTAAATATCTAGGAGAACTCTAAAAGAGTCATACATGGATACCCCTGGGAAAGAGAAATAAACAGGAACTCCTAAAAAAATTAGGAGCTTTGGGTGGGGGTAGAAGGAAATGGAGTAAATGAACATGGGGTAAAAGAATTGCCAAGTTCGTAGAAAGACAAAGAGAAAGGGCAGAAAACTATAACTTTTGATTTTGTGAGCAATTATGGGACTAGCAACAAACAGGGCACTAGAGAAATTCCCTGGAATCCACAAGGATGACCATAATCTATATTGGAGAGAGACCTTAATTGTCATCATAGGAACGTCATTCAGGAACTGATGAAAATAGAGGCAGAGATCCAAAGCTAACAGTGAACCAAACTCCCAGAGTCCAAACCAAGAGAGGGAGGAGCACTAATCCAAGTAAAGGGGTCAAGACCATGAAGGGGTACACCCAGAAACAGGTGAACCGAGCTTGTTGGAATTGACTGAATCCAGATTGACAGCAGGAAACATGCATAGGCCCAAACTAGGCCCTCTCAAAGTGGATGACAGTTTTGTGGTTCAGGAAATCTGTGGGGCCACTGGCAGTGAGACCAGGATTTAACCCTATTGCTTGAAATGTCTTTTGGAGGCCCATTCTCTTTTTTTGGATACATTACTCAGTTTAGATGGGTGTGAACCTTGGTCCTGCCTCAAAGTGATGTGCCAGACTTTGTTGACTCCACAATTGAAGTCTCTTCCTTTTTGATGAATTGATGGGAGTAGGGTGGGTAGAAATTTGTGGAATTGAAAGAAGTGGAGGGAGAGGGAACTGGGATTGGTATGTAAAATGAGCAAGGATGTTTACAAAAAATGAAAAAGTAATACTTCAAAAAAATGAAATAAACCAATATCATACTATCTACATCCCACTCTGGGTTTTAAAACAATCAGTTTGCTGCACAATTTTACAAGAATAGAAGAGACCAGAAACAGTGGCATCATGAGAAAGACACTTACTCTAGGGGTTCCAACTTCATGAAAACTGCACTAATGATATTCACTCAGTTACTCCTACAGGCTCTTGCCACTTTCAGAATAACAGCAGCCTTACAGGATGATCTGCAGTTTGTTGTTATATAAGAGGAAGTTCTGATGACTCCCCATATGCACTTATAAAATGTTTAATTAAGGTAACACATTTACACATTGAGTAGTTCAGTCCATTATCATAATGTCCGGGAGTATCTTGGTATGTAGGCAGATAAGGTGTTGATGTAGTGGCCGAGAGTCCTACATCTTGAATGGATCAGGAAGTTGACTGAAACACAGAGATGTATCCTCCATATAGGGAACCTGGAAGTCTGATCCCAAAATGACACAATTTCTCCCAAAAGGACACCCCAACCAAAAATTCACATCCCCTTATAGTGTCCTATGAGATTGAGATTATGTGGTCAATTATATTCAAAGAAGCATAGCTAAATTATCTCAATCTTAGTCTGCTTTTTAAATTTTTTTTGCTTTATAAATAATACCATTCAATATTTCCACTTCCTTCCCTCCTTCCATTTCCCTCCTACTCCCCCCACTCATCCTTCCACCTCCCCTGCCAGTCCTAAGATAGGGCAGGGTACCCTGCTTTGTGGGAAATTCACACATCCATCCAGGCCAAGGAAGGTGTGCAACCAGACACACTGGGAACCCAAAAGGCCAGTAATGCAGTAGAATCAAATACCAGTGCCATTATTATCAGTCAGCCCCCATTATCAGCCACATTCAGAGAATACGGATTGATCACGTGCTTGTGCAATTCCAGTCCAGCTGGCCTTGGTGAGCACCTCTTAGATCAGTCACACGATCTCAGTGGGTGGAAGAACCCCTCACTGTCCTGATTTCCTTGCTCAACTTCTCCCTCTTTCTGCTCTTCAATAGGACCTTGAGAGCTCAGTCCATTCTCCACTGTGGGTGTCTGTCTCTATCTCCATCCATCACCAGACAAAGGTTCTATGGTAATATTCAAGATAATCATCAGTGCGGCTATGGGACAAGGCCAGTGCAGGCACCCTTTCTTCTACTGCCCAAGACTTAGCTGAGGACATCTCCTTGGACACCTGGGAACCCCAATAGAGCAAAGTCTCTTGCCAACCCTAAAATGGCTCCCTTAATTAAGATATCTTCTTCCCTGCACCCATATCTGCCCTTCCTCCATCTCATCATCCTATTCCCCCCAAGCTCTCCTTAATCCTCCCCTTCTCCCTTCTCTCTCCTCTTCTCTCCTTCCCCCATCCCACATCACCCCCATGCTTCCAACTTTTGCCCAGCGATCATGACTGCTTCCAATTTTCAGGGAGGTCTGTATATGTTTTTTTTGTGGGGGGTTCACTTTATAATTTATCTTCTCTAGGATCATGACCTATAGGCTTAATGTCCTTTGTTTATGGTTAAAATCCACTTATGAGGGTGTACATACCATATTCATTTTTTTGGGTCTGGGTTATCTCATTCAGTATAGTATTTTCTATTGCCATCCATTTGCATCCAGAATTCAAGATGTCATTTTTTTTTTACCGCTGAGTAGAATTCTAATGTCTATATGTGCCACACTTTCTTTATCCATTCTTCCATTGAGGGGCACCTAGGTTGTTTTCAGGTTTTGGCTATTAAAAATAGTGCTGCTATGAACATATTTCAAAAACACTTTTGTAGTATGCTTTGGCATTTCTTGGGTATATTCCCAAGAGTGGAATTGCTGGATTATGTGATAGGTTCACTACCAGTTTCCTGAGAAACCACCACACTGATTTACAAAGTGGTTGCAACAAGTATTCATTTCCACCAACAATGGATGAGTGTTCTCCTTACACCACATTCTTTCTGTGTTGATTTAGCCATTTTGACAGGTGTAAGATGATATCTCAAAGTTGTTTTGATTTGCATTTCACTGATTGTTAAGGAAGTTGAACATGGCGTTAAGTATCTTTTGGCCATTTGATCTTCTTTTTTGTATTCTCTGTTCAGTTCAGTATCCCATTTTAATTGGGTTAGAGTTTTAGTGTCTAGTGTCTTGAGATCTTCATATATTTTGGAGATCAGTCGTTTGTCTGATGCGGGGTTGGTGAAGATCATCTCACATTCAGTAGGTTGCCTTTTTTATCTTAATAACAGTTTTCTTTGCTTTACAGAAGCTTCTCAGTTTCAGGAGGTCCCATTTATTCATTGTTGCTCTTAATGTCTGTGCTACTGGGGTTATAGGTAGGAAGTGGTCTCCTGTACCCATGTGTTGCAGATTACTTTCCACTTTCTCTTCTATCAGGTTCAATGTGGACAGGCTTTTATTGAGGTCTTTAATCTATTTGGACATGAGTTTTGTGCATGGTGATAGATATGGATCTATTTTCATTCTTCTACAGTATGATATCCAGTTATGCCAGCACCACTTGTTAAAGAGGCTTTCTTTCTTCCATTGTATAATTTTAGCTCCTTTGTCAAAAATCAAGTGTTCATAGATTTGTGGATTAAAACCATGTCTTCAATTTGATTCCATTGATCAATGTCTCTGTTTTTATGTCAATGCCAAGACTATTTTCATTACTGTAGCTCTGTAATAGAGTTTTAAGCCAGGGATGGTAATGCTTTCAGAAGTATTTTTTTGCATATAATTGTTTGGCTATCCTGGGTTTATTGTTTTTCCATATAATGTTGATTATTGTTATCTCAAGTTCTGTAAAGAATTTTTTGGGGAGATTTCGGTGGGGATTGCATTGAATCTATAGATTGCCTTTCGTACAATTGTCATTTTGACTAAGGTGATCCTACCAATACAGGAGCATGGGGAATACTTCTATTTTCTGGTATCCTCTTCAATTTCTTTCTTCAAAGACTTAGTCTATAGCAACACCTGAACACACCCAATATCATCTTAGTCTGTTTTTATAAAATAAAATACTGCTATTGCTAGAACTTAAAACACAATGTTTAAGAGATATGATAAGAGTGAACAGCCTTGTCTTCTTCCTGATTTTAGTGGAATGGCTTTGAGTTTCTCTCTATTTAATTTGATATTAGCTGTTGGCTTGCTGTATAATGCGTATTTTTTGTATTTAGATATGATCCTTGTATCCCAACCCTCTCCAAGACCTCTATCGTAAAAGCATGTTGAATTTTGTCAAATACTTTTTCAGCATCTAATAAAATGATCATATTATTTCCTTTAGTTTATTTATATGATGGATTACATTGATAGATTTTCATATGTTGAACCAGCCCTGCATCTCTGGGATGAAGCCTACTTGTTCTTAATTGGATTCAGTTTGCCAGTATTTTATTGAGAATATTTGTATCGATATTCTTGTCCATAACTGTTTTCTAATTCTCTTTCTTGGTTGAGTCTTTGTGTGGTTTTGATGTCAGGATAACTGTAGCTTTATAAAAAGAGTTTGACAATGACTCTTCCATTTGCATTATGTGAAACACATTAAGGAATATAGGTATCAGCTCTTCTTTGAAGTTCTGGTAAAATTCTGTATTAAAACCATCTGGTTCTGGGCTTGCTTTTTTTTTGCTGGGAGGTTTTTTTATGACAGCTTCTATTTCCTCACGACTTATATGTTTATTTAAATTGTTCACCTTGTTTTGATTTAATTTTGGTGTGTGGTATTTATTTAGAAACAAGTCAATTTCTTTTACATTTTCCAATCTTGTGGCATATATGCTTTTGTAGTAAGGCATAATGATTCTCTGAATTTCCTCCATGTTTGTTGTTATGTCCCCCTTTTCATTTCTGATCTTGTTAATTTGTGTGTTTTCTCTCTGCCTTTTGATTAGTTTGGATGGGGGTTTGTCACTATTGTTGATTTTCTCAACGAACCAGATCCTTGTTTCATTCATTTTTTGGATTGTTTTCTGTGTTTCTATTTTGTTGAGTTTAGCCCTCAGTTTGATTATTTCCAGTCTTCTACTCCCCCTGTGTGAGTCTCCTTCTTTTTTTCTAGAGCTTTCAGCTGTGCTGTTAAGTCTCTAATGTGAGCTTTCTCATTTTTTTTCCTTTTTCTTTTTTTTTTAATGTGGGCATTTAGTGCTATGGACTTTCCTCTTAGCACTGATTTCATAGTGTCCTATAGGTTTGGGTATGTTTTGTCTTTATTTTTGTTGAATTCAAGGAAGACTTTAATTTCTTTCTTTATTTCTTCACTGATCCAGGGATGTTTCAGTAGTTGACTGTTCAGTTTTCATGAGTTCATAGGCTTTATGGGGTCAGACTTGTTGTTAAATCCTAACTTTATTCCATGGTGATCCAATAAGACAGCGGTGGTCTCTAATTTTTTTTTTTTGGATCTGTGGAAGTTTGCTTTGTTACTGAGTATGTGATCAATTTTCAAGAGGGTTCTATGAGATGCTGAGAAGAAGGTATATTCTTTTGCTATTTGGGTAGAATGTTCTATAGATGTCTGTTAGTTCCATTTGATTCATTAGCTCCCTTAGTTCTCTTATTTCTGTGTTAGATTTCTGTCTGGTTGACCTGTCCATTGATGAGAGAGGAGTGTTGAAGTCTCCTACTATTAGACTGTGGGATTGATGTGTGCTTTGAGTTCTAGTAATGTTTCTTTTACATATGTCGGTGCCTATTTATTAGGAGCATAGATGTTCAGGATCGAGACTTCATCCTTATGAATTGTTCCTGTTATGAGTATAAACTGTGCATCTCCATCTCTTCTGATTGATTATAGTTTTAATTCAAGTTTGATAGATATTAGTATAGCCACACCCACTTGTTTCTTAGTTCCGTTCGATTGAAAAACCTATTAGCAACCCTTTACTCTGAGGTAATGTCTGTCTTTGTGGTTGAGGTGATTTCATGTAAACATCAGAATGTTTGATCCTCTTTTCATATCCATTCTCTTAACTTGTGCCTTTTTATAGGTGAATTGAGTTCATTGATATTAAATGATTTTAATGACCAGTGGTTGTTAATTCTGGTTATTTTGGGGGGGGAGTGGTAGAGTTTGTGTGTTTTCTTTCTTTGAGGTGTGCTGGTGGAGGGTTTTTAGATGTTTGAGTTATTGTGGGGGTTGTTGGCTTCCTTGTGTTGTGATTTACCTTCTAGTACTTTCTATAAGGCTGTGGTTTGTTTTTATCCCGGAGTATCTTATTTTCTCCATTGATGGTGAAATAAAGTTTGGCTGGGTATAGATGTCTGGGCTTGCACCCATGGTCTCTTAGTCTCTGCAGCACATCTATCCAAGACTTTATGGTTTTCATGGTTTCCATAGAAGTCAGGTGTACTTCTAATAGTTTTATTTTATATGTTACTTGAACTTTTTCCTTTGCAGCTCTTAATATTTTTCTTTATTCTGTATGTTTTGTGTTTTGATTATTTTATGGTATGGGAATGGTATTTTTTTTTTTTTGAATCCAGTCTATTCGGCGTTCTCTATGCTTTTTGTAACTTCATAGGAATATCCTTCTTTAGGTTGGGATAGCTTTCTTCTATAATTTTGTTGAATATATTTTCTCGGCTTTTGAGCTATAATTCTTCTACCCCTATTATTCGTAGGTTTTATTCTTTTCATGGTGTCTCAGGTTTCCTGGATGTTTTGTGTTAAGAATTTGTTGGATTTGCTGTTGTCTTTGATCAGTGTGTTTATTTGCTCTATAGTATCTTCAGCAACTGAGATTCTTTCTTCTATCTCTTGTATTCTGTTGGTTATACTTGTCTCTGTAGTTTCTGTTCATTTATCTAGATTTTTTCATATCCTGGCATCTCTTGGTTTGTGTTTTCTTCATTGCCTCCTTTTCAGTTTTCAAGTGTTGAACTGTTTCCATTACCTGTTTGATTGTTTTATATTGGTTTTCATGGGTATCTTTAAGGGATTTACACATTTCTTCTAACTTTTTATTAGTCTACTCATCCATTTTTTTAAGGGAGTTTTTCACATCCCATTTAATGGTCTCTAACATTTTCATAATGTTACATTTAATGTCTATTTCTTCTACTTCTTCTGGATTAGAGTGTTCCAGCCTTCCTGTAGCATATTCGCTGGATTCTTGTGTTTTCATGTTGCTTTTCAGATTGTTGGAGGATTCTTGCATTGGCACCTGCCCATATTTTCCTTCAAATGCTTTTAGGAGAGTCTTGGAAGCTGGGTCCAAACTTTGCTGTGGCCAACTGTGTACTTGGGGTTTTTATTAGTCTGCCCTTATTTAGAGCCCCTCAACACTGGTGTTGGCTCTCAGATACTCTCCACCCTGAAGTAGGCTGTGGAGGTGGTTCTAAGGACCCTGCATATGGAAAGAAGTATTTGGGGGGGGGCAAACTGGGATGGGATAAGTAGAGAAAGGCAGTAGCCAGGAAGAAGCCCCACTGAATGGCCATAAAGTTTAGGGGATTGGAGGGTGTCTGTGTTCTGTTCCTGGGTGTCCGTTTGGCCAAGCGGGTACACACTTCCCCCTCCAGATGAATCTTCTGGTATGGAATCAGGACCACTTGCTGGCCAGGGACCTTGATGACAAAAGGGCACGTTTGCTAGGTGTAGGCTCAATGGAACAAAGAAACTCCTGCAGCAGTTGCACTCAACACTTTGTCCCCAGGCCCTCAGCCATGAAGTAGGGTGAGTTGGGGTATCCTGTGTCCCCACAGATGGAAAAGGGTGCTTGGGGTCAAGCTGGGATGGGATAAGTAGAGAAAGGCAGTAGCAGGAGAGAAGCCCTGCTGCATGTCCAGAAAGTTTAGAGGATTAGAGAGTGCTTGTGCTCCATTCCTGGGGCATCAACTGTCCACTCTCACCTTATCTCTTCAACATAGTGCTTGAAGTTGGAGCAATAACAATTAGACATCATAAGAAGATCAGCATTTGAATTGGAAAGGAAGAATTCAAATTTTGTTATTTGCAGATGATACGATAGTGTACTTCAGTGACCCCAAAAATTTTATCAAAGAACTACTACAACTGATAAATACCTTCAGGGTTGTGTCAGGATACAAGATCAACACACACACACACACACACACACACACACACACACACACACACACACAAAAGATCTCCCATGCTCGTGGATGGGTAGGATCAACAGAGTAAAAATGGCAATTCTACCAAAGACAATCTTTAAATTCAATGCAATCCCCAAATAAAATAAAATGCTTATATGCTTCAGTGTATTATACAGGTGGCGTTCACCTCTTACAGGCCAAAAAGACTCCAAATAAGTACTGTAAAAAAACAACCTTCTTCAAACCTTCTTATTTGTCCTAGTCTTCATATTGAGATCTGTCTCTTTCTCCCAAACTCTTTCTCTCATTCTCTTCCTCCCTTGGTATTGGTTCCACAATCACCAGGGTTCCTCAATTACCAGGTACATGGGCCTAAATGTTCAAATTTTTATCCACATAAAGAATTCTCTAATCATCTTATTTTACTTTTTCTCCCTAGTTTACTTGTTGTATCATATTGAAAATCAAATATAGACTGCTCCATCAAATAGCTTCTAGTGTTCCCTCAAAATTTGCATCCTTGAACCAGTTCTAATTTGCTCAAACAACTAGCGCTGACTCAGAAATTGCTCCCAGTGAAGTCCACATGTCCCTACAGCTAGACTTTTTTCTCAGAACCTGACCAGGTAATGAACAGCATGCTCTTTCTGGCCTAAACCAGTTTTCCAGTTTCCTTTGTCCCCACCCAACGCGAGTGAAGTTCAGTGTCATCAAGAAGTAATCATAGACATGCTTGCAAATTGCTCCTTTCATTTATTTATTATTAACATAAGTCTGGGACCCTAGCTTTAAAACCTGGGAAAAGTTGCTGAGGTGCCTATTAAAATACCAAAGAAGAATGTGACCAAGAGAGTGTCCCTGCATCCTTCAGTTACCACCTGTTACAGGATGATTGCAAATGGCATTTCCGTACACATACCTTAAATATTCCATCCTTGGGGCTCTGCTTCCCTCTTCCAGTTGTTCTGTGTATAATCCAACTATTTTAGTCACATTGGCCTTTTATCTCCCCTTTGGGTCTCTTGATTGATTTATTTGGTGTCTTCTCTCCCATATCTTATCCCTTCATTCACTTGTCACATTACTCCAGGTAATATTCACTCTGGACACCCCCAGACATCTTGCCTCTGGTAATACTCACCCACATATTTATAATAAACTTTCTCCTCCAACATATCTGGTACCAGTAATATTCCTTTAACTTTTGTTTCTTTTTCTTTAGATTAACTTTAAACCTTCTCCATGTTACACAGAGTTTCATATAACCTAGGCCTCAGCTGAACTTCCAGTAAATGTCTCATATCTGTTTAGAACAAAGGCCTGAAGTTAGATGAACAAAAAACAATGGAAGATATGATGATGAAAGTTCTATTTTAAGTACATGAATGAGGTGAAAATACAATTACAAAATACATTTCTTCCTGGTATGCACAGATTTCAAGGAAAAGAGAAGATCTGAGACCTGTGATGGTATGTGGGTGCCTAGGGGTTGTATTCCATTGCCTGGGGTTAACAATATCTCAACATTGTCCTAATCATAACAACACTGAGGCTTTGCCCTTAATCTCATGAGGGAAAATCTTCCCCAGTACCGTAGACCTTACACAGAATTTGATCCTAGTGTCCACACCATAGTCATTTCTATTATCAAAGGTGATTTTTTACAAGTAATTTATGTTAGACTGGTGTATATACTTTAAATTGTGCCAAAACAGGACTTTGTTAACACAGATTTCACAGAACATAAATACAGAAAGCATTATATGAAATCAGTAGATTTGCCATATAAAGGAGCACTGAATTCTCTCCACACCTGTTCCTGCACTGTCTCATGTGTGCTCTGTGCCCCCTGCTGGTTCTGGGCATTGCTGCAGGAAGGTTTGTGTCAGGGTTCACACTGGAATCCTCTCACTGTGCTGTCAGTACAGTAATAAATGGCAGTGTCTTCAACTCTTAAGCTGTTCATTTGCAAGTACAGGATGCTTTTCGAATCATCTCTTGAGATGGTGAATCTGCCTTTCACAGACTCTGCATAGCTTGTTTCATAATTATTAGTTGTGTCTTTAATTACACCAAGCCACTCTAGGCCCTTCCTTGGTGCCTGGTGGACCCAGTGCATCCAGGAGTCACTGAATGTGAATCCAGAGGCTGTGCAGGAGAGTTTTATGGACCCTCCAGGCTGTACCAAGCCTCCCCCAGTCTCCACCAGCTGCACATCACACTGGACACCTGCAAACAGAGAGAATTTTGTCAGAAAACTATAATAAATGTCCATTGTCACTCTCACTTATATTTGCCCAAATACTTAGAATCTCTCTTTATCTATACATTACCTTTGAAAAGAGCACAAAGGAAAATCCAGCTCAGACTCAAGTCCATCTTAGATGTTTTTTGCTCAGGGCTGACCACAAAATGGGAGGATTTGTGAGTGCAGACCTGGATGCCTCTGTCAGAACTGTAGGGCCAGGGCTAGCTTTAATGTGAAGAAGAGGAAATTATTTGCATATCTTCTTGTTATATGAGGAACTTAATGATATCTAACTTAGAAGAGACAGCTACTGATACAGATGTTCAAAATACGCACTAAACTAGCATTTATAAGATCAAATTATCACTTATTGCCTTAGAGATGTACCTCAGTTTGTAGAGGATATTTTCCATGCTTGAAACTCCTGTCTTAATTCCCATCCCTGCATGATAGGCAAGCCAATGGGTCAGGAGAAACATAGGTTTAGGTTGATAATTGATAGAAATTATCAGTCTTAATGTATTATTCATTATATTTTTAAACCCCTTAACTGCCTTTGTGTGAATTATGATCATTGGCATATAAGTATATTATGCTGAAATCTCTAAGATTGATTACTCCTTAAATGAAAGAACTACTATATACATATAAGTACTATCTGAGATTAGTTTTGAAAAATCATAAAAACACATCCTGAAGATACCTGTTTTGCATCTAGTTCCTCCAGGTCTAATGGTTCACAACAACCACAGAGGCTTGCTCTACTCCATCACAAAGCTATTCAACAGTCCTTTGGTGAAATCTCAGAAACGCATGGTGGGCTTATTTATACAGGTCATATCTTTCTACTCTCTGATACCTCAAATATGTTCTTGTTCACACGATCAGCAAAGTCTACTCATTCATATTCAATGATCCACTTAGAGACTTGCCTGAGTTCCAACAGCAGCTAGTCCAGCTTCTTCCTCTTCAACAGGGTACTTTCTTCGTGAGAACCTTTCCTACATGCCATCATATCATTTCTGCCATTCCCCCCATCTTAGGCAATCTTCACCATGTTCATGTTTCTCTGTATTGTTGGGTAGACATTTTTCTTATTTAGCAGGTAGGCCTCCTGTTTTTCAAAGTTCTTCCTTCTTAGTGCTCCGAGGCAGGCTTTTTTATTCAGATCTTTTCTTTCCCATGTCTTATATAACAGAAAAGTAGTATTTGTTTTTCTCCTGCATTCTCAAACATCATACATATACCCTCAAATAAAGGTTCTAACACCTTCATTTACAAAGTTTTTGCTTTTTAGTTCCAGGTGGAAACATAAAAATTTACAAAGAACACGGGACAATGGATGCCCAAGTACAGTTTCTACATCCTCAATGAAACCCTTCATCTAAGGCTCAAGAAATGTCCTGAAGATTGGACAAAAAGATACTAATATATTCAGGACCAGGATTTTGCTTTGAGATCATATTTTCTACACATGACAGGGGTGCTTAACCTATAAAATCTTAACAATATCTATGTCTAAAGTAGATTTCAAAGGCATAAAAGGTCGACCCTTTCTTACAAAACAAAACTCACCTGTTCCTTTAAATACCCACCAATTTACATGAAGCACCTGATAATCCAGTTCCTCTGTTTCCCCCATCCTCCTCTTTTCATAAGACATCTTTCCTCTTTCCATAATGATGTCTTTGCTCCTTCCTGCAAGTTAGGCAGTCAGCTTCATGGTCTTTCTACTCTGAACTTATGATTGGTCATTGATATTACCTACCAATAGGCTTCAGCTCCTCTATGTTCTTGCTTCCATGTGCTCCTAGATTTCTTGGTTTTTTACAGAATTTTTCATGCTCATTCCTCAAATTGTATTTGCACTATCCCATGCAATAAAATGTCTTCTCCTCATGAACTCACAGTCCATGTACCTATTGATCCAAAAGTCTGATGACTATAGAGTCAACAGAGCTTACCAAAAGAAGAAACTCTAGACTTTTAGAGATACACAAAAAAGACAACTCATGAGAGGACAATCAGTGGGGTGTTTTGATCCTGAGATCATGTCAGTTCACATAAACAATTGTCCTGGATACCAGCTAAATGAAAGAAAATATGACTCAACCTTCTCAAGAATCAGTACCTTACTGAAAATTGTACAAACAAACACTGTATAATAAAGGTAATATGAACAAAAAGAAGTGTTCAACAAATAATTTCAAATTTAAGAATCTAAGACCAAAAGGGAATCATTTCAGCTGTAATTTGAAGAACATTAAAAATTTCAATGGAAATGTATACCCTGAAAAAATGGATACCCTGGAACAAATAGAAATTCTGAGTTTATATTTTCTAACAAATCCTCAAAGATATAAACAATGTTAACAGACCCATGATCAATAAATTGGTATTGTTCTTAAAAGCGTCATCTTAAAGAAAAGACCAGGTACAGAGAAAGTCACTGGTGAATTTTCTCAATTTCAAGGAAGACTCAATAATACTTCTTCTTAACTATTGTAAGTTAAAGAGTGACTAAACACTTCCATGTTCACTTGATGATTCCTGTATTATCTTGGTACCAAAAGAGGGTGAAGGAACTATAAAAATAATGAATGTTTTCCTTGAAAAACATAGATTCAAAAATTCTTAATAAAATACTTGTAAATCAAATTCAGTAATGCATTAGGGAGCTTCAATAATACAAACAAGTGGACACCTTCTTCAAATGCAAGGTTGGTCCAAACTACATTTTTCTATCAATAACATATCCTACAAGAATTACTACAAACCTTGAAATAAAATAATTATTTCAAGAGATGTTGAATGGTCACTTAACAAAGTTAACAAAGTTTAATAAAATAAGTTCTGGAATCTTTATAAATACATGCAATGTATCTAAAAATAAAAGCTACATTGAAGAAATCTATAGACAGAATTATATTAAATTGAGACAAACTGGGAGCATTTTCTTTAAAATCAGGAACAGAAGAAGGATATTTAATTTTTCCTTCTCCATTTGCTATAGTGTTTATAGACTTAGCTATAGTGTGGCAAGAAAACAACATGAAATGTATCAGAATATGAATCAAATAGTCAAATTATCCAAATTTGCAGATGACATGATGATTTTCTTACAAGACCCAACAGTGTCTAATAGAAAACTGTTGGATCTAATGAATACAGCAAAGTTTCAGAATACAAGTACTAGTGAAGAAACAAATGCAAAATAAATTCCCAAATCACACTCCTGTGTTACTTATTGCATAGTAATGAACTCCAATGACAATTACATGAATGATTTTCAAGGCAAAAATACAAAAGAATGATCATGCCTATGTTTGTTGAACCCTAAGATTATATGAATATTTCTCAAAACAACATCATCAAAAAACATCGAAAAGTGCTGAATGAAATGAGAAAGAAATCCAACCCATAAAAAATGACAAAGAATTGCTGAAAAAAATAAACTCAACTGATGCTGGAAATGAACAAAATCTCAATTCAAAAATCAAAAAGACCCACAGTGTATAGATTCACTAATAGAATGAATTATATAAAAATGAGAATAAAGAATTAAAGATTTTTAAAAGGTAAAGAATCATTTAGTAAAGACAATGAGAACATTTTTTTATTCTTTTAAATTTTTTTAGAACATTTTAAATGTGTATGAAGAGAACATAGGAATGCTTTAAAACAGCATGAAGGGACCAAAGTAAACTTTTGATAATGGGCAATAATCATGGAGAATAATATTGCAAAAGCATAGAGAATATATATCGGTAAAAACATAGAAAAATATAAAATTTAGAAAGAGTTACCTCTATTTCCTAACAATGTCCACACTGTTAACTGAGCAATGACCTATGGGTGGCAGGCAGAAATGCTGATCTTGTAAAGCAGAAACAGAAAAACTGACAGTATTATTATCTTCTAGAACATACTTGTCCTTTTCCCTGTTTTCCACTGAAGAGATTACAAGTCTTTTCCCTTGGTTTAGGTTAACTTTCCCTGGAGATTAGAAGAATATTTGAGTTTTTACTCATACATGATGAGACTGTCAAGGTATTTGGTTCCCTTGAATAGTATAGAAAGTCTGTTAGTAATTTTCTCTTAATTTCACAAGATTGCAAGTCATGATGGAATATCATTTCCTATGACCTACATAAAATACATTGTTTAATATGAGATAGTGCAACTGATAAGCAAAATTTATTAAATGAAAGAATGAAAAGATAATTCTTATATCAACTAATAAGTTTACCTTATTGCTTAAAACACACAAGAAAATTAAGTTTTTTAGTTCTTCCTTGAAATAATAAATATACACATATATATCACATATACTTTTAGGCAATATTGTGATTTAGAGAGCACCTATGGATGGTAACTTTGCCATATTAGCTCTTAAAGCCTCATCATCACAGAGGAATATGATATTTATTTTCTCTTGGCAGGAGGAAAGGTACAAGCTATGATTTAGGAGAAACTACTCTGTAGCAATCCTTTCACAGAATTCCTTTCTCAGTGATTCAGGTCTTCAAGACCCTCTCAGAATATCTTTCCCACATGCAATTTGCAGTTCCTCCACACTTCAAAATTTCTTCTCCAGCAGGTATCAGACATTTCTTTGAACCACATTCTTGTAGACACTTGATGGATGCCTTCCCACTACCTTAGAGAGTCCCTTCAATTTGGAGACTTGAAATTGAGTGTTTGTCTTCCCTCTAATAAGTCTCTACTATACAGTTGAAGTATATAAGCGGGTGCTTTTTAAGGTTGTTGATACTTGAGACAGCATTTCAATTTCAACATAACTTTGCATAACTTCTTACATAAACTTGTCCCATGGGATTCAAGCATTCCACAATGTATTCCCCACATGATAGCATACCTATTAATCACATTACATTCATATTTGTAAAAGGGATGAGATATCTGCTACTGGAACATGAGTTATAATTGTTCTGAGCTAAAGACATTTGTCACTTACATCAAACCCAATAACTATTGTTTTATTCAATATTTAATGCTATTTAGAATAAACATGAACAAAATGAACTGAGAAAGATGATGCTGTATCAGTAAAGGTCCTTGTTCTGTAAAGGCTAAAGTTTGTAGTTCAAAATACTGGGAATGGAATAGAGCCATAAACTGGGGCCATAAAATAATGTATGATATAATAACTCTCCCCAGTTAAAATGTACATACTTTGAACCAATATATGAGTTCTTTGAAAAATAAAATTATAGCATCTTTAACCAAATTACAGCAATTACGTCTATGGGGGAAAAAGGTCAATGAAAAACAGCCTGTCTCTGACTTGGGGGATATAGATATGATAGAATAAAAGTGTAGAATATTGAATCAACTTTTGAAAAGTCAATACTACTTTAAATATTGTACATTGGAAAATATATGTTTGCATATTTTATACACATTTTATATATTGATACAAATTTGAAATTAATTTTATTAAAATACTCTATTCATATGTATCTTATTTTGTTTAAGGTATTATAACTATATATCATATATATTACACTATATATTAATAATGTAATACATATTTCTAATCCTTGAAAGTGATTATTACCAAATATTTGGGATAATAATTAACTGAAAGTTGGTAACTAGTAACCTATTACAATCGAACTAGTAGTAAATAAGGTAGTTTTCAAGGTCAAACAGACGTATATTTTAAATAGTCAAGTTGTTTTTTACACACTAAAGTAATCTTCAGAATATGACATTTGAGAATTTATAATAACATCAGTTCTTATTTTTATGGCAATGAGGCATGTCTGCTCCCAGAGCACCAATATCTTTTAGAGGAGATGATTGTGGCAAAAGTGAGTCACTGGGCAAGAAATTTCCTTTGCCTCAGTGGCTGTAAGTATGATAATTGGATAAGAAAAACACTTTCTCCAATAGAATCACAATAGTACTCATATTTCAACCTAGATAAACAGGAAAACAAAAGGATATCAAGGAGAAACAAATTGAAAAGGAAAAATTCAAACTTTTTCTCTTTGCAGATGATGTAATACTATACACAATTGACTTCAACAATTCTACCAGGAAACTGCTACAGTGATACAAGGTCAACTAAAAAATCATTTGTCTTCTTTTATATGAATGATAAAAAGGCTGAAATAAAAATCAGAGAAGTATGAGCCTTTACAATAGCTACAAACAATATAAAATATCTTGCGGTAACACTTTCCAAAGAAATGAAAATTCTGTATGATAAGAACTTTAAGAATTTGAAAAAAGAAATTGAGGAAAGTATGAAAAACTGGAAAGAGCTCTATGCACTTTGATAAATAGAAGAAGTAGAAGAAACATGAAAAAATAGCAGTCTTACCAAAAGCAATTTACAGATTCATTGCAAACACCATAGAAATTCACACACAATTCTTCACAAATCAAGAAAGAGCACTATTTAACTTAATATGAAAAATAAAAACAGAATAACCAAAAATTTCTGTATATTTCAAAAGCATCACCATCTCTGACACCAAGCTTTGTTAGAGCTAAAATAATTAAAACAGTTTGGTTTTAGCATAAAATCGTACAGGTGGGCAAATGACATTGAATCAAATACCCCAATACTAATCCACACACCTATTAACATTTTAATAATGTTAATAATGTTAATTAATTTCTTATTAAATTAATAATTTAATAAGAAGCTAACATTATACAATGGAGAAAAGAAAGTATCTTCAACAAATTATGCCTGTAGAAGAATGAAAATAGTTCCATATCTATTTCCATGCATAAAACTTATGTCCAAATGGATCAAAGAAACCAACATAAATCTAGCCACACTAAAGCTCATAGAACAAAAACTGCAAAGGAACATTAAACAAATGGGTACATAAAATAACTTATAGCACCAGTAGCACAGGCTCAGAGAGCAACAAAGATTAAATGAGACCTCCTGAAACTGAAATATTTCTGTAAGGCAAAGAAACAGTCAATAAGAAAGAACAATCTACAGAATGGGAAAAGGTCTTCATCAAGTGCACATCTGACAGAGCACTGAATCCCCATTTTTTTAAAAAATTATTTATTTATTTATTTATTATGTATACAATATTCTGTCTGTGTGTCTGCCTGCAGGCCAGAAGAGGGCATCAGATCTCATTTCATATGGTTGTGAGCAACCATGTGGTTGTTGGGAATTGAACTCAGGACTTTTGGAAGAGGGGGCAGTGCTCTTAAACACTGAGCCATCTCTCAAGCCCTCCCAAAATTATTTGAAGAAAACAAGAAACTAAACATCAAAATACCAAACAATCTAATTAAAATTAGAATACAGATCTCAATAGAATAATTTTCAACAGATGAATCTGAAATGGCCAAAAATACTTAAGGAATTGATCAACATTCTTAGCCATCTATCAATTTCAGTGTGTTGTGATTTATATTGAGGTCTTTAATGCATCTGGATTTGAATTTGTGCATGTGTAAAGATATGTATCTATTTTTCATTCTTCAAAATGATGATAGTTAGGCTAGCACTATTTGTTGAAAATCTTTTCTTTATTGCATTGTATAATTTTAAGTTCTTTGGAGAAAATCAGGTGTGCATAGGTGTATGATTAATATTTGAGACTTTGATTCATTTTCATTGGTTATCTTCTCCATTTTTGTATCAATACCATGCTGTTTTTGTTAATGTAACTCTATAATGGAGCTTGATGTTAGGGATAGTGATGCCTCTGGAACTGTCTTTATTGTGCATGATTGTTTTGGCTATGCTGTGATTTTTGTATTTTCAGATACAGCTGATTATTGTTCTTTCATGGTATTTGAAGAATTGTGTTAAAATTTGGATGAAATGGATTGAATCTGTAGACTTCTTTTTTTTGAGAGTAATTTTATTAAATTATAAAAGTTTCCATTTACGACCCTCTTCCCAACACCCTCCCACTCCCCCCTCCCTCTCCTCCTCTCTCTTTGTCCCTAAGGGCAGTCAGGGTTTCCTGCCCTGTGGGAAGTCCAAGTTCCTCCCCCCTCCCTCCAGGTCCAGGAAGGTGAGCATCCAAACAGACTGGATCCCAAAAATCCAGTATATGCAGAGGAAACTAGTCCCAGTGTCATTGTCAATGGCTTCTCAGAAAGACTCCAGGCCAGCCACACTCAGAGAATCCGGCCACATTCAGAGAATCTGGTTGGATCACGTGCTTGTTCAGTCGCAGTCCAACTGGCCTTGGTAAACTCTCATTAGATCCGACCCCTTGTATCAGTGGGTGATAGCATCCCTCGCAGTCCTTCATCATTTTCTTCATCCTTCTGCTCCTCATTTGGATCTTGGGGGGCTCAGTCCGGTGCTCCAATGTGGGTCTCCGTCTGTATCAACATCCCACGCCAGATGAAGGATCTATGGTGATAAGCAAAATATTCATCAGTATGGTTATGGGCCAAGGCCGGTTCAGGCACCCTCTCCTCTGTCTAGAGAACAATCATGGGATCTCTCCTTGGACCTGGGATCCCATATATAATCAAGTTTCCTGTAAACCCTCAAATGACTCCCTTAGTTGAAATATATTCTTCCCTGATTCCATATTCATCCTTCCTCCCTTCCCCCCATCCCGGTCAAACGAGCTTTCTCCATTCCTCCCCTACTCCCTTCTCTCTAACCCTCTCCCCTTCCAACAACCCTCCCACCACCCCCCCATGCACCCAAGGTTACCTGGGACTCTTGACTATTTCCTACCTCCTGGCGGATAGCTAAATAATCTTCATCAGGTTCGTCTTCTTATTTAGCTTCTCTATAATAATAGGCTCAAAGACCTTTAATTATGGTTAGAATCCACTTATGAGTGAATACATACCGTGTTCCTCTTTTTGGGTCTGGCTTACCTCACTCAGTAAAGCATTTTCTATGTCCATCCATTTGCATGCAAAATTCAAGATGTCATTATTTTTTACCGCTGACTAAAACTATAATGTGTATATGTTCCACACCTTTTTAAACCATTCTTCTATTGAGGCTGTTTCCAGGTTCTGGCTATTACAAATAGTGCTGCTATGAACATAGTTGAACAAACGCTTTTGTAGTATGTTCGGGAATCTCAAGGGTATATTCCCAAGAGAGAAATTGCTGGGTCCTGAGGGAGGTTGACTCCCAGTTTCCTGAGAAACCGCCACACTGATTTCCACAGTGGCTGCACGAGTTTGCATTCCCACCAACAATGGATGAGTGTTCCCCTCATTCCACATCCTCTCCAGCATAGGCTATCATTGGTGTTTTTGACTTTAGCTATTCTGACAGTTGTAAGATGATATCTCAAAGTGGTTTTGATTTGCATTTCCCTGATCGCTAAGGAGGTTGAGCATGACCTTAAGTGTCTTCTGGCCATTCGAAGTTCATCTGTTGTGAATTCTCTGTTCAGATCAGTACCCCATTTTTTAATTGGGTTAATTAGAGTTTTAGTGTCTAGTTTCTTGAGTTCTTTGTATATTTTGGAGATCAGACCTTTGTCTGATGAGGGGTTGGTGAAGATCTTCTCCCAGTCAGAAGGCAGCCTTTTTGTCTTACTGACAGTGTCCTTTGCTTTACAGAAGCTTCTCAGTTTCAGCAGGTCCCATTTATTCATTGTTTCTCTTATTGTCTGTGCTACTGGAGTCCTACTTAGGAAGTGGCCTCCTGTGCCTATATCTTGTAGACTACTTCCCACTTTCTCTTCTATCAGGTTCAAAGAGGACAGATTGATGTTGATGTCTTTAATCCATTTGGACCTGAGTTTTGTGCATGGTGATAGATATGGATCTATTTTCATTCTTCTACAGGTTGGCATCCAGTTATGCCAGAACCATTTGTTAAAGACGCTTTCCTTCTTCCATTGTATACCTTTAGCTCCCTTGTCAAAAATTAGGTGTTCATAGGTTTGAGGGTTAGTATCTGGGTCTTCTATTCGATTCCATAGGTCGACTTCTCTGTTCTTATGCCAATACCAAGCTGTTTTCAATACTGTAGCTCTGTAATAGAGTTTGAAGTTAGGGATAGTAATGCCTCCAGAAGTTCCTTTATTGTATAAGATTGTTTTGGTTATCCTGGGTTTTTTGTTTTTCCATATAAACTTGATTATTGTTCTCTCAAGGTCTGTGAAGAATGGTAGTGTTTTCATTTTTAATATGTAAATCCTACCAAACTTAACCATCTTTGTGTTTTCTCATGTCTTCTTCAATTTTTTTCAAAGACTTAAATTTCTAATCAAACAGGTCTTTGACTTCTTTGGTAAGTGTTACCTCAAGATATTTTGTCATTTGTGGCTATAGTAAAGTGTGATGTTTCTCGGATTCCTTTCTTAGCTTCTTTATCATTTGTATAATGGTATCCTCTTCAATTTCTTTCTACAAAACCTTAAAGATCTTGTCAAATAGATCTTTCACTTCCTTGGTTAGAGTTACCCCCAAGATACTTTATGCTATTTGTGGCTATTGTGAAAGGTGATGTTTCTCTGATTTCCCTCTCTGTATCTTTGTTCTTTGAGTATAGGAGGGTAACTGATTTTTTTTTTTGGAGTTGATCTTGTATCCTGCCACGTTACTAAAGTTGTTTATCAGCTGTAGGAGTTCTTTGGTAGAGTTTTTGGGTCGCTTATGTACACTAGCATATCATCTGCAAATAATGAAAGTTTAACTTCATCCTTTCCAATTCTAATCCCCTTGATCTCCTTATGTTGCCTTATTGCTATTGCTAGAACTTCAAGCACTATATTGAAGAGGTATGGAGAGAGTGGACAGCCTTGTCGTGTTCCTGATTTTAGATGAATGTCTTCGAGTTTCTCTCCATTCAATTTGATGTTCACTGTTGGCTTGCTGTAAATAGCTTTTATTATATTTAGGTATGATCCTTGTATGCCCAATCGCTCCAACACCTTCATCATAAAGGGGTGTTAAATTTTATCAAATGCTTTTTCAGCATCCAGTGAAATGATCATGTGTTTTTTTTTTCTTTCAGTTTATTTATATGATGGATTACATTGAAGGATTTGTGTATGTTGAACCAGCCCTTCATCTCTTGGATGAAGCCTGCCTGATCATAATGGATAATTTTTCTAATGTGTTCTTGGATTCGGTTTGCCAGTATTTTATTGAGATTATTTTGCCACAATGGTCATTAGTGAGATTGGTCTGTAATTCTTTTTCTTGGTTGTGTCTTTGTGTGGTTTTGGTATCAGGGTAACTGCAGCTTCATAAAAATAATTTGGCAATGACTCTTCTATTCCTATATTGTGAAATACATTAAGGAGTATAGGTATTAGCTCTTCTTGGAAGTTGTGGTAGAATTCTGCATTGAAACAATCTGGTCCTGAGCTTTTTTGGTAAGGAGATTTTTGATAACATCTTCTAATTCTTCACAACTAACAGGTCTATTTAGATTGTTTACGTGGTCTTGGTTCAAATTCTCTATGGAAACCATGAAAGCCAGAAGGTCCTGGATAGAGGTACTGCAGAAACTAAGAGACCATGGATGCAATCCCAGACTACTATACTCAGCCAAGCTCTTGTTCACTATAACTGGAAAAAAAATATTCCAGGATAAAAACAAATTTAAACATTATGTAGCCACAAATCCAGCCTTACAGAAAGTAATAGAACGAAAATCACAACCCAAGGAATCCAACATTGCCAACACTGCCAACAAACACTCAGACATCTAGCGACCCTTTACAAGCACAACTCAAAGAAGGGAAACACACAAACGCTACTATCCCCCCCCCAAAAAAAATAACCGGAGTCAACAACCACTGGTCATTAATGTCACTTAATAGCAATGGACTGAATTCACCAATTAAAAGACAGATACTAAGAGATTGGATACAAAAACAGGATCCAACATTCTGCTGTTTACAAGAAACACATCTCAACCACAAAGAGAGACATCTACTCAGAGTAAAGTGTTGAGAGAAGTTTTTTTCAAGCAAAGGGACCTAAGAAACAAGTGGGTGTGGCCATTCTAATATCTAACAAAATTGATTTCAAACTAAAATCAATCAGAAGAGATGGAGATGGACATTTCATACGATAACAGGAGCAATTCATCAGGATGATGTCTCAGTCTTGAATATCTATGCCCCTAATATAAAAGCACCCACTTATGTAAAAGAAACACTTCTAGAACTCAAAGCAGTTGTCAGAGCAAACACACTAATAGTAGGAGACTTCAACACACCAATGGACAGGTCAATCAGACAGAAACCTAACAGAGAAATAAGAGAATTAATGGAGGTAATAAATCAAGGGGACCTAACAGGCATCTATAGAACATTCCACCCAAATAGGAAAGAATATACTTTCTTTTCTACAGCTCATGGAACCTTCTCAAAAATTGACCACATGAGCAAACTTGCACAGATACAAAAAAAAATATTAGTAACCACCTGTGTCTTGCTAGATCACCATGGATTAAAGTTAGAAAACAAAAACAATGCTAACCCCAGGAAGCCAACAATTCATGGAAGCTGAACACTCAACTTCTGAATCACCCCTGGGTAAAGGAAGAAATAAAGAAAAAAATTAAAGTCATCCTTGAATTTAATGAAAATAAAGACAGAACATACTCAAATCTATGGGACATTATGAATCAGTGCTAATAGGAAAGTTCATAGCACTAAGTGCCCAATTAAAGAAAACGGAGAAAGCACACATTGAAGACTTAACAGCACACCTGAAAGCTCTAGAAAAAAACAAGCTGCTTCCCCCAGGAGGAGTAGAAGACTGGAAATAGTCAAACTGAGGGCTGAAATCAACAAAATAGAAACACAGAAAACAATCCAAAGAATCAATGAAACAAAAAGCTGGTTCTTGGAGAAAATCAATAAGATTGACCAGCCCCCATCCAAACTAATCAAATAGCAGAGAGAACATGCAAATTAATAAGATCAGAAATGAAAAGGGGGATATAACCACAGACACAGAGGAAATTCAGAGAATCATTAGATCTTACTACAAAAGTTTATTGTCTGTTTTTATAAAATAAAAAATGCTTATATGCATCAGTGTATTAACTTGAGTGTGATTTTTATAGGCTAAAAGGACTACAGAAAAGTGGTATGGGAGAATTGTCTGCATTCTGTCATTCATGTTTTAAATAAGTGCTGATTGGTCAGGCAGGAGGTGTAGGTGGGAAACCCAGACAGGAAGTGGAAATGATGCAAGGAGAGCAGGAGAATTCTGGGAAGGAGGAAACTGATTCCTCCCATTCCTGCCCAGATCACAGAAGCAGCAGGATGTGAGCTGCCCCACTGAAAAAGGTCCAGAGCCTCATGGCTAACATAGATCAGAAAAATGGGTTAATCAAGATATGAGAGTTAACCAGTAAGAAGCCTGATCTAATGGGCCAATCAACATTATAACTTACAGAGATCCGTGTGTGATTTTTCTCTGTGACTAAACAGCTGGGGGGGGTGCGGGGCAGAACAGAAAACCCAAATAACAAACAGGCTCCCTCATGTTATAGAATGGCGCCCACGTGGAAAACTGCATCCACAGAAAGCCTGAGAAAGCTTGGGAAAGACTAGAGTAAAGCATTTTGGTTTTCAGCTGTAGCAGGAAAAACAGCTGCACTGTTTTAAAATGTCGGCTTTCTGGGCCGTCCTGCCAGGGAAAACTGACTCTTTCAAGCAGGCAGTCCAGACTATGGACACAATGTTGCAGCTTGCTTCCTGGCAAAGACCTTGAAATGCCTTAAGAGCTTTTGAGTGTTGTTTTCTCCATATTCCTTAGTAAATTAAAGGTCCATGTGGTCAAAAAAAGAGAGATATACAGTAAACAGAGATTCAAAGAAAAAAAAAACCTCTAAATTGTTTAAAGTCCTTAGAAATAAAAAAAAGAAAGAAAGACAATAGTTGGGTGTGGTGGTACACACCTTTAATTCCAGCACTGGGGAGGCAGAGACAGACGGATCTCTAGGAGTTCAAAGATAGCCTGGTCTACAGAGTTATTCCAGGACAAAGATATACAGAGAACCTGTCTCAAAAAGCCAAAAGTTAAAAGTGAAAATAAAAGAAATAGAGGTTAAAATAAAGTCACATAAAGATGGAAAATACACAGAGAATCTTGATACTGTTTGCTATTATGCTCTCTTTGAATTGTTTGAATGCTGAGGAAGGAGCAACAGCTGCTAAAAGATATTTGCTTATAAATGCTGCAAAATCAATCCAAGAAAGGTATTTTGAAAATACCTTGGCTTCAAAATTGAAGTCAAAAGGTATGTTACTTTGGAGAAGAGATTTTGCTTTTGTTTCCACAGAAAATGAGAGGCTCTGGATTTATTCAGGATTAAGAAAAATCATCTTTGGCCAAGGTAGACCACCTGAGCAATCTCCAGTAGGAACAGATGGCCCAGATGTCTGAGTTCTTCATCCAGAACAGATTCAAGACTGCTGCCTGAGATGATCAAGACTCACAGGATACTTCAGTCAGGACTTGATCATAACTCTAAATTTTCTTTAGGTCCCCATAAGATTTCACCCTCCCCAATCAGCTGGAAGTAGCCTGGAATACTATGCCCACATTCCCAAAAAATGGACTATGGATATTTTCCTTTAAAAAAAAAAAAAGAGAGGGAAGTGATGAGGGAGAATTGTCTGTAGTCTGTCAATCATGTTTTAAATAAATGCTGATTGGCCAGGCAGGAGGTGTAGGTGGGAAACCCAGACAGGAAGTAGAAATGATGCAAGGAGAGCAGGAGAATTCTGGGAAGGGGGAAGCTGATTCCTCCCACTCCTGCCCAGATCACAGAAGCAGCAGGATGTGAACTGCCCCTCTGAAAAAGTTACAGAGCCTCATGGCTAACATAGATCAGAAAAAATGGGTTAATCAAGATATGAGAGTTAGCCAGTAAGAAGCCTGATCTAATGGGCCAATCAGCATTATGACTTATAGAGATCCGTGTGTGATTTTTCTCTGGGACTAAACAGCTGGGGCGCGGGGCGGGACAGAAAACCCAAATAACAAACAGGCCCCCTCATGTTACAGATAAGTACTGTAAAAAAACAAAAACAAAAACAGTGTGCTTCCCACCAGCTTCTTTGCACTATTCCTCATTTAGGGATCTGTCTCTTTCTCACACACTCTCTCCCCCATTCTCTGTCTCCATTGGTCATGAGTTTCCTTCTCCCTCAATTACCAGGTATATGGGCCTTAATGTTCAAATGCTCATCCACATAAAGAACTCCCTAAGTGTCTTATTTTACATTTTCACCCTTGTATATTTGCTGTATCATATTGAAAATCAAATGCAGATTGCTCCATCAAATAGCTTGTAATGTTTCCTCAAAATTTGCATTCCTGGACCAGTTTAAATGTGCTCACTCAATTAGTCCTCTCTCAGAAATTGCTTCAAGTGAAGTCCACATGTCTTTTCTCCTAGAATTTTTCTCAGAACCAGCTCAGGTAATGCACAGTCAATGCCTAAAACCAGCATTTCAATTTCCTTTGTCCCCAGTATACATGAGTGAGGTTCAGTGTCATCAGGAAGTAGTCATTGACAAGGTTGCACATTGCTCCTTTCATTTATTAATTATTAACATAAGGCTGGGATCCTAGCTTTGAAACCTGGAAAAGTGGCTTAGGTGCCTATTTAAAATACCGAAGCAGAGTGATGAACAGACTCTTTCTACATGTTCAGTTCCTACTTGTTACTGGACATTTATGACTGATATTTCCTTCCACCTACCTTAAATATTCCATTCTTTGGGCTCTGCTTCCCACTCCCAAATGCTCTTCTGTGCATAATTCAACTATTTTTGTCACATGGGACTGTCATCTCCCCTTTGGGCCCCTTGACTGATTTACTTGGTAACCTCTCTCCAGTAACTTATCCCTCCATCCACTCCTCACATTGCTCAGGGTAATATTCACTCTGGACTCTCCCAGACACCTTTCCTCTGGTTATGTTCTTCCACATAGCTATAATAAACTTTCTCCTCTACCATACTTGGTATCAGTCATGTTCTTTTAACTTGTATTAAAAAAACTTTTGTTTTTTTTTTCATCCACTGTCAACCTTCTCCACATCCTACAGTGTTTCGCATAGGCTAGCCCTCAGCAAAACTTCCAGTAAGTGTCTCCTATCTGTTTGTAACAATGGCCAGAGGTTAGATAAACAAAAATAATGAAAAGCTTCCCCAATAGTGTAGACCATCCTTGACATTTGATCCTAGTATCCTCACCATAGTCATTTCTATTATCAAAGGTGATTTTTTACAAGTAATTTATGTTGACCCTGTGGTGTATATACTTTAAATTGTGTCAAAACAGGACTTTGTTATCACAGATTTCACAAAACATAAACACAGAAAGCATTATATGAATTCAGTACATGGGCCATATAAAGGAGCACTGAATTCTGTCTGCACCTGTTCCTGCACTGCCTCATGTGTGCTCTGTGCCCCCTGCTGGTTCTAGGCATTGCTGCAGGGAGGTTTGTGTCAGGGTTCACACTGGAATCCTCTCACTGTGCTGTCAGTACAGTAATAAATGGCAGTGTCTTCAACTCTTAAGCTGTTCATTTGCAGATACAGGATGCTTTTTGAATCATCTCTTGAGATGGTGAATCTGCCTTTCACAGATTCTGCATAGTGTGTTTCATAGTTATCAAGTTTGTCTGTAATCATACCAACCCACTCTAGGCCCTTTCCTGGTGCCTGGCGGACCCAGTGCATCCAGTAGTCACTGAATGTGAATCCAGAGGCTGCACAGGAGAGTTTTAGGGACCCTCCAGGCTGTACCAAGCCTCCCCCAGTTTCCACTAGCTGCACATCACACTGGACACCTGCAAACACAGAGAATCTTGTCAGAAAACTACCATAAAATTCCTTTGTCACTCTCACTTATATTTGCCCAAATACTTAGCATCTCCCTTTATCTATACATTACCTTCAAAAAGAGCAAAAAGAAAAATCCAGCTCAGCCTCAAGTACATCTTAGATGTTATGTGTTCAGGGCTGACCACAAAATGGGAGGATTTTTGAGTGCAGACCTGGGTGCCTGTGTCAAACTGTAGAGTCATGGCTAGTTTTAATGAGCAGAAGAGAAAATTATTTGCATATCTTCTTGTTATATGGGGAACTGAGTCTAAGGGCCCAAGTGAATCTCCTCCAACTTAGAGGATAGAGTTTTTGGTACAGGTGTCTGAAAAAAAATAAGCACTGAACTAACATTTATAGGATCATATTATCACTTATTGTTTTTGGGACATAGTTCAGTTAGTAGAGGATGTTTTCCATTCCTGTAACTAATGTAGTCATTCAAATCCTTGCATGATAGGCAAGCCATTGAGTCAGGAGAATCATTGGTGTGTGTTGATAATTGTCTCTATGAAATGGTGTATCAAAGAAAAGATAAAAAGGAAAAAAATAATATTTGCTTGGTATGAGTTTATGGCTTTGTATTGTAATATTAGTAAATATTAATATATAATATTACTTTATTGTTCATTATAATTGTAAACCCCTTAACTGCCTTTGTGTGAATTATAATCAGTGGTATATAAGTATATTATGTTGAAATCTCTAAGATTGATTACCCCCCTAAAATGAAAGACAGTATATATATACTGTCTGAGATTAATTTTGAGCAATCATAAAAATACATCTTGTAGATATGTGTTTTCCATTTAGTTTCTGCAGGTCTAATTGTTCACACCAACCACAGAGACCTGCTCTTCTCAATAACAAAGCTATTCCCAGTCCTTTGTGACCTCTCTAATACCCCCTGGGTATTATTTTATTCCGTTCCACATGCTTCTACTCCCTGGTACCACAAATATTTGCCTTTTTCACACCATCAGCAAAGTCTACTAATTCACACTCATTGACCCACTTGGGCCCTTAGAGACTTGCCTGAGTTTCACCACCAGGTATTCCAGGTTCTTCCTCTTCCACAGTGTACTTTCTTTCTGAAACCTTCTCCTCCATGCCTTCATATTGTTTCTGCTATTTGCCCCATCTTAGGTAATCTTCATCTTGGTCATGTTTCTCTGTATTGTATGTAGAAATTGTTCTTATTTAGTAGGTAGGCCTCCTATTCTTCAAAATTCTTGCTTCTTAGTGATCCCAGGCAGGTTTGCTTTATTCAGAGTTTCTCTTTCCTATGTCTTCTATAGCGGAATAGTAGTATTTGTTTTTTTCCTGCATTCTCAAATATCATACCTATACCCTCAAATAAAAGTTCTAACACCTTCATTAACAAAGTCTTTGTTTTTTAGTTCCAGGAGGAAACATAGCAGAAGAATTTGCAAAGAATAATTTATGCAGTGATGCCCAAGTAAAGTTGATACACCCTCAATAAAAACCCTACACCTAAAGCTCAGGAGATGTCATGAAGATGGGACAGAATTATTGTAATATATTCAGGATCAGGATTTTGCTATGAGATCATATTTTCAACACTTGACTTGGGTGCTGAACACTTAGAATCTTGACCACATGTGTCTAAATTAGAATTTCAAGGCATAACATGAAATCTCTAGGGTCCCCGCTTTAAAGGAAGAGCTACAGGTTATCAATGTCTGCTGAGAGTGAGAGAATAAGTTTTCTCAAGAAGCTCTTTGATAGTTAATTGAATTCCTAGCGACCGCATTAGACGCATGTTTATATATGTAAATATGATGAAGCTCAATATGTTAAGCATAAACAGAAAAAGAGAGACAGAGACAGTGAGAAAAGAGTGAAACTGGTAAAGGTTAAATTAGGTTGAAGAATTAATGAATTTTATAGATAGTTTTGGATACGACAGGAAAATGAGTGAGGATATTGATGTGTACAGAAATTAGATTAAGAAATTAACAAAAATATTTTAATTAAAAATTATATAAGCAACAGTGAAATCACTCACACACTACTTCTTGGTTAGTGAGATTTGTTTAGTGAAATCACTGAATGGGAAGGCATCCGAATCTGGTACTAGGCTTATATGCCAGAGGTGCAGGGTCAGGTCTAGGCTGGTTTCATGGACACAAGGAGGACTTGTTTTCATTTCCTGCTACAGTTTAAGGAGTTTTGTGGTAGAAATATTAAACATATGAATGCCTACAGCAAAGGAGAGAGAGAAAACTGAGTAGAGAACAAATTCAGAATTATCTAATGTTTATTATATTTTGGGATATTATTCAAAGTCATATTTTAATATATTTTTGCTAGAGACCAAATTTACATTATTTCCTCCACTAAGGATATTATAATACAATGTTGTGAATTTTAGAAGGTTAGCAAAATTTCACAAATGTTTAACCAAGGTATGAAGTTGAAGAAATTATGTTCAGGTGTTTAGGTTACTATTGATTTATGCATAATGATTAGTGTGTGATACTCAGAGCCGAAATCAATGATATGAAAAGTCCATAAAATATTATTTTTCCATAAATAACTTCTAAATTTGGACATTTAAGATTGCATTTATTGGTAGTCTAGTGTGGTCTTTGTATTATTTAGAAATCCTGTACATGACGACACAATTTTGAAACATGCATAATACTCAAAGTTATGTCATGAAAAAAAATCAATCTTAATTAAAGTAGTGTAAATACGGTCTGAGATTATTCTTTGATCAATAATAAAAACACATTGAATACTTGTGTTTGCCTCTTAGCTCCTTCCAGAGCTAGCTCCTCCAGCAATGCAGACCTGATTATGCCCATCAAAAACACACTCTTAGCTCTCTCTAACTTCACTAAGTTCCCTGGTATTTCTATTTAAATTCATGTGATATTCTATTGTCACACAGATCCTCATGGACATGCATATCTCTCTTCATTAGTCAGGCCAACCCTTTCTCACAAAAGAAAACCCACCTGTTCCTTTAAATACCCACCACCTTAGATGAACAACCAAATAATCCCGTTCCTCTATTTCCACCATCCTGTTCTTTTCCTGTGATATCTTTCCTCTTACCATAATTATGTCTTTGCTCTTTTCTGAAAGTTAGGCAATCCACTCCATGGTCTTGCTTCTCTGAACTGATGAGTACTCATTGATATTACCTACCAATAGTCCTCAGCTCCTCTAGGTTCTTGTTTCCATGTGATCCCAGATGTCTTAGCTTTTTACACAATCTCTCATGCCCATGCCTCCTATTGTACTTGCACCACCCCATGATGTAAAATACCTTCTCCTCATGGTCTTACAGTCCCTGTAACTTTTGATCCAAAAGTCTCATTACTATAGAGTCAACAGAACTTACCAAAAGTAGAAACTCCAGACTTTGAGAGATACACAAAAAAATACAAGTCATTAGAGGACAATCAATGGGCTGTTCTGAACCATGGATAATGTCAGTTCATGTCAACAGCATCCTGATACCAGTTGTATGAAAGAAAATATGTCTCACCCTTCTCATGAATCAGTCCCCTACTGAAAATTGTGCATACCCACACTGTAAAAATAAAGATGATTTGAACAAAAAGAAATAGTCAATAAATAATTTCAAATATAAGAGTCTCACACCAAAAGGGAATCATTTCAGCTGACCCCATTGTAACTCAGAATATCAGTAGAAATTATAATGGAAACTTAAACCCTGAAAAACTGAATAACCTGGAACAAGTAGAAATTCAAAGTTCATATCATCTACCAAAATTAATCCAGAAAGATATAAAAACATTAACAGAACCTTTATCAATAAATTGATATTCTTCTTAAAAGTTTCCTTTTAAAAAAAAGACCTGAAAAGAGAAAGTCACTTTTGAATTGTCTCAATTCCAAGGAAGACTTAATAACACTTCTTCTTAACTGCCATAAGATAAAAAATGACTTAACACTTTCAAATTCATTTGATGATTCCTGTATTGTCTCGCTACCATAAGTGGGTGAAGAAACTACAAAAATAATGTATGCTTTCCTTGATAAATATAGTCTCAAAACTTCTTCATAAAATAATTGTAAATTAAATTCAGTAATGTATTAGTGAGTTTCAATCATACAACCAAGTGAACACCTTCCTCAAATGCAAGGTTGGTTCAATATACATATATCTATCACTAACATATCCTACATGAATTAATACAAAAGTTAAAATAGAATAGTTATTTCAAATGATGCTGAAAGGTCACTTGGCAAAGTTCAACACACTGTCATGAAATACGTTCTGGAGTCTTAGGAATAGATGCTATGTACCTAAAAGTAAAAGTGCATAGAAGAAAACTATAGACAAAATTATATTAAATTGAGGCAAACAGAGAACATTTTCTTTAAAATCAGGAACAAAATAAGAATATGCAATTTATCCTTCTCCAATTGGTATAGTGCTTATAGTCTTAGCTGTAATTTTGGCAAGGAAAAGACATAAAATTTAACAGAATATAAAGGCAATAAATCAAATCATCCAAATTTGCAGATGGCATGATGATTTACTTAAAAAATACAACGTTATTTAATAAAAACCTGTAGGACCTTATGAATACAGTAAAGTTTCAGAATACAAGTACTTGTGCACAAACAAACGGAAAATAAATTGCCAAATCACCATGTCCTTCCCACTCCTGTGTTACTCATTGCATAGTAATGCCAGGAAAAAATACAAAAGAATGATTATGCCTATGTTTATTGAACTCAAAGATTAGATGAATATTCCTCAGAACAACAAGATCATCAAAACAACCTCAGAAAGTGCTGAAAGAAATGAGAAAGAAATCCAATCTATAAAAAAGACAAAGAATTGATGAAGAAAACAAGCTCAATTTATGCTGGAAATGAACATAATAATAATTCAAAAATCAAAAAAGACACTCAGTGTAATAATTCACTGATAGCATGAATCATATAAAAAATTGAAGAGATTGTAAAGGTAAAGAGTCATTTGGTAACGGACAATGATAAAATTTTAAATGTGTATAATTCTTTGTGGGAATTCTTTGATACATTATGAAGAAACTAAAGTAAACTTTTGACAATAGACAGAATATGGAGAATGCCATAACAAAAGTATAGAGAATATTTATAAGTAAAAAAAAAGAAAAAATTATGAAATATAGAAAGAGTTCCCTCTAGTCTCTAACAATCACCACACTGATAACTGATCAAGGACCCATGGGTGGCAGACAAAAACATTGATCTTGGAAAACAGAAAAACAGTATTATTATCTTCTAGACCACCCTTATCCTTTTACAGGCACCTATGGCAGTGTGGGCAGAGAATTGTGTCCTGTCCTCCGCTGAGGAGATTAGAAGACTATTTCCCTGGATTAGATTATTTTTTCACTGAAGATTATAAGAATATTTGAGATTTGACTCTTACAGGCTGGGATTGCTAAAATCTTAGGTTCCCTCAAATACTTCAGGAAGTCTGCTAGTAATTTCCTCTTAATCTCATATAGATTGCAGGGCATGATAGGATATCCTATGGAAAATACATTGTTTAATATGAGATAGTACTACTGATAACCAGATTTAATCAAATGAAAGAATGAAAAGAAAATAATTTTCATATTAACTAGTATGGTTACCTTTTTGCTTATAAACACACAAGAAAATTGAATTTATTATTTCTTCATGAATCTCTAAAAGTAAATTGATGGCATAAACTTTTAGACAACACTGTGATTTAGAAAGCACCTATGGATGGAAACTTTGCCATGTTAGCTCTTAAATTCTTGGTATCAGACAGGAATAAAATATTTGTTTTATCTTGGCAGAAGGGAAGATACAGGTTATGATTTAGAAGAAACTAAACTGTAGCACATCTTATCATAGAATTCCCTTTCCAGTGATTCAGATGTTCAAGACCCTCTCTCAATATCTCTCCCACATGCAATGTGCAATTCTTCTATATTTCAATATTTCTTGTCAAGCAGGTATCAGACATTTCCTTGAACAACATTCTTACAGACACTTGATGGATGCCTTCGACTACATTAGAGAGTCCCTTCAATTCGGAGACTTGAAACTGGATGTTTGCCTGCCAACTATTCGCCAGTTGGAAAATATAAGAGGGTGCTTTGTAGAGTCACTGACATTTTAGACAGCAATTTCAAATTCAACAGAACTTTGCATAATCTCTTTTTTTTAGTAATTTTATTAAATTATAAAAGTTTCCATTTGCACCCCACCTCCCAACACCCTCCCACTCCCCCAACTCCCTCTCCTCCTCCCTCTTTGTCCCTAAGGGCAGACAGGGTTTCCTGCCCTGTGGGAAGTTCAAGCTCCTCCCCCTCCCTCCAGGTCCAGGAAGGTGAGATTCCAAACAGACTGGATCCCCAAAATCCAGTATATGCAGAGGAAACAAGTCCCAGTGTCATTGTCAATGGCTTTTCAGAAAGACTCCAGGCTAGCCACATTCAGAGAATCTGGCCACATTCAGAGAATCTGGTTGGATCACGTGCTCGTTCAGTCCCAGTCCAACTGGCCTTGGTAAACTCTCATTAGATCCGACCCCTTGTATCAGTGAGTGATAGCATCCCTCGCAGTCCTTATTTCTTTTTTCATTTTCTTCGTCCTTCTGCTCCTCATTTGGACCTTGGGGGGCTCAGTCCGGTGCTCCAATGTGGGTCTCCGTTTGTATCATCGTCCATCTCCAGATGAAGGATCTATGGTGATAAGCAAAATATTCATCACTATGGTTATAGGCCAAGACCGGTTCAGGCACCCTCTCCTCTGTCCAGAGAACAATCTGGGGATCTCTCCTTGGACCTGGGATCCCATATATAATCAAGTCTCCTGTAATCCCAAAAATGACTCCCTTAGTTGAACTATATTCTTCCCTGATCCCATATTCATCCTTCCTCCCTCCCCCACATCCCGGTCCACCGAGCTTTGCCCATTTCTCCCCTACTCCCTTCTTTCTAACCGTCTCCCCTTCCAACAACCCTCCCACCCCCCCCCCCATGCACCCGAGGTTACCTGGGACTCTTGTCTATTTCCTACCTCCTGGCGGATAGCTAAATAATCTTCATCAGGTTCATCTTATTTAGCTTCTCTAGAATCATGAATAACAGGCTCAAAGACCTTTAATTATGGTTAGAATCCACTTATGAGTGAATACATACCATATTCCTATTTTTGGGTTTGGGTTACCTCACTCAGTAAAGCGTTTTCTATGTCCATCCATTTGCATGCAAAATTCAAGATGTCATTGTTTTTTACCGCTGAGTAAAACTCTAATGTGTATATGTTCCACACCTTTTTTAACCATTCTTCTATTGAGGGGCACCTAGGCTGCTTCCAGGTTCTGGCTATTACAAATAGTGCTGCTATGAACATAGTTGAACAAATGCTTTTGCAGTATGTTAGGGAATCTCTAGGGTATATTCCCAAGAGTGGAATTGCTGGGTTCTGAGGGAGGTTGACTCCCAGTTTCCTGAGAAACCGCCACACTGATTTCCACAGTGGCTGCACAAGTTTGCATTCCCACCAACAATGGATGAGTGTTCCCCTCATTCCACATCCTCTCAAACATAGGCTATCAGTGGTGTTTTTGAGTTTGGCTATTCTGACAGGTGTAAGATGATATCTCAAAGTTGTTTTGATTTGCATTTCCCTGATTGCTAAGGAGGTTGAGCATGACCTTAAGTGCCTTTTGGCCATTTGATATTCATCTGTTGTGAATTCTCTGTTCAGATCAGTACCCCATTTTTTAATTGGGTTAATTAGGGTTTTAATGTCTAGTTTCTTGAGTTCTTTGTATATTTTGGAGATCAGACCTTTGTCTGATGAGGGGTTTGTGAAGATCTTCTCCCAGTCGGAAGGTAGCCTTTTTGTCTTACTGACAGTGTCCTTTGCTTTACAGAAGCTTCTCAGTTTCAGCAGGTCCCATTTATTCATTGTTTCTCTTATTGTCTGCACTCCTGAGGTTCTGCTTAGGAAGTGGTCTCCTGTGCCTATATCTTGTAGACTACTTCCCACTTTCTCTTCTATCAGGTTCAAAGAGGACAGATTGATGTTGATGTCTTTAATCCATTTGGACCTCAGTTTTGTGCATGGTGATAGATATGGATCTATTTTCATTTTTCTACAGGTTGACATCCAGTTATGCCAGCACCATTTTTTAAAGATGCTATCCTTCTTCCATTGTATACCTTTACCTCCCTTGTCAAAAATCAGGTTTTCATAAGTTTGTGGGTTAATATCCGGGTCTTCTATTTGATTCAATAGGTCGACTTCTCTATTGTTATGCCAATACCAAGCTGTTTTCAACACTGTTGCTCTGTAATAGAGTTTGAAGTCAGGGATGGTAATGCCTCCAGAAGTTCCTTTATTGTATGAGATTGTTTTGGCTATCCTGGGTTTTTTGTTTTGCCATATAAACTTGATTATTGTTCTCTCCAGGTGTGTGAAGAAGATTGTTGGGATTTTGATGGGAATTGCATTGAATCTATAGATTGCTTTTGGTAGAATTGCCATTTTTACTATGTTGATTCTCCCAATCCAAGAGCAGGGGAGGTCTTTCCATTTTCTGGTATCCTCCTCAATTTCTTTCTTCAAGGACTTAAAGTTCTTGTCAAATAGGTCTTTCACTTCCTTGGTTAGAGTTATCCCAAGATATTTTATGCTATTTGTGGCTATCATGAAAGGTGATGTTTCTCTGATTTCCCTCTCTGCTTCTTTGTCCTTTGTGTATAGGAGGGCCACCGATTTTTTGGAGTTGATCTTGTATCCTGCCACATTACTAAAGGTGTTTATCAACTGTAGGAGTTCTTTGGTAGAGTTTTTGGGGTCGCTTATGTACACTATCATATCATCTGCAAATAATGAAAGTTTCACTTCATCCTTTCCAATTCGAATCCCCTTGATTCCCTTATGTTGTCTTATTGCTATTGCTAGAACTTCAAGCACTATATTGAAGAGGTATGGAGAGAGTGGACAGCCTTGTCGTGTTCCTGATTTTAGCGGAATGGCTTTGAGTTTCACTCCGTTCAATTTGATGGTAGCTGTCGGTTTGCTATATATTGCTTTCATTATATTCAGGTATGATCCTCGTAAACCCAATCTCTCCAACACCCTTATCATAAAGGGGTGTTGAATTTTGTCAAATGCGTTTTTAGCATCCAATGAAATGATCATATGGTTTCTTTCTTTCCGTTTATTTATATGATGGATTACATTGATAGATTTGCATATGTTGAACCAGCCCTACATCTCTGCGATGAAGCCTATTTGATCATAATGGATATTTTTTCTAATGTGTTCTTGGATTCGGTTTGCCAGTATTTTATTGAGAATTTTTGCGTCAATGTTCATGAGTGAGATTGGCCTGTAATTCTCTTTCTTGGATAAGTCTTTGTGTGATTTTGGGATCAGGGTAACTGTAGCTTCATAAAAAGAGTTTGGCAATGACTCTTCTGTTTCTATATTGTGAAATACATTAAGGAATATAGGTATTAGATCTTCCTGGAAGTTCTGGTAGAATTCTGCATTGAAACCATCTGGCCCTGGGCTTTTTTTGGTAGGGATGTTTTTGATAACAGCTTCTAGTTCTTTGCTACTAACAGATCTATTTAGATTGTTCAACAGGTCTTGGTTCAACTTTGGTATATGGTACTTATCTAAAAAAATGTCCATTTCTTTTACATTTTCCAACTTTGTGGCATATAAATTTTCGTAGTAAGATCTAATGATTCTCTGAATTTCTTCTATGTTTGTGGTTATGT
Organism: Myodes glareolus; assembly: GCF_982192425.1. Classification (NCBI taxonomy): domain Eukaryota; kingdom Metazoa; phylum Chordata; class Mammalia; order Rodentia; family Cricetidae; genus Myodes; species Myodes glareolus. Next base: position 9,095,679 of record NC_142036.1, on the reverse strand, counting down.
CCCCCTTTTCATTTCTGACCTTATTAATTTGCAAGTTCTCTCTCTGCCGTTTGATTAGTTTGGATAAGTGTTTGTCAATGTTGTTGATTTTCTCCAAGAACCAGCTTTGATTCATTGATTCTTTGGATTGTTTTCTGTGTTTCTATTTTGTTGATTTCAGCCCTCAGTTTGATTATTTCCAGTCTTCTAGACATCCTGGGTGTATCAGCTTCTTTTTTTTCTAGAGCTTTCAAGTGTGCTGTTAAGTCTCCAATGTGTGCTTTCCCCGTTTTCTTTAATTGGGCACTTAGTGCTATGAACTTTCGTCTTAGCACTGCTTTCATAGTGTCCCATAGGTTTGAGAATGTTGTGTCTTTATTTTCATTATATTCAAGGAAGACTTTAATTTCTTTCTTTATTTCTCTCTTGACCCAGGGGTGATTCAGTATTTGACTGTTCAACTTCCATGAATTTGTTGGCATCCTGGGGGTAGCACTGTTGTTGAATTCTAACTTTAATCCATGGTGGTCTGATAAGACACAGGTGGTTACTAATATTTTTTTGTATCTGTGGAAGTTTGCTTTCTTACCGAGTATGTGGTCAATTTTCGAGAAGGTTCCATGAGCTGCAGAGAAGAAGGTATATTCTTTCCTATTTGGGTGGAATGTTCTATAGATGTCTGTTAAGTCCATTTGATTCAATACCTCTAATAATTCTCTTAATTCTCTGCTGAGTTTCTGTCTGATTGACCTGTCCATTGGTGAGAGAGGAGTGTTGAAGTCTCTTACTATTAGTGTCTGTGGATTGATGACTCCCTTGAGTTCTAGAAGTGTTTCTTTTACATAAGTAGGAGGCTTTATATTAGGGGCATAGATATTCAGGATTGAGACTTGCTCCTGGTGAATTGTTCCTGTTATGAGTATAAAATGTCCGTCTCCATCTCTTCTGATTGATTTTAGTTTGAAGTCAATTTTGTTGGAAATTAGAATGGCTACAACTGCTTGTTTCTTAGGTCCATTTACTTGAAAAACCTTTTCCCAACCCTTTACTCTGAGTATTTGTCTGTCTTTGTGGTTGAGGTGTGTTTTTTGTAAACAGCAGAATGTTGTATCCTGTTTTCGTATCCAATCTCTTAGTCTGTGCCTTTTTATAGGTGAATTGAGTCCATTAATATTAAGTGATATTAATGACCAGTGGTTGTTGATTCCGGTTATTATGATTTTTTGTTTGTTTGTTTAATAGAGTTTGTATGTGTCCCTTCTTTGAGTTAAGCTTGTGAAGGGTCGCTAGATGTCTGAGTTATTGTAGGCAGTGTTGGCGATGTTGGATTCCTTGGGTTGCGATTTTCCTTCTATTACTTTCTGTAAGGCTGGGTTTGTGGCTACGAATTGTTTAAATTTGTTCTTATCCTGGAATATTTTGTTTTCTCCATTGACAGTGAATGATAGCTTGGCTGGGTATAGTAGTCTGGGTTTGCATCCATGGTCTCTTAGTTTCTGCAGTACCTCTATCCAGGACCTTCTGACTTTCATGGTTTCCATAGAGAAGACTGGTGTAAGTATGATCGGTTTACCTTTATAAGTTACTTGACCTTTTTCCTTTGCAGCTCTTAATATTCTTTCTTTAATCTGTATGTTTTGTGTTTTGATTATTATATGGCGAGGGGATGCTTTTTTTTTTGATCAAGCCTATTCGGTGTTCTGTATGCTTCTTGAACCTTCATAGGAATATCATTCTTTAAGTTGGGAAAGTTTTCTTCTATAATTTTGTTGAATATATTTTCTGGGCCTTTGATCTGCAGTTCTTCTCCTTCTTCAATCCCTATTATTCTTAGATTTGTTTTTTTTATTGTGTCCCAGATTTCTTGAATGTTTTGTGATGAGAATTTGTTGGATTTGCTGATTTCTTTGATCTGAGCTATTATTTTCTCTATGGTATCTTCAGACTCTGAGATTCGTTCTTCCATCTCTTGTATCCTATTGGTTATGCTTGATTCCGTAGTCTCTGTTCGTTTACCTAGATTTTCCATATCCAGCCGGCCCTCATTTTGTGTTTTCTTCATTGCCTCCATTTCAGTTTTCAATTCTTGAACTGTTTCCATTACCTGTTTGATTGTTTTTTCTTGGTTTCCCAGTGTATCATTCACGGATTTACTCATTTCTTCAAACTTTTTGCTACATTTCTCATCCATTTCTTTACTCATTTCTTCAATCCTTTTGTTGTACTTCTCATCCAGTTCTTAAAGGGAATTATTCATATCCTGTTTAAGGGACTCTATTGCTTTCATCATGGCATTTTTTTTCCAATTCTTCTGAATTAAGAGGTTCAAGTCCTTCTTGGTCATTGGGATCTGGTGATTTCATGTTGTTTTTTAGATAGTTGGAGGAGTTCTTGCCATGGCGTCTGCCCATCTTTTCCTTCAACTGCCCTATATTGGATCTTCTGGTACCAGGTCAGGTTCCCTTGTTGAGCAGGGACTTCACTGACAGAATGTCTACCTTTCTTCAGGCAGTCTATTGAAACACAGGCACTCCCTCGTGCCGGGTTGCACTCACAGCCCCGTCCCAGCACGCAAGAGAGCAGCTGTGGGGAGATCTTGTGGCCCCAGGGGGAGGGGAGAAAGAAAGGGAGATGTACCTGGATGAGGGCTGGGATGGGATTCGGGAGAGCTCAGCAGGGTATAGCCACAACTGCAGGGCAACCAGAAAGTCGAGGGGGTGGGGAAAGTCTGAATTCCTCCTAGCCTAAGTCCTCGGGCCAGGAGCAACTCACCCCTCCTCCAATGGATGTCTGCTAGAAGATCACTGTCTCTTGCTGGCCAGGAATGTGGCTGAGGTGATTCAGGGCCTGCCTGTCACGCAGGTTCTCAGAGCACAGGAACTGCCCCTGCCCGCCTGAGCCAACAGCCCAGGCTCAGAGTGCCAGGGAGCAGCTGTGGGGAGATCTTGTGGCCCCAGGGGGAAGGGAGAAAGAGGTGCATAATCTCTTACATAAAATTGTCTTGCGTAATAAATACATACCACAATTGATTTCCCACATGATTGCATACAGATTTAGCACAGGACATTCATATTTGTAAAAGTAATGGGATTTCTGCTACTGGAAAATGTGTTATAATAGCTCTGAGATAGAGATATTTGTCACTGACATCAAACCCCTGATATTTTCAAGAACTATAGTATTTATTCAATATTAAATGCTATTTAGAATAAACATGAACAAAATGAACTGGGAAAGGTAATGCTGTATTAGAAGAGGCCCTTGTTCTGTGAAGGATACAGATTGTAGTGCAAGATACCGGGACTGGAATAGAGCCACAAACTGGGGCCATAATATAATGTATATCTCAGAACTCTCACCATTTAACATGTACATACTTTGAACAACCCTTTGAGTTTCTTGAAAAACAATATAATAGCATTTTTAACCAAATTACAGTAATTATACCTGTAAGGTGAAAAGGATTGATGAAAAACAGCCTGTCTCTGAATTGAGCGCTGGACCCAGAACTTTAAATCTGTCCAAACACTAAGGGCCCTGAGCATGAAATCCCACGAATCTTTGAGTATGAATTTCTACAAGTCCCTGATCCTGCTTCAGAATCATGGTACAAAAACCAACCAATCCCAAGCTACACTGGACAGCACCTCTCAATTAACCCTATCTAAGCTTGGTACCCTGTTCAGTTTGCTGCTATTTCTTACCCTAGAGGAAGACAAACACACCCCGGATTTTTCCTTCCCAGAAAATCTCTTGAATGAGGTTTGTTGTGTGTACTGACATTTTCACAGGAGCAGAGTCTAGCTGTAACAACATTACCACAGATGAAGTAAACAGAGATATAGCACTTTTGATGGAGAAATTTTTTTCCAGCAGAGCAATGAAGTATAATTGAAACACTTCTTGGGACTTGTGCAGAGCCTTAACAGCTTCCCCAGGGACATCATCCCATGCTGGAGCAGAGTTATTACCCTTGCACTGCGAAACTTTTCCCTGGAGCAGAATTGAAAGTTGGTAGCTGTTCAATTGTTTCAGGATTTTCCTAGGCTCCTAACTGCTTGGATATCTTTCCATCTGTGTTGCAATGATTATGATACTGATGTGACAGTACATTATAATAAAAATATCTTTTGCACTTTAAGAAACTGAAACATTTGCAGGCCTTCTCAAGGAGATTAAAAATATACTTTTGAAATAACATATGACTGCAATAATTGCTGTTTACATATCCTTATCATTAACTTGTTTTTAAGAGAATAATGTGGTACCCAACATTCCTTGACCTATATTTCAATATAATCAAGTCTTTTAAGCAAACATAATGCACAGGTCAGATCCTGTTATTTTCTCTTCAGTGCTTCTGACTAAAGGATATTGATTGTGTTTTTATAGGTGTTATGGTAGTCAGTGAATGAAAACTCAAAATAGAGGTTGGAAAAAATCTTATATATGAATCTGAAGAATTGTTGAAGAAATCATAAAGATATTGCTTCAAAAACAATAATGACTGTCATACTATTTATTATTATTATTGATAATAATTATTGCTATTATTACTATTTATTATTATTGTTGGAGACAATAACAAGGAATCATCTGTACAATTACTTTAGAGATTTCTGTAAATATTCCTCATTCCTTCCCATGGGACATTTTCTATGTTTATAAATCAGTACTGATTGTACCCCTAATTAACACATAATTATTCTCTCGCTCATGAGGAGCCCAGCACATTGTCAAATGATGTATGCTTCCAACAATTGATACTATAATACCAGCATGTCCAAGTACTTTTTTAATGCTGATAAATTCAGTTAATATGATAGTGGATTACAGATAATTTAAAGAAATCACATTTGAAGAGCATGGTTTCAAAGTGTTTAATCAAGAGAAATATGGCTCTTGTAGCTACATGTGAACAGAAAGCTTTAGAAGTGTGAACATCACCATTGGTCATGTACACTATGATTCACATGCCCAGTTTCTTTTCCTTAAACTCTGAGAGTCTCATTTCATAGAACAGCCTGGAATAGAGCAGCACTGACAGGACATACAAACATTGATTGGTGCTCATGTGAAAAGGAGATTGAGACTCAATGGTCAGAACTGGGCTTTCAGCCTGAGACTGGGGCAGCTCTGAATTGTTGAGGGTAGCAGAGTGCAGGGCAAATGTCACTCTTAGATCAGGCTATTTATGAGTTTCTGGAGGAAGTAGATGCACAGACCTACAGAATATTTTCTTGATCCCAACCATGTTTGTTTCCAGACAAATAAGAAAAGATGAGGATCATGACATCTAGACAATGATCTGTTTACACGAAGATATATTCCTCCCTTCTGCTAATATACAAAACTATACCTGTCTCCCGTGTCATCTTTGCACTACTGAGTCTGAGGTATGACTGTCATTTAGGAATCCTAACAACTGAGAATTATCTGTAGGTCTTGTCTGACCTGACTGGATATCCATCCACTTCTTCATCCTTAGAAATCTCATATGTGAGTCTTTGATTCATTATGAATGATATATAGGCTATGGTTTTCCATATTGGTGACAGATATTTTAAATGAAGGGGTAGCTGTTCAGTGCAGGCTCTGAAAGATTTCAACAACTATACAGGCCGTGTCACATTGTTTGTGAAACTGTGATAGTTTTGGGGCTATTTGGAGATATTTATTTCAGACATTGTGTCTCATTCTTTGTTCATTCCAATTTTTCTAATGTTCAGGCAAAATTTGACAAAATATCACAGAGTTTAATCTAAGTCTTGTGAACTGAAGGAGGGGCTGTTAACTTACACAGGGTATAGTAAGATCCCATTAACACTGTTGAATTTGTTTTAACTACAAGGGTGAGACACTGTTTCAGGGTCTGTATTTTGGTTGTATGTACATTCCTGTGACAGTCTTTGGAAGAGATCGCAAACCACTGAACAATGCTATAATGGCGAATGTCCAAATAGATCTGGGAACACAATTTTCAAACCTCTACTATGTCACAGGTGGATCCTTCTCTGTGACCTTTAAAATATTACTAATCAGTTTGAACACTTGGGTATTTATTTAATATTATGCTTTAAATTCTATTATCAACTGATATGTTTTTTTCTGCTCAAAGTAGACTATCTTTGGGAGGCAGTTAACATTGATAGCAGAGTTTTGAAATGTACTCCCCTATACACACTTGACCCCTGGAAATATCCAATTTTCATTACTTGGTTGATAATACAACTACAATGATGTGACCCCATTATTACAATATGTCTCATTCCATATTCATCCCAGCAACTGGTTTGTCTGAACAGATTAGGGAGTGGTCCAAGATACAGATGTTTCTGAAAATGCAGTATATAAATAATCAAAAATGGAATCACATTTATTATATGAAAACTGCAGTCATGTGAGATCAGCTGAGATTCAAAAAACTATGTTCATTAGAACATATTCTTAAAACCAGAAAAATGATTCGGTTGTTAAATGCTTCATCCACATTCCAAATATCAAGAAATATTGATTTGCACCCTATGTTAAGAGACACAGTTAGAAACAAATAAATTTGACTATTCAAAAACAAAATATTTCATGTTTAGAGAAAAGAAAGAACCCCTATGTTCTTTGTCTTTGGACTGTTAGAAACAGTTAGAAACAAAGACTGAGATAACCAGGTTTTCTTTCCCTGGTCTGAAATATAGAGTTCCTGAGATTGATCAGGCCTCCGCACGCCCTGGTGATTCAGAGTTCTCGGCAGGGAGATGTGTGTCTGGACTTGTACTGCAGTCTCCTCACTTGCTCAGTAGTTTGTGGCTTTGTCCTCACTGGTCAGAGCTGCAAGAAGGATGTGTTTTTGATGTTTCTCTAGTGATGTAGATATGACTCTTGAGGGTTAGGTTGCATATAGGTGTTCCTATCATCATAAGTTATATACCTTATCCACTCAAACTTCTTCCCTAGGGACTCACTACCTGCTTCAGTTCCAGCAGTAACCTCTGTTAATGGAATAGCCAGGCTCAGAGCAACTGAGGGTCAATGACTTTGAAGGCATCACCAGGCAAGATTCTTACTCAAGAAACTGTATTTGGGACAGGATTCCTTCAAAAAAGAAGAGCAACTTCTGTAAATTACAGGTTGTCAAAACCTACATCGAAACATGTATGAAATGTTAACATTCACCAGGAATGGTTGTCATGAGGTACAGCAGTCTCAACAGTCTCAAATTCTAGGATAACCACCTGTTCTTCAGAGGCCATCCTTCTGTGAGAGAGATGTGAGCTCTCCCAGCACATAATGGGATTTACCTTAGAGCTAGAAAATGTATTTCCATGTGGGGTGTCAGCCGTCATGTTAAAAATGGAGAAGGTGAATACTACTCTGTTTGGTTATTACAATTTTTCCATCAGTACCTCTGAATTCCTATAATATATATATATATATATATATGTATATATGTGTGTGTACTATATTATGTCTCTATTTATTTGTGAACAGACAGACTGGAAAAAGAAAAGTCTGCCTACATATGTCCATCTTTCCTAGAAAATTGTGCAACTGACATATTGTTACACTTGATCCACACCTATTTCTTGTCCCATATAGTCTGGGGAATGTAGAGGAAGCACATGTTGAGAGAAGAAGCTGAGAACTCTGCATCTCATGAACCTTACTCAGGGATCCACTTCATTCTTTATACTGCCCTGGCTCATAGCCTCCAAGGTTAAACAAGTGACAGTACCGTAGGATCAAGTTGTGATAACCCAATCACAGAGACTAATGATTAAAATACAGAGGATATTCTACTACCTCAGGACTATGCACAGACTGGGGCACCCCTTGATGTTGGCAGCATGTGTCACTGTTTGGTCACAATATGAAAACTTCTCAATTTCCTAATTCTCCCAATAGTTTTTTGTTTTAAATCTAAAATCAAGGCTTTTAAAAATTGAATACAGGCCTATTTTGTGGCAACCTTGGAGGAACTCTGAAATAAAGCTTGCTACAATACAGAGGGGACCAAGAGGTGAGTGACCAGCACATGACAGGACACCACATTCCTTAGGACTCCCATAGTGGAGCAAAATCCCAAAATCATCACTCAACTGCCTCAGCTCCTTTAGCCAGTTGTAGGAGAGTTTCCTTTTGGTAAGCTACACCAATACTCACCTCAATCCACTGGAATCTGCAATTTATTAAGTCTATTCTGTCTCCAAACTTGCCTATACTCCTGCAACCTTGGTATAACTCTGAAACACAGCTTACTACAGTAAAGAGAGGACAAAGAGTTGAGTGGCCAGGCATATGACAGGACACAACACTCTCTATGACTTCCATAGTGGGGCAAAATGCCAGGCTCCTCCCTCAACTGCCTCAATTTCTCTAGCCTGTAGAAGAGTTTTCTTCAGGTAAGCTGCCTAAATACCCACCTTATGTACTGGACTCACCACCTGCTACAAGTCCCATGCAGCCCCCAAAGTCACCTATTGTCCTGCAACATGAGTGGAACACTGAAGCACAACTTGCTAAAATACTGAGAGTACCAAGAGGAGAGTTAACTGTTGAAAAGACCAAGCAAGGAACTCTAAAGCACAAGAGGACCAAGAAAACACTACCAGAATAGAAAACAAGGGGAGCAGGCCAAGAGAGACTTCAGTGGTTCATGAGACAAAGAAATTAAAAGGACATAGCAGACCAAGAACAATTCCCAAAGACTCTAATAGGAAGTTCAAGGATTGGACCAAGATTCAAAAACACTGACTGCCTGAATTGTAGTAAGAGATGGATAAGCACCAATGCAAAAATACATCCAACAACCTAAAAAGCAACATGGTAATACCAAATCACAATGGTCCCACAAAAGGAAAACTTGATTATCATAACCCATAAAAAGCAGAAGGAAACAATTTTAAATGTAATTTTATGAAGATGATGGAGAACTTCAAAGGGAAATTAAAAATTCCATTAATGAAATAAAGAAAAAGATGAACAAAATATAATTAGAACAAACTAACAAATCTCTCAAAGAAACCCAAGAAAAACAATCAAACATATAAAGCAAACAAATCAAGACTTGAAAACTGAAATAGAGGCAATAAAGTAAACACAAACTGAGGGAATTCTGGAAATGGAAAACCTAGATAAATAAACAGGAACTATAGAGGCAAGTAGAACCAACAAAGTACAAGAGATAGAAGAGTGAATCTCAGATGTTGAAGACACTACAGAGGAAATCAATTCATTTGTCACAGAGAATGATAAATTCATCAAATTCTTAACACAAATCATCCAGAAAATTTGGGATACCATGAAAAGACCAACCCAAAGAATAATAGGGATAGAAGAAGAAGAACTCGAGCTCAAAGACACAGAAAATATATTCAACAAAATCAGAGAGAAAAACTTTCCCAAATTCAAAAAGTATATTCCTATGAAGAGGGAAGAATCTTACAGAACATCAAATACAATTGATCAAAAAGTGTACCCTCACCATATAATAATCAAAATTCAAAACATACAGAAAAAAGTTAGAATATTAAGAGCTACAAAGGAAAAAGGTCAAGTAGCATAAAAGGGTAGACTTATCAAAATTACACCTAATTCTCAATAGAAACCATGAAAGCCAGTAGGTACTGAGAAGATGTGTTGCAGACGCTAAGAGACCATGGATGCAGGCCCAGAAAAACTATAACCACCGAAGATTTAAATCACTGTCAATGGAGAAAACAAGTTATTCCATGAAAACAACAGATTTAAACAACACCTATTCACAAACGCAGTCCTACAGAAAGTACTAGAATCAAAAGCCCAAACCAAGGAAGCTAACTGCACCCAAAAAAATCACAGGAAACAGATAACCATTCACCAGCAAATTCAAAAAAAAGGAAAACAATCTACCACTAACAACAAAAAATAACAGAATTAACTAACACTGGTCCTCAATATCTCCTTATATCAAGAGATTCAATCCACATATGAAAAGACACAGGTTAAGACAATGGATATGAAAACCAGATCTAGCCTTTTGCTTGTATTGGAATCACACCTCAACCTCAAAGACAGACATTTTGTGTCAGAAAAAGCTTTGTAATCAAATAGACCTAGGAAACAAGTGTGTGTTAGTTTCCTAATATCTAACAAAATTGATATCAAACTAAAATCAATCAGAAGAGATGGAAAAGAATACTTTATACTAATAAGAGAAACCATACACCAAGAAGAAATCACAATATTAAACAATTATGCCCCTAATAAAAGAACACCCACATATGTAAAAGAAACATTACTAAAGCCTAAATCACATATCAAACCCCACAAGTCACAGTAGGAGACTTCAATACTTTACTCTCACCAATGGACAGGTCAAACAGACAGAAATTTAACTGAGAAATATGAGAAATAACATGTCATGACACAAATGGACTTAACACACTTTTAGAACATTACATCCAAACATAAAATAATATACCTTCTCAGAACCTCAAAGAAATTTCTCTAAAAAAGACCACATATTTGGTAACAAAGCAATCTTCCACAGGTACCAAAAAAAATACTTACAGAATGATCTGCATGTTGCTATTATATAAGAGGGAGTTATGATGACTTACCCATATGCACTTATCTAAGGTTTAACTAAGGTAACTCATTTACACGTTAAGTGGTTCAGTCCATAATTATAATGTCCGAGAGTATCTTGGTATGTAGGCAGATAAGGTGATGGTATAGTGGCCAAGAGTCCTACATCTTGAATGGATCAGGAAATTGTCTTAGACATATAGAAGAATACTAAATATAGGAAACCTGAAAACCTGACCCCAAAATGACACAATTTCTCCCAAAATGACACACCAACTAAAAAAGTCACATCTCCTTATAGTGTCCTATAAGATTATGGGGCCAATTATATTCAAAAAGCATAGCTAACTTATCTCAATCTTAGTCTGATTTTATAAAATAAAATAAAATGCCTATATGCTTCAATGTATTAACTTAGATTTACGTCTTACAGACTAAAATTAGTCCAGATAATTACTGAAATAAACAATCTGTTTCACAACTGATTATTAGCCGTAGTCTTCAAATGGGGATCTATCTCTTCCTCACACACTCTTTCTCTCATTCTCTTCTTCTCCTGGTCTTGGGCCTACATGTTCAAATATTCATCCACATAAAGAATTTCCTAGGTGCCCTATTTTGCTTTTTCTCCCTAGTTTATTTGTTGTATCACATTGAAAATCAAATGCTGATTGCTCCATCAAATAGCTTCCAGGATTCCCTCAAAATGTGCATTCTTGGCCCAGTTTAAATCTGCTCACCCAAGTAGTTCTGCCTCAGAAATTGCTCCAAGTGAAGTCCACATGTTCCTATTCCTAGAATTTTTCTGAGAACCTGGTCAGGTAATGAACAGCCTCCTCTTTCTGGCCTAAACCACCATTCCTGTTTCCTTTGTCCCCAGCCATCGCGAGCAAGGATCAGTGTCATCAGGAAGTAGTCATAGACAAGGTTACACATTGCTCCTTATAGTTTATTTATTTTTAGCATAAGGCTGGGATCCTAGCTTTCAAATCTCAGAAAAGGGGCTGAGGTGTTTATTTAAAATTCCAAAGCACAGTGTGGCCACCAGATTCCCTCAGCATCCTTCAGTTCCTACCTCTTACAGGATGTTTGTGGCTGACATTTCTGTAACCCCACCTTAAATATTCCATCCTTGGGGCTCTGCTTCCCTCTCCCAGCTGCTCTTCTGTATATAATCCAACTATTTTAGTCACATGGGACTGTCATCTCCCCTTTGGGCCTCTTGACTGATTTACTTGGTTCCCTCTCTCCCATATATAATCCCTCCATCCACTCCTTACATTGTTCAGGGTATGATTCACTCTGGACTCTCCCAGAAATCTTGCCTCTGGTTATGCTCTCCCACATATGTACAATGAAATTTCTCCTCCAACATACTTTGTAGCAGTCACATTTTTTAACTTTTATTTAATTTTTTCACTAACTTTCAATCTTCTCCACATCCCACAGAGTTTCTTATAGCCTAGGCCTCAGCTGAACTTCATGTAAGTGTCTCATATTGTTTGCAACAAAGGCCAGATATTAGATAAACCAAAAATAATAGAAGATATGATGATGAAAGTTCTAGGTTATGTAAATGACTCAGGAGAAAATACAAAAACAAAATACATTTTTGCCTGGTGTGCACAGATTTCAGGGAAAACAGAAGATCTGAGACCTGTGATGATATGTGGGTCCCTAAGGGTTGTGTCTCCTCCCCTATGGTTACCATGATACCAACATTGTCCTAATCATAATACCACTGGAAATTTGCCTTGACTCTCATGACGGTAAATATTCCCCTATATCATAGACCTTCCTTAGATTTGAACCTAGTGTCCTCAACATAGTCATTTCTGTTACCAAAGGTGATTTTTTTACAAGTAATTTATGTTGACCCTGTGGTGTATATATTTTAATTGTGCCAAAAGAGGACTTTGTTATCACATATTTCACAGAACATAAATACAGAAAGCATTATGTGAAATCAGTTGATGGGCCATATAAAAGAGCACTGAATTTTGTCTGCACCTGTTCCTGCACTGACTCATGTGTGCTCTGTGCCCCCTGCTGGTTCTGGGCATTGCTACAGGGAGGTTTGTGTCAGGGTTTACACTGAAATCTTCTCACTGTGTCTCTAGCACAGTAGTAAATGGCGGTGTCTTCAACTCTTAAGCTGTTCAGTTGCAGGTATAGGATGCTTTTTGAATCATCTCTTGAGATGGTGAATCTGCCTTTCACAGACTCTGCATAATGTGTTTCATAATTATTAGGTTTGTGTTTAATTACACCAACCCACTCTAGGCCTTTCCCTGGTGCCTGGCGGACCCAGTGCATCCAGTAGTCACTAAATGTGAGTCCAGAGGCTGCACAGGAGAGTTTTAGGGACCCTCCAGGCTTTACCAAGCCTCCTCCAGTCTCCACCAGCTGCACATCACACTGAACACCTGCTAACAGAGAGAATTTTGTCAGAAAACTATAATAAATGTCCATGGTCACTATCACTTATATTTTCCCCAATACTTAGCCCCTGTCTTTATCTATACATTACCTTTGAAAATTGCAAAAAGGAAAATCCAGCTCAGCCTCAAGTCCATCTTAGATGTTGTGTGTTCAGGGCTGACCACAATATGGGAGGATTTGTGAGTGTAGACCTGGGTGTCTCTGTCAGAACTGTAGTGTCATGGCTAGTTTTAATGAGCTGAAGAGAAAATTATTTGCATATCTTCTTGTTATAAGAGGAACTGAGTTATATCCAATGTAGGGAATACAGTTTTTGGTAAAGATGTCTGAAATAAGCACTGAACTAGCATTTATAAGTTCAAATGATCACTTATTGTCTTTGGGACATAGCTCAGTTTGTAGAGCATGTTTCCATGCCTGAAACTCCTGTGTTCATTCTCATACCAGCATGAGAGACAAGCCATTGGGTCAGGGGAATCATAGGCTTGGGTTGATAATTTTCTATATAAAATGGTGTATCCAAAAAAAAGAAAGAAAGAACAAAAAAGAATAGTTGCTTGGTATGAGTTTATGTCATTGTATTTTAATATAAGTTATCAGTCATACTTTATTATTCATTATATTCGTAAACTCCTTAACTGCCTTTATGTGAATTATAATCAGTGGCATAGTAAGTAAATCATGCTGTAATCTCTGAGACTGATTACCCCAAAAATGAACTAATGTATATATATATATATATATATATATATATATATATATGTGTGTGTGTGTGTGTGTGTGTGTGTGTGTGTGTGTGTGTGTGTGTATATATATATGCTTTACTTTTGAACAACCATAAAAACATATCTTGAATATATATGTTTCTCATTAAGTTCCTCCATATCTAATAGTTCACACAATCCACAGAGACCTACTCTTCACATCACAGAGCTATTTCCAGTGTTTTGGTGACCTCTCAAAACCCCCAGGGGGCATTATTTTATTCCATGCCACATCTTTCTACTCCCTGGTACCACAAATATTTGTCTTTTTCACCCAGTCAGCTCAGTTTACTCATTCACACTCAACAATCCACTTGGATCCTTAGAGACTTGCCTCAGTTTCACCACCAGGTAGTCCAGCTTCTTCTTCTTCTTCCACAGAAGAAGCACTTTCTCCTGAGATCTTCTCCTACATGCCTTCATATCGTTTTTTTGCTATTTTCCCCATCTTAGGCAATTTTCACCATGTTCATGTTTCTCTGTACTGTTGGGTAGAAATTTTTCTTATTTACCATTTAGGTCTATTTTCTTCAAAGTTCTTGCTTCTTAGTGCTCACAGGCATGCTTGTTTTTTTCAGAGTTTTTCTTCCCCATGCGTGCTGTAGCAGTACACACCATACTTATACCCTCAAATAAAAGTTCTAACACCGTTTTTGCTTTTTAGTTATGGGTGGAAACAACTATTTACACAGAACAAGTGACCCTGTGATGCCCAAGTAAAGTTTATACATCCTCAATGGAAACCCTACACCTAAGGCTCAGGAAATGTCATGAAGATGCGACAGCACGATTGTAATATCTTCAGGACTAGGATTTTGCTATGAGATCATATTTTCTACACATGACAGGGCTGCTGAACCCATAAAATCTTCAACATCTCTATGGCTAAAGTAGATTTTCAAGGCATAAAAAGAAATCTCTAGGGTCCCACCCTCTTAAGGAGGAGCTATAGGTTATCTATATCTGTTGAGAGTAAGAGAATAAGTTTTCTTCAAGAAGAAGGTCTTTAATAGGTAACTGAATCCGAAGTGACTGCATTAGACACATGTTTATATATGTAAATATGATAAAGCTCAATATGTTAAACATAAACAGAAAAAGAGAGATGGAGACAGTGAGAAATGACTGAAACTGCTAAAGGTTAACTTAAGTAGAAGAATTAATTAATATTAGAGAGAATGAATTTTGAATATGAGAAAATAAATGATAGAGAATATTGATGTGTACAGATATTAGATGAAAAAATTAACAAAAATATTTTACTTTAAAATTATATAAGTAACAAGGACATCTCTCACACACTACTTCATGGTTAGTGAGAACTGTTTAGTGACGTCACTGAATGGGAAGGCATGAAAATCTAGGATGTTTTCATTAACACAGGAAGGCTTTGTTTTCTTTTCCTGCTGCAGTATAATGAATTTTGAAGTGGAAATATTGGACATATGAATGCCCATAGAAATGGAGAGTACAAACTGAGTAGAAAACATATTAAGAACTATCTAATATGAGTAGAAAATAAATTAAGAATTATCTAATATTTATTATATATTTGTGATATAATTCAAATTCATATTTTGATAAGTTTTTGACTAGAGATAGTTCTCCAACTTTTTTGCTATACTGAGGATATTATAATACACTGTTTCCAATTTTAGAAGGATTAGAAAAATTTTACAAATGTACAACCCAGGTATGAAGTTGAAGAAAGATTATTCAGTTGTTTAGGTTACTGTTGATTCATGCTAAATAACTGGTATGTGATACTCAGTGCTGAAATCAATGATATGTAAAGTTGATGTAATATTATTTTTCTATAAAAAACTTCTAAAATTTAAACCTTTAAGAATATGTTTATTGGTAGTCTAGTGTGGTCTGTTTTGGATTTAGAAATCCTGGACGTGTTGTAATAATTTTTAAGCATGCATAAAATTCAAAGTTAGGTCATTAAAAATCAATCTTATTTAAAGAAATATAAATCCTCTCTGAGATTATTCTTTGACCCATAAAAAAACACACTGAATACTTGTGTTTGCCCCTTAGCTCCTCCATAGATAGCTTCCCCTACAATGCAGACAGGATTCTCCCCATAAAAAACACCCTCTCAGCTTTGTGTATCTTCACTAAGTTACCTGGTATATCTATTTAATTTCATACTATATTTTATTGTCATACAGATCATCATGGACATTCCTATTTCTCTTCATTAATCAGATCGAACCTTTCTCACAAAACCAGACACACCTGTCTCTTTAAATACCCACCAACTTACATGAATCACCACATAGTCCAGTTCCTCTATTTCTACCATCCTACTCTTTTCCTAAGACATATTTCTACTTTCCATAAGGATGTATTCTTCCTGCAAGTTAGGCAGTCAGTTCTATGGTCTTGCTTCTCAGAACTGTTGAATTGTCTCAATTCCGAGGAAGACGTAATAACACTTCTTAACTGCTATAAGATATAAAGTGACTGACACTTCCAAATTCACTTGATGATTCCCATATTATCTTGCTACTAAAAGAGGGTGAAGGACCTACAAAAATAATGAATGTTCCCCTTGATAAATATAGATTCAAAAATTCTTTATAAAATAATTGTAAATCAATTTCAGTAATGATTCAATTAGTTTCAATCATACAACCAAGTGAATACCTGCCTCAAATGCATGGCTGGTTCAATATACATATATCTATAATTAATATATCATGCACTAATTAACACAAAAGTTAAAATAAAATAATTATTTCAAGTGATGCTGAAAGGTCACTTTGCAAAATTTAACAGACTTCCCTGAAATAAGTTCCGGAGTCTTTATAAATAGATGCTATGTACCTATCAATAAAAGCTACATTGAGGAAATCTATAGATGAAATTATATTAAAGTGAGACAAACTGAGAGCATTTCCTTTAAAATCAGGGACAGAAGAAGGACACTCAGTTTTTCCTAATCCATTTGGTAGAGTGCTTATAGACGTAGCTATAGTTTTAGCAAGAAAAATATATGAAATGTATCAGAATATGAAGGAAATTAGTCAAATTATCCAAATTTACAGATAACATGATGATTAATTTTAAAGATACAACAGTGGCTAATAGAAAACTGTTGAACCTAACGAATATAGTAATGTTTCAAGTACTAGTGCAGAAAGAAATGCTAAATAAATTTTCAAATCACCATGTCCTCTTCACTCCTGTGTTACTTATTGCATAGTAATGAACAATAATGACAATTACATGAATGATTTTCCAGGCAAAAATTCAAAAGAATGATTATGCCTATGTTTGTTGAACCCAAAGATATATGAATATTCCGCCAAACAACATCATCTTCAAAACAATATCAAAAAGTGCTGAATGAAATAAGAAACAAATCCAAGCTATAAAAAAAGACAAAGAATTACTGAAGAAAGTAAACTCAGTTGATGCTGGAAATGAACATAATATCAATTCAAAAATCAAAAAGACATTCATTGTAATGAATCACTAATAGAATAAATCATAAAAGAATGAGAATAAAGAATTGAAGATATTTAATCGGTAAAGAGGCATTTAGTAAAGGACAATGAGAAAATTTTAAATGTGTATGAATAGCACATATGAATGCTTTAGGACAGTATGAAAAGACCAAACTAAAGTTTTGGCAATTAGCAGAAGTCATGGAGAATACCAGAGCAAAAGAATAGTTATCGGTACAAACAAAGAAAAATGTGAAATAAAGAAACTGTTACCTCTAGTCCCTAACAATCACCACACTGTTAACTGAGCAATGACCCATGGTTGGCAGTCAGAAATACTGATCATGGGAAACAAAAACAAAGAAACAGACAGTATTATTATCTTCTAGACCACACTTGGCGTTTTTCTAGGTATATTAGCCCAGTGTGAGCAGAGAATTTTGCCCTGTTCTCCACTGAGGATATTAGAAGACCATTTCCCTGGATTATAATAATTTGTCCCTGAAGATTAGAAGACTATTTTAGCTTTCACTCTTACAGCCTGGGACTGCCAAGATCTTAGGTTCCCTTGAATACTCCAGGAACTCTACTAGTATTTTCCTCTTAATATCACATTGATTGCAAGTCATGGTTTGTATCATTTTCCATATCCTACATAAAATACATAATTTAATATAAGATAATGCAACTGATAACCAGTTTTTATTAAAGAAAGAATGAAAAGAACAAATTCTTATACTAACAAATAAGGTTACCTAATTGCTTAAAAACACACAAGAAAATTAAATTTATTATTTCATCCTTGAATCTCTAAAAGTAAAAAGATCACATATACTTTTAGGCAACACTGTGGTTTAGTAAGCACCTATGGATGGTAACTTTGCCATGTTATTTCCTACAGTCTTGGTATCAAAGAGAAATAAAATATTTGTTTTCTCTTGACAGGAGGGAAGGTACAAGCAATGATTAGAAAAAAGGACTCTGTAGCACAACTATTCTTAGAATTGCATTCTCAGTGATTCAGGTGTTCAAGACCTTCTCTGAATATCTCTCCCATATGCAATCTGCAGTTCCTCCACACTTCAAAATTTCTTCTCCAGCATGTATCAGACATTTCCTTGATCCACATTCTTATAAGAACTTGATGGATTCTTCCCACTACCTTTGAGTCCCTTTCAATTCAGAAAATTGAAATTGAGTGTTTGTCTGGCCTTTGGTCAGTCTCTTCTATACATTGGAATATATAGGAGGGTGATTTATAAAGTCACTGATACTATAGACAGCATTTCACATTCAACATAACTTTGCATTACCTCTTACACAAAATTGTCCCGGAGGATTCATGCATGCTCCAATGTATTCCCCACATGATTGCATATATTTTAAGCACATGACATTCATATTTGTGAAAGTGATGGGATCTCAGCTCCTGGAACATGAATTATAATTGTTCTGAGCTAAAGACATTTGTCACTGACATCAAACCCTTGATATTTACAATAAAAATAGTATTTATTCAATATTAAATGTTATTTAAAATAAACATTAAGAAAAATGAACCGAGAAAGGTAATGCTGTATTAGTAGAGGTCCTTGTTCTGAGAAGGATACAGATTATAGAGCAAGATACAGGTATTGGAATAGAGCCATATACTGGGGAAATAAAATCACGTATGATCTCAGAACTCTCCCCAGTTAGCATGTACATACTTTGAACCACTATTTGAGTTCCTTGAAAAATAATATAATAGCATCTTTAACCAAAATTGGTAAAGCATGAAACTTTACCAATCCCTGATCCTGATTCGGAGTCATGCTAAAAAAAAGAAAAAAAAATCAACCAATCCCAAGCCACACTGGACAGACCCTCTCATTTAACCCTATTTAAGCTTTGTACCCTGTTCAGTTTGCTGCTGTTTCTTACCCTAGAAGAAGACACACACACCCCGGATTTTTTCTTCTCAGCAAATCTCTTGAATGAGGTTTGTTGTTTGTTGTCACATTTTTGCAGGAGCCGAAGATGGAGTGAACAGACCTATAGCACTCTTGTTGGATAAGTTTTTTTTTCTAGCAGAGCAATGGAGTATAATTTAAACACTTCTTGGGTCTTGTACAAAGGCTTAACAGCTTCCCAGGGACATCATCACATGCTGGAGCAGAGTTATTACCCTTGCACTGGAAAACATTTCCCTGGAGTAATACTGAAAGCTGCTAGCCCTTCAATTATCAGGATTTTCCTTGGCTCCTGACTGCCAGGATATCTTTTCATCTGAGCTAGAGTGTTTATGATATGTATGTGACAGTACATTATGATAAAAATATCTTTTGCACTCTAAGAATCTGAAACATTTGCAGGCCTTCTCAGTGAGATTAAAAATACACTTTTAAAGTAATATATGACTGCAATAGTTGCTGTTTACATTTTCTAATCATTAACCAGTTTTTTTTTGTAAATTTTATTAAATTATAAAAGTTTCCATTTCCGCCCCTCTTCCCAACACCCTCCCACTCCCCCTACTCCCTCTCCTCCTCCCTCTTCGTCCCTTAGGGCAGTCAGGGTTTCCTGCCCTGTGGGAAGTTCAAGTTCCTCCCCCCTCCCTCCAGGTCCAGGAAGGTGAGTGTCCAAACAGACTGGATCCCCAAAATCCAGTATATGCAGAGGAAACAAGTCCCAGTATCATAGTAAATGGCTTTTCAGAAAGACTTCAGGCCAGCCACATTCAGAGAATCCGGTCAAATTCCGAGAATCTGGTTAGATCACTTCCTCGTTCAGTCCCAGTCCAACTGGCCTTGGTAAACTCTCATTAGATCCATTCCCTTGTATCAGTAGGTGATAGCATCCCTCGCAGTACTGATTTCGTTTTTCATGTTCTTCCTCCTTCTATTCCTCATTTGGACCACGGGGGGCTCAGTCCGGTGCTCCAATGTGGGTCTCCGACTGTATCGCCGTCCTTCGCCAGATGGAGGATCTATGGTGATAAGCAAAATATACATCAGTATGGTTATGGGCCACGGCCGATTCAGGCACCCTCTCCTCTGTCCAGAGAACAATCTGGGGGATCTCTCCTTGGACCTGGGATCCCATATATAATCAAGTTTCCTATAAACCCTAAAATGACTCCCTTAGTTGAAATATATTCTTCCCTGATCCCATATTCATCCTTCCTCCCTTCCCCCCATCCCGGTCAACCAAGCTTTCTCCATTCCTCCCCTACTCCCTTCTCTCTAACCCTCTCCCCTTCCAACAACCCTCCCTCCCACCCCCCAATGCACCCAAGGTTACCTGGGACTCTTGGCTATTTCCTACCTCCTGGCAGATAGCTAAATAATCTTCATCAGGTTCGTATTCTTATTTAGCTTCTCTAGGATCACGAATAATAGGCTCAAAGACCTTTAAATAATGGTTAGAATCCACTTATGAGTGAATACATACCGTGTTCCTCTTTTTGGGTCTGGCTTACCTCACTCAGTAAAGCGTTTTCTATGTCCATCCATTTGCATGCAAAATTCAAGATGTCATTATTTTTTACCGCTGAGTAAAACTCTAATGTGTATATGTTCCACACCTTTTTTAACCATTCTTCTATTGAGGGGCACCTAGGCTGTTTCCAGGTTCTGGCTATTACAAATAGTGCTGCTATGAACATAGTTGAACAAATGCTTTTGTAGTATGCTAGGGAATCTCTAGGGTATATTCCCAAGAGTGGAATTGCTGGGTCCTGAGGGAGATTGACTCCCAGTTTCCTGAGAAACCGCCACACTGATTTCCACAGTGGCTGCACAAGTTTGCATTCCCACCAACAATGGATGAGTGTTCCCCTCACCCCACATCCTCTCCAGCATAGGCTATCATTGGTGTTTTTGACTTTAGCTATTCTGACAGGTGTAAGATGGTATCTCAAAGTGGTTTTAATTTGCATTTCTCTGATCACTAAGGAGGTTGAGCATGACCTTAAGTGTCTTCTGGCCATTCGAAGTTCATCTGTTGTGAATTCTCTGTTCAGTTCAGTACCCCATTTTTTAATTGGGTTAATTAGAGTTTTAGTGCCTAGTTTCTTGAGTTCTTTGTATATTTTGGAGATCAGACCTTTGTCTGATGAGGGGTTTGTGAAAATCTTCTCCCAGTCAGAAGACAGCCTTTTTGTCTTACTGACAGTGTCCTTTGCTTTACAGAAGCTTCTCAGTTTCAGTAGATCCCATTTATTCATTGTTTCTCTTATTGTCTGTGCAGCTGGGGTCCTGCTTAGGAAGAGGCCTCCCGTGCCTATATCTTGTAGACTACTTCCCACTTTCTCTTCTATCAGGTTCAAGGTGGACGGATTAATGTTGATGTCTTTAATCCATTTGGACCTGAGTTTTGTGCATGGTGATAGGTATGGATCTACTTTCATCCTTCTACAGGTTGACATCCAGTTATGCCAGCACCATTTGTTAAAGATGCTTTCCTTCTTCCATTGTATACCTTTAGCTCCCTTGTCAAAAATTAGGTGCTCATAGGTTTGTGGGTTAATATCCGGGTCTTCTATTCGATTCCAAAGGTCGATTTCTCTGTTCTTATGCCAATACCAAGCTGTTTTCAATACTGTAGCTCTGTAATAGAGTTTGAAGTCAGGGATGGTAATGCCTCCTGAAGGTCCTTTATTGTATAAGATTGTTTTGGCTATCCTGGGTTTTTTGTTTTGCCATATAAACTTGATTATTGTTTTCTCAAGGTCTGTGAAGAAGTTTGATGGGTTTTGATGGGGATTGCATTGAATCTATAGATTGCTTTTGGTAGAATTGCCATTTTTTACTATGTTGATCCTCCCAATCCAAGAACAAGGGAGATCTTTCCATTTTCTGGTATCCTCCTCAATTTCCTTCTTCAAAGACAGAGAATTAAGAGATTTATTGGAGGTATTGAATCAAATGGACTTAACAGACATCTATAGAACACTCCACCCAAATAGGAAAGAATATACCTTCTTCTCTGCAGTTCATGGAACCTTCTCGAAGATTGACCACATACTCGGTAACAAAGCAAACTCCCACAGATACAAAAAAATATTAGTAACCACCTGTGTCTTGTCAGACCACCATGCATTAAAATTAGAATTCAACAACAACGCTACCCCCAGGAAGTCAACAAACTCATGGAAGTTGAACAGTCAACTACTAAATCACCCCTGGGTCAGGGACGAAATTAAGAAAGAAATTAAAGTCTTCCTTGAATTTAATGAAAACAAAGACACAACATACTCAAACCTATGGGACACTATGAAAGCAGTGCTAAGAGGAAAGTTCATAGCAATAGGTGCCCAACTAAAGAAAACGGAGAAAGCACACATTGGAGACCTAACAGCACACCTGAAAGCTGTAGAAAAAAGAAGCTGATTCACCCAGGAGGAGTAGAAGACTGGAAATAATCAAACTGAGGGCTGAAATCAACAAAATAGAAACAGAGAAAACAATCCAAAGAATCAATGAATCAAAAAGCTGGTTCTTGGAGAAAATCAACAAGATTGACAAACCCCTATCCAAACTAATCAAACGGCCGAGAGAGAACTTGCAAATTAATAGGATCAGAAATGAAAAGGGGGATATAACCACAGACACAGAGGAAATTCAGAGAATCATTAGATCTTACTACGAAAGTTTATATGCCACAAAGTTGGAAAATGTAAAAGAATGGAAGAGCTAATTCCTATACTCCTTAATGTATTCCATAATATAGAAACAGAAGAGTCATTGCCAAACTCCTTTTATGAAGCTACAGTTACCTTAATACCAAAACCACATAAAGACACAACCAAGAAAGAGAATTACAGGCCAATCTCACTCATGAACATCGACGCTAAAATTCTCAATAAAATCCTGGCAAACCGAATCCAGGAACACATTAGAAAAGTTATTCATTATGATCAAGTAGGCTTCATCCCAGAGATGCAGGGCTGGTTCAACATACGCAAATCTATCAATGTAATCCATCATATAAATAAACTGAAAGAAAAAAACCATATGATCATTTCATTGGATGCTGAAAAAGCATTTGACAAAATTCAACACCCATTTATGATAAAGGTGTTGGAGAGACTGGGGATACAAGGATCATACCTAAATATAATAAAAGCAATATACAGCAAGCCGACAGCTAACATCAAAGTGAATGGAGAGAAACTCAAAGCCTTTCCACTAAAATCAGGAACACGACAAGGCTGTCCACTCTCTCCATACCTCTTCAATATAGTGCTTGAAGTTCTAGCAATAGCAATAAGACAACATAAGGAGATCAAGGGGATTCGAATTGGAAAGGATGAAGTTAAACTTTCGTTATTTGCTGACGATATGATAGTGTACATAAGTGACCCCAAAAACTCTACCAAAGAACTCCTACAGCTGATAAACACCTTTAGTAACGTGGCAGGATACAAGATCAACTCCAAAAAATCAATGGCCCTCCTATACACAAAGGATAAAGAAGCTGAGAGGGAAATTAGAGAAACATCACCTTTCACGATAGCCACAAATAGCATAAAATATCTTGGGGTTACTCTAACCAAGGAAGTGAAAGACCTATTTGACAAAAACTTTAAGTCATTAACCAGTTTTTAAGAGAATATTGTGGCACCCAATATTTTGACACGGATTTCAATATAATCAAGTCTTTTAAGCAAACATAATGTGCAGGTCAGATCCTGTTATTTGCTCTTCAATGATTCTGACTATAGGATATTAATTGTGTTTTTATATGTGTTATGATAGTCATTAAATAAAAACTCAAAATAAAAGTTTGAAAAAATCTTATCAATGAATATGAAGAATTGTTGAGGAAATAATAAAGATATTGCTTCCAAAACAATAATGACTGTCATGCAATTTATTTATTTGAGTCAGTTAGACACAGTAACAAGGAACCACCTGTACAATTGTATTTCAGATTTCTGTAAATATCACTCATTCCTTCCCATGGGATGATTCTGTGCTTATAAATAAATACAGGTTGCACACCTAATACATACATGATTATTCTCTCTCTCTCTCTCTCTCTCTCTCTCTCTCTCTCTCTCTCTCTCTTTCTCACTTACACACACACACACACACACACACACACACACTCACCACATACACACATACACTCGCACATACACAGAAAGAGGAGGGAGAGAGAGAGAGAGGGAGAGATGGAGACAGATACTTGGACTCATACAACAGAAAGGTAGTTTATGAGTCTGAAAAAGGGAGCGAAGTAGAGAATTGAAATTTTGCCTTGCTCTTTGGTAAATAAAAGGAAGGGGGAGTCTTTGACTTCTTTTCTTAATGTGATATGAAAGAATTGCTAAGTATGCATTTATTATTAATGTGTTTGAATATACACATCTATGAGGAAACATTGATGAAATATATCTACTCACTTTGTGCAGTGTTTTTGGATTTATAAATGTGCTAGTGAGACATTTTAGACTGTTCAGTGTTAGGCAAGGTTAGACTGAACTAAGAAGAGAAATGATTCCTTGTAGAGTATATTAAATTTGGTCATGCGTGTCATCAAAGTAGTCAGATCCTGTATATTATCCAAAGACTCCTCCCTCGTCTCTCTGTGATGTCAAGAGTTTCCAAAGCAAAGGGAAATTTAGACATTTCAGGTTGAACCACCAATAGGCAGATCTGTGCCCAAGAGGCAGACTTCTTTTATTTCCTTGTTTCTTTTTCTTAAAATAGTTCTCTTGGGTTCTCTTTCAACTTGCAGTACAAGGAAGAAGTAGTGAATTAGAACACAGGCCTGTCTTCTCACATTGGCTCTCAAATACAGCTCACTGTTAGCATTCTCTCTCCCTAAAACTCCTGCACGTGTATAGTAGATACAAAGATTACTTTAATAAATTGGAGCCAAAGTGTCTTCAAGATTAATACTAACAACGGACTATTGCTAAGAACCATGCATGAAATTCTTACAATGGCTCTTTCAGAATCTTGATGGTGTGGAGAGAATCAGTGACCAATTGTATTCCACTAAAAGACCTATATGAATGATATTTAGGCTATGGTTTTCCATATTGGTGCCAGATATTTTAAATGTAGGGGTAGTTGTTCATTGCAAGCTCTGAAAGATTTCAACAACTATACATGCTGTGTCACCTTGCTTGTGAAACTGTGATAGTTTTGGGGATATTTAGAGATACTTATTTCAGAAATTGTATCTCATCCTTTGTTCATTCCAATTTTTCTAATGATCAGGCAAAATTTAACAAAATATCACAGAGTTTAATTTAAATCTGGTTAACTGTTGATTTTGTTTTAACTACAAGGGTGAGACACTGTTTCAGGATCTGTATTATGGTTGTATGTATATTCCTATGACAGTGTTTGGGAAAGATCACAAACCATTGAATAAAGCTCTAATGGTGAGTGTCCAAGTAGATCTGAAAACACAAATTTCAAATCTCTACTATGTCACAGGTGGATCCTTCTCTGTCACATTTAAAATATTACCAACCAGTTTGAACACTTGAGTATTTATTTAATATGATGCTTTAAGTTCTATTATCAACTGATATGTTTCTTTTTGCTCAAAATAGGCTATCTTTGGGAGGCAGTTAACATTGATAGCAGAGTTTTAAAATGTACTCATTCATAGACAGTTGACACAAGGAAATCCCCTATTTTGCATTACTTCATGGATAATACAACTGCAGTGATGTGACCCTATTATTGTAATATGTCTCATACCCTATTCATCCCAGCAACTGGTTTATGTGAACAGATTAGAAAGTGGTACAACATACAGATATTTCTGAGAGTGGAGTGTGTGAATAATCAAAAGTGGAATCACAATTATAATGTGAAACCTACTGTCATGTGAGATCAGCTGAGATTCAAAAAATTATTTTCATTAGAATATATTCTTAAAACCAGAGAAATGATTCAGTTGGTAAAGGATTGATCCACATTCCCAATATCAAGAAAAACTACTTTTTACCTGGTCTTAAGAGACACAGTTAGAAATAAATAAATTTGACTTTACAAACACAAAATATTTCATGTTTAGAGAAAGGAAAGAACCCCTATGTTCTTTGTCTTTGGACAGTAAGAAACAGTTAGAAACAAAGACTGAGATAACCAGGTTTTCTTTCCCTGGTCTGAAATAGAGTTCCTGAGATTGATCAGGCCTCAGCGCCCCCTGCTGGTTCAGAGTTCTCTGCCAGGAGATGTGTGTCTGGACTTGTACGGCAGTCTCCTCACTTGCTCAGTAGTTTGTGGCTTTGTCCTCACTGGTCAGAGAGTTAAGCTGCAAGAAAAATGTGTTTTTGATGTTTCTCTAGTGATGGAGATATAACTCTTGAGGGTTAGATTGTATATAGTTGTTCTTATCATCATAAGAAATATACCTTATCCACTCAAACTTCTTCGCTGGGGACTGACTAACTGATTCAGTTCCAGCAGTAACCACTCTTAATGGAATAGCCAGACACAGAGCAACTGAGGGACAATGACTTTGAAGGCGTCACTAGTCAACATCCTTACTCCAGAAACTGTATTTGGGACAGGATTCCTACAAAATAGAAGACCAAATTCTGTAAATTATAGTTTGTCACAACCTACAGGGACACACATATGAAATGTTAACAATCACCAGGAATGGTTGTCATGAGGTACAGAAGTCTAAACAGCCTCATATTCTAGAATAACCTCATGTTCTTCAGAGACTAGCATTCTGTGAAAGAGAAGTGAGCTCCAACTGCATATATATAGATTTTCTTAGAGCAAGAAAATGTATTTGCAAGTGGGAAGTCAGCGTTCATGTTAAAAATGTGGGAGGTGGATACTACTCTGTTTGGTTATCTCAATACAGCCATCAGTTCCTCTGAATTCCTACATTATATGTCAGGAATAAGAAAAAATGAGAACTACAGTGATCACAGGAAACTCATATTTGCATGAAAACATATGCAATTCTAAGCCTAACATGGCCAGCAAATTCTTCTGCTCCTGTATTTTTTTTTTTTTTTGATTTTTCGAGACAGGATTTCTCTGTAGTTTTTGGTGCCTGTCCTGGAACTAGCTCTTGTAGACCAGGCTGGCCTCGAACTCACAGGGATTCACCTGCCTCTGCCTCCCGAGTGCTGGGATTAAAGGCGTGCACCACCACCGCCCGGCTCTGCTCCTGTATTTTTAAAGTCACATTTTGGTGCCACCCTTCTGTTCACAATACTTTTTCCTGAGTTCTTGATTTGATTAGTATAATCTCACTGTTTCTAATTTTATTCACTTGTCCTACACATGAGATGTGTTTCTTCTGTGAAATAATATTTATATGGAGCATTCTCAATGGTTAAGATAAAAGCTATACCAGCGAAACAGAGATTGGGCAGAAAAGAAGGCAAGGGAAATTCTGAGAGAAGAATGTCAGAGTCAGAAAGTGTCACCAGGAGATGCAGAGAAAGCAAAACATGCTTGAGGACAGGTGAAGTCAGGAGAAACATACAGACTCATGAAAATGGGTTATTTTAAATTTAACACTTAACTGGTAACAAGTATGAGCAAATGTATATATGTGTAATATATTATTTCTCTATTTAATTTATTTGTGAACAGACAGACTGGAAAAAGAAAAGTCTGCCTATAAGTGTCCATCTTTCCTAGAAAATTGGACAAGTGACATATTGTTACACTTGGTCCACACCTACTTCTTGCTGCATCTAGTATGGGGAATGTAGAGGAAGCACATGTTGAGAGAAGAAGCCGAGAACTCTGCATACCATGAACCTTACTCAGGGTTCCACTTCATTCTTGATACTGTTCTGACTCATAGCCTCCAAGGATAGACAAGTGACAGTACCATAGGATCAGGTTGTGAAAACCCAATCACAGAGACTAATGATTGAAATATAGAGTCTACTACCTCAGGACTATGCACAGAACGGGGCACCTCTTGAAGTTGGCAGCATGTGTCACTATTTGTCACAATATGCAGTCTTCCCAATTTCCTAATTCTACCAATAGTTTGTTTTTAATCTAATATCAAGCCTTTTAAAAATCGAATACAGGCCTATTTTGGGGAAACCTTGGAGGAACTCTAAAACACAGCTTACTATAATACAGAGGGGACCAAGAGGTGAATGTTTAGCACATGACAGGACACCACATTCCCTAGGACCACTATAGTGGGGCAAAATCCTAGAATCCTCACTCAACTGCCTCAGCTTCTCTAGCCAGCAGTAGTAGAGTTTCTTTTTGATAAACTGCAACAATACTCACCAAGATCCACTGGAATCTGTAAGTTATTAAGTCTATTCTGTCTCCAAACTTGCTTATACTCCTGCAACCTTGGTATAACTCTGAAACACAGCTTACTACAGTAAAGAGAGGACAAAGAGTTGAGTGACCAGGCATATGACAGGACACAACACTCTCTATGACTTCCATAGTGGGGTAAAATGCAAGGATCCTCCCTCAACTGCCTCAGTTTCTCTATCCAGCAGAAGTGTTTCCAGCAGGTAAGCTGCCTCAATACTCACCCTATGTACTGGACTCCCCACTAGCTACACGTTACATCCAGTCCCCAAAGTAACCTATTGTCCTGCAATCTGAGTGGAACACCGAAACACAACTTGCTAAAATACCGAGAGTACCAATAGGAGAGTTAACTCCTGAGTGGACCAATCAAGAAACTCTAAAGCACAAGAGGACCAAGAGAGCACAACCAAGAGAGAAGACAAAGGAACCAGGATAAGAGAGACTAGAGTGGTCCCTGAGACAAAGAAATTGAAACTAAATAGGAGAATATGAATAATTCCCAATGACTCTGACAGGAAGTTTAGTGATTGGACCATGATTAAAAGGCACTGACTGAATCAATTATAGTAAGAGATAGATAGGCACCAATGCAAAAAATCATCCAAAAACCTAAAAAGCAACACTGTAATGCCAAAGCACAATGGTCACACAAAAGGAAAACATAATTATCATAACCCATAAAATGCAGAAGGAAAGAATTTTAATGTAATGCCATGAAGATGATGGAGACCTTCAAAGAGAAAATAAAACATATCATTAAAGAAATGAAGGAAAAGATGTACAAAATATAATTAGAACAAATTAATAAATCTCTCAAAGAATCCGAAGAAAAACAATTCAACAGATGAACCAAACAAATCAAGACTCAAAGACTTAAATAGAGACAATAAAGAAAACACAAACTATTAGAATTCTTGAAATGGGAAATCTGGATAAATGAACAGGAACTATAGAGGCAAGGATAACCAACAAAATACAAGAGATAGAAGAGTGAATCTCAGATGTTGAAGACAGTATAGAGGAAATTAATTCATTTACCACAGAAAATGATAAATCCATCAAGTTCTTAACACAAATCATACAGAAGATCTGGGAAAACATGAAAAGAACAAACCTAAGAATAATAAGGATATAAGAAGAAGAACTCCAGCTAAAGACACAGAAAATATATTCAACAAAGTTAGAAAGAAAAACTTTCCCAAATGAAAAAAATACTCCTATGAAGAGAGAAGAAGCTTACAGAACATCAAATACAATTGAACAAAAATGTCCCCTCACCATATAATAATCAAAATGCAAAACATACAGAATAAATATATAATATTAGGAACTGCAAAGGAAAAAGGTCAAGTACCATAAAATGGTATACTTATCAACATTACAGAAAGTAATAGAAGGAAAATAACAACCAGGGAATCCAACATTGCCAGCACTGCCTACAATAACTCAGACATCTAGTAACCCTTCACAACCACAACTCAAAGAAGGGAAACACATAAAATCTACTACCCAAAAAAATAAAAAAATAACTGGAGTCAACAACTACTGGTCATTAATATCACTTAAAATCAATGGACTATATCTGGACCTCTAAAAAGGCACAGACTTAGAGTTTGGAAACATAAACAGGATTGAACATTCTGCTGTTTATAAGAAACACACCTCAACTACAAAGACAGACATCTACTCAGAGTAAAGGGTTGGGAAAAGGTTTTTCAAGCAAATGGACCTAAGAAACAAGCGGGTGTGCCCATACTAATTTCTAACAAAATTGACTTCAAACTAAAATCAATCAGAAGATATGGAGATGTACATTTTATACTCATAACAGGAACGATTCATCCAGAGGAAGTCTCAATCCTGAATATCTATGTCCCTAATATAAAAGCACCCACTTATGTAAAAGAAACACTTCTAGAACTCAAGGCAGTCATAAAACCACACACACTAATATTAGGAGACTTCAACACTCCTGGCTCACCAATGGACAGGTCAATCAAACAGAAACTAAACAGAGAATTAAGAGAATTACTAGATGTAATGAATCAAATGGACTTAACAGACATATATAGAACATTCCACCCAAATAGGAAAGAAAATACCTTCTTTTCTGCAGCTCATGGAACCTTCTCAAAAATTGACCACATATTCGGGAACAAAGCAAACTTCCACAGATACAAAAAAAATATTAGTAACCAAAAGTGTCTTGTCAAATCACCTTGGATTAAAGTTAAAATTCAACAACAAATGCTACTCCCAGAAACCCTACAAACTCATGGAAGCTGAACAGTCAACTACTGAATCACCCCTGGGTCAAGGAAGAAATAAAGAAAGAAATTAAAGTCTTCCTTGAATTTAATGAAAATAAACACACAACATGCTCAAACCTATGGGAAACTATGAAAGCAGTGTTAAGAGGAAAGTTCAGAGCACTAAGTGTCCAATTGAAGAAAATGGAGAAAGCACACATTGGAGACTTAACAGCACACCTGAAAGCTCTAGAACAAAAGAAGGATACTCACCCAGGAGGAGTAGAAGACTGGAAATGATCAAACTGAGGGTAAATCAACAAACCAGAAACACAGAAAACAATCCAAAGAATCAATGAAACAAAAAACTGGTTCTTGGAGAAAATCAAAAGATTGACAAACCACTAGCCAAACTAATCAAATGGCGGAGAGAGAACATGCAAAGTAATAAGATCAGAAATGAAATGGAGGACATAACCACAGACACAGAGGAAATTCAGAGAAACATTAGATCTTACTACAAAAGCCTGTATGCCACAAATTGGAAAATGTAAACGAAATAGAATGTTTTTTAGATAACTCTCATATACCAAAGTTGAACCAAGACCAAGAGAACAATCTAAATAGACCTGTTAGTCACGAAGAAATAGAAGCTGTTATCAAAAACCTCCCTACCAAAAAAAGCCCAGGATCAGATGTTTTCAAAGAAAAATTCTACCAGAATTTCCAAGAGGAGCTAATTCCTATACTCCTTAATGTATTTCACAATATAGAAACAGGAGAGTCATTGCCAAATTCTTTTTACAAAGCTACAGTTACCCTGATACAAAAACCACACAAAGACACAACCAAGAAAGGGAATTACAGGCCAATCTCACTAATGAACATTGATGCAATAATTCTCAATAAAATACTGGAAAACCAAATCCTGGAACACACTAGAAAAATTATCCATTATGATTAAGTAGGCTTCATCACAGAGATACAGGGCTGGTTCAACATACACAAATCTATCAAAGTAACTCATCATATAAATAAACTGAAGGAAAAAAAAGCATCTGATCATTTCAATAGATGCTGAAAAAACATTTGGCAAAATTCAACACCCCTTTATGATAAAGGTGTTGGAGTGGTTAGTGATACAAGGGACATGCCTAAATATAATAAAAACTATTAACAATAAGCCGAAAGCTAACATCAAATTAAATGGAGAGAAACTCAAAGCCATTCCACTAAAATCAGGAACACAACAAGGCTATCCTCTCTCTCCATACCTCTTCAATATAGTGCTTGTTGTTCTAGCAATTGAAATAAGATAAAATAAGGGAATCAAGGAGATTCCAATTGGAAAGGAAGAAGTTAAACTTTCGCTATTAGTAGATGATATGATAGTGTACATGAGCGGCCACAAAAACTCTACCAGTGAACTCCTACAGCTGATAAACATCTTAAATAATGTGACAGGTTACAAGTTCAACTCCAAAAAAAAACAGTTGCCCTCCTATACACAAAGGATAAATAAGCAGAGAGGGAAATCGGAGAAGCATCACCTTTCACAATAGCCACAAATAGCATAGAATATCTTGGGGTAACTCTAACCAAGGAAGTGAAAGACCAATTTGACAAGAACTTTAAGTCTTTGAAGAAAGAAAGTGAAGAGGATACCAGAAAACGGAAGGATCTCCCTTGCTCTTGGATTGGGAGGATCAACATAGTAAAAATGGCAATTCTACCAAAAGCAATCTATAGAATTAATGCAATCCCCATCAAAATACTTCACAGAACTTGAAAGAACAATAATCAACTTTATATGGGAAAACAAATAACCCAGGATATCCAAAACAATCTTATACAATAAAGGAACTTCTGGAGGCATTACCATCCTTGACTTCAAACTCCATTAAGGAGCTCAAGTATCGAAAAAAGCTTGGTATTGGCATAAAAACACAGAAGTCGACATATGGAATCGAATAGAAGACCTGGATATTAACCCACAAACCTTTGAACACCTGATTTTTGACAAGGGAGCTAAAAGTATATAACGGAGGAAAGAAAGCAACATTAACAAATGGTCCTGGCATAACTGGATGTCAACGTGTAGAAGAATGAAAGTAGATCCATATCTATCACCATGCACAAAACTCAAGTCCAAATGGATTAAAGACCTCAATATTAATCTGACCACATTGAACCTGATAGAAGAGAAAGTAGGAAGTAGTCTACAAGACATGGGCACAAGAGATCACTTCCTAAGTAGAACCCAAGTAGCACAGACAATAAGAGCAACAATGAGTAATTGGGACCTCCTGAAACTGAGAAGCTTCTTTAAAGCAAAGGACACCGTCATTAAAACAAAAAGGCTACCTTCTGACTTGGAGAAGATCTTCACTAACCCCTCATCAGACAAGGGTCTCATCTCCAAAATATACAGAGAATTCAAGAAACTAGACACTAACACTCTAATTAACCCAATTAAAAAATGGGGTTCTGAACTGAACAGAGAATTCTCAACAGAGGAACTTCGAATGGCCAAAAGACACTTAAGGTTATGTTCCACCTCCTTAGTGATTAGGGAAATACAAATCAAAACAACTTTGAGATGCCATCTTATACCTGTCAGACTAGCTAAAATCAAAAACACCAATGAGAGCCCATGCTGAAGAGGATGTGAAGTAAGTGGGACAATCATCCATTGTTGGTGGGAATGCAAACTTGTGCAGCCACTTTGAAAATCAGTGTGGCGGTTTCTCAGGAAACTGGGAGTAAACCTACCACAGGACCCAGCAATTCCACTCTTGGCAATATACCCAAGAGATGCCCTATCATACTACAAAAGCATTTGTTCAACTATGTTCATAGCAGCACTATTTGTCATAGCCAGAACCTGGAAACAACCTAGGTGCCCCTCAAAAGAAGAATGGTTAAAGACGGTGTGGAACATATACACATTAGTGTTTTACTCAGTGGTATAAAAACACTGATCTTGAATTCTGTATGCAAAGGGATGGAAATAGAAAACCCTTTATTGAGTGATGTAACTCAGACCCAAAAAGATGAATATGTTATGTACTCACTCATAAGTGGATTCTAGCCATACTTAAAGGACTTTGAGCCTACAATTCGTGATCCTAGAGAAGCTAAATAAGACGGTGAATGTAAAGAAAATCATATAGTTATCCTCCTGGATATTGGAAGTAGACAATATTCCCAGTCAAAACTTGGGTGCACGGTGTGGGGGTGGGTGGATATAATGGGAAATGAATAGAGAGAAGGGAGAAGGGGATGATTCGGGAAAGCTTGTTGGAATGGGATGGGTAGGATGGAGGAAGGGTGTATATGGGAGCAGGGAAGTAAATATCTTAATTAAGGGAGCCATTTTGGGGTTTGCAAGAGACTTGATTCTAGAAGGTTCCCAGGTCCAAGGAGAGGTTCCAAGATTGTTCTTGGCCAGCAGAGGAGAGGGTGCCTAAACTGGCCTTGTCCCATAGCCACACTGATCAATATCTTGCATATCACTGTAAAACCTTCATATGGCGATGGATGGAGATAGAGACAGAGACCCACATTGGAGCACTGGACGTAGTTCCCAAGGTCCAAATGCGGATCAGAAGGAGAGAAACCATGAGCAAGGAAGTCAGGACCACGAGGGGTGCGTCCACCCACTGAGGCACTAGGAGTGATCTAATGGGAGCACACCAAGGCCAGGTGGACTTGGAGTGATGGAGCATGTGATCAAACTGCAAAACTCTGAATGTGGCTACCAATGAAGGTTGACTGAAAAGCCAAGGACAATGGCACTGGGTTTTGTTTCTACTGCATTGACTGGCTTTGTGGGGCGCTGGTTTGTTTAGATGCTCACCTTATAGACCTGGATGGAGGGGGGAAGACCTTGGACTTCCCACGGGGCAGGGAAACCTGGCTGCTCTTAGAACTATAGAGGGAGGGGGAGGGGGAGAAAGGGAGGGTAAAGGGAGGTGGGGAGGAAAAAGAAAGGCGGGGAGGAGGTGGAAATTTTTAATAAGTAAATTATTTTAAAAAATATGAAAAATACACTTTATAAAATAAAAAAAACAAACAAAATTACACCTAATTCTCAATGGAAACCATGAAAGCCAGTAGGTACTGAGAAGATGTGTTGCAGATGCTAAGAGACCATGGATGCAGGCCCAGACTACTAGAACCACCAAAGATTTAAATCACTGTCAATGGAGAAAACAAGCTATTCCATGAAAAACAACAGATTTAAACAATAAATTTCACAAACACAGTCCAACAGAAAGTACTATAATAAAAAGCCAAATCTAAGGAAGGTAACTGCACCCAAAAAAATCACAGGCATCAGAAAACCATCAACCATCAAAATTCAAAAAAGGAAAACTATCTACCACTATCACCAAAAAACTAGCAGAAGTAACTAACACTGGTCATCAGTATCTCCTCATATCAACAGATTCTATCCACATATGAAAAGGCAAAGGGATAGACACTGGATGTTTAAACCAGATCTAGCCTTCTGCTGTGTATCAGAATCACACTTCAAACTCAAAGACAGATCTTTTTGTATTAGCAAAAGATTTGTAATCAAATAGACCTAAGAAACAAGTGGGGCTAACTATCCTAATGTCTAACAAAAATGATATCAAACTAAAATCAATCAGTAGAGTTGGAAAAGGATACTTTATACTAATAAGAGAAACAATCCACCAAGAAGAAATAACAATCTTAAACATTATGCCCCTAATAAATGCCCACATATGTAAAATAATCATTACTAAAGATTAAATCACACATCAAACACCACACAGTCATAATAGGAATCTTCAACACTTTACTCTCATTAATGGACAGGTCAAACAATCAGAAATTTAGCCAAGAAATAAGAGAAATAACATGTCATGACAAAAATGGACTTAACAAGCATAACCCTTTAGAACGGTCCATCCAAACATAAAAGAATATACCTTCTTCTCAGAACCTCAAAGAAATTTCTCTAAAACAGACCACATAGTTGTTAACAAAGCAAACTTCCACAGGTATAAAAAACTGGAATAATCACCTGTATCTTATTGGATCACCACAGTTAAACATAGAGTTTAACATTCTTCTAAGATATCCTACAAACTCATGGAAATTGAACAGAGAACTTTTGAACCATCCCTGAGTTAAGGAAGACATAAAGAAAGAAATTAAACACTTCCTAAAATTCAATGATAATTACGGCACAACATACCCAACCCCATGTGAAACTATTAAAGCAGTGCTATGAAAAAAGGACATATCACTAAGTTTCCCCTAAAGTATGTGGAGAATACTCAAACCAGTGATTTAAAAGCACACTTGAAAATTCTTGACCAAAAACAAGCAGAATCTCTTGGATGATGATGAGACAGGAAACAATCAAATTCAGGACTGAAATAAATAAAATAAAAAAAGGAAATAGTACAAAGAGTCAATGAGGCAAATAGCTGGAAATTTATGAAAATAAACAAGATAGACAAAACCTTATCCAAACTAATCAAAAAGTAGAGAGAGAGCTTCCAAATTTAAAAAAAAAATTAATAAATGAAAAGAGGGACATAACAAAAGACACTGAGGAAATC
The DNA here is from genome assembly GCF_982192425.1 of Myodes glareolus. Taxonomy (NCBI): domain Eukaryota; kingdom Metazoa; phylum Chordata; class Mammalia; order Rodentia; family Cricetidae; genus Myodes; species Myodes glareolus. The sequence continues at coordinate 9,059,351 of NC_142036.1, read as the reverse complement.
CAGAGACTAATTTGGTCATTCTACTAAAACCTGTACTCCACAAATCTGGAAAATTAAGAAAAAGGACATTTTTTTGAATAGGTACCAAATACCAAGATTAAATCAAAATATGTTAAATAATTTAAACAGGCCTATAAACTGCAAGAAAGTAGAAGCAGTCAACAAAAACTCTTCAGACAATATGGTTTCAGTGCAGAATTATACAGGAGCTTCAAAGAAGAGCTAATAACTATACTCCTCAAAGGGTTCCACATTATTGAAACATTAATGAGATTACACTGATACTGAAACCACACAAATTTTCCACCAAGAAAAAGAATTACAGACCAATCTCTCTCATGAACATAGAAGTAACAATACTCAATAAAATGCTGGAAAACCAAATCCAAGAACACATAAAAATATATCTTCCTCTATGATCAAGTTGTATTCATCCCATAGATATAGAGATGGTTCAACATATGAATACCTAACAATGAAATCCATCATATAAATAAAGTGTAAGAAAAAATATGATCATTTCATTACATGTTGAATACGCATTCAAAAAAATCCAACACCTCATCATGATAAATGTCTTGGAGAGATCAGGGACAAAAGAAACATATCTAAACATAGTAAAAGTGATATACAACAATCTGACAGCCAACTTCAAATTAAGTGGAAAAAATTCAAAGTGATTCCACAAAAATTAGGAAAAAGACAAGGCTGCCCACTCACTCTCTCTGTATCTCTTCAACATAGCTCTCAAAGTTCTGATTAGAGCAATATGACAACCAAAGAAGATCAGGGGATTCACATTGGAAAAATAGAAGTCAAATTTTCATGATTTGCAGATAGTATAATAGTTTATATAACTGAACTCAAAAACCCTACCAGGAAACTCCTATAGCTGATAGATTCTTTCATTAATGTGGAATGATAAAAGATTACAAGATCAACTAATAAGATCAGTAACCATCCATATACAAATGATAAAGAAGCCTAAAATATCAGCAAAACTTTACCACTTCAGAATAGTGACAGATAACATAAAATTTAGTGATGTAACAGTAACTAAAGAAGTGAAAGATGTGCCTGACCTAATAGAAGCTCACTAACTCCAACTTGACTGGAAATGCATGAGCATGGTATCAAACTAGTCCGTCTGAATGGGGTTGACAGTTGGGGCAGACTGAGAGGCCAGTGACAATGGCACTGGAATTTGTCTCTACTGCTTGTACTGGCTTATTGTGATCCTATTCTTTTTTGGATTTATACCTGCTCAACCTGGATGTAGTGGAGAGGGCCTTGGAAGTTCCACAGGTCAGGGTGCCTTGCCCTTTCTTAAAATTGGAGTGGTGGTGGAGGGTGTGTGGAGGGAGTGGGATGGGAATGGGAGGAAGGGAGGAAGTGAGAATATGGATTGGAAATGTTTAAAGTTATAAAATAAATTAATAATAGAAACAGAACTTTAAGTCTTTGAAGAAAGAAATTGAAGAAGATACCAGAAAATGTAAAGATCTCCCATGCTCTTGGATAGGTAGTATAAACATAATAAAATTGACAGTCCTACCAAAAGCAATCTATAGATACAATGGAATCCCCATCAAAATATCAACACAATTCTTCACAGACGTTTAAATAACAATACTCTACATTATATGGAAAAACAAAAATTACAGGATAGCTAAAGCAATCTTGTACAATAAAGGAAGAACTGGAGGCTTCAATATCCCTGACATCAAGTTCTATTATTGAGCTATATTTATTAAAACTACTTGGTATTGACGTAAAAACAGAGAGGTTTACCAATGGAATTGAATCTAAGTCACAGATATTAATACACACACTTAGGAAGGGATTTTTGAAAAAGAAGCTCAAATTATACAATGAAGAAAAGAAAGCATCTTCAACAAATGATGCTCATCTAACTGCATATCAACATGTAGAAGAATGAAAGTAGATCCATATCTATATCCATGCACAAAACTCAAATCCAAATGGATTAAAGACCTCAATATCAATGTGTCCAAAATGAACCTGATAGAAAAGATACTGGCAAGTAGCCTGCAATGCATGGGCAAAGGAGACCACATCTTAAATATGACCCCAGTAGCACAGATGATAAGAGCAACAATGAATAAATGGAACCTCCTGACACTGAGAAACTTCTGTAAAGTGAAGGACACTGTCATTAAGACAAAAAAGACTAAATGAGAGAAGACCTTTACCAACACCACATCATACAAATGTCTGATCTCAAAAATATATAAAAAAACTCCAGAAACTAGGCACTAAAATTCTAAATACATGATTAAAAAATGGGGTGCTGAATTGAACAGAAAATTCTCAACAGAAGAATTTCGAATGGCCAAAAGATGCTTAAGAACATGTTCATTTTCCTTAGCTATCAAAGAAATGAAAATCAAAACATCTTTGAGATACCATCTTACACTTGTCAGAATGGCTAAAATTTAAAACACTAATAAAAGCTCATGCTGGAGAGGATGTGGAGTAAGGGGAACACTCATCTATTGCTGGTGGGAATGCAAACTTGTGCAACCACTTTGGAAATAAGTGTGGTGATTTCTCAGAAAATTAAGAGTCAACCTAGCTTATAATCCAGCAATACCACTCTGAGGAATATACCCAAGTGATGCCCAATCATACTGCAAAAGCATTTGTTCAAATATGTTCATAGCAACATTATTCGGAATAGCCAGATCTTGGAAACAACCTAGATGCCCCTCAATGGAAGAATCAATGATTAAAGTGTGACATATCTACACATTAGTGTACTACTCAGTGGTAAAAAAAAACTAGCCATAACCAAAGAACTGTGAGCCTATTGTTCATGATCATAGAGAAATTAAGTAATAAGGTGAACCCAAAAAAACCTATATAGATCCACCTGGAAATTGGAAGCAGACAAATCACCAGGCAAAATTTGGGAGCATGGGGGCAGGGAGTACAGTAGAAGGAAGGGAATAAGGTGAAGGAGAGTGGAGAACAGGAGGGCTGGGGAGACCTTGAGGGAGTGAGATGGTTGAAATGAAGGAATGGTGGATATGGGAGCAGGGAAGGAGATATCTTAATTGAAAGATTCATTTTGGGTTTGGCAAGAGGTTTGACTCTGGAGGGGTTCCCAGGAGTTATGGGAATGTCCCCAGCTAGGACCCTGGGCAGTGAAGGAGAGGGTACCTGAAGTAGTCTTGTACCATATTCAGACTGATGACAATCTTAAATATCACCAGAGAACCTTCAATGGGCAATGCATGGAGACAGAGACAGAGACTCACATTAAAGCAGTGAACTGAGCTCCCAAGGTCAGTTGATGAGCAGAAGGAGGGAAATATGAGCAAGAAAGTCAGGACCACAAGGGGTAGTTTCACCCACTGAGACAGTGTGCCTGATTTGATTGGATCTCACCAACTCCACTTGACTGGGACCGAATGAGGATGGAATCAAACTGGACATGCTAAATGTGGTTGACAATTGGTGCAGACTGAGGAGCCAATCATAATGTCACTGGGATTTTTCTCTATTGCATGTACTTTTTTGCAGGGGAGATTCTATTCTTTTTGGATGCATATATTGTAAGACTGAATGTAGGGGGGAGGTCCTTGGACCTCCCACAGGGCAGGGTACCTTGCCACTTCTTAGGACTAGGGGTGAAAGGGCATGTTGGGTAGGGGGAGGTAAGATGTGAATTTTAATTGGTATTATTTACAATGAAATAAAAAATAAATTTAAAAATATAAAAAAAGCCAGGAAAAAAACCTTCAAAAGTGACAGAGATATCTTTTTGCCTGTACAGTCAGCCAACATTCTTTTGTAACACTGGGCTCGCCATCTTCTGTCTACAGAACCATAGTATGCAGCTGACTTTTTCATGAATCAGGAAATTTGAAAATCTGTTCTCCATTTTAATAGAAAATTTCATCAGATACTTTCTTCTGTCTCCTATAAATGTATGGCAGTTCTTTAATGAAGTATCAGCTCACCTTCTTATTGCAAGTTTGGTAGTCATATTTTTGTAAGTCCTTTATGTCCAGTTCATATAGAATGTCATCAATCAGGAAAGACATGAATAGTTTCTTGAATAAATGGCTAAGAAACTCCATAAGGATCCTCTTCTTTGTTAATGCAGATATATACAGATAGACTGTAGAGAAAAGACTAATTTCTTAAAACCATTTAAATGCCATATTCTGTGGGTCTTTGGCGCACAGAAGTTTGTATATTTAAATGAAATATATTCATATATATATATAACATAAATAATTTGACTACAGCTTGAATATTATAAATGATTATATATTAATCTGTATTTTTAACAATATATTACACTTTTTAATGAGTGAGCTGCACAAATACCATACCTTAATCAAGAGCAGCTATGTAATATAACACAATAGTCCTTAAATTTTTATCAGTAAAACAAGATTCATACATATGCAAAATATTACTCTTTATAGCATATCTCCCTTTTAATGTAAACAAACATTTATAAACAATCATTTAAGGAATTTGCGTGTTGTTCTCTACACTACTTCTGGCTGAAAGGGGGCGCTGTAAGGAGGTCTTTCTTGGGGTGTCCTGTGAGGTTGGTTTATCTTAGCAAGCAGTCCTGAAGCTGTCATGGATGTTACATCCTCTGAGTCATTGTTTCAGGGAGTCTTTTCTGATCAAACCATATTAGTCAGTAAAGAATTCACAGCTTTCTATTTTCTGCTGAAACAAAAGCAGAACCTCCTTTCTGAAGCAACGTATCTTTAGTTCCATATTTTGTTCTTTAGATAACTTTATGTTGCCTTAACTAAGAATCACATGCAATAAATGTCACTTTGTACTTAGTTCATGCATAGTCAAAAAATTCAAAGAAAACACAATAATGTATATATATATATTTTTTTCAACTCTCTGTATAGTTTCTATATATCGCTTATTTTTCTTTAGTCCTTTAATCTATGATTTTCTGTACTCTGTCTCTTTAAATATTTCATTTTTTAAAACTTATTTATTTTCACCTTCGCATTCTCCTTTCCTTCTCTCTCAAGCCTAAATACATTTTTCATGTATACTGTGACCCATTCAGAGGTATAGTTCATCTGAATCTGTAATCTATCTGTCTGTAATCTTTTTCTCACCAGAAATATCATTTTTTAATTGCTAAGTGGTTATGAATAAAAATAAGGCTGCTTTGCCTCTTGGCTCTGCCTAGGCCAACATGATGGAGATATTTTTGTTGCTACCTCTATGAATGATGCTTCCCACCCCTATCTCCAGGAACACATCTGGTCTACTTTGTTACCAATCAACCAATAGCACTCTGTTCACATACCCTGTTCAAATTCAACATAGTCAGAGATCCCAGAAGTGCCAGAGCCTTTAGTGCTAGCATGAACATGGAAACCTTCTCATAAGGAAGCTGTACAACTTTTGCTATCAATCTGGAATAAGGAAGACCTCTGTTCAAGCAACCATGGCACCCCTGCTCAATACTGGTGAACACTGCCTATCTGGGAAAAAAATGTGACTACCAAGAAGTTGTACTAAATTTTTTTGTGTTTTTTTTTTTAAATTTGGTTCCAAGTTCTCTCAGGTTTTATGTGGATGTAGTTGCCCCACATTGTCATGCCATTTTTTAGACAGAGACTGTTTGTTCATTTCCTGACTGCCAATCACATAAATAATCACAAAGAAACTATACAAATTAAAATACTGCTTAGCCTATTATATTAGGCTTCTCATTAGTTAACTCTTACATCTTAAATTAACACTTTTTTATTATTCTGTGTATTATCACAATTCTGTGACTCACCAGGTTAATTTCCAGGGAATCTGTCTCCTTTGGCAGTTACATAGCATTTTTTGACAAAACCAACTGTTTCTCTATATCTCTGTTCATATTTTGCACTATCATAGGCCTATAGCAGCAACCTACTCACAGCATACTGAGGGGAATCCCACATCATGCTCCAGCATATATCTTTAAGAAAATGAAACAATGTTTTGTTTATAATAACTTAAAGCTTATTAGAAGTATACCACACAATGCTACAGAGCAAACATATAGAAAGATCAAATTGACCTCTAAAGAATATGTAAATAAACAGAAGTGGATGATAAGTACCATCAGAAATAGATTGCCTAGTACTTTATTAACTTTGAATTTTCTAAATGCTAATGATAAAGTGACAACTGCAGAGAGACATTGAAAGGAAGAAAAAAACTATAGAATTAAATCAACCAATATAACTTAAAGATGTACTGGCCTCAGAAAGGAAACCAGGACATGGGTTATATTGGAGGAGGGGTTATGTATTTGTTGCCACAGAGAATGAAACTCTGCTATGGATACTATTAAAAATGATAAAGATTCGATCTGAACAGGAGACAACTATTAATTAGAAAAGATGGCAATTCATCAAGCAGCACGGCCATTTAATCAAGCTAACCTATGGAAATAACAAATAATTTTCATTTGATCAGTTATAAATTGCAAAAAGAGAATCTCCTCAAAATTAGGGTTGGGGAAGGGTTTTAATTCTTTTCTTTAAGGAGAATAAAGATACCCAGTTACAGAATCCAAGAACAATTGATACATCTGAAGAAAAGGGATAAATCACCTAGAAAAAGTAAAACTAGAAAATGAGTAACTTAATTTATGGGTTTATCATATTTTCCACAAAAAATCACACATCTTAGCAAAAGTTTGTTTCTGCCATGCTCTATAGACTAATAATGCAAGTGGACATTTTATTAGTCACAATTAACTTAAAGATTAAATCTGGCATAGGAGTTGGAGTGTGGTCCTCTCTTTATTTACTCTGAAACATGTTTATTAATGTGAAACCCAAAATCTCTGTCTCATGTCAGAAAAACCACCTGAGAAGGGCCAGAAGGTAAATAAATATTTATGAGCTATTTTTGATGTGGGACAATGGTCTGTATCCTTTCAATTATTTTTTTTAAATAAACACTTATTGGCCAATAATCAGGCAGGAAGTTTAGGTGGGATAACAAGACAGGAAGTAAAATCAGGTCAATGAGGACAGGAGAATTCTGGAAAGACAGAATCTCTTTCCACAGTACTGGCCCAATCACAGAAGAAGCAAGATATTACTGCCCCATTGAAAAAGGTACTGAGCCACGTGGCTAACATAGACAAGAATAATGGGCTAAAAACATTATAAGTGTTAATAAGATGCCTGAAATAATGGATCAATCAGTTTATAACTAATGTAGACCTCTGTGTGATTTCTTTGGGACTAAACAATTCTGGAAACCATGCAGGACAGAAAACCCTACAGAAAATGACACTATTGAACTCACATAGGCCTGAGAAAGTATGGGAAATAATTCTAGACTTAAAATAATAGAGCAAAGAATAACTTTTGCATAGTAGCATTTTCTCAGGTGGACTCTGTTTGCTAGTAGTAAATGTGTCTCATTTAAGAAGAGTCTTCCTGACTCAGCTTTAGATGTAATATCTTGCAGTTATTTTAAGAGTCCCTGCCACAAAACATGTAATTGGTGTAGATTATAAAGCTGACCACATGCTCTTTGGTTTTTAGCTGTAGCAGAAAAAAGCCACAACATTTTAATATGCAGGCTTTCTGGAATGTCCTGCCATCTCAAACTCTGACTCTTTCAGACTGGCTACAGAACATTTGTTTTTTGAGCAGACTGCTGCAGCTTGCATGCTTGTATGAACCTTGAAACTCCTCTAAATGTTTTACAGTATGTTAAAAAAATATATGCAGGCTTGGGAGAGAAAAGAAAAAGGCTAAAATCCTTAAAAAATAGAATAGTTGAGTGCGGTGGCATACACTTTTAGTTCGAGCACTTGGGAGGCAGAGGCAGGTAGATCTCTGTGAGTTCAAGGACAGCCTGGTCTACAGAGTGAATTCCAGGATAGCCAAACACACACAGAGAATCTGCCTCAAAAAGCCAAAAACTAAAATTAAAAGTAAAAAAAAAATGAGTTTAAAATAAAGTCACATAAAGATAAAAAAATACACAGAGGGTCTGGATAATTTATGTTATTCTGTTCTCTTTGAATTGTTTGAATGCTGAGAAAGGAACAGCAGATGTTAAAAGATATTTGCTTATAAGTGCTGCTGAATTAATCCAAGGTAGGTATTTTGAAAATGCCTTGACTTCAATCTGGAAGTCAATAGATATGTTACATTGGAGAAGAGGTTTTGCTTTTGTTTCCACAGAGAAACAAAATAGAGGCTACAAATTCATTCTGAATTAAGAAAAATCAAGTTTGATCAAGGAAGACCATCTGAGAAACCATCAGTAGGAAGAGATGACCCGGATGTCTGAGTTTGACATCCAGAACACATTCAAGACTGTTGCCGGAGATTATCATGACTCACAGGATACTCTCATCAGGATTTGATGTAAATTTTCTCTAGGTTCCCATTAGATATCAGCACCCCCAATCAACAAAATATCCTGAAAAAATATACCCACATTCCCCCCAAAATGGACTATGGATATTTTCCTTTGTTTAGAATGTTGTTTACAAGTTGTTATGGTTAATGATCAGAAGAAAAGCTAAAGAAAGTATATTAGATTCAGAGTTATTGTTTTTCATAAAAAAGAGGGGGGTGCTGTGGTAAAATGATCTGTATCTTGTTAATTTCAGTTTAAATAAGTGCTGATTGACCAATAACCAGACAGGATGTATAGGTGGGACAGTCAGACAGGAAGTAAAATCAGGGCAATGAGAACAGGAGAATTCTGGGAGGAGGCAAGCTCTTTCCGCAGTCCTGGTCCAGGCACAGAAAAAAACAAGATGTGATTACCCTGCCGAAAAAGGTACTGAGCCACATAATGGGCTAATATATGTTATAAGAGTTAATAAGAAACATGATAATGACCCAATCAGTTTATAACTAATTCATACATCTGTGTGATTTCTTTGAGACTAAAAATTGGAGGAACCAGGCAGGACAGAAACCCCTACAACATATTTTATTGCCACTAATCTCATTGTTCTATGATTTTATATTGACTCTTTACCTGATGTGGGGTTTTCCTCTGTATGCTGTGAATACATACAGAGGTTGGTTAATAAAGAATCTGTTTTTAGCCTATAGCAGAGCAGGAATGAACAGAGTTTGGCAAGGAAAACTAAATTAAATGCTGGGAGAATGAAGGTGGAATCAGGGAGAATCCATGTAGCCCCCCAAGAGATGGACACCAAAGAATTAATCCACAGCCACGAGGTGATACACAGATTAATGGAGATGAACTAGTTTAAGGTATAAGACTTAGTCAGAAATATGTCTAAATTATTGCCAATTACATAGTTACAGTGTGGTTTAAATAATATGAGGAGCCAGAAACAAACAAGCAGCCTCCTACAAAAATTTAACAACATATATATATATATATATATATATATATATATATATATATATATATATACTTTTGTCATGTTATTTATAATCATATAGAACACTAATTTTAGACAAAGGTTCCATCTACCTTCATATACAGGAATTCAGGTTTAAGCCTCCATCAGTTTTCTGCAGTGGACCATGAGCATGTATAACAGCAAACTTTGAAGTATCCATAATGAAGAAGGTGCCCCAGAATGTTGATTTCTCCAGGACTCTGAAAGCACCACTAAGTGGAAAACACTACCTTTGATCAATTATGAACTGCAAACTGCTCTAAACAATTTTGAGGTGACTAACTGAAATGATCCAGCTAAACAGAATCCTCTGGCAAGGACTTGAAATAAGCCCTGCAGTATCTAATTATGCAGAAACTGAAAAACAATGATACAGGTACCTCTCCCAGAACTTGACAATTAACCCAATTTTTTTCCTTTTCAGGATACTCTAAAGATACTATTGCCTCCAGACAGCAGAAAGTAAATGTAAGAATATTACATCTATATTACCATGAAGTGGGATGGGTGGATTTTAATTTTTAAATGGATTATGAATATTTGTCATTGCTTAATGGGGTTGGTTACAATAGTATTGGTCAGGAAAAAGCTAAACAAAGGAAATTAGATTCAAGTTTCTTTTTTTGAAAAAAAATGGACGATATAGATTTGATAGGATAAAAGGGTAGAATATTGAATCAACTTTTGAAAAGTCAATATTTCTTTAAATATTTTACATTGGGTTAGATGTTTACATATTATATACACATTTTATGTATTGATACAAATTTGAGATTAATTTTGTTAAAATTCTCTGTACATATATATCTAATCTTATTTAAGTTATTGGACCTATACCACTAAATTAATAATGTAATACAAATTTCTAATCCTTGAAAGTAATTATTAACAAATATGTAGGATAACAATTAACTGAAAGTTAGTGATTACTAACCAATTACAATTGAACTAGTAGTAAATTAGGTAGTTTTCAATGTCAAACAGAGATATAGTTTAAATAAGCAGGTTGTTTTTCACACACTTTAGAAATCTACAGAATATAACATTTAAGAAGTTTTAATGATATCAGTTCTTACTTTTATGGAAATGAGACATTTGTGCACCCAACAGCACCAATTGCTTTTGGAGGAGATGATTGTGGCAAAATGAGTCACTGGACAAGAAATTGCCCTTGCCTCAGTAGCTGTCAGTATGGTAATAAGCTAAGAAGGACACCAAAGAGTTTGTCTGTTAGAAATTGCTAAGACAAAGCAGGATATTACTTCAAAAATGATGCTTTATAAAAATGAATGTCATATATTTTAGGAGTTTAGGTTGAAGATGAATCCCCAATATTGCAGCGAATGTTAGGGTGAATGTCCAGACTACCAGCTATTTCTATAATTTCTCACAGGTTTTGAAATTTATTTGCTTGTACTTCTTAATTACTCAGCTAATATCATTTCTTTTTTGAGTATGTGAGAGTTGAAATTACATAACTGTAGTTTTTGCTTTCCTTGTTCACAGAAAACAGTAAGTGAATTACTATAGAAAGAAAATTAGATAGAAGACATTGAACTCAAACATTAGATAATGATTTTTTCTCCAAATTTCTAAGATGAAAAGGGACTAGATACTTTTGATATATTTATTGTATTAATATATATAGTTTACTTATTTTTATTTAAGCCAAAATGGGAAAAAACAGTGGTAGATTATTTGTGTTTGAATAAATAAATCTTACCTAAAGGTCAGTGCAAAGAAGCCACACTGTTTAGTCATATAGGCCAAGTAGTGGTTGCACACACATTAAATCTTAGCAGTCGCTTTAGGTAGCCATAGAACCTGGGTGGTGTTGATGCACACCTCTAATCCCAGCACTAGAGAGGAATATAAGACAGGATGAGACAGGAACTGACAATACTTTGGTCCCTGGAAATTCATTTTCAATGCTAAAAGCAGAAAAAAAAATCATACAACCAAAAAAACTTTAGGATCAGATGGTCTCAGCACAGATTTTGAACAGAACTTCAAAGAAGTGCTACTACCTAAATTCCTCATACTGTCTCACACAATAGAAATAGAAATAACATTGCCAAACTCTTTTTCACAATGCTGCAATTAACCTAATACACAAATCACAAGAAGATTAACTAAGAAAGAAAATTAAAGGTCAATCTCCCTCATGAACTTTTATGCAAAATTACTCAATAAAATACTGTTTAACTGAATCCATGAGCATATAAAAATATTTACCATTATTAAGTTGGCATCATCCCAGTGATGCAAGCATGATTAAAAATACAAAAATCTGTCAATGTAATCCATGTTACAACAAACTGAAAGAAAAAAAAATCATCTCATTAAATGCTGAAAAATCCTGTGACAAAATCCAATATCCCTTCATGATAAACGTCTTAGAGGTATCAGGGATACCAGGAATGTATGTAACATATTAAGAGAAAATTACAGCAAGCCGACATAAATTAAATGGAAAGAAAATCAAAGTGATTGCTCTCAAACCAGAAAGAAGGCAAAGCTGTCCACTCTTTCTATTAAGAGTCATCATAGTAATCGAATTTCAACCTAGATCAATAGGAAAACAAAGGGAGATCAAGGAGATACAAATCAGAAAGGAAAAAGTCAAACTTTTTCTCTCTGTAGAAGATATGATACTGTATAAAATTGACTCCAAAAATTCTACCAGAGAACTCCTACAGTGATAAACACCTAGAAAATGTAGCAGTATACAAGGTCAACGTAAAAAAATTATTAACCCTCCTACATACAAATGATAAAAAGTCTGGAAATGAAATCAGAGAAGTATGAACTTTTAAAATAGTCACAAACAACATAAAACACCTTGGGGTAACACTACACAAAGAAGTAAATTTCTGTATGATAAGAACTTAAAGACTTTGAAAAAATAAATTGAAGAAAGTATCAAAAATGGAGAGAAATCCACGCATTTTTGTAACATGAGGGCCGGCTTGTTGGTGTATCTGTCCTGCACAGCACCCCACAGTCGGCAAATCCCAGAAAAAAATCAATCACACAGAGATCTCTATGAGTTATAAAGCTGATGGGCCCATTAGGTCAGGCTACTTATTAGCTCTTATAACTTATGTTACCCCATTATCCTTATCTACGTTAGCATATGGCTCAGTTCCTTTCTCAGTGTGACAGCTTACATGTTGCCTTTTCGGTGGTCTGCTCAGGAATGCTGGAGGGAGCTTCCTGTGTCCCAGAACACTCCCAGTCTTTTAGCTCTACCCCTACTTCCTGTCTGGCTTTCCCACCTATACTGCTTGCCTGGCCAATCAGCGTTTTATTAAAATATGATTGACAGAATACAGACAATTCTCCCACATCATTTCCAACTTTTTTTAAAGAAAGGAAAATACCCATAATCCATTTGTTGGGAATGTTGGCGTAGTATTTCAAGCTCCTTCCTGCTGGTTGGGGGCACTGATAATCTTAGGGGGACCTAAAAATATTTAGAGTTATAATCAAGTCCTGACTGGAGTATCCTGTGAGTTTTGATTATCTCAGGCAGCAGTCTTGAATCTGTTCTGGATATAGAACTCTGTCATCTGGACCATCTGTTCCTATCGGAGATTTCTCAGGAGGTCTTCCTTTTTCGAACCTGATTTTTCTTAACTCAGAATGAATTCACAGCCTCTCATTTTCTGTGGAAACAAAAGCAAAATCTTTTCTCCAAAGTAACATACCTTTTGACTTCAGTTTTGAAGCCAAGGTATTTTCAAAATACCTATCTTGGATTAGTTCAACAGAATTTATAAACAAAAGTCTTTTAGCAGTTGTTGCTCCTTCCTCAGCAATCAAACAATTCAAAGAGAGCATAATAGCATACAGTATTAAGATTCTCTGTGTATTTTTCATCTTTATTTTAACCTCTATTTCTTCTATTTTTACTTTTACTTTTTGAGACAGGTTCTCTGTATATCTTTGTGCTGGAATAACTCTGTAGACCAGGCTGTCCTTGAACTCACAGAGATCTGCCTGTCTCTACATCCCCAGTGCTGGGATTAAAGCCATGTGCTACCACACCTTGAGGTCACAGAGGTCAATCTGCCTCTGCCCCTTGAAGTCCCAGAGGTCAATCTACCTCTGCCTCCCTTGTGTTGGGATTAAAGGTGTGTACCACCACACCCAACTACTCCCTTTTTTTCTTTTTTACTTTTAAGAACTTTAACCTTCAGCCTGCATATATTTTTAACACATAGTAAACCATTTAGCGATTTTCTTCCTCTTTGAATCTCTATTTACTGTATATCTCTCTTTTTCTGACCACATGAGTCTTCAATGGGTAGGACTAAAGTTGTAGCTTGACAGTTAGATCCAGCCCATTCCTTAGCTTTCCAGCCTTATGGCTGAGATACCAGCCAGAGTTGTATTCATTGCCACAACTCTATGGCATTTCAAGGTCCTTGCCAGCAAGCAAGCTGTAGCATTCTGCTCACAGACCACACTCAGTTGAACTGCCTGCCTAAAAGAGTCAAGAGTGTTTCCTGGCAGGATGGCCCAGAAAGCCAGCATTTTAAAACAGCACAGCTTTTTTCCTGCTATGACTGAAGACTGAAAAGCATGTGTTCAGCTTTTTGTCAACACCATTTAAGTGTTTTGTAGCAGGACCTTTTAAAAGAGCTGCAAGTTTTTGCAGCTGAAGCAGAGTCAGGAAGCCTCCCTTAGATGAGAGTGCTTGCTTGCCTCTAGCAAGCAGAGCAGATCTGAGAAATTGCTGCTACCAACAAAACATACTTTATTCTTTCTCAAGCTTTCTCAAGCTTTCTGTGGATTCAGTTATCCACGTGGGCGCCATAGGTATCATAAGGGGCCGGTTTGTTGGGGTATCTATTCCCGCCCAGTACCCCACAGCCGGCAAGTCCCAGAGAAAATCAATCACACAGAGATCTCTAAAAGGTATAAAGCTGATTGGCCCATTAGGTCAGGCTACTTATTAGCTCTTATAACTTATGTTACCCCATTATCCTTATCTATGTTAACACATGGCTCAGTACCTTTCTCAATGTGACAGCTTACATGTTGCCTCTTTGGTGGTCTGCTCAGGAATGCCAGAGGGAGCTTCCTGCGTCCCAGAATATTCCCAATCTCTTTGCTCCACCCCTACTTCCTGTCTGGCTTTCCCACTTATACTGCCTGCCTGGCCAATCAGCGTTTTATTAAAATATGATTGACAGAATACAGACAATTCTCCCACATCACATTTTTATAAGTAGATGAAGTAGGAAAAATGTGATAAAAATAGCAGTCTTACCAAAAGCAATCAACTGATTCCCTGCAAACCCCATAGAAATTCACACACAAATCTTCACAAATAAAGAAGGAGCAATATTCAACTTCATATGGGAAAAATAGAATAGTCAAAATAATATCTAAAATAATTAATATAGTTTGGTATTATCATAAAATCAGACAGGTAGGCCAATGACATTAAATCAAAGACCCCAATACTAATCCATACCCCTATGAGCAATTAATATTTGACAAAGAAGCTAATAATATACAATGGGGTAAAGAATGTATCTTTTTATTTATTTATTTATTTATTTACTTACTTATTAAAAATGTCTATGTCCTCCCTACCTCTCATTTCCCTCCCACTCCCTTCGTCTCACACCCTGTCACTCTTCATTTCTAACAGCAGTCAGGGTTCCCTGTCCATTGGGAAGTCCAAGGTACTCCCATCTCCATCTAGGTCTAGGAAGGTGAACATCCAAACAAACCAGGCTCCTACAAAGCCAGACCATGCAGTAGAATCAAAACCCAGCGCCATTGTCCTTGGTTTCTCAGTCAGCCCTCATGGACCTCCACATTCAGAGAGTCTGGTTTGCTTGCATCCTCCATCAATCCCTGTCCTTGGTGAGCTCCCATTAGATCAGTCACACTGTCTCAGTGGGTAGACGCACCCTTCACGGTCCTGACTTCCTTGCTATGTTTTTCCTCCATCTGCTCCTCATTTGGACCTTGGGTTCTCAGTCCAGTGCTCCAATGTGGGTCTCTGTTTCTATCTCCATCCATCTGGCCATCGCTGAATGAAGGTTCTGTGGTGATATGCAAGATATTCCTCAGTGTAGCTATGGGACAAGGCCAGTTCAGGCACCCTCTCGTCTGCTGCCCAAAGAACAAGCTGGAAACATCTACTTGGACCTGGGAACCCCTGTAGAGTCAAGTCTCTTGCCAAACCTAAAATGGATCCCTTAATTAAGATAGTTACTTCCTGTTCCCATATGCACCCTTCCTCCGTCCAACCTTCCAATCCCCCAAGCTCTCCAAAAACCTCCCCATCTCTCTTCTCTTTCCCCAACTCCCCATACACACACCCCACCCCCACCTCTGTGCACCCAACTTTTGCCTGGGAATCTTGTCTACTTCCAATATTCAGGAAGAAAACTACATGATTTTCTTTGAGTTCACCTCCTTATTTAGCTTCTCTAGGATCACAAATTATAGGCTCAATATCCTTTATTTATGGCTAGAATCCACTTATGAGTGAGTAAATACCATTTTCATCTTTTTGGGTCTGGTTTATCTCACTCAATAAAGTGTTTTCTATTTCCATCTATTTGCATGCAAAATTCAAGATGTCCTTGTTTTTTACCGCTGAGTAAAACTCTAATGTGTATATGTTCCACACCTTTACACATTCTTCTATTGGGGGGTGTTTCCAGGTTCTGACTATTACAAATAGTGCTGCTATGAACATAGTTGGACAAATGCTTTTGTAGTATGATTGGGCATCACTTGGGTATATTCCCAAGAGTGGAATTGTTGGGTCTTGAGGTAGGTTGACTCTCAGTTTCCTAAGAAACAGGCCCACTGATTTCCAAAGTGGTTACACAAGTTTGCATTCCCACCAACAATGGATGAGTGTTCCCCGTACTCCACATCCTCTCTAGCATAGGCTATCATTGGTGTTTTTGATTTTAGCTATTCTGACAGTTGTAACACAGTATTCTTTGCTTTACAGAAGCTTCTCAGTTTCAGGATGTCCCACTTATTTATTGTTGCTCTTATTGTCTGTGCTGTTGGGGTTCTATGTAGGAAGTGCTTTCTTGTGCCTATGTCTTATAGACTACTTACCATTTTCTCTTCTATCAGTTTCAGTGTGGTTAGATTAATATTGAGGTCTTTAATCCATTTGGACTTGAGCTTTGTGCATGGTGATAGATATGGATCTATTTTAATTCTTCTACAGGTTGACATCCACTTATGCCAGCAGCATTTGTTAAAGATGCTTTCTTTTATTGTATAATTATAGCTCCTTTGTCAAAAATCAGGTGTTCGTAGGTTTGTGGATTAATATCTGGGTCTTCAATTCGATTCCTTTTGTCAGCATCTCTGTTGTGTGCCAATACCAAGCAGTTTTCATTACTGTAGATCTATAATCGAGCTTGAAGGCAGGGATGGTAATGCCTCCAGAAGTACCCTTCTTGTATAGGATTGTCTTGGCGATCCTGTTTGATTTTTTGTTTGTTTGTTTGTTTTGTTTTGTTTTTCTATATAAATTTGATTATTGTTCTCTCAAGGTCCGTGAAGAATTTTGTTGGTATTTTGATGGGGATTGCATTGAATCTATAGATTGCTTTTTGTAGAATTGCCCTTTTGACTATGTTGATCCTCCCAATCATAAGCATGGGAGATCCTTCCATTTTCTGGTATCCTCTTCAATTTCTTTCTTCAAAGCCTTAAATTCTTTTCAAACAGATCTTTAACTTCCTTGATTATAGTTATCCCCAAATATGTTATGCTATTTGTGGCTATCATGAAAGGTGATGTCTCTCTAATTTCTCTCTCTGCTTCTTTGTTCTTTGTGTATAGGAGGGCAACTAATTTTTTTGGAGTTGATCTTGTATCCTGCCACATTGCTAAAGGTAATCAGCTGTAGGAGTCCTTTGGTAGAGTTTTTGGGGTCGCTTATGTACACTATTATTACATGTGCAAATAGTGTAAGTTTAATTTCTTCCTTTCCAATTTGAATCCCCTTAATCTCCTTATGCTGTCTTATTGCTATTGCTGAAACTTCAAGCACTATATTGAAGAGGTATGGAGAAAGTGGACAGCCTTTTCTTGTTCCTGATTTTAGTGGGATGGCTTTGAGTTTCTCTTCATTTAATTTAATGTTTGCTGTTGATTTGCTGTATATTGCTTTTATTATATTTAGGAATGAACCCTGTACCTTTATCAGAAAGGGGTGTTGAATTTTGACAAATGCTTTTTTCAGCATCTAATGAAATGATCACATGCTTTTTTTTTCCTTCAGTTTATTTACATGAAGTATTGTGTTGAAAGATTATTGTATGTTGAACCAGTCCTGCCTCTCTGGGATGAAGCCTACTTGATCATAATATATATTTTTTGGATGTGTTCTTGGATTTGCTTTGCCAGTATTTTATTGTGCTTCCTCCCATGTGGTTACCAAGATCCCAACACTCTTCTAATAATAATACCACTGAGGCTTTGCCTTGAATCTCATGAGGGTAAATATTCCCCAATATTATAGACCTTCCTTAAATTTCATCATAATATCCTCAACATAGTCATTTCTATTATCAGAGGTGATTTTTATAAGTAATTTATGTTGACTCTGTGGTGCATATACTTTAATTTTGCGAAAAGAGAAGCCTGTTAGCGCATATTTCACAAAACATAAATACAGATAGCAGTATGTGAAATCAGTAGATGTAAAACAGAAAGAAGCACTGAATTCTGTCTGCACCTGTTCCTGCACTGCCTCATGTGTGCTCTGTGCCCCCTGCTGTTTCTAGGCTTTTTTGCGGGAGGTTTGTGTCAGGGTTCACAGTGAAATATTCTCACTGTGTCTCTAGCACAGTAATAAATGGCGGTGTCTTCAACTCTTAAGCTGTTCATTTGCAGGTGCAGGATACTTTTGGAATCATCTCTTGAGATAGTGAATCTGCCTTTCACAGACTCTCCATAGTGTGTTTCATAATTATTAGGTTTGTGTTTAATTACACCAACCCAACTCTAAGCCCTTCCCTGGTGCCTGGCGGACCCAGTTCATCCAGTGGTTACTGAATGTGAATCCAGAGGCTGCACAGGAGAGTTTTAGGGACCCTCCAGGCTGTACCAAGCCTCCTCCAGTCTCTACCAGCTGCACATCACACTGAACACCTGGAAACAGAGAGAATCTTGTCAGAAAACTATAACAAATGTCCTTTGTCACTATCACTTATATTTGCCCAAAACTTAGCATCTCCCTTTATCTATACATTACCTTTGAAAATTGCAAAAAGGAAAATCCAGCTCAGTCTCAAGTCCATCTTAGATGTTCAGGGCTGACCACAACATGGGAGGATTTCTGAGTGTAGACCTGGGTGCCTCTGTCAGAACTGTAGGGTCATGGCTAGTTTTCATAAGCAGAAGAGAAAAATATTTGCATATCTTCATGTTATAAGAGGAAGTGAGTTATATGCAATGTAGGGAAGACAGTTTTTGGTTCAGATGTCTGAAGTAAGCACTTAACTAGCATTTATAGGGTCAAATTATCACTTATTGGGTTAGGGACATAGCTCAGTTTGTAGAGGATCTTATCCATGCCTGGGAACACCTTTGTTCATTCCCATCCCTGCAGGATAGGTCAGGAGAATCATAGGTTTAGGTTGATAATTGTCTATATGAAATGGTGTATTGAAAAAAAAAGAAAAAAGGAACAAAAAAGAAGAGTTGCTTGGTATGAAGTTTTGACTTTGTATTTTAATATAAGTTATCAGTCGTACTTAATTATTCATTATATTTGTAAACTCCTTAACTGCCTTTGTGTGAATAACAATCTGTTGTATAGTAAGTATATCATGCTGAAATCTTTGAGACTGATTACTCCCTAAAATGAAAGAACTATTATATACATTTAAGTGTTATCTGAGATTACTTTTGTACTATCATAAAAACATATCTTAAATATGTTTTTCATTAAGTTCCTCCACGTCTAACATTTCAAACCAACCTCAGGGACCTGGTCTTCCCCCATCACAAAGCTATTCCCAGTCCTTTGATGATCTCTTAAAAAACCCCAGGGGACAGATTTTATTCCATGCCACATCTTTCTACTCCCTGGTACCTCAAATATTTGCCTTTTTCACACAATCAGCTGCGTCTACTCATTCACACTCAACAATCCACCTGGGTCCTTAGAGACTTGCCTGAGATTAACCACCAGGTAGTCCAGCTTCTTATTCTTCCACAGTATACTTTCTTCCTGAGACAGTCTCCTACATGCCATCATATCATTTTTGGCATTTCTCCCATCTTAGGAAATCTTCACCATGTTCAAGTTTCTTTGTACTGTTGGGTAGAAATTTTTCATCTTTAGTTGGGCCTCTTTTCTTCAAAGTTCTTGCTTCTTAGTGCTCACAGGCAGGTTTGTTTTTTCAGAGGTTTTATTCCCTATTCCTTCTATAGCAGAATCGTAGTATTTATTTTTCTCTTGCATTCTCAAACATTCATTTTCCTTACCCTCAAATAAAAGTTCTAACACCATCATTAATAAAGTTTTTGCCTTTTAGATTCAGGTGGAAAAAACAATTTCCAAAGAACAAGTGACCGTGTGCTGCCAAGTAAAGTTGATATATCCTCAATGAAAACCCTACACCTAAGATTCAGGAGGTGTCATGAAGATGGGACAGAAAGATTGTAATATCTGCAGGAGGAGGATTTTGCTATGAGATCATGTTTTCTACACATGACAGGGGTGTTGAACCCATAAAGTATTGAAAATATCTGTGTCTAAAGTAGATTTCTTAGGCATAAAATTTTGATAATCTCTATGATCCCACCCTCTAAAGGAACAACTATAGGTTATCAATATCTGCTGAGAGTAAGAAAATAAGGTTTCTTCAAGAAGAAGTTCTTTGAAAGGTAATTGAATCCCAAGTGACTACATTAGACTCATGTTTATATATGTAAATATGATGAAGCTCAATATGTTAAACATAAACAGAAAAAGAGATGGAGACAGTGACAAAAGAGTGAAACTGCTAAAGGTTAACTTAAGTAGAAGAATTAATGAATTTTTGAAGTAGTGAATTTTGGATATGAGAAAATAAATGAGAGGGAATAATGATGTGTACAGAAATTAGATGAAGAAATTAACAAAAATTATTTTAATTAAAATTATATAAGTAACAATGAAATCTCTCACACACTACTTGTTGGCTAGTGAGATTTGCTTAGTGAAATCACTGAATGGGAAATTATGAGAATCTAGGATTAGGTTTATAAACCAGAGTTGCAGGGCCAGGACTGGGCTGGTTTCATTAACACTGGGAGGCTTTGTTTTCATTTCCTGCTGAAGTATAATGAGTTTTGCAGTGGAAATATTAGATATATAAATGACCATAGAAAGGGAAAGAGGCAAACTGAGTAGAGAATGAATTAAGAATTATCTAATATTTATTATATATTTGTGATACAATTCAAACTCATGTTTTAATATGTTTTTGACCAGAGATAGCACTCCACCTTATTTGCTATACTGAGGACATTATATTGCACTATTGCCAATTTTAGAAGAATTAGCAAAATTTTACAAGTGCAGAACCCAGGTATGAAGTTGAAGAAAGAATGTTTAGGTGTTTAGGTTACTGTTGATTCATGCAAAATGAGTGGTATGTGAAACCCAGTGCTGAAATCAATGATATTTAAAGTCTATAAAATATTAATTTTCCATAAATAACTGCTAAAATTTGTATTTTAGATTGTATTTATTGGTAGTCTGGTGCTGGCTGTGTAAAATTTAGAAATCCTGTACATGAGGTCACAAATTTTAAACGTGCATAAATCTCAAGGTTAGATCATTAAAAATCAATCTTAATTAAAGAACTATAAATATTTTCTGAGATTATTCTTTGACCCATAATAAAAACACACTGAATACTTGTGTTTGCCCCTTAGCTCCTCCAGAGCTAGCTTCCTCTACAATGCAGACAAAATTATCCCCCATCAAAAACACACTCTCAGTTCTCTCTAACTTTACTAAGTTAGCTGGTATTTATACTTAATTTCATGCTAACTTCTCTTGTCACACAGATCCTCATGGACATGCCTATCTCTCTTCTTTAGTCAGATCGACCCTTTCTCACAAAACAAGACCCACCTATTCCTTTAAACACCCACCAACTTACATGAACCACCTCATAGTCCAGTTCCTCTATTTCCCCTATTGTACTCTTTTCCTATGATATCTTTCTTCTTTCCATAATGATATCTTTGCTCCTTCTTGCAAGTTAGGCAATCAGCAATATGGTCTTGCTTCTTCGAACTGATGAGTAGTCATTGATATTGCCTCCCAATAGCCTTCAGCTCCTCTAGATTCTTGCTTCCATGTGCTTACAGATGTCTTTGCTTTTTACAGAATCTTTAATGATAAAATTTCTTCTCCTCATGATCTCCACTGTACCTATTTATCCAAAAGTCTTCTGACTATAGAGTTAACAGAGCTTACCAAAAGTAGAAAATCCAGACTTAGAGAGATACAAAAAAATAAAATTCAGGGGTGTTTTGATCCTTGGATAGTGTCAATTCATTTAAACAGTAGTCCTTGATACCAGTTGAATGAAAGAAAATATGTCTCAACCTTCTCAAAAACCAGTCCCCTACTGAAAATTGTTCATAACAACACTGTAAAAATAAAGATGATTTGAAC
The DNA here is from genome assembly GCF_982192425.1 of Myodes glareolus. NCBI lineage: Eukaryota > Metazoa > Chordata > Mammalia > Rodentia > Cricetidae > Myodes > Myodes glareolus. The sequence continues at coordinate 9,037,248 of NC_142036.1, read as the reverse complement.
AAAAGGAATTGCTCAATAAATAATACCAAATTTAATATTCCTAGTCCAAAAGGGAATCATAATTGAAAACACCACCATAATTGAAAACAATATTAAAAATTACAATGGAAATGTATACTCTGAAAAAATGAATACCCTGGAACAAATAGAAATTCTGAGTTCTTATCATCTACTAAACCTAATCCTCAAAGATATGAAGAATGTTAAAGACCCATTATCAATGAATTGGTATTGTTATTAAAAGCTTCATCTTTAAGAAAATACCAGGAGCAGAGAAAGTCATTTTTGACTTGTCTTAGTTTCAAGGAAGACTTAATAACACTTCTTCTTAATTACTGTAAGATATAAAGTTACTGAACACTTCCAAATTCACTTGCTAATTCCTGTATTATCTTGCTACCAAAACAGGGTGATGGAACTACAAAAATAATGAATGCTTTTCTTGATAAATATAGATTCAAAATTCTTTTTTTTGGAGAAACATGTTTAATGTTATTTCTAGTTAAGGTTTGGAAGTATTTTAGGTAGATGTATGGTTTGGAGACAAAAGTAGAAATATTTGGAATAGTAGACAAAATATTTGTCCTATTAAACCTTGAAATTTAGTTATACCTTGGGAGGCACACTGAAACAATTTCTAAGTTATAGGATGCCCATTTTTTCTTCTTTAAAGTTACTGGTTTGAATCCTAAATAGCATTTCAGATCTAACACATTCAGTTTACCCCAAAGTATGAATATCTGCCTTCCTTTTCTTCCTGACTCATTCGAGTCAGTCTCTTACTCACACTCTCATCACCACACTGGCTTTCCACAAATCTGGAAGGGACCTGAGAGAGAATTAATTCCTCCATCATGTTTTTTCATTAGGAGAAAAGCAGAGCCCCATGGGAGAAATGACTTGCCTAAAAGTAGACTTCAGTTGGCGGTGGCCAGGATCCCACTTTGCAATTTCGACTCTCTCAGAGCCATTGCAGCCTGTCCAGTTTTCCTCTTACAACTCCTGTGTACTCTTGACAAAGAGATTGTCTGTAGATGCTGCCAGGCACAGGATGTTTTCCTATCCAGAATCTCATAATTGTGAATCAAATTCAGTAATGTTTTATGGAGTTTCAATAATACAAACAAGTGGACACCTTCAAATGCAAGGTTGGTTCAAACTACATTTTTTCTATCAGTAACATATCCTACACAAGTTACTACAAAAGTTGAAATAAAATAATTATTTCAAGTGATAATGAAAGGTCACTTAACAAAGTTAACAAACTTTTATAAAATATGTTCCGGAGTTTTTAGAAATAGAATCTATGTATCTAAAAATAAAAGCTACATCGAAGAAACCTATAGACAAACTGAGAGCATTTTCTTTAAAATCAGGAACAGAAGAAGGATATTCAAATTTTCTTTCTCCATTTGGTATAGTGCTTAAACTCTTAGTTATAGTTTTGGCAAGAAAAAAGTCACGGAATGTATCAGAATATGAAGGAAATAAGTCAAATTATCCAAATTTTCAGATGACATGATGATTTACTTACAAGATCCAGAAGTATCTAATAGAAAACTGTTGGATATAATGAATACAGCAAAGTTTCAGAATACAAGTACTTGTGCACAAACAAATGCAAAATAAATTGCCAAATCACCATATCCTCTCCACCACTGTGTTACTGATTGCATAGTAATGAACTCCAATGACAATTGCATGAATGATTTTCCAGGTAACAATACAAAAGAATGACTATGTCTTTGTTTGTTGAACCCAAAGATTATATTAATATTCCTCAAAACAACAACATCATCAAAACAACATCAAAAAGTGCTGAATGAAATAAGAAACAAATCCAAGCTATAAAAATGACAAAGAAATACTGAAGAAAACAAACTCAAATGATGCTGGAAATAAACATAATATCAGTTCAAACATCAAAAAGACACTCAGCGTAATGATTCAATAATAGAATGAATCATATAAAACAGAATCAAAAACTGAAAATATTTAAAAGATAAAGCATCATTTAGTAAAGGACAATGAGAAACTTTTAAATGTGTATGAATACAACATGGGAATGCTTTAACACAGCATGAAGAGAACAAAATAAGCTTTTAGCAATGGGTAAAATCATTGAGAAAAACATAGCAAAAGCATAGAGAATAATGATCATCAGAAAACATAGAAAAATGGGAAATATAGAAAGAGTTACCTCAAGTCCCTAATAATCACCACACTGTTAACTGATCAAGGGCCTATGGGATCAGTGGCAGTCAGAAACACTGATCGTGCAAAACAGAAAAACAAACAGTGTTATTATCTTCTAGAACACACTTGTCCTTTTTGCAGGTATCTTATCCCTTTGTGAGCACAGAATTTTTCCTTGTCCACCACTGAGGAGATTAGAAGACTATTTCCTGGGATTATAGTAATTTGTCCCTGGAGATTAGAAGAATATTTGAGTTTTTACTCTTACAGTCTGGGATTGCCAAGATTTTAGGTTCCCTTGAATATTTCAGAAAGTCTTCTAGTAATTTTCTCTTAATCTCACATAGATTGCAAGTCATGATAGAATATCATTTCCCATGTCTTACATTAAATACATTATTTAATATGAGATAGTGCTACTGATAACCAGATTTTATTAAATAAAATGAAAAGAAGATAATTGTTTTATTAACTAAAAAGGTTACCTTATTGCTTGAAAATACACAAAAACATTAAATTTATTATTTCTTCCTTCAATCTCTAAAAGTACGTAGATCACATATACTTTTAGGCGACACTATGATTTAGAAAGCACCTATGGATGATAACTTTGCCATGGTAGCTCTTAAATACTTGGTATCAAAGAGAAATAAAATATTTGTTTTATCTTGGCAGGAGGGAAGGTACAAGCTTTCATTTGGAAGAAAATACTCTGTAGCACAACTATTCGCAGAATTCCCTTCTCAGTGATTCAGGTGTTCAAGACCCTTTCTTAATATCTCTTCCACATGCAATCTGCAGTTTTTCCACACTTCAAAATTTCTTCTCCAGCAGGTATCAGACATTTCTCTGAATCACATTCTTACAGACACTTGATGGATGCCTTCCCACTACCTTAGAGAGTCCTTTCAATTAGGTAACTTCAAACTGAGTGTTTGTCTGCCTTCTGGTTAGTCTCTACTATACAGTTGAAGTATATAAGAGGGTGCTTTTTAAGGTCGCTGATACCTTGTGCAGCATTTCAAACTCAACCATAACCTTGCATAATCTCTTACATAATATTGTGCCAGGGGTTCATGCAAGCCACAATGTATTCCCCACATGATGTCATACATATTAAGCACATGACATTCATATGTGTAAAAAGGATGGAATCTCTGCTACTGGAATATGAGATATAATTGTTCTGAGCTAATGACATTTGTTACTGACATCAAACTCTTGATATTATCAATAATTATAGTATTCATTCAATATAAAATGCTGTTTATAATAAATATTAACAAAAATGAACTGAGAAAGGTGATGCTGTAACAGTAGAGGTTTTTGTTTTGTAAATGCTAAAGATTGTAGTACAAGATATTGGGATTGGAATAGAATCATATACTGAAACCATAAAATAATGCATGATATAATAACTCTCCCCAGTTAACATGTACATACTTTGAACCAATATATGAGTTCTCCAAAAATATAATAATAGCATCTTTAACAAAATTACAGCAATTATATCTATGGGGAAACTGGGCAACAAAAAACAGCCTGTCCCTCACTTTACTCCAGGACCCAGGGCTTGCTTCAAATCTGTCTAAACACTAAGGTCCCTGAGCATGAAATCCCACTAATTCTTGAGCAGGAAGTTCTACCAATCCCTGATCTTAGTTCAAAACCATGCTACAAAAATAAACCAACCCCAAGCCACACTAGACAGCTCCTCTCAAGTAACCCTATTTAAGATCTGTACACTGTTCAGTGTGCTGCTATTTCTCACCCCAGAAGCAGCTACCTCCCATGATTCTTTCTTCCCAGAATGTCTCTTGAATGATGTTTGCTATGTGTTGTGACATTTTCCCAGGAGCAGAGTCTAGCTGTAACAACTTTATCTGGAGATGGATTGAACAGACCTATAGCACTTTTGTGGGAGAAATTTTTCCCTAGAAGAGCAATGGGGTATAATTGAAAGACTTCTTGCGACTAGTGCAGAGCCTTAAGAGGTTCCCAGGGAACCATTTCCTATTTATCAGGAGGAAATCTCAATCCTGAATATCTATGCCCCAAATATAAAAGCACCCACATGTGTAAAAGAAATATTACTAGAACTCAAAGCATACATCAAACCCCACATTCTAATAGTGAGTGATTTCAACACTCCTCTCTCACCAATGGACAGGTCAAACAGACAGAAACTTAACAGATAAATATGAAAACTATCTGATGTAATGAACCAAATGGACTTAACAGACATCTCTAGAACATTCCCCCAAACAGAAAAGAATATACCTTCTTCTCAGCATCTCATGGGACCTTCTCAAAAATTGATCACATAATTGGTAGCAAAACAAACATCCATAGATACAAAGAAATAGTAATAACCACCTGTGTTGTATCGGATCACCATGGAATAAAGTTAGAATTCAACAACAATTCTAACCCCAGGAAGCCTACAATCTCATGGAAACTGAACAGTCAACTACTGAACCATCCCTGGGTCAAAGAAGAAATAAATAAAGAAATTAAAGTCTTCCTTGAATTCAACAAAAATGAAAACACAACATACCCAAACCTATGGGACACTATGAAAGCAGTGCTAAGAGGAAAGTTCATAGCACTAAGTGCCACATAAAGAAAACAGAGAAAGCAAACATTAGATACTTAACAGCACACCTGAAAGCTCTGGGGAAAAAAGTAGCAGATTTACCCTGAAGGAGTAGAAGACTTGAAATAATCAAATTGATGGCTGAAATCAACAAAATAGAAACACAGAAAACAATCCAAAGAATCAATGAAACAAAAAGCTGGCTCCTAGAGAAAATCAACAAGATTGACAGAGTTATTACATGTGCATTTGTAAACTTTTCCCTGGTATAGAGCTGAAAGCTGCTAGCCCTTCAGTGATTTCAGGAATTTCCACGGCTCCTGACTGCCAGGATATCTTTTCATCTGAACAGTAGTGCTTATGATACTTATGCGACAGTACATTATAATAAAATATCTTTTGCATTCTAAAAATCTTAAACAATTGCAGGCCTTCTCAGGGAGATTAAAAAATACACTTTTGAAGTAACATATGACTGCAATAATTGCTGTTTACTTATCCTTATCCTTAATCAATTTTATTTATTTATTTATTTATTTATTTATTTATTTGACAAGATAAAATATTTATTTGCTGACTCACTTAGAAATTCTGTACATTGACCTTAATCCAGTCTCAGAAAAGCCCTAAGGGAGTCATTAACTTCAAAATTAATTATAATCCATAAGCATGGTAACATCAGAATCTAAGAGTCTGGAAGAAAGCCATCCTATAACAGAAATCTGAGATTTATATTCTCAGGCAAACTAATTATCGATTCTCTGCAAATCAATTTCTTTATGTATAAATGGATAATCATGGATCACCAAAGCTTCTGACTGCCAGTGTGAATAATCTTAGGCATCTGGGTATATTTTAAATTCTGTATAACATAGAGAAGGCAGGAGAAGTGAATTGGGACATAAAAAGGCAGAATACCACAACTAATTAGGATTCCATTTAGCTGAGATAAATCAGACACAAATGTAGTATGTGATTCCACAAACGTATTGTTTTAAAAAGTATTCCAATTGATTACCTCAGGGACAAAACAAAAATTTCTACATTTAAAATCGTTATCAAAGCTACAAATTAAACTAGAAGAAAAAATGACTAAAATTGGTTTTCCTCCTCCTCACTCTTTTACTTCTTCTTCTCTAACCCATGGTGGTCCTCAATTTACTATGCAGTAGAAATAGCCTGGAACTTCTAATCCTCTTCCTCCACCGTTTAAATGGGAAGAACATAGGTATGGGCTATTTTGCCTTGTTCCCACAGTGATAAGGATCAAACACAGGTTTCATTCATGCTAAGCAAGAATTCTCCCAACTAAATAACATTCCCAGGCCTGGATTAGTCTTAAGAATCAGCATTTTTAGCTTTGTACATCAATTTACTTATCAACTAACTCAAAATTATTAGACCTAGAATATGCCATGCAGATACCAAATGACATGATTCTGATTCCATCCAGCCTGTTAAAATTCTGTGTTAATGTCACTAAGATAATAATGTAGCAGTCAATATTCCTTGACACTTATTTCAATATAATCAAGTCTTTTATACAAACACAATGCACATTTAAGATCCTTTCATTTGCTCTTCAGTGCTTCTGACAAAAAAATATTATGTTCTATATGTGTTGTGATAGTCATTAATAAACTCAAATATAAGTTTGAAAAAATCTTATGAATGAATATGAATAATTTTTGAAGAAATAATAAAGATATAACTTCATAAAAGGTAATGACTGTCATACTAGTTATTATTTGAGTCATTTGGAGTCAGTAACAAGGAATCACCTGTACAATTGTTTTAGAGATTTCTTTAAATATCCCCCATTCCTTCCCACGGCATGTTTTCTGTGCTTTTAAATAAATACAGGTAACATCCCTAATACACACATGAATATTCTCTCTCTCTCTCTTACACACACACACACACACACACACACACACAAAGAGGAGAAAGAGAGATATAGAAATAGAGATGGAGATATGGAGACAGATATTCAGACTCATAAAACAGAAAGATAGTTGTATTATTCTGAAAATGAGAGTGAAGTAGAGAATTCAAATTTGGCCTTGCTCTTGGTTAGATAACATGAAGGGGAAGTCTTTGACTACTTTTCTCAATGTGATATGAAAGATATATTGCTGAATATGCATTTATTATTAATGTGTTTGAATATACATATCTTAGAATCTTGTGTGAAGAAGCACTAATGAAATATGTCTACTCAATTTGTGACCTTAGTTTGAAATAGTAGATGTATTAGTAAGACATTTTGGAGTGCTCAGTGTTAGTCAAGGTTAGACTAAACTAATAAGAGGCATTATCCTTTGTGGAGAATATTAATTTTGGTCATCCCTGCATCAAAGCAGTGAGATTCTGGATATTTTCTAAAGACTCCTCCCTCATCTCTCTGGGTTGTCAAGAGTTTCCAAGGCAAAGGGAAATTTAGACATCTCAGGTTGAAGCACCAATAGCAGATCTGTGCCCAAAAGACAGCCTTCTTTTATTTCCTTGTTTCTTTTTTCTGTAAATAGTTCTGTTTGGTCCTCTTTTAACTTGCAATACAAGGAATAAGCAGTGCTTTTTGTAATCACACTACAGTTCTGTCTTCTCACATTGGCTCTCAAATAAAGCTCATTGTTAGGATTCTCTGACCCTAAAGCTCCTGCACATGTACAGTAGATACAAAGCTTTCTTTAATAAATTGGAGCCAAAATGTCTTTAAGATTGACACCAACAATGGACTATTACTAAGAACTAAACATGAAATAATTTTTTAAATTTATTTATTTATTAAAAGTTTCCACCTCCTCCCTTCCTCTCATTTCACTCTCACTCTCCCCACTTCCCTCCCCCTCCCTATCCAGTCATTAGAGAAGTCAGGGTGCCCTGCCCTGTGGGAAGTCCAAGGAACTCCCTCCTCCATCCAGGACTAGGCTCCCTATAAGTCAGTACATGCAGTAGAATCAAAACCCAGTGCCATTATTATTGGCTTTTCATTCAGCCTTCATTATCAGCCACATTCAGAGAGACATATCTAATCACATGCTTGTTCAGTCCCCATCCAACTGGCCTTGGTGAGCTCCCATTAGATCTGTCAAGCCATCTCAGTGGGTGGCCGCACCCCTCACAGTCCTGGCTTCCTTGTTCATGTTCTCCTTCCTTCTGCTCTTCATCTGGGCCTTGGGAGCTCAGTCCAATGCTCCAATGTGGGTCTCTGTCTCTATCTCCATCTATCACCAGATGAAGGTTCTATGGTGATATGTAAGATATTCATCAGTATGGCTATGGGATAAGGCCAGTTCAGGCACCCTGTCCTCTTCTGCCTAAGTCTCTGGTTGGCATCATCTCCTTGGACAACTGGGAACCCCTTTATAGCCAACCATGAAATTCTTACAATGGAAATCATTTAGAATCTTGGTGTGGAGGAAATCAGTGACCAACTGATTTGCTCTAAAAGACCTATTAAACTAATAGGTTTAATATAACCTATTACTAATACTAATCATTTCTTCCTTTGGTATTTAAACAGTCTCACCAAATAAAAAGAAAATCGAAAAAAAATGTGTCTTTTCATTAAATATCTTGCATATTCTCTGCATAATTTCCTGTCATATGTTAATTTATTACGTGATTCACATTCACTGTAACATTTTAAAAAGCTACTAAGGGACAAATATTAAATATTCAATAATATTAAATATTAAAGAAGAAAAACAAAATCCTGCCTTTGAAAACTCCACATTCACCATGAGATAACGATCTCAGATAGTGTTACAGATAGGGGCTGAGAGTATTTTTACTACAGGAGTAATAGATACATGGTAAATATGTATGAAAGAATACCTTTGGACTGGCAAGCACTTAGGCAAGTAAATCTCACCTCCCATCAGTTTAGTGTGTGGCTTCAGTACATTATCAGCAAATGTCTGTCCTGTGTTGTTTATAATCAATTGCACGGATTCCTATAAGCATTACTTATCCCCAAATTATAGGCCAAGTAAACTTCCAAACAATTGCCCAGTAATTTGCCAGCCCTCATGTGGTTAACAGCCTAAGCAGGAGAGTTACCTTCAGGTAAGCTGTACCAGTACTCATTGAATCCACTGGAATCTGCAAGTTATTACATCTATTCCATCCCCAAACTTGCCTATACTCCTGAAACCTTGGTAGAACTTTGAAACACAGCTTGCTGCAATACAGAGAGGATTAAGAATTGAGTGACCAGGCTTGTGACAGGACACACCACTCTCTCTGACATCCATAGTGGGGCAAAATGCCTGGTTCTTCCCTGACTGCCTCAAGTTCTCTAGCCAGCAGAAGAGTTTCCTTCAGGCAAACTTCCTCAATACCCTCCCCATCCACTGGGCTCCCCCTAGCTACAAGTCCCATCCAGCCCTCAAAGTCACTTACTGTCCTGAAACCTGAATTTAACACTGAAACATAGCTTGCAACTATACCGAGAGTACCAAGAGAAGGGTTGAATGATGAGAGGACCAAGAGAGCACAGCCAGGAAAGAAGACAAGGGGGCAGGCTAATAGAGACTTCAGTGTTCCTGCAACACAGAAATTGGAAGTACATAGCAGACCAAAACAATTCCCAAAAACTCAGACAGGAAGTTCAAAGATTGGACCAAGATTCAAAGACAGCAACAATTGTAGGAAGAGATGGATAGTCACCAATGCAAAAATTCATACAACAACCTAAAAAGCAACATGGTAATACCAAATACAATGATCACACAAAAGGAAAACTTGATCATTCTAACCTATAAAAAGCAGAAGGAAACAATTTAAAATGTAATTTCATGAAGTTGATGGAAACTTTTAAAGAGAAAAAATCCATTAAGAAATGAAGGAAAAGATAAACAAAATATAATCAGAAAAAATATTAAATCTCTCAAAAAACAAACAAAAAAACCAACAGATGAAGCAAACAAATCAAGACTTGAAGACAGAATTAGAGGCAATAAAGAAAACACAAACATAGGGAATTCTAGAAATGGAAAATCTGGCTAAATGAACAGGAACAGCAGATGCAAGTATAACCAATAAAGTACAAGAGACAGAAAATTCTTAGATGTTGAAGACACTATAGAGGAAATCAATTCATTAGTCAAAAAAAATGATAAATCCAAAAATTCTTAATACAAACCATCCAGGAGATCTGGGACACCGTGAAAAGACCAAACCAAACAATAATAGAGATAGAAGAAGAACTTCAGCTAAAAGAAACAGAAAATACATTCAACTAAATCAGAGAAAAAACTTTCCCAAACTAAAGAAGGATATCTCTATGAAGGGAGAAGAAGATTACAGAACATCAAATACAATGAATCAAAAAAATTTTCCCTCACTATATAATAATCAAAATGCAAAACATACATAATGAAGATAGAATATTCAGAGCTGCCAAGGAAAAAAGGTCGAGTAACTTATAAAGGTAGACTTATCAGAATTACACCCGATTCCCAATAGAAACCATGAAAGCCAGAAAGTAATGGGCACATGTGCTGCAGACACTAAAAGACCATGGATGCAGGCCCAGACTACTATATCCACCAAAGTTTTTATCACTGTCAATGGAGAAAACAAGTTATTCCATGAAAAACAACATATTTAATCAATACGTATTCAAAAACACAGACCTACAGAAAGTATTAGAAGTAAAAGCCTAACCCAAGGAAGCTAACTGCACCCAAAAAATTACAGGCAACAGATAACCTCTAACCAGCAAAACACAAAGAAGTAAAACACACAACTAGTACCACCAAAAATTAATAATAATTAACAAACATTGATTATCAATATCTGCTCACATCAACAGATTCAATCCATATATAAAAAGACACAGGCTAAGACAGTGGATATGAAAAACAGATCTAGACTTTTACTGTGTAGAAGAAACACACCTCAACCTCAAAGATAAACATTATATCAGAAAAATGTTTATAATCAAGTAGACCAAAGAAACAAGTGGGTGTAGCTATCCTAATATCTAACAAAATTGATTTCACATAAAAATCAATCAGCAGAGATGGGAAAGGACACTTTATATTAATAAGAGGAAAAATCCACCAAGAAGAAATCTCAATCTTAAACATTTATGCCCCTAATAAAAGAATATCCACATATGTAAAAGAAACATTACTAAAGCTTAAATCACACACCAAACCCCACACAGTCATAGTAGGAGACTTCAAAACTCTACTCTCTCCATTGGACAGGTCAAACAGACATAAATTTAACAGAGAAATAAGAGAAATAGCGTGTCATGAAACAAACGGACTTAACACACACCTATAGAACATTCCACCCAAACACAAAAGAATGTACTTTCCTCTCAGCACCTCAAAGAAATTTCTCTAAAATAGGCCACATACTTGATAGCAAAGCAAACCTCCACAGGTACAAAAAAATGGAATAACTCCCTTTATCTTATCGGATCACCACAGCTTATACCTAGAATTTAACAGTCTTCTCAGAAATCTTACAAACTCATGAAAATAAAACAATCAACCATTGAACCATCCATGAGTCAATAAAGACTTAATGAAAGAAATTAAAGACTTCCTAGAATTCAATAAAAATTAAGGCACAATGTACCCAAACCTATGGGAAACTATGAAATCAGTGCTACGAGGTAAGTACATGGCCCAAAGTGCACATGTAATGAACATGGAGAAAACTCAGACCAGTGACTTAAAAGCACACCTGGAAGTTCTAGAACAAAGAGAAGTAGAATCACTCAGGATGAGGAGAAGACAAGAAATAATCAAACTGCACATCCTCTCCAGCATAGGCTATCATTGGTGTTTTTGAGTTTAGCTATTCTGACAGATGTAAGATGTTATCTCAAAGTGGTTTTGATTTGCATTTCCCTGATCGCTAAGGAGGTTGAGCATGACCTCAAGTGTCTTTTGGCCACTCAAATTTCTTCTGTTGAGAATTCTCTGTTCAGATCAGTAGCCCATTTTTAATTGGGTTAATTAGAGATTCAGTGTCTAGTTTCTTGAGTTCTTTGTATATTTTGGAGATCAGACCTTTGTCTAATGAGGGGTTGGTGAAGATCTTCTCCCAGTTGGAAGGTAGCCTTTTAGTCTTACTAACAGTGTCCTTTGCTTTAGAGAAGCTTCTCAGTTTCAGGAGGTACCATTTATTCATTGATTCTCTTATTGTCTGTGCTACTGGGGTTCTACCTAGGAAGTAGTCTCCTGTGCCTATGTCCTGTAGACTACTTCCCATTTTCTCTTCTATCAGGTTCAAAGTGGTCAGATTAACATTGAGGTCTTTAATCCATTTGGATTTGAGTTTTGTGCATGGTGATAGATATGGATCTATTTTCATTCTTCTACATGTTGACATCAGTTATGCCAGCACCATTTGTTAAAGATGCTATCCTTCTTCCATTGTATACTTTTAGCTCCCTTGTCAAAAATCAGGTATTCAGAGGTTTGTGGGTTAATATCCGGGTCTTCTATTCGATTCCATAGGTCTACTTCTCTGTTCTTATGCCAATACCAAGCTGTTTTCAATACTGTAGCTCTGTAATAGAGTTTGAAGTCAGGGATGGTTATACCTCCAGAAGTTCCATTATTATATAGGATTGTTTTGGCTATCCTGGGTTTTTTGTTTTTCCATATAAAGTTGATTATTGTTCTCTCAAGGTCTGTGAAGAATTTTGATGGGATTTTGATGGGGATTGCATTGAATCTATAGATTACTTTTTGTCGAATTGCCATTTTAACTATGTTGATCCTCCCAATCCAAGAGCAAGGGAGATCTTTCCATTGTCTGGTATCCTCCTCAATTTCTTTCTTCAAAGACTTAAAGGTCTACAAGAGTCTGTTCCAGGACAGGCTCCAAAGCTAAAGAGAAACCCTGTCTCAAAACAAAACAAAAAAAATAAGTACATAAAATAAAAAAATAAACCCTTTATATGAACCACAGAGACAGAGTTTTTAAAATGTTTTCAATCCAAGTAAGTTGAATCTATTGATACAAAAATCACAGTGATATTAAGGGACAACTCTACTGGGAATTCACACATTCAAACCAAATTTAAGGGTTTGACCCCATTGTAGTTATAAAGTGTTTGAAGTTTAAATTGTCCCAATAAACTTCTTATTGATAGAATTGTTAAACAAATATAAATATCCACTTTATGAATACTTAAAGTTTTTTCCGGAGTTTCTCACATAACTCTGTAGCTGTTTACAGTTTCCTGGGTAAGTATTTGAGCATGATCTTCTGGATTCATTTTATATATTTCCTGTCGTAGGCCTGAAATTAAAACCTGCTCTGAGAAAAAAAAATAATCAAACTGACGCATGAAATCAATAAAATAGAAAAAAGGAAACAATACAAAATAGAAATGAGACAAATAGCTGGTAATTTGAAAAAATAAACAAGATAGCCAAACCCTGATCCAAACTAATCAAAAGGCAGAGAAAAAACATCCAAATTAAAAAAAAAATCATGAATGAAAAGCAGTACAAAACAACAGACACTGAGGAAATTCAGAGACTAATTAGGCCATGATATAAAAACATGTACTCCACAAAATTAGAAAATGAAAAAAAGAAATGGACAATTTTCTGAATAGATACCACATACCAAAATTAAATCAAGACATGAAAAACAATTTAAACAAACATATAAACTGCAAGAAAGTAGAAGTCAACACAAACCTCCCCATACCACAATATTTCAGTGTAGAATTATACAAGAGCTTCAAAGAAGAGGTTATACCTATACTCCTCAATGGGTTCCACGAAATCAAAATAGAGGAAAAAGTGAGAGTCTCATTTTATGAGATTACTCTGATACTGAAACAACAAGTCTCAACCAAGAAAAAGAATTACAGACCAATCTCACTCATGAACATAGAAGCAACAATACTCAATAAAATACTGGCAAACCAAATACAAAAACACATCAAAGTATATCTTCCTTCATGATCAGGTTTGATTCATTCCATAGTTGTAGAGATGGTTCAACATATGAAGATCTAGCAATATAATCCATCATATAAATAAACTGTAAAAATAAATATGATTATTTCATTAGGTGTTGAATAAACATTCAGCAAAATCCAACAACTTATCATGATAATGGTCTTGGAGAGATCAGAGACAAAAGAAACATATCTAAACATAATAAGAATGATATACAACAATCTGACAGCCAACATCAAATTAAGTGGAGAGAAATTCAAAGTGATTTCACTAATATAAGGAAAAAGACAAGGCTACCCACTCTCTTCAATTTTTCAACATAGTTCTTGAAGTTCTGATTAGAGGAATATGACAACAACAGGAGATCAGAGGATTCACATTGGAAAGGCAGAAGTCAAATTTTCATTATTTGCAGATGGTTTAATGGTATATATTAGTGAACCCAAAAACCCTACCAGGGAGCTCCTACAACTGATAAATACCTTCAGCCATGTGGAATGGTACAAAACCAACAGAAAGAAAAAGAGAAAAACAAAAAAGAGTAGCCCTCTATATACAAATGATAAAGAAGCTGAGAAAAAACTCAACAAAACTTTACCACTTCAGAATAGTCCCATATAACATAAAATATAATGATGTAACAGTAACTAAAGAAGTTAAATATGTGCCTGACCTAATGGGAGCTTACCAACTCCAACTGGACTGGGAATGAATGAGCATGAAATCAAAGTAGTTTCTCTGAATGGGTCTGACAGTTAGGGCAGACTGAGAGGCCAGTGACAATGTCATTGGGATTTGTCTCTGTGGCATGTGCTAGCTTTTTGTTATGCTATTCTCTTTGGATATACACCTGCCCAACCTGTTTGTAGTGGAGAGGGCCATGGACTTTCCATAGATCAGGGTGCCTTGCCCTCTCTTAAAATTGGATGGGTTAGAGAAGGCATGTGGAGGGAGTGGGAGGAGGGGAGGAAGTGGAAATTTGGATTGGTATTTTTTAAAATAATAAAATAAAGTAATAATTAAAAAAACTTTATGTATTTGAAGAAATAAATTGAAGAAGATATCAGAAAATGGAAAGATCTCCTATGCTCTTTGGATAGGTAGGAAAAACATAATAAAATTAACAGTCTTACTAAAAGCAATCTATAGATACAATTCCATCCTCATCAAAATCTCAACAAATTTCTTCACAGATGTTGAAAGAACAATAAACAACTTCATATGCAAAAACAGAAATTCCAGGATAGCCAAAACAATCTTGTACATATATGAATACCTGTTGGCTTCAATATCCCTTACACCAAGCTCTATTAAGGAGCTATAGTAATTAAAACAGCTTGGTATTGACATAAAAACAAAGAGGTTGACCAATGGAATTGAATCAAAGACACAAATATTAATTCACACACAAATGAACACCTGATTTTTGAAAAAGAAAATAAAATTATATGATGAAAAAAAGAAAGCATCTTCAACAAATGGTGCTGGCATAACTGGATATCAACCTATAGAAAAATGAAAATACATCCATTCTATTTCCATTCACAAAACTCATGTCCAAATGGATTAAACACCTCAATATAAATCCTACCACACTAAACCTTATAGAAAAGAAAGTGAGAATTGGCCTTCAGTACTTGGGCACAACAGACCACTTCCTAAATAAAACCCCAGCAGCACAGGCACTGAGAGCAACAATAAATAAATGGGACCTCCTGAAACTTAGAAGCTTCTGTAAAGCAAAGAAAACAGTCAACAATACAAAATGGCATCCTACCAAATGGGCAAAATCGTCATGAACCCCACGTCAGACAGTGGACTGATCTCCAAAATACATTAAGAACTCAAGACATTAGACATCAAAATTCCAAATTATACAATAAAACAATGGGGTGCAAAACTAAACAGAAGAATCTCAGATGCTGAAAGACATTTAATGAAATGTTCAACCTCATTGGCTATATATATTTAAATAAAGAAGAGGCAAGTCAATGGAAGAGGTCACTGATAAAGATCTTGTAAAGTTATGTTGTAGCCTAGAGAAGGTCCAGAACCAGCATCACTTCATTCTCTGATGTCCTTTTGAAAACTTGATAAATTCCTTATAGGATTGTGAAGTGACAAAGGAACACTCAAATGATTATGTCTATGTAAGTCTCCAGGCTAATATTCTCTGTTATTTAAATCAAAGGCAGCTTCCTGCTCCTTCAGGGTTTCTAACATGCTCAGGATGTGGTTGTAACACTGTGGTCTGGCACAGTAATAAACCGCAGAGTCCTCATATGTCAGGCTGCTAAGTTCCATATAGGCTGTGCTGGAGGATTTGTCTGCAGTCAATATGGTCTTGCCCTGGAACTTCTGTGCATAGCCAGTACCACCATTACTAGGAATAATATATCCAATCCACTCTAGGCCCTCTCCAGATCTCTGCTTCATCCAGTTAATATTATAGTCAGTGAAAGTGTAGCCAGAAGCCTTGCAGGACATCTTCACTGAAGACCCCGGGCTCTTAAGCTCAGTCCCAGACTGCTGTAGCAGGACCTGGGACTGGACACCTGCGGAGAAAAAATTGAATAAATGTCATTGTTACCAGAGTGTATAGACCATCTTTACTTCTGGGACTGGAGAGCCGCTTACATATAGATGCAGCCGCCAGGAAGATGATCCAGGTCCATTCCATGGTGAGGACTTCTGTGCTCAGTGACTGCAAAGAGCACACTGTGATAATCTGTTGTGTGTGGACACCTTTGTACTTACAATCACAGATTCACATTGTTTGCATATTCATGAGGCATGGTATTTAACTAGTCCAGCTAGTTCAGGCAAAAGGATGCTGAGGTACAAGTCCTCATCCTGTCTGAGGTGCTAGCCATTACTGACAGCTGTGGTGAATCTATGGTTAATAGAAAAGACTTAATCATTCAACTTAAAAATTAAATCCCAACGTGAGACATTTAAAACTTTTCCTGAAAATATTGATTTCTAGGTGGTGGTGGCAAAAAGGATAATTGTGAATGGAAGTTAAAGAACTCTCAATTTAGGATAATTTGTAATCTTTTTAAATGTACAAGGAATTAATATTTGATTTTGCAGAAGTTTTCTGGTATATGTTCCTGGGAATGTTTTCTTTAAATTCTTTTATCTTATATCTACTTATTTGCTTTCTGTGAAGAGAAGGAATGGTTGTTGAATTGAGAATTAGTAATGTGGGAAGGATCTGAAAATAGGCACAAAAACTGTGATCAGAAGAAAATATTGTATAAAAAACTACGTTTTTCAAATTCAAAAATAAATAAGTAATTTTTACTAGTATAAATGAAAAAATGAAAAAGTAAATCAATGTTTAACAAAGAATTTTTACTATGTTTGAAAATTGGAGATTTTATGTAAAAACTGTATCAGGTATTGTTCAACTAATAGAGTTTAAGAAAGGAGCCCACAAATGCTAGGGAGATCACTCCACTCCTCATCTCATTTCTGTCTTGTTGATTATTGGCTCCATTTTGCCCCCTGCTGGTCCTGAGCTCCCCTGCAATTTGGTATGGCATGATTTACTCTAAAGTTTCACAGTCTCTCTTACATAATAACATAGTCATGTTACTTCAGTGCTCATAGAGATCAGCTCTTGTTTTCTTGGAGATACTGAAGGGATGTGCCACAGACTGTACCACTATTGTTATATATATTTTGTTTAATGCCATAATATCTCCTCATGGCAACCAAATCCATATCCACAGTATCCACTAGCACTACTGATTCACTGCAAAAAATTCCTGCATGCCAAATCACAGTGGACAAGAAAAATAAGCATCTTCTTTTTGCTAGACTCCTCATATTTTGCAGGGAATCATATAGTTGGCCTAGACTAATTACCTTGTGAGGCACTTGTCAGAGGTTTCCAGGTTAGAGTCCTTGGTTCCTGGGACACTGTGTTTTTCAGTTCTTGATAAAAATAAGTGACTTCCTGAGGCAGTGAAGTTTACAGGCCACCTCTGTTTTTTTTATAATTCCTGTAAGTCCATGAAAGATATGGAAGCTTGAGAGAACAATTGGTATTAGACATTGATATTTTATACCCAAACATTCAAATATGATAATATGCTGTTAAATACCATTTCAACAATCACAACAACTGCTATTATAATCTTGTTTTGATAGGAATATAAATATCTGATTTTTCACCATATAATTGTCACATTGTCAGTCTTGCTGAGTTCCCTTTATCCTGGTCTAGTTAAAATTCAATTCTCATTGATTAAAAAATGGACATTTTAGCTTGTTAAGAAAGTAATGCTGTTTAAAAGGTTTATATAAATTGGACTAATGTGGTTTTTTGAAGAATCGTTTGTCCATATCCTCGAAAAACAGCTTATTTCAAGCTCATTAAATACTGCTCATATATTTACCCCCTTTCTTCAGCATACCTGGGAGATATTTAGAAATTAATTCACAGACTCTTGATGTCCATAGTGTGACTAACCTGCAGGTTCACTGTTGTAATTGCTGGTCATTAGCAGTCATCTCTGATGACCCACACTCTGGCATTAGGGAACAGACAATAGATCTCTTGGTTTTTGTGTTAAAACTATGCTTTCGACTGAGTTATTTTTCTCTAGATATCAGTAATTCCATATTCTATAGTTGGTTTCTTCTCAAAATTTTCTTCATAGGTAACAAAAATATTCTCTAAAATGGTTCAGATCAGAACCTGTAGATTCTCTTTTTTTACATATATATATATATATATATATATATATATATGAAATCTGCAATCCTTAATATTAAAACAACAGCAAACTTTGCTTCTACCATTGATGCTTCTCTAACTCACAGGTAAAACTTTCAAGTTTCCCTATCTTTAACTGCAATAAGGAGTTAGATTTTAATAAGCATGGAAACAATATTAACAAGAAAATATCCATAAAAAGCAGAAAACTCTGAATAAGAATTTTTGTCAATGTAATGCAGTTAGAACAGAGACTGGAGATGACAGGACCTGGTGTGTATACTGTCATCTCTCAGACTTTTTGACAAGCTGAGGGTATAAGAAACACCTTCAAACGAACAATTGCATGAAACATTGAGGAATAAAGTAATCTTTAGAAGGATGCAAATTCCAATATGCATTTGTGAAAATATTAATTGTTTCCACCCTATTAGGACATTCAAGCAGTGGAAGCTATAAACAGTAGACATCTTATTTGCCTCTCCTATTAGCTCAATCTTTCTTCCCAATCCTTAGTTTGTCTGTCCAGACTTTACTTCATGCCTGGCTACTGACCAATCTTCTTTTTTATTAAAAGAAGAGCAACACATTTTTACAATATACAGTATTATTCCACAGCATTAAAAAGGTACAGATCAGAACCACATAATTCCACAAACTGTGAAATTCTATACAATACAAACTTAGAAGCTATACTGTATATGCAAAGGAACTGTAGGTTAAAATAAGAGATATATAAATAAACAAATAAATAAAATTTCAAAAAAAACACATGATATAAAGGGACTAGGAGCCTCCAAAATGGTTTTTAATTTGATATCTGATGACTATTTTTTGCAGGTCATACAAATTATTCTTAATAAAGCTGGTTTCCTCAGTTAGACTCCCTCACCGAGAAGTATTCTATTCATTTGCTGGGGGTTATCTACTGGAGATAGCATATATGTTAGGAATGAGCAAATATGTCATCTTCCCCACTCAGCTAAAAGACGCAATCTTGCGCTTATCCATGCAGGCTGTGTGTATGTTTCCTCAGTCTTTCTGAATTTATTTGTGCAACTATACTAACCATCTAAAGGGCCTTTTATTTTTGGTGCTTCTATCACTCCTGACATTCATACTCTTTTCACATCTTATTCAGTGTTTTCTAAGCCTTGATAAGATGTCATGAAGTCATATAAAATGGTGCTAATTGTCTATGGTTTCTCCATCTCAGAATATTATCTAACTGTGGACCTCTGTATGTGTTCATATCTGCTGGAGGAGGTAGCTTCACTGATTATGTCTGGGAGTGGCAATAATCTTTGAGTGTAGCAGAATATCATTTGGAGTAGTGTTATTGCAATCATATTTTGATAAAACAACAATAATTATTTTTCTCCTATTTTCCTTGACTATCTAGTCTCAGATTTCTGGTTACTCAAATAATGTAGAATAGGATTTCTATTTCTTGAATGGGACTAAATTAAATAAGATATTGTTAGTTACTGCCAAAAGTTTCTTCCAGCTTTGGCATACAATATCTTACAGGCAAGATACCATTATAAATCAAAGGAGTTGTTGATTATGTTGATATTAAATTTCTTTCTTCTACTGCATTATGTTTCCACACTACTATTCAAATGTCCCTTACTTTTATCTCTCTTTCCTCTTATTCTTTACTTTCATTTTTCTCAAATTGCAGTTTTGATCCTCTCTTCCAGCTATCCCTCCAAACATCCACAGTTGCATACTATTTCCTGTTCCTACTGGATATATATCCTCTCCAACTCAATATCTTAACACTTAAAGGTCTTTTGAACCCATGTTTTCAATTCTGGCTGTGAATAATTTATTCTTGACAGCAGGCTCAAGAATAAAAACAGGAAATTAATGAAGTCTATATCAAATAAATTCACACATTTTTCTCATAGACTAGGTATCATCACTTTCATCTGCAATTAGAAATTGTAAAACAACTCTTTTGTTAGAAATATAACTGTATATCATGTTTGCTTGTTGAATCTGCCTTGAGAGATCCAATAAGTTTAACAAGAAGGGGCACGACCTGAATGGGTGTAACAAATAGTGCTAATCCCAATGGTGAGAAAAAGGCCACTACCTCAATTTGACTCAGGTTTTAAGTAAGCATAATTTTTATGCTTACTTTCAAGAGTAATTTTTAAGAGTAATTTCAATTTGGGCTTCTTTCAAGAGTTGACCAGTGGCTGTCTCCTAAATTTGTTTAAATAGAGCAACACCGAATCCATCAATTGGTCCCCTTTTAAAGACTAGAATACAAGTAGTTTTAGAAAATGGAGACAGTAAGTCTATAAAAAAATCTCAGAAAACATTATATGGTCAACAACCATGTAATTAAAAGGTTACAGGGATATCTCAGACTATGATTGTATACAGGATGGCTACAGATTTTTTTTAGTTAGTCTTGTATGCTATATAATTACTGAAGGTGTTTAAGAGTTTTAGAAGTTCCTTGGTAGAAATTTTTGTGTAACTTGTGTAAACTATCATATCATCAGCAAATAGGCAGAGTTTGACATCTTCTTTTCCAACTTGAATCCTCTAGATCTCTTTTTGTGGTCTTATTGATCTAGCTGGAACCTCAAGTACTATATTGAATAGATATAATGAGAGTGGACAACCCTATAATGTTCCTGATTTCAATGGCATCACTAATGGGCCAAACGGTTTATAACTAATGTAGACTTCTGTGTGATTCTTTGGAACTTAACTGCTGCAGTATTAGGCAAGACAGAAAACCTCAGTCTAAACAGAATGATGCCCATGTGGATAACTGCATCCACATAACACCTGAGAGAGGTTAGGAAGTCATTTTACACAGAAAAAATAGAGTTAACTATGATTTATTGATAGTAGCACGTTTTTGGATTGGCTCTACTTGATAGAGGCAAACACTTTAGGGAGGTTGAAGGGGGAGGGGAGAGGCAGGTAGGGAAGCAGAGAAAAATGTAGAGTTCAATAAAAATCAATAAATAGAAACTCACTTTATAAAAAATCATACATTAATAAAAAAAGAGAGGCTTCCTTACTCAGAATTGGCTACAGAACCATGCAGTTCATTTAAGAGGTCCTCTCACAATATACTTAAATGGTGTTGACGAAAAGTTGACTGCATGCTTTTTGGTAGTGTCAGGGACCTTGAAACACCAAAGAGCTGTGGCAAAAAAAATGTGACTTTGGCCACTATTGTCACCATGAAGCTAGAATCTCAGGAAGCTAAAAATGGGCTGGATCTAGTCATCAAAGCCACACCTTTAATCCTACACATATTGCTTAAAAAATTAAAGACTCATGTGGTAAGAAAAAAAGAGAGAGATATAAAGAAAAGATAAATTCAAAGACAAAGAAAACACCTAAATTGTCTTTGGCTTCTCAGACAGCCTTCATTGCCAGCCACATTCAGAGTGTCCAGTTTGATCACATGTTCCATCACTCGCAGGCCAGCTGGCCTTGGTGAGCTCCCATTAGATCAGTCACACTGTCTCAGTGGGTGGACGCACCCCTCGTGGTCCTAACGTCCTTTTTCATGTTCTCCCTCCTTCTGCTCCTCATTTGGACCTTGGGAGCTAAGTCCAGTGCTCCCATGTGGATCTCTGTCTCTATCTCCATCCATCGCCAGATGAAGGTTCTATGGTGATATGCAAGATATTCATCAGTGTGGCTATGGGACAAGGCCAGTTCAGGCACCCTCTCCTCTGCTGCCCAAGGTACAATCTGGGGACCTCTCCTTGGACCTGAGAACCCCTCTAGAGTCAAGTCTCTTGCAAACCCTAAAATGGCTCCCTTAATTAAGATATTTACTTCCCTGCTCCCAAATCCACCCTTCCTCCATCCCGCCCATTCCCTTAACCCAAGCTCTCCCAAGTCCTCCCCTTCTCCCTTCTCTCTACGCATCTCCCCTTAGATCCACCCTCAACACCCCCGTGCACCCAAGTTTTGCCTGGAAATCTTGTCTACTTCCAATATCTAGGAGGATTACTATATAATTTTCTTTAGGTTCAACTTCTTATTTAGCTTCTCTAGAATCACGAATTATAGACTCAAAACCTTTAATTATGATTAGAATCCACTTATGAGTGAGTACATACCATATTCCTCTTTTGGGGTCTGGGTTAGCTCAATCAGTAAATCATTTTCTATTTTCATCCATTTGCATGCAAAATTCAAGATGTCATTGTTTTTTTTTAAAACTCAGCTGTAAAATTAATAACAACTGTCCCAAAAGCAATAGGCTTAACTTTATAAAGAGAAATTCTTGGATTCTTCCTCGAATCATCCATGATGCTCCGATAACCAGAGCCCATACATTTTATTCTGATACTAATAAATCAGGGAAGGCAGGTTACAAATTAGAAGAATTGAGTAAGGTGGAAAAAAGTCCTTATGATTCTGTCCGGAAGGCAGAATTATATGCCATCCTTATGGTGCTAAGGGATTTTAAAGAGGTACTGACTCACAATATGCAGAGTTATCTTGCATATTGAAACTGCTGAATTTATACCAGATGATACAGAGCTGACTTCATTGTTTATCTAGGTACAAGAAATGATCAGGAATAGGCTCTGCCCTATTTATATAACACACATCCGATCCCATATGGATCTGCCATGTCCTCTAGCACAAGGTAATGCAGACATTGATCAATTATTGATTTGAAGTGTGATACAGGTTTCTGAATTTCATAAAAGCAGTCACATCAATAGCAAAGGCTTGAAGAAAGAGTTCTCTATTACATGGCAGCAAGCTAAGGAGATTGTAAAGAAATGCCCTACTTGCTCTTTCTAAAACCAAACACCACTGCCTGCAGGTACTAATCCAAAGGGTACCCAAAGGAATGAAATACGGCAGGTGGATGTGTTCCACTTTGCAGAATTTGGCAAATTAAACTATGTACACCACACCATTGACAGGTATTCAGGTTTTCAATGGGCAACTGCTTTATGCTCAGAAAAAGCTGATTCAGTAATCACTCATTTATTAGATGTTATGGCAATCGTGGGTATAACTGCACAAATAAAAACAGATAATGGTCCAGATTATGTCTCTAGGATAATGAAATGGTTTTTGCTTATTACAATATTAAGCATATTATAGGCATATCATATAATCTTACAAGTCAAGCAGTTATATAAAGAAAGTTATAGAAAGTTATCAAACTATAAAGGATATGTTCAACAAACAAAGAGGGGTGAAACCCCCAGAAATAGGTTACATAATGCTTTATTAAACTTGAATTTTCTCAACACTAATGAGAAGGGAAGAACAGCTGCAGAAAGACATTGGATAATGGAAACGTCTCCTGAATTAAATCAACCAATTTATTTCAAGGATGTGCTGACCTCACAATGGAAGCCAGGAGATGTGCTGCGTTGGGTGTTGCTCTTGTCTCCACAGGGAAGAAAAATTGTGAATACCAACAAAATTAATAAAGGTTCAGTTTGAAGAGGAGAAGCCTCTTGGAAAGGATAAATAACAACACATTCACAGGGATAATAATCACACCAAAGATAAGAAAAACATATAGGTTAGTGGCAGGGTTCTTTTCTTATCTCCACAGGAAAACACTCACCTTTCAAGAATTTAAGAGACCCTGGATATTTGAATACTGATGGATGAAAACTACTTACAACCCAATATGTATCAGCAAGAAAACTGAATAGGTTCAGTAAGCACAATTATTATGTGCATATTTTAATATATGTTTTTATTAGCAAATATATAGAGCTGATTTTGAAGTTGGACTCTGGCTCAGTTCCTCTCCAATTCCAAGCCTGTTGATAAGAGATATCTCAGAGTTTCTGTCTCATGTCAGGAGCCATGATATGGGTCATAATAATATTAATGATAATTGATAAACTTTCTGTCTTTCCTCATATCTGTTTCTGTCTTTACTACACTTTTCATTGAATATATATGTCTGTATATGTCTTTGTAGATAATGTTTAACTTTCCTGTAACAAACAATAAATTTTCCTGCAGTAATCTTTATAGTTTCCCGGATGAAGATGTGACCCCACAACATCAACTCCACCTGGTTACATGTGGAGTCATGATGTTTATAGCGCTACAATTAGGCCTGTTTTTTGGTACCAGCTGCATGAGACAGTTTCAAATGGTGCACATTTTTGACAACAATTTGGCCGGACCTCCTCAGAATGCTCAAAGAATATTTGCAATTTTCTCAGACCAAATATTGATCTTGGAATTTTACCATCATTTCCTTTCACAGGACCCCCCTAAGAAGAATGTCGCCCCCATGAAATCTGGAAACAATCTTAGAGGATGATGTCCCCTCTCCCAACAGAGTTTGCCCTCGGGTTTAGGGACATCATTTAGGGGTTGGTTATAATTGGTATAGGGTTGAGGGGATAGGGGAGTTCTTTTATAGGTTCAGAGATGTTTATTTTTTTAAAAAGGGGGATTAATTGGTGATGGAATAATATTGGTATTTTTGAGTTACTGTTTTTAGAAAATTATATTGGCGTTGATTTTTGTATATTGATATATTGAATATTGTATGTGAGTATGCTTCTACCTCTGTTTAAAACTTTTGTTATGTATTGATATATATATATATATAGTATTTATATATATACATATATTTACCATATTGCAGTGTATATTTCTGTCTCTGATTAAGATATTTATATATTATTTGTGTAATGATATACATTGTTTACATTTGAAGGTCATTGTCCTCATTTATTGCACAGTTGTTTATTCTCTTAGTCTTCAAGTTAGACAAATAGATATTGAGAATTATAAATCAACAGTCATATATGTTTGTCATATTTAAATTTAGGCTAATCAGGTTCTTTAGATACATAGAGATTATATTTAGTATAGATAGTATAATGTTCAGTCTCTTTGAAGTGCTGTGAAAAATGGTCTTTAATCTAACCTAGAGTTCCATGCTAATGAGAAGCAAACACTCCTGGCAACACTGCTCTACTCCTGAGAGAACGTTGGGCACCAAAGACACTCCACTTGGAGCTTATCTTCTTTTTGGCAGAACTGGCCTTTGGGCAAAGAAAAACCCATACTCGACCACTGACAGAGTTACATAGTATCCATGAATGGATAAAACAGGATTGTCTTATCCTGTCAAGACAGGGTAAGATAGTTCTAAAATGTTCCTTGCCTTTGAAAGTGGCATGCCATTTAGGCCTTAGGCAAGGTTCGTTGCCTCAACATTGCAAATGAGATCTCGGGTGATTGCCCGGGTAGCCAGTTGTCTCTGTCATTTGTTGCACAATTCGGAAGTTTCTCACTTGTACTTCCTGGCTGCTTAAATAAAATTATTTCCCTTCTCAAATCTTTGATGGAGTTGAAGATTAGATGGTAGTAGTTACGCTCTACATTATTTAGACTCCTTAGCCATATGTTTCTTGCTTAATATTGTTTGTTGTTTTTAATTTTATATTTGGTATCTGTTCCTACTGTATATAGTTGTATTAGGTTTAGTTCATTCTTGTTTAGACAAAGAGGAAGATGAAGGGAAACTTCAGCCAATCACATTCTGCTTAGGGTGTGTTCCCCAGGGGCCACACAAAACAAATAAAAGATCCCTGTGCACTTGCCTCTCCCTCTCTCTTGCCCCCTGCGTTCCCAGATTTCTGGAACCTTGATTTTGTAAGTTTTCCTTTCTTCTGTTTATAAAAGCTAAATCTTTTATATTAAGCTAGTCTGGTTAATTTTTAACTACCGGTCGACCTTGCCCTTCAAATTTTTTTGACAGTGAGACACATCTGTTACTGGCAGCACCAATTAGTTCAAGAGGATGGTGGGCAATGAAAAAACTCTATTTGGAAATTGTTCTGTTTATGGCAAAAGCTAGTCATATGATCAAAAAAATATTACCCTGGCCTTAATTGCTGAAAGTTATTGTCCAAATTGCATAAACAGGATGCAAAAGAAAGTGACTGCTAAGCTTTGCTAAGACAAGTTGGGAGAGCCCTTCAGAATAGAGTGCTTCACAAAAAATCCTGCCGGATATTATAAGCCTGAAGATTGAGCTGAATGCCCCACAGTTACAGAACAACTTTGTTTACAGTCTAAACAACTTGTGGTCCCCATCATTATGTAATATTGTACCATTCTGGGGTCTTTGGTGGAGGTAAATAGAAAGTCTTGGTTATGAAAGGAGATAAATTTGATATGAAAATTTAAATTCATCAAGATAGGATGTATAATAGATTATTTTTTCTAATCATGACAAATACAAATGGATCAGATACTAGTAATGTAATTCTCACATTAAGCAACTGCTATTGTTGCATTTAATTCTCCTTTGTTAACTTTATTTATTTATTTATTTATTTTTGGAGACAAGGTTTCTCTGTAGCTTTGGTGTCTGTCCTGGAACTAGCTCTTGTAGATCAGCCTGGCCTCAAACTCAAAGAGATATATCTTCCTCTGCCTCTTGAGTGCTGGGATTATAGTTGTGCATCTTGGTTAACATTAAAACATTCCTTTTTAATTTGACAAAAAATGGAAAATGCTGTGGATAATGCTGTGGATAAAAGATGGGGTCTTTTAATATAATACAATCACCTGACCATGAGAGCTAGAAAGAAAGAAAAAATTATTAATATTGCAACAGTAAATGACCAGAGAAGTTGAAAGAGACATCCTGGACATGAGTCCTTAGAACTTGGGTCATAAAATACATGTCTAACCTACATTTGAAAAGTAAGAGCCAAAGCTTAAATTTAGCTTTTCCTACCACATAATTATCTTCTTATATTTTACTCTTTAATTTGAAATTTTCTTCTTATCATTTTACAAAAAATTTTTTTCAAAATTTTCACATTTGTATATATGTGTGATTGTGTATGTGTGTTTTAACGTTTTAACATGAGAAACTGTAAATATTCACTTCTTTGGGTTTGTTTGTGATTTTTCTCCAAATATCCACATTCATTGTGAGTCACTTAAACGGTCCAAATGCAGGCATAGGTGTCTATTTATGTTTCTTGTCTACAGTAGCTGCTCTGCAGGCCAATACTTGCCAACACATTCGTGTTGTTTTTCTTTCCACTCTCGGTTTTATGCCTGTAAATATGTAAGATGGATGTATTCCACTTTACAAAATTAGATAAATTAAATATGTACACCACACCATAGACACATATTCAGGTTTTCAATAGGTAACTGCCTTGAGCTCAGAAAAGCCTGATACAGTAATTAAACATTTATTAGAAATTATGGCCATCATGGGTATACCTGCACAAAAAAAGACAATGGTCCAGCATACGTATTTTTTTGCTTATTATAATATAAAGCACCTTACAGGTATACCAAATACTACTACAGGTCAGGCAGTTATAGAAAGGTCAAATTGTACTGTAAGAATATACTGAACGAACAGAAAAGGTTGGAAAATATCCCCAGAAATAGATTGCATAATGCTTTATTAACCTTGGATTTTCTTAAAGATAATGAGAAAGGAACAACAGCAGCAGAAAGGCAATGATAATGGGACAAACTTCTGAGTTGGATCAAGAGCTAATATGAAGTCTAAAACAAATTTTCTTGCTACAAGTTACCCAGTTAGAAAGAAACTCACCAAACAGGCTTCATAGTATATTTCTTACAGTTCCTTTGTTTAAAGGAACTTGTTTTATAATGAGTAATTCAGTAATCAAATATTTATGTTCACTGATAAATAACTGGGTTTGAGAAAAATACAAAGTTTATGCTCTAAGGGTTAAAAAGGGCTTTCAAATATAAAAAGTCTTTTAAGTTTTATAGAAGAAAGCTGGGCATGGTGGAGCATAGCTTTAATCTCTGCACTAGGGAGATAGAGGCAAGTGGAATTTGAGGCCAGCCTAGTCTACAAGGTGATTTACAATACAACGAGGGCTATTAAACAGAGAAACGAGATTATATAAGATTTGAGGATAAAAAAGCTTAAGTTATGATAAAAAGGATTTAAGATACATAAAAATAAAAAAGATTAAAATCTCCTCTCTCTGCTATTGATAATTTGAATTATTGAGGGTTTTGATATTAATCAATAGAACTCTGATTAGGTACTAATCAAAATCTAATAAAAACTGATTTTACAAAGTCTCTGCATATATTCCATCTTTATTTAACTTATCCTCAACAGAATGGCACCCAATACAGGACTGACTACATCCACTGATGTAAAACATGAAAAATGTTGGAAAAGAAATCAAGACACAAAAAGGACAGAGTTAAGCCTGACTTCTTGGTATCTAGCATTTTTTTTAGATGGGCTCTGTTTGCTGGTGGGGAACAGCAGTGCCATGGCTTCTTTAAGAGAAGTCTTACTGACACAGTATAAGAAACAGAAGCTTCCTGGTTCTGGCTGCCAGAATGAACTCTTTCAGGAGGCTGAGCACATAAATGGTGTTTGTGAGCAGTGTGTTACAAACTTCTGACTGATGTGACACAGACCCTTTGCATACCTGGAATTGGAGCAGTGTACATAGCTTACAGAGGCAGTGAACATGACTCCACCATGTTGGGCTGGGAAAAGCCAAAAGGCAAAATAGCCTTAGTCGTAACCATGCCTGCTTAACATTAAAAAAAGAGCACTCTTGTTTAAAAAATAAATACAGATATTCAATATAGCCAGATTCAGAAGAAAAAGACCTATAAATGTGTCACAGGGTAAGATAACTGTACATAGGCTTGAGAGAAGAAGTGTAAAGAGACAATAACAGTAATATAAAATAGTACAGTCATAGATTAAAGGAGTAAAGATAATAAAATAAATAAATATTAAACTTATAAAGTGTAATAGACAATTTTGCATATGATAATTTTGTTTCTCTGTATATATCCCAAGAATTAATATTGATAGGGCTTATGGCATTTCTACGTTTATTTTATTAGCAACTTACTAAGTAATCATTTCACATCTTTTCTGAAGGTTCATGGACAAAGAATCGCCTATGAACTGCTGATAGAATGCCAATATCAGATCAAAAAAACAATTTGTTTTAAGGCCTGTTTGTTGCTTAAATGATTTATTGGATTTGAGTACTAGTAGTGGAGTGATTGGGAAACAGATTTCAAAAATAAACATGCACAGCATTGGGAACCATCAGACCATTGTGTAGATAGAACCCCCTCCATTAACCTTTCAACAACAGAGGGCATCATTGTCTCCTAAGATTTAATAGAAGATGAAATATGTGCTATAGGAACTTCTTCAGCCAGTACCATTTAAGTTACAAGCCCACTTGAATGTGTCTTCTCATACTATAAATGCCAATATACAGCATGCACTCGCTCTCTCTTCTGGCTGCTGGATTCCACTGATGGTCCCCATTTGAGCAGAGGACTAGCATCTGTGAGCCTACCCCTAAATAAATAACCTTTTATTGTGCTCAATTTTGAGCTAATGTGGGATTTCTTTTTATGATTTTTCTTGTTCTGGTGCCCACATTGATCCCAACTCTACACATACTTGGTGGACCAGTCTGAAAGGTCCAAGAGGTCCATGGCCCAAGTCTTCCACTCCAACCTGACTGGCTTTCTTTTACCTACTAAAATTTTTTGTAAATACCCACCAAATTGGAGCTAAGCAGAGTGACATGGAAATTTCTCAGCCTCATGTCCATTACCCCTCCCCACTGCCATGCAGCAACTTGTACAGTTTCTGATTTGTGCTCTCTGCTCAGGAATTCTCGTCTCCTTGATGCATGTATAAAATTGATTCAATTGCATTGATTTGTCAAGCAAAGCATATTTCTCAGTATTTAACTAGGCACCATGGCAGAAAATCAAAGAGGCACAGGACTACTCATGCCACCACTGGTTGCACAGCCACTGGCCAGTAACTCTTTCCCACACAAATACAATGACAAAACATGCTGGAAAATAAAGATATTATACCTAAACAATTTACTGAAATCTTATAATACAGATAACTATTTAATAAATAAATAAATAAATAAATAAATAAACTTGAAAGTAAAAAATGGCAGACATGATTATCATCCAGGTATTTAAGAACCATTTACTTATACTATGGATTGTATTTTGCAAGGCTTGTAAGCTTATTGTGATACATTCATTCATTGGATATTGGGACTCATTTTTCCTCTTTATATTAAATCTTTAAGAAAATATTTAATAACAGAGCCAAGAATGAGGCACTTTTAGAAATAATAAAATCTTAATATACTAATAATAAAAAGCTAGATGACAGGATAAATATCATCAAAAATCAAAAATTACTTGAAAAAATTAAAATGATTGAAAAGTATAGCATTAATTTGACAGACAAAATTCAATCCATGTCAAAGGGTACTGAAATTATCTGAAAGAATTCATATGGTTGAATTTGACAATCAAACTCTATTAAAAATTTTGATATGTTAGCAGATATGTTAGTATCTATCCAGGAAGGCAATATTCATGCTATCCAAACAAAGTCCAAGGAAGAGATATTATCTTTAAAGGAAAAAACCTTATGCCTTGATAGGACATGTGCTGAATGAGGAACAGAGGCTAGGTGCCTCAGTGAAATCACTAGAAATATATACAGGCCAAGAGATTTAGGCTTTACAAAAGACAGTAAAGATTTGAAATGATTGAGAAAATTATTGGAGCTGATGAGCTGGGAAAGAAGGTACAATAACATTATTTAACATTACCAATACATGACAGAGATAACTACCCAGAATTTTAGCTTCCTACCCAGTAATTAATTCTGAAAAATCATTAAATTCTAAATGCCCATAAGTATACAAAGAATGTTGGTGGATAACTATAGAAATGAATGGTCTAAAAGAAAATAAACAGTCAGTAGTGTCTTATAGCTTGCATTCAAAATTTGTTGGGTAGATGGTAAAGACATGGGATTATAGCAATAAGGTTGCCCACCACCACCGGCTTCAATTAGTTCCAGCCATCCTGGATGATGGACCACAACTACTGTGGTAAAGTTATTTTGGGGAAGAGATAAAACTTTTAGAACAACAGGAAAAAATAAAAGGTCTTAAAACTTCCCATAGACAAATTTTTCATAAGGGCACTTCTGTTGATCCACAGGCTCAAGCTCAATGAACATATCTTGTCTCTATGCCACAAAACAGCCTCAAATGGTTTGGACAGGACTCAAGAATAGAAAAATGAAACATGTACCAAGATTAAACAGGGCTGGAGAGAATCCTTCAGTGATTTTTTTTACAAAGATTAACTAAGGCTGTACAAATAGGAGTAAAAGACCCCAAAGCTAGACAAGTAGTTATTGAATCTCTGACTATTGAAAATGCCAACTTAAAATGCAAAATGGTCCTTGTACCTTTAAAGGTTAGACCATCCCAAATAGAAAACATTTTACTAAGTGAGATAAACCAGATCCAAAAAGAGGAATACAATATGTATTCACACATAAATGGATGCTCGGCATAAAGAAAGGACATTGAGCCTATATTTCATGATCCTAGAGAAGCTAAATAAGATGGTTCCCTCTGAAAATAAAACCATATATTTATCCTCATGGATATTGGAAGTAGGAAAGATTGACAAACAAAAGTTGGGAGCAAGGGGTGATGGTGGGTTGGGGAAAAGGGGAGATGAGGAGAGAGAAGGGAGAAGGGGATGATTGAGGAGAGCTTGGGGGAATGGGATGATTGAGTTGGAGGAAGGGTGGATATGGGGGAAGGGAAGAAGATATCTTAACTAAGGGAGACATTTTAGGGTTGGCAAGAAACTTGGTTCTAGAGGGGTTGCCAGGTGTCCAAGGGAATGTCCCCAGATTATTCCTTGAGCTTCTGAGGAGAGGGTACCTGAACTGGCCTTATCCTATAGCCACACCGATGAATATCTTGCATATCACCATAAAACCCTCATCGGGTGATGGATGGAGATAAAGACAGAGACCCACATTGGAGCACTGGACTGAGCTCCCAAGACCCAGATGAAGAGTAGAAAGAGAGAGAACATGAACAAGGAAGTCAGGACTGGGAAGGATGCGTCCACCCACGGAGACGGTGGGACTGATCTAATGGGAGCTTACCAAGGCCAGCTGGACTGGTACTGAATGAGTATGTGATCAAACCAGATTCTCTGAATGTGGCTGACAATGAGGGCTGACTGAAAAATAAATGATAACGACACTGGGTTTTGGTTCTACTGCATGTACTGGCTTTTTGGGAGTCTAGTCTGTTTGAATGCATACCTTCTTAGACCTGGATGGAGGGAGAGCCTTGGACTTTCCACAGGGCAGGGCACCCTGACTTCTCCTAGAACTGGAGAGCAAGGGGGAGATGGAGTTGGGGGGAGTGGGAGGGAAATGGGAGGATTGGAGGAGGTGGAAATTTTTAATAAATAAAGAAGAAGATCAAACCATCCCCAATTGATGAATGAATCCTGCATTCAATGAACATTGAGACATCTGACTATAATACTGAAACTTGGGTAGAAAAAACAATTTCCAAGGCTATAAGTAGATATCAAAATACCAACTTTTGTTTCAATTGTGGTAGAATAGGACATCTGAGAAGGGGCTGTTGACCAAGAATTCCCAGATATAATGTCTCTTATGGTAATGGCAAAAATAACAGTGAGGTATGGCAAAGACAGACATTGAACCAATAAATACAGATCAACAAAAGACACACAAGGCAACCCAATACCATTGGAAAACTCCCTAGGGTGTTTCTCACAGGCCCCCAAGTTCAGAGTGATACAGTCTTTCCCATTCATTGTGGAGAACATGTCTCACCAGGAAAATTAAAAAAAAAATCTAGTGCCTGCTGTAAAATACATATTGTTATAGATGATGGAATAAACATGAATGATTAATCAAAAATTCCAGTAGAAAAGAGGAAACATATATTCTGGCAGACTTCTATAAATGATAAAAGAACAAAATTCAGAGTGCATAAAAATTGCATTGTAATTGTGGGTTTGATAGACACTGGAGCAGAAGGGGGTATCATTATTCCAGAATTTTGGCAATCAAATTAGGTTCTTCAAGAGGAAAATGTTCAATTTCTAGGAATTGAAACCCTATCCAAGTGAAACAAACCATGAAATGGGTTGAATGCATAGGGCCAGGGGAACAGAGAGAAAAGCTGAGGATATAAGTGGCCAATACCGCAGTGTATTTATGACCTGTCGCAGCAATGGAATACCCAGATCAACATTCCTGCAGTCCCAGAAACTCATATTTCTCGGAAGGATATTATAAGGCACTCAAAAATCACCAGCTACTTAAGCTGTTCAAGAACACAAAGCAACTAGCAAACCTTTAGAGGCACCAATGGCATTACCTTTAAAATGGTTAACTGAGAAACCAATATGAGTTAAACAATGGGCTTTAACAAAAGAGAAACTGAAGGCTTTAGAACAGCTGGCACAAGAGCAGCTAGATGATCACTGTATTTAAGAAACAACCAACTCATGCAATTTTCCTCTATTTTTGTCAAAAGAAAATCTGGTAAGCAGAGAATGGTGACAGATCTTTGAGCTATCAACAAGGCAATTGAACCTATAAGCCCTATGATATGGAATTCCTCTTACTTCTCTATTACTGAAAGAATGGCCTCTTACATATTTTGTTTCAAAAAAAAATTGTTTCTTCACTATTCATTTACAAGAAAAGGACAGAGAAAAATTTGCTGACACAGTGGGTACTTATAATAATTATCAGCCTACTAGGAGATATCACTGGACAGTCTTCCCCTAGGGAATGCTCATAAGCCTTGCTCTGTGCTAATACTTTGTAAGACAGCTGTTAGAAAGAATATGTAAACAATTTCCTACATCTATAATTACCATTACATGGATGACATTTTGCTATCTGAATCAAGTGTGGATTCTTTAGAAAGAATGTTTGAAAAAGTACAAATATTTTGCCTATGTGAACAGAATGCAATTTTTTGTCAAATAAACCAAGTAAAAAATTAAAATCTATATGAAAAAAATCTCTCTAAGATAATCAGCTTCTTCAACTAGCAGAAATAGACCTAGCAAATATTATAATGTCTTTTACAACTCTTGAATTTGAAAGACTATGAAAAGACAGTGAACCTTTTTCAAAGTGCTTGTACTAATTTTAGGAAAGATTAATAGCAGTTATTTAAAAAGTGATAGATTTAACATTATAAAGAGAACTACTTGGAGATTTTCTGACATTATACGTAACACACCAGTAAATGGAGCCTATACTTTCTATACTGATGTAAATAAATCTGGAAATACAGGTTACAAATCAGAAGATTAATGTAAGGTGGAATGAAGCCCTTATATTTCTGTTCAAAGGCAGAATTATATCCTATTCTCAAGGTACTATGAGATTTTAAAGAACCTCTCAATATAGTTACTGATTTACAATATGCAGAAAAAAAATTGTCTTGCAAATTGAAACCACTGAATTTATACCAGACGATACAGATATTTTAATATTCATACAAGTACAAGATATAATCAGGAAATGTCTTTCTCCCATATTCATAGCACACATCTGATCCCATAATGCTTTGCACAGTAATGTAGGTGGGCCTTCTGTTATGTGTTATTTTCATTGGTTAATAAAGAGACTGCCTTGGCCCTCTGATAGGAGAGAAAATTAGGTAGGCGGAGTAAACAGAACAGAATGCGGGAAAGAGGGCAATGAGGCAGACTACATGGAGCCAGCCACCAGGTTAGACATGCTGAATCTTTCCAGGTAAGCCACCACCTCATGGTGCTACACAGATTATTAGAAATGGGTTAATCAAGATGTGAGAGTTAGCCAGTAACTAACTCTCTAGAGGTAATGGGACAGGCAGTGTTTAAATGTATACAGTTTGTGTGTTGTTACTTCCAGGGCTAAGCTAGCCATGTGGTAGCCAGGCGGGATGAAAAGCAGGCCTGCCCTAAGTGCCTCACTACAGATGGCAAGGGCTTTAAAAAAAGGGATAGAGAGTTTAACACAGCTTTTTGTTGTTTGCTAGGACATGCTGTAGAGAGATTTCCTGTTTCAGCAATAGCGGCAGAAAAAAAGCTGTGTCATTTTAAAATGCAGCTTCCTGGGCTATGCCACAGATGCAAACTCTGTCTTTAAAGCATTTCAGTGGCTTTTATGGGACTGGATGTTTGTTTGCCCACTCTGGGTCAGGAGCAAAGTAGCTGAGACCATGTTCGTGGCTCGGTTCTTCCTGCCTGAGTAGGCAGCTGGATCAGGTCTACTAGAAAGTGGCAGTTTTTAAATACCAGTTTCTGGGCTGTGCTGCCATCATTTCTCTGTCTGGCTCCTGCAGAAGACAGAGCTCCTGAATGGAACATTTGGAGTAAAGTGCTATGATTTGTTTGATGGCAACTAGACTCACTGTGTGCCTAAAAGGGGGTCATTGTGTGCTGTGGCTCAGAGGCAAGAGTGGCTGTGCCATGTTGGGCTGGGTGGGGCAAGCAGGCAGTACCTCTTTTTGACCTAGGAATATCACAGCTTAGATTATTAAGTGCTTAGTGATTTAAAACTGCAAGCAAAAATGCTCCTACATCGTAAAAATTTACAGATTCAAAATAGGACAGATTCAGACATAGAAGACCTCTATATGGGTCACAGTGTTGGATGAGTATATGTAGGCTTGGGAGAGAGAAGAAAAAATATAGAAAATAAAGTTAAGGCCTTAAAAAGGGGTAAAGTCTTTAAAAAGAGAGAGTATAGATATTTATGGATTAAAAGAAATAAATAAAAATAAGCCACATAAAAATGGAAAAATCATAGAGAGTCTGGACTATGTATATTGTGTTTTCTATAAATTTTTTTGACTGTGAAGGAGCTAAATACAAAGAGACATTTCATTGTATGGGCTGCTATGCTGATCCAACATGTATGTTCTAAAGGTATCATGACTTTCAAATTTGGGTCTAAGGATATGATGCTTTGGAGAGGGTCTTCTTTTGTTTTCACAGAGGATGAGACTCTGTGGATTGTTTCTATCCCAATATGGTATGATAGACCATGTACTCCTGAAAGGTTGCTGTGAACACCCTTAAGAACTTACTTCACTCAACTGCCAACTGAGATGAACCTGGCAAACAGGTTTACCATGAAAGACCTGATTAACAGTGCCCCTATACAGCAGGAAGAAGTTTGGAGAGAAATAACTATGCCCATATTCCCAAATATTGCTTATAAATGTTCTTTTACATTTAAAAGGGGATATGATATAGATATGAATAATTTGCATTGGTATGGATTTTAAGGTCAATTCTGTTATAGGTATACATATTTCTGATATGGATTAAGGTATTGTGATTGTGTAGTGCATTTAAAAATAATGTATAATTAGGAACTATAGGTTGTCAATGGATAATCATCAATAATAGTCAAGCTTGTAGTCATGTTAGTTAGATTTTCTGGATATATAGAAATTTATTTCAGTTAGGCATTCTTCATGTGTTTCAAAAACTACAGAATATGGCATTTAGTGTTTTAATAACTTAGGCCTTTTTATGACAAGGAGACACGTTTGCTCCTGACAGCAACAATCTACTTCAAGAGGAAGATAGGCATTGAAGAGGCTCCTTATGGAGTTTGACAGCCATTTGGCAAGAAACTGTTCTTACCCGACCTGATGCATAAACTGGACACAAAGAACCTGCAGAGAGAGGATTGCTAAACTTGCCTAAGGGCGAGATGATCTTTCGGGGTTCCTGATTAATGAAAGAGTCTGCAAGACATTCTGCAGGACACAGCAGATAGTGACTGAACTGCCTTTGAAATTTCCTGCTTCATGGAAATGTCTGCTGGATTCTATTGGCCTGAAGGCTGAAGATGAATGCCCCAACAGTACAGAGGAACTCTGGGTGACTGTACAGTAAGATGTCTCTGTCATTTCTAGAGATTGAAAGTTTTTTTATTTCTTGTTGCTTAGGTAATATTATATCCTTCTGGAGTCTTTGATAGAGTTGAAGAATGTTTGGTTATAGATAGAGTTTTCCTTAGTTTTGATAAAAGATAAAGTAGATATAAATGTTGTAACTGTAATTCTTACTTGATAACTGTTTTGTTATATGTAATTTTACTATGTTAAAGTGAAAACTTTTCTTTTTTGTTTAAATAGAAAAAGGGGCAATGATGTAGGTGGGCCTTCTGTTATGTGTTATTTTCATTGGTTAATAAAGAGACTGCCTTGGCCCTCTGATAGGAGAGAAAATTAGGTAGGCGGAGTAAACAGAACAGAATGCGGGGAAGAGGGAAATGAGGCAGACTACATGGAGCCAGCCACCAGGTCAGACATGCTGAATCTTTCCCGGTAAGCCACCACCTCGTGGTGCTACACAGATTATTAGAAATGGATTATTCAAGATGTGAGAGTTAGCCAGTAACTAACTCTCTAGAGATAATGGGCCAGGCAATGTTTAAATGAATACAATTTGTGTGTTGTTATTTCCAGGGCTAAGCTTGCCATGCCAGAGCCAGGCAGGATGAAAAGCAGGCCTGCCTGCTGCTCCTCGCTACAGCACAGGTTAATACAAAAATTGATCAATTATTGATTAAAATGTACTGAAGGCCATGGAATTTCATAAGAATCAACATGTCAATAGCAAAAATTTTTAAAAAAAAGTGCTTTCTATTACATGACAACATGCTAAGGAGATTATAACCAGATATCTTACTTGCTCATTCTTTAACCAAACTCCACTACCTGCAGAGTGTAACTCAAAGTGTACTCAAAAGAATAAAATCTGGCAGATGGATATGTTCCACTTTGCAGATTTCAGATAATTTAAATATATATTTACATCATTAACACTTATTCAGATTTTCACTGAGTAACTGCTCAGTAACTGCTTTAAGCTCAGGAAAGCAGATTCAGCAACCACACATTTATTAGAAATTATGGCTTTCAGGGGTATACCTGCACAAATAAAGATAATGTAGTTTTCTTCTATGTCTCTAAGAAAATTAAGTAGATTTTTTTGCTCATTATAATATAAAGCATATTAAAGGTATACCAAACCATTCCACAGGTAAGGGAGTCATAGAAAGATCAAATTGACCTATAAAGGATATATTAAACAAGCAGAAAGGGAAGGAAAATACCTTCAGAAATAAATTACATAATGCTTTAAAGCTAATAAGAAAGGAACAACAGCAGCAGAGAGACATTGGAAAATAGAAAAATCTTCCAAATTATATCAGCTGGTATACTTCATGGATGTGCTGAACTCACATTGGAAAGCAGGGAGATGTGCTACATTGGTGATGGGGTTTAGTGCTTGTTTCCATAGGAGAAGAAAAGTTACATATACCATCAAATTCTATAAAGATTCAGTTTGGAAAATAGAAACCTCTAGAGAAAGAGAACCCTGAGCCTTCAACCATATACCAACTATAATCAGCACCTAATTGATGTCTCTAACCCTGAGGACAAACTTTGTTGAGAGAGGTTATGTTACCTTCTAGAATTATTTCAAGCTGTAATGGGGGCATAGTTCTTTCCATGGGATTCTGTGAAAGTAAAATGATGTTTAAGTTTAAAGATTACTTTCTAGTATAATTGCAGATAGTTTCTGAGTTTTCAGTAGGGTTGCTCCTCTGAGAATCCTATTTGGAGTTCTGTCCAGAATGTTGTAAA
Source organism: Myodes glareolus (assembly GCF_982192425.1). Taxonomy (NCBI): domain Eukaryota; kingdom Metazoa; phylum Chordata; class Mammalia; order Rodentia; family Cricetidae; genus Myodes; species Myodes glareolus. Next base: position 8,998,200 of record NC_142036.1, on the reverse strand, counting down.
AAGGTGCACCATTTCAACTAACCAATTTGTAATCATCATGAGCAGCTGGTACCTAAAAGAGGTCGCGTAGTAGTACTATTGGCATCATGACATCATATCAATCAGGTGAATTCATTGTTGTGGGGTCCCATCTTCTTCCTGGAAACTTCAAGAATTATTGCAAGAAAATTCATTGCTCATTGTGGAAAACTTTATCATTGTTTATACAAACATATATTCGCTGAAGGGACTGGCAGAGTTATGAATAGGTATGAAGAAAAGTAAAATACTTATTAATTTTATTCTTCTTTCTGTCCCATACCAAATGGCACTTGACATAGACAGAAACTCTGCATTTTTCTTTTAACAGCATGCTTGAATTTAGAGAAGAAGAAAGGTATTGTAAAACTCCAAAGCCATCTTTAATTTTTAAGTAATTAATGACTATTATTATAGTAGATAACATATATAATTTTTAAAATAATTCTTCCCCACAGATGACGTTTTCATAAAACATAATTTTCTTTGCTTGGTAATATACAGATAATTATTTGTCCCTATTTAGGCATTTAGATGTTCAGGGTCTCTTGACTTTTTGAAGATGAGTATTTTCCTGCAAAGATAAGAGTAGAACCCTACCCCAACTCTTATAAAATATAATGGCACTATTTGTCAATGTTTTGTTCATAAGACTATTAAACATGTGTTGATTAAATTTACTGTGATATTTGTCAATCATTATATGGATGACATTTTCTTTTTCTGTTCATCTAATATGCTCATAAATAAAAGACTAACATTCTTGGTAATTTAATATAAACAAAAATAAGAATAACTCTAGATAAAATTCAAAATCAATCACCACATTAGGGTATATTATTTATATTAATCCTACTCATTTATAATCTATTATTACTTAACAAATTCACCATCATCCTCAAATTTTATAATTTTTCAAACAATGTATCATCAATTAATTTAAATATTTGTGCTATGTTATTTTAATATGTTTCCTTCATGATAAAGACCTTGAAGAGATCAGGGATACAAGGAATATATCTAAACATAATAAAAGCAATATACAGCAAGCTGATAGTCAATGTCAAATTAAATGGAGAGAAATTCAAGGCTATTCTGCTAAAATCAGAAAGGTTAGGCTGTCCACTCTTTTCCTATCTATTCAACGAAGTTCTTGAATTTATTGCTTCACCAATTAAACAACAAACAAAGCCAAAGAGGGGTTGAATCAGAAAGAAGTCAAACTTCTGTTATTTGCAGATAATATGATTGTACAAATAAGTGACCAAAACTCTATCGTGGAAATTCTAATGCTGACATATACCTTCAGTATTGTGTCAGGATACAAGATCAACTCAAAAATATTAGTAGACTTCATATATATATATATATATATATATATATGAGACAGAAGCTAAGAAAGAAATCAGAGAAACATCACGCTTCACAATAGCCACCAAAAGCATAATGTATCTTGGAGTAATACTAACCATCAAGTAAAATACATCTTCTACATGAACTTTAAGTCTTTGTAGAAAGAAATTGAAGAAGATACCAGAAAATGAAAAGATTTTGATGCTCTTTGATAGCTAGGATAAACATAATAACAATTGCAATCCTATCACATACAATCTATAGATTCAATGCAATTCCCATTAAAATCCCAACACAGTTCTTCACATATCTTAAAAGAACAATCAACTCCATATAAAAAAAATCCCAGGAAAACCAAAACAATCTTGGACAACAAACAAAACTGCAGAGGTATCACCATTCATACCATCAAACTCATTACAGAACTGCAGTGATGAAAACAACATGGTTTTGGCATAAAAAAAGCCAGGTTGTCCCCTCCCTGCCTCTCCCTTCACCTTAAACCCTCTCCAAAGGTCCCCATGCTCCCAATTTACTCAGGAGACCTTGTCTTTTTCTATTTCCCATGCAGATTTAATTTATGTATGTCTTTCTTAGGGTCCTCATTGTTGTCTAGGTTCTCTGGGATTATTTTTTGCATACTGATTTTCTTTGCTTTAGGTTTAAAAACCACTTAGGAGTGAGTACATGTGCTAATTGTCTTTCTGTGCCTGGGTTAATTTACTAGTGTTGGATTTTCCCAGATTCTTTATGTAGTTATTTAGTGCTATTAACTTTCCTATTAACACTGATTTCATTGTGTCCCATAAATTCGGGTGGCCATTTTCATTGAATTTTAGAAAGTATTTCAATCTTCCTTTATTTCTTCCTTGACCTATTAATGATTCTGGTGAGCATTGTTTAATTTCCATGTATTTGTGAGTTTTTGGAAATTAGTATTGCTCTTGAATTCCAGTTTTAATCCATGGTGATCTGATAAGATACATGAGTTTATTCTATTTTTTTGTATCTGTTGAGGTTTAGTTTGTTACAGAGTATGTGGTCAGTTTTTGAGAAAGTTCCATGAGGTACTGAGAAAAAGGTATATTATTTTATGTTTGGATGGAATATTCTATAGATATCTGTTAAGTCAATTTGAGTTAAAATATCTATTATTTCCCTTAATTTCTCTGTTATTTTTTTTGTCCGACAGACTTGTACAGTAGTGAGAGTGGAGAACTGAAGCCTCCCATTATTAGTGTGGGTGGTTTAATGTATGATGTAAGCTTTAGAAGTGTTTCTTTTACATATGAGGGTGCCCTTTTATTTGGGGCATAGATGTTTTTACTGAGATTTCCTCTCATTGAATTTTTTTCTGTGACTAATAAGAAATGTCCTTCTATGTCTCTTTTGATTGATTTTAGTTTGAAGCCTATTTTGTTAGATATTAGGATAGATACACCAACTTCTTTCTTTGGTCCAATTGACTGGAAAAATTTTCCCAACCATTTCCTCTGAGGCAATGTCTTTCTTTGAGGCTGAGGTGTGTTTTATGTATGCAGAAGAAGGATGCAATCTGTTTTAGTATCCAAAATGTAAGACTGTGTCTTTTTATAGGTGAGTCGAGTTCATTTATATTAATGGATATTATTGACCAGTGGTTGCTATCTTCTGTTAATTTACTTTTAATTATTGGTGATGTTATTTTGTACACTTTTCCATTCTTTTTGATTTGCTGCCATGTGATCATCAATTACCTTTTTTTTTTGATGTAGCCATCTTTTTTGGGGGGGTTGAAGTTTTCCTTCCAGTATTTTGTGTTGGTCTGGGTTTGTGGCTGGGTATTGGTTAAATCTGTGCTCGCCATGAGATATCTTGTTTTGTCCTTCTATAGTTATTGAACGTGTTGCTGTGTATAAAGTCTGGGCTGGCATCCATGATCTCTTAATGTCTGCATAATGTTTGACAATGAACTTCTGACTTTCATTGTATCTACTGAGAAGTAAGGTGTACTTCTAAATCTGCCTTTGTGTATTATTTGGCATTTTTTAATTGCACCTCTTAATATTATTTTCTTATTCTGTATGTTTAGTGTTTTGGTTATTATGTGGCAAGGGGACTTACTTTGATTAAGTCTGTTGGTGTTCTGTAAACTTCTTGCATCTTCATAGGCATATCTTTCTTTAGACTGAGAAAATTTTCTTCTATGATTTTGTTAAACATATTTTCTGTGATTTCAAGTTGAACTTGTTGTCCTTCTTCTATACCTATTATTCTTAAGATTTTTAATGTTACCGCATATTTCCTGGATAGTTTGTGTTAAACTTTTGTTAGATTTAATGTTCTTTGACTGATGAGAGTCTATTTCTTCAATTGTATCTTTAGTGCTAGAGATTTTCTCTTTCATCTTTTATATTTTGCTGTTTATGCTTGCATTTGTTGTTCCTGATTGTTTTCTCATTATTTATGTTTCTATAATTCCCTCAGCTTGTGTTTACTTTATTGTCTTTATTTCAGCTTTCTAGTCTTCAATAGTTTATTTTATATCTTTAATTATTTTTTTTCTTGATTTTCTTTAAGGGGTTTGCTGATGTCTTTCAATTTTTTGTTTGTCTTTTTCTCCATTTCTCTTAGAGAATTTCTCATTCCTTCTTTAAGAGTTTCAAATATTCTCCTGAAGTTTTTTAGATCATTTTCTTCTGCCTCACATATATTTGTTTGCTCAAGTCTTGCTGTTGTAGGGTATCTAGATTTACTAGTGTTGTGTTGCTCTTTCTGTAGTTTTGTGTATTCTTATCATTCTACTCATCTTTTCCAATAATTGGTGTGATTGGGGCTGTCTGTGATTCTGCTGATTAAACTTCTAGATGCCATTGAATCCAGGACTCAGATAGTTGTTCCTTGTGGTACAGTCTGCTCTTTGGTTCTAGTTACATCATTGATCTCTCTGTGTTTCTGGAGGTAGCTCAGCACTCCAGGACTTTGCTCTGCTCTCATGAAGTTTGCTGTCTCAGACTTGCTCTGGCCTAGGTCGTTAACTCAGTCTTGTTTATATAAATATTCCTGGTATGAACTGCTCCTGCAGAGGTCCGTGGCAGAGGAACTGGTTCAGACCTATTTCCTCAGAAGTCTCAGACTCATGCCTGAACCCAGAGAGGTTTCTGGCTCCTGCCACTCCCTTTTATGTACCATACTGACACCCAGACCCACAGAGGTTCTGGGCCAAAGCTACTCCCTCAGAGGTCTCAGGCCCACTCCAGGCCAGGTTGCTGGCTCAGTCCTGCTCTTTTGGAATTTGTTGTCTCAGACCTTCCCTGGCATAGGTCACTGGCTCAATTTTTCTCCTGTGGCTTTCACTGCCTCTGGCCTGTACTGACTCAGGTCACTGGCACAGTCCTGCTCTTCAGAATCATAACTTTAATCCCAGGACTCAGGAGACAGGCAGACAAATCTCTGTGAGGTCAAGGATACCCAGGGCTACACAACATCACCCAAAACCGATTCAGGCGGTGCTGGCTCATATCTTTAATCTCAGTGTTTAGAAGTCACACACATTTAGTCCCAGCAGTAGGGAGGTGGAAGCAGGAGTGGTATGACTGAGTGGAAAGGAGAATATAAAGGGGAAACTACAAGAACTCAGTACATTGTGGAGTCTGAGTATTTATGGAGACAGGAGTTTGGCTGTTTGATCTGAAAATTTGGTATATGTAAAAGTTCTCTCTTATGGTTCACTGCTTTGCTTTTCTGATCTTCAGCTTGAACCCCAATATCTGTCTCTGGATTTTTATCATTCATGTTACACTCCTATTTCATGATGTTTCTCTCTATGAGTCATTTCTGTCTCTCCCTCAAAACTCATTATTCAATAAGTACATGCATTCAAAGAAGAGAAGACATTTATCAGCAATAATGAGCATAGCTGTACAAAACACTTTTCTGGGTTGACTACAATTATAGACAAGATTAGCATGAAGTTCAATCATCTCATGTTTACTGCTTCTCAACTTGATAATGAATTCCTTGGTTTCATCTTTAAATATTTCACCAATGTTCTTCAAATGATCTGACATCTTACAATTCAAATTGCTCTAAGTTTATCATTTAGACACCACAAAATTTTAATAGTTATTTTCATATAAGTGTATATGAATTTTTTGTATATGTGCACTTGAGTGCATGTGCCTGTGGAGGACAGAAGAGGGTAGCAGATCACATGCAACAATAGATATATGTGCTTATGAACTGTTTTTTGTGGTGTGGGAGAATTGTCTGTAAACTGTCAATCATGTTTTAAATAAATGCTGATTGGCCAGGCAAGAAGTATAGGTAGGAAAACCAGACAGGAAGTAGAAATGATGCAAGGAGAACAGGAGAATTCTGGATAGGAGGAAGTTTATTCTTCCCACTCCTACCCAGATCACCAAAGCAAGAGGATGTGACCTGCCCCACTGAAAAAGGTACTGAACCACACGGTTAACACAGATCAGAATAATGGGTTAATATAAGTTACAAGAACAAATAAGTAGCCTGACATAATGGGTCAATCAGCTTTCTAACTTACAGAGATCTCTGTGTGATTTTCTTTTGGGGCTAAACAGCTGTGGGATACCAGGCGGGACATAAAACCCAACAAGCAGGCACTCCATGTTACAATTTTGGGTGCTCAAAATTAAACCAGATTATCCTCAATAATTTTATTACCTCAGTTGAGCACTAGTTCTAGCCTCTAGGACAATCCAAATATTAACTCTATTAATATTATTGTAAGTATTAAAATATAAAAGCTAATAGTAATCAGTAAATTGGAATTCCATTTAAATAAGAGGATATGTCTTTCTATATACATTGTCACATGGTGTGGGAGGTCCTTCTGTCTACATGTTGCTTTTATTGATTAATGAATAAAGAACTGCTTTGACCATATGACCGCGAATAACAGAACTAGGAGGGGAAAGCAAGGCATTATGCTTGGAGAAAGAAGAGAAGAGTCAGAGAGAAGCCATGGAGCTACTAGAGACAAATGCTGGGAACTTTACCTGGGAAACCACAGTCATGTGGTGATATACAGATTAATAAAAATGGATTTAATTAATATAAGAGTTAGCCAATAAGAAGATACAGCTAAAGGACAAGGCAGAGATTTAATTAATACAGTTTCTGAGTAATTATTTCTGGTCTAAGCTAGCTGGGTGACTGGGAACATACAAATAACCTCTCTACAACAGTCACAGAGTAAACATTCCCTTCAAAATGGTCCACAAAATTTATTACAAGGAACACAGCAGTCTCTGTGTGTCTTAGGTGATCATCATATATCATCCAAACAATAATTGCATTCTCTTATCATTTACGTTATTTCCTTTCCTGTGCATAGATCTGGTACTATACAGATGAATTAATTGGGGATAGGTAGTATTCTCAATTTTATTATTCCACTGACTGTTGACATGCATCCCACTAAAACTTGCCATCTTTCATCTATGGAAAATGTGAATCTTGCCATCTTCATTACAACTCTATGAGTAAGGGTATTCTGTGACTTCACATTTAGACAAGCTTTCTAGCAGTATTAAATCTCACTATTTCAATCTTGATACAATAGCATCTAAAATCTTCAGTTTTGAAGAAAAACAATGGACAACTGATTTTGTACAAAGTCACAGAAGATACTAAAGTGAAGAAAACCTATTTTTCATCTGAAGAAATAGTTGTGAATCTCTTTATCCCTATGGGAATTAGTATACAATATTATGACATTAATGAAAAAAAACCCAAAGCTTGTAAATTACTGAGACATATCAATTAAGACTGTAATATGTAGAGACATAGACAGATGGAAGAATTATGGATGTTGTTTGAGGAATAATGTTAAATGAATATAGGAAGGTTGAATAAGGTGATCCTGAGAAGAATAGTGCTCTTTTCCAGCCTCTATATTTCTCATTCATGAGAACCAAACTGTAGTTCCTTCATTGGATATATAATTTTGAAGTAGATAGCCTGATATAGACTCTTAAGTTTACATACTCAAGTCTCAATTGAAGAAAATGTTTGTGAAAGATTATGAGGTGTGATCTTGTAGGAGAAGGTGAGTCATTTAGAAAACTTAGATTTTTCTAAAGACTCAGGCTATTTCAGAGACCTCTGCTTCCAGCTCGCAAATCAAACTCGGGACTCTCAGCTGCTGCTCCAACCACCAATTTTTGACTCAGTCATAACCCACTCTAAGATTCTGAAGCTGTAAGCATAATAAATGTGTTCATTTTATATTTCCTTCATCATGTTGTATTATCATAGCAATAGAAAAATAACCAAGATCAATATCCTTAGTGTTTTGCACAGTATGGTGAATATTTCTGTGTATCTAAGAGAAATGAACTTGTTCTGTCAGTGATGAGATTTAAGACCCTATGTACCTATGGCAGATTCACATAACAATGGCAAATTTTGTGTTTTTGTTTTCTATGTAGTTAGATCTCATGTCTCATGAAGTTTTCTTGATGAGATCTGTTTATACAAATTTCTATTATAAATCAAGATGAAAGTCATAGAGTAATAAACAGAATGAACTAAAAGCACATCTGGATCTTAATTGAACCTGAGTGCACCATCCTCAAGGAGAAGAGAGAAGTTTACAAATAAGCTAGGATGACTTTATCTAATGATCACGGCTTCATTTTCCCATAGGTTTTCACTTAAACATTAATACTGCTATAATAAAAAATGACCTAACCTTTGCCAAAAATATGAAAATTCTCTGAAATGTCCATGTACTTTTTTTCTTATGAAATTCCAATGATTAATGTAGGGTACTTTGTGTCCCCGTAGTTGTCAGTTTACACTTTGTTCTTGGGAAACTGAGCCTCCTATGATAAAATAGCACAAGGAGAACATATAAAGTGTTGAGGACATTGGATCCTTTCAGAATGTACATGTGGAGCAAATTCCAGAGAAAGTGTTAAAAAAAAAATTCAGGTCAAACACCTAAGAGTAGTGCTTAATCAAATCATGTCTCCATAAATTCCTAGGATGAACCTGTATTCTGAGTCTTTTGCACCCCCTGGTGGTCCTGAGTGGCCTAACAGTGAGGTTTCTGCCTGAGTTAACATTAAAGTCCCATCACTCTGTCTCCAGCACAGTAATAAGTGGCTGTGTCCTCAGATCTCACACTGCTCATTTGAAGGTACAGAGTGTTTTTGGCATTGTCTCTGGAGATGGTGAATCGATCCTTCACGGATGGTGCATATGTTATAGTACTGCCGCTTTATTAATAATTCCAACCCACTCTAGCCCCTTCCCTGGAGCTTGGCGAACCCAGTTCATCCAGTAGTCACTGAAAGTGAATCCAGACGTCACACAGGAGAGTTTCAGGGATCCACCAGGCTTCACCAGGCCCCCTCCAGACTCCACAAGCTGCACCTCAGACTGGACATCTGCAAACACAGGGAATGTTGTTAGTAAACTGCTACAGAAGTACTATTTTTATATAGCTTATTAATGTTCACTAACACATTCAGTATCTCTTCTTCATAAATTACCTTTTAAAATAGCAACAAGTAAAACCCAAATCAACACCAAATCCATTCTGTGTTTTGTTTTCAGTGCTGATCACTGAATGGGAAGACCTGGGCATCCAGGACTGATTCCTTTGTCTAAGATTTAGGGTCAGTGTTTATCTGGTTTTCGTGAGAACAGCTGGGCTTTATTTGCATGTCTTCCTGCTATATAAGTTCTGTTGTTGGAGCTAAGAGATAGCGTGTTCTAATATGTTTGTAAATGTTCTGAGGAACTTTACCAGTAAAGATAATGTTAGGAAATTTTTGTATCATTCTAAGCTACTTTTTCTTGGTACACGTTAAGTATCATCTATTTCATTTAATAATCAAAAACAAAATATGCATTTTATTAGGAATAATTTCTGCCCAATTATTTGTGTTTTGTATTATAGAGAGCGGTTGACATTGCTTTCTTACATGCTTAGTAGATCTTTCCTTATACTGTTTTTACTTCAACACCGATGCATTTAGCACCACCTGAATCAGCTACAGCCCTAAGAGTAGTTGTCTCTGGAGTTTGAAAGCTCTATTTTTGTGTTTAGATCATGTGACATGACTGAATTCAATTGCTCAGCAAGAAACCAACAAATATTTTGTCTACATTCATTTGCACCAAAGAGTATAAAATTCTTGCGTTATTTTCTATTTTAGCTCTCTTTTCCCAGAATATTTACCTATCTGTTCACTAAAAAAAGGGAGTGATTGATAAGCTGAACTTCAGTGTACAACTCAGGATTTGAACTCACCATGTCCTACACATATGCCTTCTCAGACTTCTAAGGAAAAAACCTCACTCACAACACCCCTCCCCTTTACCTTTCTTATTCAGTCTGTGACACATGCTCATCTTTCTTACCCAGAAACAATAGGAATCAGCATTGCCACTAATAAACACAGTTTTCTAATGACTTGATTAAAAATATGTTTTCTTGACATTTGTTTCTCATTCCCCATCAAGAAGATAATTACTTCTTACAATTGTATAAGTCAGTATTTCTCATCATTACCTATTGTGCTGATCCATAGGTCTACACATTACCTAAACACTGAGTTGCCATCACAGTGCTTCACTCTCAGCTTAGTGCTGAATATCTCAAATGTAGGAACACGGTCTCTTCCAGAATGTTCTCTACCACCATGTGAGTGAAGAATGCATTCCTGTCCTATCCCTTCTTATGTCAAAAATACCAAGACACACTGAAAATTTTAGAACCTGTATCTTCATTGACTACTGATTAAATAAACATTTAAAATGATGGTGGCTTATATTAGCCATCAATTTGAAACACCTAGATATAAATAACTTAGATTGAAGAATTGCTTTCATTTGACTGGCCCACAGCCCTTCTGTTAGGCATTTTCTCAAATGGTAATGAAAGAGATCCACCACATTGAGACTGGTGCCATCCCTGGATAGTTAGGTCGGACCTCCGTAATAAAGCAATCTGATAAAGAAAATAAGCAGTATTTATTTTTTTGTCTCTGCTTCAGTCCTTATCTTTACATTCCAGTGTTAGTTTCACTCAGTGCTGGACTATGATCTGTAAGATGACCTTTCTTGTCCTCATTGCTTTTGAATATAGTGGTTATTATAACAATAGGACCAAACTGGGAAAATAACCAAATACAGTGTTTTCCATTTATTAGGGGCTCTACAAGCTTTCTCTGTAAACTATAGGGAAGAAGAAAACGATTCTGACACTGAAAAACTATCCCATCTTTTGACTAACATTTTGATAAATTGATAGCACATCCTAGAGTCATCATAGAGGAAAGAATTTCAATTCAAGTAACATATCAAAAACTTTTCCAAATGACATTCTACATTATTCATAGATCAGTGGTTAGCTCAGCCATTATCAGACATATTTCCTACTTCATAAATAATTATAAATACATAAATCTATTGCCAGACAATATACAGAGTGTGAAACACAATGGAATAGTCAATCCTAAATGGGAACTCTGAAGAACAGGTGAAAGATAGAATGTAAGAGTCTAAAGAGGAGAAAGAGAACACTAAAGAATCTGGGCAGTAGTTGTGCCTGCCTTTAATCCAAGCACTTGGAGGCCAGAAGTAGGCAGGTCTCTGTGACATCGACATCAGCCTGATTTATACAGCATGATGCAGGAGTGTTACAGGACAGCCAAGTTTACACTAAGAAACTATGTCTCAAAAGAAAGAGAGCACCAGGAAAACAAGGATTGCTGAAAATATCTAATGAAGACAGATAGAATGCAGAATGGGAGCAGGGTCACATCATACAAGGGATAAGTTCCAGAATTTACATGGCATTGCATAAATTAAATGTTTTAAAAATATAAGTGCCAAGCAACACACAGATAGGTAGCATAAAAAATAGAGACAGCCAATAAATATTTTTAAAAGTGTTCAATATTCATAGACATCATGCTAATTCAAAGTAAAACCACTTTGAAATACAAGTTTTCCCAGGTAGAAGTGACTGCTATCAAAAGATCTCACAATTTTGGGGGTTCCTGAGAGAAAGCAGTCCTCATTCACAGTTGGTGGTGGCAAAATTAGTTCAACCATTGTAGAAATCTTATTGCAGATTTCTCATAAAACTTAAACTAAAAATAACATATGCTTCTCATGTCTCTCTCTTGGAAAAATACCCAGAGTACCTCATACCTTATATATTAATATTTACAACCCCAAGTTTGTTGCTGCATTGTTTACTTCAGAAAAATATTAAAATTAACCAAGTTATTCATAAACACACCAGAAAATAATGTGTGTGAGTTACAAGAAATAGGAAAATATTGCTCATCTCTGATGAATAATGAAATTACGACATTTGTAGGAAATGGATGGGTATAGAGTATAAATTATTGGCAAGTGGGAAATGAGTATGGAGAAGGAACTGGAATTTGTATGTAAAACATTAAAGAGTAACAATCAAACAAGCAAAAGATATAAAAGAGTAACTGAGGTCACATTAACACTGATGATAACCCAACCAATTACACCTCATACAAAGAATCTAGACACAGACAGACACAAACACACACACACACACACACACACACACACACACACATACACACACGTGTCTACAAAATAAATGCATCAGTGGTGCAGTCTATCTATTTAAAAGAGAAAAAGAAAAGGTAAATAGTCAGGATAAAGGAAGGACTTAATGCAGCCAATGAACATGAATAAAGAAAGAATATAAAACAAAACATTCATCTGGAATTTACTCTATAAATATATTTTTTTCATTTTTGGTTTTAGGACAGAGAATAAAGTGTATTTGATTGACAATTTAATATATTCAACATAAGATTTTCATTCCTAATAACCACTCTAATGGAGAAACTCTGATACAATTATAATAAAGAAACAAGTATTTCGTATTCCGGATAATTTAGTTATGTTCTATGAGTTTCAGAGATTGAACAATTTCTGGTTTTAATATGAGAAAAGATTGTTACATTTCAAACATTATATACACTAACTTATATGTCATAAAGCTTTAACTCTTTGTTAGCAATGCAACAACTTCATTTTTAGGACAGTTTTATTTATAACATAGTTTTGTTTTTTATATTATATAATGACATAGCATTGGGAAATTAATATCTGTTATGGACAATTCTGGACATTTGCTTTGAAACCTATGAAGAAAACATGGAAAAGGAGGAGTAAGCGAATAGCCTCAGTATATTGTGAAGCTCTTGCCTCTGGTATTCTATTTTGGACTACAATCAACAGGAAAAGGACCTTCTATACCCACTCTTTGAAGAATGAGCCTGGGAACCCTAGTTTCTTCATTCTAATTTGGGACTCTCTTGCTGGTTGAGGGAGATGAGCCTCTTATTTCTATTCTGAAAACTATGTATATGGAAAATTTGCATATGGGCAGGTTGTGAACAAACCCAGATATAATAGCTGATATACAAAGATCCATGATGACTTCAGGTAGGTCAACCTGTCCCTTTCCTTGTCTGTTTTCCATGGCTTCATGCTGGTTGTTTTTTCCCTCAGACCCACAGATGAGCTGGGTCTGCACACTGTTGTCCTCTCTTATGCACTGTTTCATCCTATTTAACAGGGCAAATGTGATCTATGACTTCCATCCCTCATATGTCTGTCATATTGTGTGCTCAGAATCATTGACTTTTATTTCCAGTTGTTAGTACCTCTGCACACTGGGTTTTCTTCATCATTTTTCCTTGTATAATGCTCCCAAATAAGTGCTATTCTCGAACTCTTAGGATCATTTGCATTCCTATGTCAGTGTCTAGAATTCTTGATGACACATAAAGAAAATACATTTTAAATAAAAATTATAAAATATGTGTTCTCCCTTTATATAAATCAGGTAATAAAAGTTATAAATTTGTAAAAGAGCAAGGTGTTAATGGTGAGGTTTGGAAGAAATTATGTACTTACATTAATAAATAATTTAAATATATGTCATAATAAAATGTAGAAGGATAGGTTATAATAAAGAGAAGTTATATATCTGGTGAGATGGATCAGTGTTTATACACATGTCTTGAAATCCAAAAGACCAGGGTTTGATTTTTATTGCCAACCTCATGTATTTACCCCCATTTTTAATTCTGGCTCCAATGGGAGGCAAAACCATTGATCTCCTTGGGTACCTATAACCATGTTCACACACCCTCACAAAGAAAAAGAAACAATCATAAGAATACAAGTTTGAAAAAAAGAATGTATTCATTAGAAATCAAATTAAATGAAAAATGTCACACTAAAGCCAAAATATCAGCATTTATTTTTAATAGTATAGGAACTGACAATAAATCTGTGTTCAAATATGAAGAAATTCCAGCACAAACCATTCATTTTGGATGATTAAAAATCTCATAAAAACCTTTGCTTATATGAATCTGATTTCTGTTATTTTATTATCCTGACTTAGCAAGACTGAACATCATTACAGGAATCTTATTCTATGTACTTCCACATTTGATGCTTTTAATGAGATTAAAAGAAAAACAATACACTGAGAGATATAAACACAGCTTCTAGAATCCTCAGAATCAGATTTATGAAAAACAGGCTTGGAGGACAAATATTAGATATGTCTTACATCCAACTTAAAATTGTTTAAAGTTATTTTATTTATCTTGGATGTGTATGCAAATCTGTGCTAATAATGAGGAATAAGGACAGACAATTACCACAGGTTACTATGAAAAAACACCGGGCAGTGACAGAGTATAAAAAATGAGTAAAGTAGTGCTGTGCCAACAGACTGGACTTTGCACCATCAATGTTTTTGAGCACAAATACTATTTGTCAAAGGAAGTCAATAAATGGCAGTTTCAAGGTACTGCAGTTTTTTCAACACATTGGTCAGGGAGAGGAAGCCTGGGGTTCCTGGAAATTCTTTTTGGGCTTCTATGCACTTGACTTAAAGGACACAATTGAAAACGGGGAAATTTGGCATCCCCTGATGTTATACTCTGCAACATGATGTTCCCACCCTGATGGTCAGAGAATCATGATGGCTCCCTATACACGTTTTCAGGGATAAAGTCATGCCTAACAGGCACTCAATAACTTGTACTTGGAGAATATGTGATGTAAAAATTACATAATTTCCTTTTAATTTAAGATTAAAATTTGAAGCCATGTTTTCTTCTGGTACTGGCATGTGGATGGTATAAGCTTGGGTGGCTTCTGACAAGTGATACAGTTGGTCTACCAAAAGTATTTGGATGTAATCATTACCAGATATTGATCTCTCTTGTGATATAATTCTTTGTGATGTTAATTGATTTATGGACTGTGTGGACAAAGATGTTTCACAATCAGTGACATAACTTAGAGTCTTTGTGCTAGGTGTGCCTAATCATATCTCACACAGACCAAGAGACAAGATATTTTTATTTGATATCCTCTTGCTTCTAACTATCTCAGTATTGCCTAATTCAAACCTACAAGCATATTTCCTCATGGGAGTGTACAAATATATTCACTGTACCCTTCATAGGTATATGAATTACAATTCAAATCATTGTTCATCATTTAATCCTAACTCTTCGTCATGCTGCACTTTTGTGTGGAATCACATGAGTAACCACTTAATTGCGCAGAAACCTGACAATGATTAAATTTACAATGCTAGTCTCTCTTTTTTCTAACATTCTAGAATCAAAGAAAACCATGCATCTCTTGTTCACACTTGATGTTCCCAGGTTTTCCTCCTCTTTTCCCTGCCTATCTCTATGGACTTATTTGTCCTTCTGTCTCATGGAAATGAAATTTTACTTTTCACTTTTAATCTCCTTCAGATTCATCCAAATTGTGGAATTTAAATCAATGTATGCATGCTAATTGCTGAAAGCACATCATGGCAATTTATAATACCACACATCTTTAGTATTCAACTGTTGATGGTTTCTAGAGTCTAATATCATAGATTATAAGATGACAATTGATGTAAAATTTCTGGTAGCAACTCCAAATTTTTGTATTTTATGACTTACCAAAATGACAAAAATTGATGGACCAAATGTTAAGTCTTTGTTTTGGGTATTGAACCTCTTTTTATATATCCACTTATTATTTCCTTTCATTCTTTGTATATGTGTGTATTTCTGTTTGTATGTGTTTGTGTGTGTTTGTGTGTTGTATTTTCAACTGTTGTGAGTATGTACTATTGTGTTCACAAGTGATTGTTCTTGTGTGTAAACACACATATAGAGACTAGAGGTAGACCATTGGTTTGGTGTCTTTTATCTCCAATAATAACCCTTCTTTTGTTTAGAGTTTATAATTCAATATAAATTTCATCAATTGGGCATTACTGGAATGTCAAAATACTCCTATAATGCACGTATTCATCGCCAGTGTTGGACTATAGAAACCCACTGCTATTCCATGCTTCTTATTTGGATATTAGGGATCCAAATTTAGAGTGTCTTGCTCATATAACTCTGTTACCGATTGAGCTGTTTTCCCAACCTAAATTTTCTTCTACATTGGTATTTTGGATAGAAGACAAGGACGAAAATATATTAAGTTAGAACTGTGTTACTGAACTATATCAGGTGCCCCCTCATACCACTCCTGTGGATCATAAAATCTTTTGTGCAGTGCCTTTCCTATAGGCATGTGGGAATCTTATTAGAAATAGAGCAATAATAGTTCAAAATACTAAATTTTATTCTATAAAATATATGCAATATGATAGTAAGTGGAGACAAGATACTTCCATATGATCCAAATTTAATTTCTTTGGATAGACCCCCAAGAAATAATATTTATAGGTCATAAAGCAATTCTATATTAATTTTATTATAAATTCCCTTAATTATTTGCCAGCTTTCTGAAGGGTAATGAACAAAGTCTATGATCTGAGATGGTATGCCAATATGAAACCAAAGATTTGCATTCAAGTCCTGTTTTTTGGATCACCAATTTATTGGACTCCTGTGCAGGCATTTGAGTGACCTGAAAAGAGCTAGATTACAAATATAGTCTTCACATCATGTAAAAGTATCTGAGCATTTTGCACATGGGTATTATCATCTTTTAAACACATAGAGCAGGAATATGTAGGTGTAATGTAGAGGACAGTTTAATGGACTTCAGTGCACCTCAATATCAGTGAATTCATTTATCATAATTACATGATGATAAAAGTCATGACACTTATTACCTAAATGTCTCTTCCTGTGAAACTATCTCATTTTCTAGAAAAAAGAAAATACCATCTTTATGCAATTCTATCAAGCATAAAAACAATGTTCTAAGAATTTAGTGTGACATTGATTCATCAAGAAAAGATAAGGGAGAATCTTCAGAGGATGGCATACTTGGCTAAAGAACCCTATCCTATCAATACTGAAAATCAACGCTATGGAATGTTGATAAACCAAGAGAGGTCCTGTTGGGAAAGCTCAACCAATCACATCTGTGGCAGCCTGGAGCCCAGGTAGAAAAACCAGGAGATGAAGGTGCTCTCTCTCTCTCTCTCTCTCTCTCTCTCTCTCTCTCTCTCTCTCTCTCTCTCTCTCTCTCTCTCTCTCTCTCCATGGTGCTCACAGTACCCTTCTGGATTTCGGACCTCCCACTCTTGTAGTGTGAGTTAATCTTTTTTTTTTATTATTAAATTAAAACGGTTGTTCTTGAGCTATTCTGGTTATTTATCGTACCCACCGAATATGTGAACACTTGACTCCCCACGTGGGTCTTTTAGAGTCACAGTTGCCTCCTAATTTCCCACTGATACCGCCACCACCAAAGCTGCCACCGCCTCGAGACGAAGGCCATACCAGTATGCTTTTCTGGCTCTGCAGCCATCTGAGACGGAGATTTGCCTAGTGTGGCTAAGACATTTACACAGCACACGATCTGTGATGTTAAATTCTTGATTTGAATGTATCTTTTAATATTTCATTTCCTTTCAGCTATCTAAACCAAGCACTTGGATTTAGGTACACCCTGCCACCTACTGGCAATCAATGGTTATTGCACCTGCTCTTTCAGATTGAACCACAGGTAACATTTATTTTGAATTTAAAAAGGAAAATATGTCAGACAATCTAACCATCAAAGGTTTCCATAGCCTATCCACTTACACAATGTATTAGGTCTTACAAGACACGTATGACATCCCTTTTACATGGCTATTTCCAGGATTCACACTTTTTCTTGTATTATGTAGTTTTTTATAATATGGTTTGACAATAGGAAAATGATTCAGTCTTTACAGACTGAATCCAGGATTCTTAGAAAAGAAGTTTAAAATCTAAGGAAGGGCACAGCCATCTTAACTAACAATTTTCATTCGGCTGACGTAATTTCTAAAACAATTCAGACTGATACCAACCTCTTCAAGTAAAAGACTGGAGTTCTCAAGGAAGAGACTAGATCTTTGTTTAATACTACTCGATCAACTGAGCTAATTTTGGAAAAGGTACATTCTAATAATGATTCATTTAAGGACAGATTATGTGCTCTGGAGAAGTAAATGGCTGATTTGGCACATAAAATCCAGTCCATGACAGTGGGTGCTGAAATATTATTTGAGAGGATTCACACTGTTGAATGTTTTAACTGGACTCTGTCGAAGAGGTATGAAAGACTGACTGATAGAATGTCCCTCCAAGAAGGTAATATATATGCCATGAGGATTATGTCCAAGAATGAGATATTATCTCTAGTGGAGAGACTTTATACCTTAGAATCCTCAATGTGGGCCTCTGAGCATAATCCTGTACAGGAGATTCAGACCTTGAAGAAGGCAATGGTAAACAGATTTGAAAAGATTGAGCAAATTATCGACTTTGATGACCAAGAGAAAATGAAGGAAGGCAAAATTTAACTTCATCAGTACATAAAACTCTCCAGTATAACTTCCCCAGAGTTCTACCTACCTTTCCAGTAATAACATCAGAAAATGTAACCAGCTCAAGTACCCTCAGGTTGTCAAAGAATATAAATAGGCAGCCATATGTATGAGAAATTAAACCCACGATTGTGAATTACAGACTACATTTGTTCTTTGTTAGAGAGATGGTCAAAACCTGGGCTTTCAGTAACAAAGCCACAAGTCATGATTAAGCTCAGTTAACCTCAGCTCTCGTAGAAGTTGTGCCACAACTGCATTGGAGATGCCTTATTAAAGAAAATGAGAATTTTACAGCAACAGGAAAGTGCAAAAGGAACGGAGATTTCCCTAGATCAAATTCTAGGTGATGTACTTTATTCTGATCCTCAAGACCAAGCTCTTTATGATGACCATAACGTATCCATATGTGCCACAGCAGTTTTGAAGTCTTGGGACAAGATTCAGGACCCAGGACAGAGAGTGGATTCACATCTCAGGGTCAAACAGGGTCAGAAAGAACCCTTTAGTGTCTTTTTGCAAAGATTGCTAGGGCCGTAAAAATAGTAATAACTGACTCAGAAGCTAGAAGCATAATAATTGAATCTTTAGCATTTGATAATGCCAACACAGAGTGCAAAAGGATCCTGGGGCCTTTAAAGATCAGTTCAGTGCCCTTGAACAAATGGTTCTTGCATACAATGAATGAATAGACATTTGTCTGTGGCTCTGAAGCATGAATAGGAGAAGCAATTTTCAATGGTAAGAGAAGACATCAAGACACCCAAATTTTTTAATAGTGGTAGAATGGGACATATGATAAGGAGTGTAGAAAACAGATTTCCAGGAATAATGCTTCTTCTAGAAATAACAGAACATAAAGCCTCAGCCTTCAGATTTATGTAGGAGGTGTGGCAAAGGCCGGTTCTGGACCAATGGATGTAGATCAACATGTAATAGACAACCCAATACCATTGGGAAATGCCATGGGGGACATCTTTCAGGCTTCCATGACAAATGTTGTCCAGTCCTTTCCAGTAACTGTGGAGAACATGTATTGTCAGGAAATTAGAAGGTCCCATGTGTGCTGTCAAAAGCAATGACATTCTGAATGATGAGATAAATGTACAGAATGAGTCTAGAAATCTGGTGGAACAGAAAAAAATGTATATTCTGACATACTTCTATAAATGAACAAAGACCAAAGCTAAGAGTGTGCATAAATGGCATTTTTATTGAAGGCATATTGGACATGGGTGCAGATATAAGTATCATTACTCCAGAATTTTGGCATTTGAATTGGCCTCCTCTGGAGGTATATGTTCAGTTCATAGGAATTGGAACCCAATCTTGGGTTAGACAGAACACGAGATGGGTTGAAAGCATATGGCCAGAAGGGCAAATAGGAAAATGAAGGCCACATATAGCCTATATTGCAGTGAATTTATGGTGTTGTGATCTATTTCAGCCATGGAATACCCAGATTAGTATTCCTGCTGCCTCTAAAGCTTATATTTCTTTTTTAATATTTATTAATGTATTAAAAATTTAAAGCTTCTCCCTGCCTTCCTTTTCCTTTTCCATTCCCACCTACCCTTCCCTCTCTAGTCCTAAGAGTAGTCAGGGTTCCCTGCCCCATGGGAAGTCCAAGATCCTTGCCCCTCCATCCAGGTCTATAAAGGTGAGCATCCAAACAAACAAGGCTCTCACTACATCAGTCCATGCAGTAGAATAAAAACCCAGTGTCATTATCCTTGGCTTCTCAGTCAGCCTTCATTGACAGCCAAATTCAGTGTCCAGTTTGATCACATGCTCCATCACTCCCAGTCCAGCTGGCCTTGGTGAGCTCCCATTAGATCAGTCCCACCGTCTCAGTGGGTGGATGCACCCTTCGTGGTTCTGACTTCCTTGCTCATGTTCTCCCTCCTTCTGCTCCTCATTTGGACCTTGGGAGCTAAATCTAGTGATCCAATGTGGGTCTCTATCTCTCTCTCCATCCACCACCATATGAAGGTTCTATAGTAATATGCAAGATATTGATCAGTGTGGCTATGGGACAAGGCCAGTTCAGGTACCCTCTATACTGCTTCCCAAGGAACAATCTGGGGACCTCTCCTTGGACCTGGGAACCTCTCTATAGTCAAGTCTCTTGCAAACAATAAATGGCTTCCTCAATTAAGATATTTAATTCCCTGCTCCCATATCCACACTTCCTCCATCCCACCCATCCCATTCCCCCAAATTTCCCAAATCCCTCCCCTTCTCCCTTCCCACTACCCATCTCCTCTGACACCCCCACACATTCCCGTGCACCCAAGTTTTGCCTGGCAATCTTGTCTACTTCCAATATCCAGGAGGATAACAATAAGATTTTCTTTGGGTTCACCTTCTTATTTAGCTTCTCTAGTATCACAAATTATAGGCTCAAAATCTTTAATTATGGCTCGAGTCCACTTATGAGTGAGTACATACCATATTCCTATTTTGCGTTTGGGTTACCTCACTCATTAAAGCATTTTCTATTTCATATGCATGCAAAATTCAAGACGTCATTGTTTTTTACCGCTGAGTAAAACTCTAAAGTGTATATGTTCCACATCTTCTTTATCCATTATTCTATTGTGGAGTTTGTTGGGCACCTAGGTTGTTTCCAGGTTCTGGCTATGACAAATAGTGCTGCTATGAACATAGTTGAACAAATGCTTTTGTAGTATGATTGGGTATTTCTTGGGTAAATTTCCAAGAGTGGATTTGCTGGGTCCTGAGGGAGGCTGACTCCCAGTTTCCTGAGAAACCGCCACACTGATTTCCAAAGTGATTTGCACAAGTTTACATTCCCACCAACAATGGAC
This sequence comes from Myodes glareolus, assembly GCF_982192425.1. NCBI lineage: Eukaryota > Metazoa > Chordata > Mammalia > Rodentia > Cricetidae > Myodes > Myodes glareolus. The sequence goes on along the minus strand of NC_142036.1, from coordinate 8,977,110 downwards.
AAGTGTTCCCCTTACTCCACATCCTCTGCAGCATAGACTTTCATTGGTGTTTTTGATTTTAGCTATTCTGACAGGTATAAGATGGTATCTTGAAGTTGTTTTGATTTGCAATCCCTGATCGGTAGGGAGGTTGAGTATGACATTAAGTGTCTTGTGGCCATTCAAAGTTCTTCTGTTGAGAATTCTCTGTTCAGTTCAGTACTCCATTTTTGAATTGGGTTAATAAGACTTTTAGTGTCTTGTTTCTTGAGTTCTTTGTATGTTTTGGTGATCAGACCTTTATCTGATGAGGGGTTGGTAAAGATCTTCTCCCAGTCCAGAAGGTAGCCTTTTTGTCTTAATGACAGTGTCTTTTGCTTTACAGAAGCTTCTCAGTTACTGGAGGTCCCATTTATTCATTGTTGCTCTTATTGTCTGTGATATTAGGGTTCTACCAAGGAAGTGTTCTCCTGTGCCCATGTCTTGTAGACTACTTCCCACTTTCTCTTCTATCAGGTTCAGTGTGGTCTGATTATTATTGAGGTCTTTAATCCATTTGGACTTGCGTAATGTGCATGGTGATAATATGGATTTAACTTCATTCTTCTAAAAGTTGACATCCAGTTATGCCAGCACCATTAGTTAAAGTTGATTTCTTTTTTCTATTGAATACTTTTAGCTCCCTTGTCCAAAATCAAGGTGTTCATAGGTTTGTAGATTAATATCCGAGTCTTCTATTCCATTCCATAGGTCTACTTCTCTTTTTTTATGCCAATACCAAGCCGTTTTAACTACTGTAGCTCTGTAATAAAGCATGAAGTCAGGGATGATAATGCCTCCAGAAGTTCCTTTATTGTATAAGATTGTTTTGGCCATCTTGGGTTTTTTGTTTTTCCATATAAAGTTGATTATTGTTCTGTCAAGGTCTGTGAAGAGTTTTGATGGGGATTGCATTGACTCTATGGATTGCTTTTGGTAGAATTGCCATTTTTACTATGTTGATTCTCCCAATCCAAGAGCAGGGGAGATCCTTCCATTTTCTGGTATCCTCTTCAATTTCTTTCTTCAAATGCTGAAAGTTCTTGTCAAATAGGTCTTTCTCTTCCTTGGTTAGAGTTACCCCAAGATATTTTATGTTATTTGTGGCTATCATGAAAGGTGATTAATCTCTGATTTCCCTCTCTACTTCTTTATGTTTGTTTATAGGAGGGCAACTGATTTCTTGGAGTTGATCTTGTATCCTGCCACATTAGGTGTTTATCAGCTGTAGGAGTTCTTTGGTAGAGTTTTTGGGGTCACTTATGTACACTATCATATCACCTACAAATAATGAAAATTTAACTTCTTCTTTTCCAATTTGAATCCCCTTGATCCCCTTATGTTTTTTATTGCTACTACTAGAACTTCAAGCACTATATTGAAGAGGTATGGAGAGAGTGGACAGCCTTGTCTTGTTCCTGATTTTAGTGGAATTGCTTTGAGTTTCTCACCATTTAATTTGAAGTTACCCTTTGGCTTTCTGTAAATGGCTTTTATTATATTTAGGTAAGAACCTTGTATCCCTAATCTCTCCAACACCTTTATCCTAAAGGAGTGTTGAATTTTGTCAAATGATTTTTCAGGATGTAATGAAATGATCTTATAATTTTTTTCTTTCAGTTTATTTATATGATGGATTACATTGATTGATTTGTCTATGGTGAACCAGCCCTGCATCTCTGGGATGAAGCCTACTTAATCATAATGGATAATTTTTTGGATGTGTTCTTGGATTCGGTTTGCCAGTATTTTATTGAGAATTTTTGTGTAAATGTTTATGAGTGAGATTGGCCTGTAATTCCCTTTCTTGTATGAGTCTTTTGTGGATTTCGTATCAGGAAAAGTGTTGCTTCATAAAAAGAATTTTCTATGACTCTTCTATTTCTATATTATGAAATACATTAAGGACTGTAGGTATTAGCTCTTTTTGGAAATTCTGGTAAAATTCAGCATTGAAACGATCTGGTCCTGGGCTTTTTTTGGTAGGGAGGTTTTTGATAACAGCTTCTAATTCTTCGCGACTAACAGGTCTATTTTGATTGTTCACCTGTTCTTGGTTCAACTTTGGTATATGGTACTTATCTAAAAAATGTCCATTTCTTTTGCATTTTCCAATTTTGTGGCATACAGGCTTTTGTAGTAAGATCTAATGAATCTCTGAATTTACTCATTTTCTGTGATTTTGCCCCCCTTTTCATTTCCAATCTTAATAATATGCAAGATCTCTCTCAGCTGTTTGATTAGTTTGACTAGGGGTTTGTCAATCTTGTTGATTTTCTCCAAGAACCAGCTTTTTGATTCATTGATTCTTTGGATTGTTTTCTGTGTTTCTATTTTGTTGATTTCAGCCCTCAGTTTGATTATTTCCAATCTTTTACTCCTCTTGGGTGAGTCTGTTTCTTTTATCTTGAGCTTTCAGGTGTGTTGTTAAGTTTCTAATGTGTGCTTTCTCCCTTTTCTTTAATTGGGCATTTACTGCTATGAACTTCCCTCTTAGCACTGCTTTCATTGTGTCCCATAATTTTTTTAGTATGTTGTGTCTTCATTTTCGTTAAATTTAAGGAAGTCTTTAATATCTTTCTTTATTTCTTCCTTGACCCAGGGATTATTCAGTAGTTGACTTTGCAGCTTCCATGAGTTTGTAGATTTACTGAGGGTAACATTGTTGTTGAATTCTAACTTTAATTCATGGTGATCCAGAAAGACTCATTTGGTTACTCATATTTTTTTGTATTTGTGGAAGCTTGCTTTGTTACCTAGTATGTGGTCAATTTTTGAGAAGGTTCCATGAGCTGCAGAGAAGAAGGTATATTCTTTCTTATTTGGATGGAATGTTCTAAAGATGTCTCTTAAGTCCATTTGGTTCACTACCTCCATTAATTCTCTAATTTCTCTGTTAGGTTTCTGTCTGATTGACCTGTCCATTGGTGAGAGAGGTGTGTTGAAGTCTCTTATTATTAGTGTGTGTCGTTTGATGACAGCCTTGAGTTCTAGAAGTGTTTCTGTTACCTAAGTGGGTGCTTTTATATTTGGGGCATAGATATTCAGGATTGAGACATCATCATGATGAATTATCCCTGTTATGAGTATAAAATGTCCATCTCCAACTCTTCTGATTGATTTCAGTCTGAAGTCAATTTTGTTAGAAATTATAATGGTCACACCTGCTTGTTTCTTAGGTCTGTTTGCTTGAAAAAACTTTTCCCAACCCCTTACTCTGAGTAGATGTCTGTCTTTGTGGTTGAGGTGTGTTTCTTGTAAACAGCAGAAGGTTGCATCCTGTTTCTGTATCCAATCTCTTAGTCTCTGTCTTTTTATAGGTGAATTGAGTCCATTGATATTAAGTGATATTAATGATCAGTGGTTGTTGACTCTGGTTATTTTTTTGGAGGTGGGTAGTAGAATTCATTTGTTTGCCTTCTTTGATTTGTGTTTGTGAAGGGTCATTAGATGTCTGAGTTATTGTAGGCAGTGTTGGCAATGTTGGATTCCTGGGTTGTGATTTTCCTTCTATTACTTTCTGTAAGGCTGGATTTGTGGCTACATATTTTTAAATTTGTTTTTATCCTGGAATATTTTGTTTTCTCCATTGACAGTGAACGAAAGCTTGGCTGGTATAGTAGTCTGGGCTTGCATTTATGTTCTTTTAGTTTCTGCAGTACCTCTATCCAGGATCTTCTGGCTTTCTTGGTTTCCATAGAGAAGTCTAGTGTAAGTCTGATTGGTTTACATTTATAAGTTACTTGACCTTTTTCCTTTGAAGCTCTTAATATTCTTTCTTTAATCTGTATGTTTTATATTTTGATGATTATATGGTGAGGGGTTGTTTTTTTTTTTTTGATCCAGTCTATTCAGTGTTCTGTATGTTTCTTGACCCTTCATAGGAATATTATTCTTTATGTTGGCAAAGTTTTCTTCTATAATTTTGTTGAATATATTTTCTTAGCCTTTGATCTGCAATTCTTCTCCTTCTTCTATTCCTATTTTTTTTTTTAGATTTAGTCTTTTTATTGTGTCCCAGATTTCCTGAAGGTTTGGTGATGAGAATTTGTTGGATTTGCTGTTTTCGTTGATCGGTGTGTTTATTTTCTCTATGGTGTCTTCAGAATCTGAGATTCATTCTTCTATCTCTAGTATTCTATGGTTATGTTTTTTCTGTAGTTTCTGTTCATTTACCTAGATTTTCCATTTCCAGTCAGCCCTTGGTTTGTGTTTTCTTCATTTCCTGCATTTCAGTTTTCAATTCTTGAACTGTTTCAATTACATTACCTGTTTGATGTTTGATTTTCCCCCCCAGGGTATCATTTATGTATTTACGCATTTCTTCAAACTTTTTGTTATACTTCTTTTCCATTTCTTTAAGGGAGTTTTTCATATCCTGTTTAAGGGACTCTATCACTTTAATATTGTCAATTCTTTCTACATTTTCTGGATTAGGGTGTTTAAATCTTTCTGTTGTGAGATCGCTGGGTTCTGGTGTTTTCATTTTGTTTTTCAGATTGTTGGAGGAATTTTTGCCTTGGTGCCTGCCCATCTCTTCCTTCAAATGCTCTCCAATGGATCTCCTGGTGCAGGGTCAGGTTCCCTTGTTTGGCCAGGAACCTTGCTGACAAAAGGCACACCTTCCTTGCTCCAGGCAGGCTATTGAAACAAAGGAACTCCTGCCTGTCCGATTGCACTCACCACTCCGTCCCAGCACCCAAACAGGCAGAGCTGGGGGATTTTATGGCCTTGAGGAAAGGAGGAAGAAGGGAAGGGGTTCCTGGGTAAAAGCTGAGATGGGGTAGGAGGAAAGAGGGCAGAGTAGGGTGGGGCAGCCTCTGAAGCATGACCATGGAGTTAAGGGGGTCGGGGAATGTCTGTGCTCCATTTCCAGGCTTCTGCAGCAGATCAGGAACACGCTCATCCCTATGATGGATCTTCTGCTACAGGTTCAGTGCCCCTTCCTGGCATGGGATCTCACTGATGAAAGGCCTACCTTGCTGCTCTCACCACTCTGTCCCAGGGCCCAAACAGGCTGAGCTGGGGGATTTTATGGCCCTGAGGAAGGGAGAAAAAAGTGAAGGGGATTCTGGGTGAAATCTGGGGTGGAATAGGAGGAGAGAGGCCATAGCAGGGCGGAGCAGGCCCTGTAGAATGACTTAAGGTTATATTTCTGAGGAATATATTAGAAGATATTGCAGACAACGAACTCTGGCCATTCAGGCTGTACAAGAACAAAAAGCAATTGATGACCTTTCAGATGTACCAACAGTCCTGCCTTTAAAATGGTTGATTGAGAAGCCAATATGGGTCAAGCAATGACCTTTACCTGAAGAAAAACTGCAGGCTTTAGTACAGCTGGTACAAGAGCAATTAGACGTTCGACATAAAGAAACATCTGTCAGTCCTTGGAATTCTCCTGTATTTGTTATTAAGAAAAAATCTGGAAAATGGGGAATGGTGACAGTTCTTAGAGCTATCAACAAGGTTATTCAACCTATGGGCCCTCTGCAATCTGGAACTCCTCTGCCCTCTCTGTTACCACAGGGATGGCCTCTCAATGATATAGATTTAAATGATTGTTTCTTCACTATACTTTTACAAGAAAATGATAGAGAAAAGTTTGCCTTCACAGTGCCTACTTATAATAACTCTCAGCCTACTAGGAGGTACCAGTGGACTATCCTCCCACAGGGAGTGCTCAATAGCCCAACCTTGTGTCAGTATTTTGTAAGTCAACCATTGGGAATAATAAAAAAGCGATTTCCTAAGTCTATAATTTACCATTACATGGATGATATTTTGCTATCTGATTCAAACATAGATACCTTAGAAAGACTGTTTGAAGAAGTAAAGATAGTTTTACCTAAATGGTAATTGCAGGTTGCTCCTGAGAAATACAGAAAGGAGATTCTGTCAATTACCCAGGTTATAAAATGGGTTTACAAAATATTAAGACACAAAAGGTACAAATTAGGAGAAACTGGTTACGGATTCTTAATGGCTTTCAAAGATTTTTAGGAGATATCTCCAGCCTATGACCAACTGTTGGGATAGCACCTGATCTAATAATTCATTTAAGCAAAACCTTAGATGGTGATTAAGTGTTGAACAGTCCCATAGAATAAACAGCTGAAGCAGAAAAGGAACTGACAATGGGTTATAAATAACTACAGGAGGCACATGTGGATAGGGTAAATCCTAAGCTTAGTTGTATTCTTGTCATATTGCCTTCCAGAATTTCTCCTACAGGAATCTTAATGCAGAGAGATGATATTATCTTAGAATGGATCTTTGTACCACATAAACCAAGTAAAATATTAAAAACTTATGTGGAAAATGTCTCTGAATTAATTTTAAAAAGTAAATTGAGACTTTAAAAAGTAGTACACATAGACCCAGCACAAATTATTGTGCCTTTCATTACTGATGAGAAAAGAAAGTTATGAGAAGACAATAATGCATGGAAAAGAGCCTATGATATTTTTGGGAGAAATTAACAGCAACTACCCCAAAAGCATTAGGATTAACATAATAAAGAGAACTTTTGTTTTATTAATTTATTTATTTGTTTATAAAAATTTCCACTTCCTCCCTTCCTCCCCATACCCTCCCATTCCCCCCACTCCCTCTCCTCCCCCCCACTCCCTCTCCTCCTCCCTTTCCAGTCCTAAGAGCAGTCAGGGTTTCATGTTCTGTGGGAAGTGCAAGTTCCTCACCTCTCCCTCCAGGTCTAGGAAGGTGAGCATCCAAACAGAATGGGATCCCAAAAAGCCAGTACATGCAGACGAAACAAGATCCAGTGCCATTGTAAATGACTTCTCAGTCGGCCCCCATGTCAGCCACATTCAGAGAATCCAGTTTGATCACATGCTCGTTCAGTCCCAGTCCAGCTGGTCTTGGTGAGCTCTCATTCGATCAGTCCCCTTGTATGAGTGGGTGAATGCACCCCCTGCTGTCCTGATTTCCTTTTTCATGTTCTCCCTCCTTCTGCTCCTCATTTGGAACTTGGAGGATCAGTCCAGTGTTCCAATGTGGGTCTCCGTCTCTATCACCATCCATCATCGAATGAAGGTTCCCTCTGGTCCTGCCTAATTTGCTCACATTTTCCCTCCTTCTGCTTCTCATTTTGACCTAGGGAGTGAAGTCCAGTGTTCCAATATGTGTCTCTGTCTCTATCTCCATCCAACGCCAGATGAAGGTTCTATGGTGATATTCGAAATATTCATCAGTATGGTTATGGGCCAAGGCCAGGTCAGGTACCCTCTCCTCTGATGCCCAAGGAACAATCTGGGGACCTCTCCTTGGGTCTGAGAACCCCTCCAGAATCAAGTCTCTTGCAATCCCTAAAATGGCTCCCCTAGTTGAGATATATACTTTCCTGCTCACATATCCGTACTTCCTCCCCCTCTTCTCATTCCCCCAAGCCATCCCCAATCCTCCCCCTCTCCCTTCTCCCTAACCATATCTCCTAATTTCCACCTCCTCCCCCACCCCCCATGCACACAAGTTTGCCTGGCAATCTTGTTTGCTTCCAAAATCGAGGAGAATAACTATATGATTTTCTTCAGGTTCACCTTCTTATTTAGCTTCTCTAGGATCACAAATTATAGGCTCAAAGACCTTTAACTATGGCTAGAATCCACGTATGAGTGAGTACATACCGTATTCCTCTTTTTGGGTCTGGGTTACCTCACTCAGTAAAGTGTTTTCAATTTCCATCTATTTGCATGCAAAATTCAAGATGTCATTGTTTTTTACCGCTGAGTAAAACTCTAATGTGTATATGTTCCACACCTTTTTTAACCATTCTTCTATTGAGGGGCACCTAGGGTGTTTCCATGTTCTGGCTATTACAAATAGTGCAGTTATGAACATAGTTGAACAAATGCTTTTGTGTTATGATAGGGCATCTCTTGGGTATATTCCCAAAAGTGGAATTGCTGGATCCTGAGGGAGGTTGACTCCCAGTTTCATGTTCTCCCTCCTTCTGCTCCTCATTTGGAACTCGGAGGATCAGTCCAGTGTTCCAATGTGGGTCTCCGTCTCTATCGCCATCCATCATCGAATGAAGGTTCCCTCTGGTCCTGCCTAATTTGCTCACGTTTTCCCTCCTTCTTCTCATTTTGACCTAGGGAGTTTGAGAAACTGCCACACTGATTTCCACAGTGGCTGCTCAATTTTTCATTCCCACCAACAATGGATGAGTGTTAGCCTCACTCCACATCCTCTCCAGCATAGGCTGTCATTGGTGTTTTTAAGTTTAGCTAATCTGACAGGTGTATGGATGAGTGTTCCCCTCACTCCACATCCTCTCCAGCCTAGGCTATCATTGGTGTTTTTAAGTTAAGCTATTCTGACAGGTGTAAGATGGTATCTCAAAGTGGTTTTGATTTGCATTTCCCTGATCGCTAAGGATGTTGATCATGACCTTAAGAGTCTTTTGGCCATTCAAATTTCTTCTGTTGAGAATTCTTGGATTCTTCCTCAAATCATACATGATGCTCAGATAACTGGAGCCCGTACATTTTATAGTGATGCCAATAAATCGAGGAAGAAAGGTTACAAATCTGATGAATTGAGTTAATTTGAACAAAGCCCTTATAATTCTTTCCTGAAGGCAGAATTATATGCCATTCTTATGGTACTAAGGAATTTTAAAAAACCTCTTAATATAGTTAGTGACTCTCAATATGCAGAAAGAGTTATCTTGCATATTGAAACCACTGAATTTATACCAGATGATACAGAACTGACTTCATTGTTTATCCAGGTACAAGACATGATCAATAATTGTCTTTGCCCTATGTACATAACACACATCCAAACCCATGTGGGTCTGCCAGGTCCTCTAGCACAAGGTAATGCAGAAATTGATCAATTGTTGATTGGAAGTGTGCTTTAGGCCTCAGAATTTCATAAAATCATCACGTCAATAGCAAAGGTTTGAAGAAAGAGTTTTCTATAATGTGGCAACAAGTTATGGAGGCTATACAGAAATGCCCTACGTGCTCTTTCTATAACCAAACACTACTACCTACAGGGACTAATCTAAAGGGTACTCAAAGGAATGAAATCTGGCAGATGGATGAATCCACTTTGTGGATAATGGCAAATTATAATATGTACACCACACCACTGACACTTATTCAGGTTTTCAGTGGGCAACTGCTTTAAGCTCCAAAAAATCTGGTTCAGTAGTTACTCATTTATTAGAAGTCATGGCCATCATGGGTATACCAGCACACAAAAACAGACAGATAATGTTCCAACTTATGTCTCTAGGAAAATGAAATGTTTTTTTGCTTATTATAATATTAGGCATGTTACAAGTATACCATACAATCCTACAGGTCAAGCCATCATAGAAAGATGAAAATGAACTATAAAGGATAGGTTAAACAAACAGAAAGGGATGGAAAATACCCCCAGAAATAGACTATATAATGCTTTATTAACCTTGAATTTTCTTAACACTAATGAGAAAGGATTAACGGCTGCAGAAAGACATTGGATAATGGAAAAGTCTGCAGAATTAAATCAACTGATTTATTTCAAGGATTGCTGACTTCTCTATAGAATCCAGGAGATGTGCTGCATTAGGCAAGGGTTTTTGCTCTTGTTTTCACAGAAGAAATATTGTGGATAGCTTCAAAATTAATAAATTTTCGGTTAGAAGAAGAGAAGCCTCTTAGAAAGGAGAAATGACAATTCATTCACAATGATGATAGTCATACAGGTGGTAAGAAAAACATATAGGATGGGGGCAGGGTTCTGTTCTTATCTCTGCAGGAAAACACTCATCTTCAAAAAATTCAAGGAACCCTGGATGATTGAATACTGGCAGATGGAAACAATTTACAACCCAATAAGAATTAACAAGAAAATCAAACACATTCTGTAAATGAAATTATGCTAAACATATTTGTAGATATCTGTGAATGTACTTATATTTATAAATATATAGAGCTGGTTTTTTAGTTGTACTCTGACTCAGTCCCTCTCTAATTCCAAGCCTGTTGCTAAGAGAAAACCCAAAGTTTCTGTCTCATGTCAAGAGCCATGAAGTGAGATGATGGAGGAGGGTTATCTGTCTATTGTGTTATTTTCATTGGTCAATAAAGAGACTGCCTTGGCCCCTTGATAGGACAGAAAATTAGGTAGGCGGAGTAAACAGAACAAAATGCTGGGAAGAGGGCTATGAGACAGATGCCATGGAGCCAGCCACCAGGTCAGACATGCTGAATCTTTTCCGGTAAGCCACCACCTCGTGGTGCTACAGATTATTAGAAATGGGTTAATATCAAGATATGAGAGTTAGTCAGTAACTAACTCTCTAGAGATAATGGGCCAGGCAGTATTTAAATGACTACAACTTATGTGTTATTTTTTCTGGGGCTAAGCTAGCCGTGCGGGAGCTGGGCGGGATGAAAAGCAGGCCTGCCCGCCCATCCTCACTACAGTGAGACAGAAGGAAAAAAAATAAATTATAAACTTTCTTTGCCTTTCCTCATATCTGTTTTTTGTCTTTATCATACCTTTCATTGAATATATGTCTGTATATGTCTATATAAATCATGCTTAAGTATTCTATAATGAATAATAAATTTCCCTGCAGTAATCTGTGAAGTCTCCAGGAAGAAGATGGGGCCCCACAACAACAGCTCCACCTGGTTATTATGACATCATGATGCTTAAAGTGCTACTACAAGACTTGTTTGGGGTACCAGCTGCACAATCAGTTCCGACTTGTTTAGCTGAAATGGTGCACATCTTTTACAGCATTCTGGCCAGACCTCCACAAAATACTCAGAGACTATTTGCAATTTTACCAGACCAAATATTAATTTTGGAATCTAACCATTGTTTACTTTCACAGGATCCCCTAGAAAGAATGTTGCCCCCATGACAGCTGGAAGCAATTTTAGAGGACGATGTCCCCACTCCCAACAAAGTTTGCCCTCAGGTTTAGTGACATCATTTAGGGGTTGGTTATAATTGGTATATAGTTGAGGAATGGGGGAGGAGTTTTATAGGCTCGGGGGTCTTCTTGAAAAAAAAGAAAAAAAGAGGGATAAGTGGGTGAAGGGATAATAGATTGATATTTGTGAGTTATTGTTTTTAGGCAATTATATTGGTATTGATTCTTGTATATTGATACAAAGTTACATTACATTGAATAAAGCATGCATCTATGCTTCTACCTCTGTTTGAAACATTGTTTATGTTTTGACATAAATATTTGCCCTATTGCAGTGTACAGTACTACCTCTGATCAATATACTTATATATTGTTTACATTTGAAGGTTATTTTTCTTATTTATTGCACAGTTGTTTATTGTCATAGTCTTTAAGTTAGATAGGTATTGAGAATTAGAGATCAATAGTCATCTATGTTTGTCATATTTATATTTAAGCTAATCAGGGTCTTTAGTTATATAGAGATAATATTCAGTATAGATAGTAGAATCTTAAACCTCTTCAAAGCGTTGTAGAAAATTGCCTGTAATCTAACCTACAGTTCCATGGTGGTGAGAAACAATCACTCCTGGCAGCACCAACCTTCTCCCAAGAGAATGTTGAGCACCAAAGACACTCCACTTGAAGCCATTCTTTTTGGCAGAAATGGCCTTTGGGCAAAGAAATGCCCATACCTCAACCACTGACAGAGACATAGAGTATCCATAAATGGATAAAACTTGACTGTCAGGTCCTGCCAAGACAGGGTAAGATAGTTTTGAAAAGTATCTTGGCTTTGAAAATGGTACATCAGTTACATTAGGCCTTAGCCAAAGATGATTGCCTCAACACTGCAAATGACTTTGGTGATTGCCCAGGTAGTCAGTTGTCTCTGCCATTTCTTGCACATATTAGAAGTTTTTTGATTGTACTTCCTGTTTACTCAAGTAATATTACTTCCCTTCTCAGATCTTTGACAGAGTTGAAGATTAGATAATTGTAGTTACCCTCATCATTATTTAGCTAAATTTAATTTCAATACATTATTTAGATGCCTTGAAATAGAATGCTTAGTAATACTTTAGTTATGCATTTCTTGTTTAATACTGTTTATTGCTTGTAATTTTATATTTAGTATCTGTTCCTACTGTATTTAGTTGTATTGGGTTTGGATTGAACTTGCTTAGACAAAAGGGAGAGATAATGGGGAAGCTCAAGCAATCACATTTGGTTAGGGTGTGGCCACCTGGAGCCCAGGTAGAAAAACTGGGAGATGTAGGCATGCTCTGTCTCTCTCTACGCAGTGCTCCCTTGACCCTTCTGGATTTTGAAGCTCCCACTCTTGTATCGTGAGTTCCGCCTTTTTCATTTATAAAATTATAATTGTTGTTCTTAAGCTGGTCTGGTTATTTATCATACCGACCAAATATGTGAAAAAGGACCTAATAACTACAACCTAGAGCTCATAGCAGTATTGGTCTTCCCTTTGAATGTTTTCCTCAAATCCAAAATTAGAGTAGCTTTTATTGTGGAAAATATACAAACATTAGCAGTTATTAAACATGTTCCATTTTAAACAAAATCCAGGTATTTTCTTATAAATAACGTGTAACAGCCTTTCTTGAAGTATTACAGCACATCATGTGAAATGAAAAGAAATAATTCATGTGAGGAAGAATGAGGCTATCAGAAGTCCTGTGTACCTAAGAGGACATGTGAGTGATACTGTGGATATATTGAAACATACTGGGACAGGACAGATTGCTATAAGGTAGAATTATATATAAATACAATTCATGAGTGATATAGGGTATCACATGAACATTTTGGTCACAGATGATGCACTGTAGACAGAGACAGTCATCCAACATCAATGAAAACTTTTACTAAAGAGGATGAAAAAATAGCCCCAGTCAACATCAATATTTTATGAATTAAACTTTACTGTAATATCCATCTAAGAATGAAAACATACTCTGTTTGTCTTTCAGGGACTTGGTTGTCTCACTTAGGATGGTTTTTTATAGTTCTATCCATTTGCCTATAATTTTCAGAATTTCATTTGTATTTTTACCACTGAGGAGGACTACATTGGGTAGATGTTCATTTACTTTACACATTCTTTGATTGAGGGGCATCTCATTGTTTCCATATTTTGTCTATACAGAATGCTGGCTAAGCACATAATTGAGTAAATGTCCTTATGGTGTGATTAGTTTGGTTGTATCCCAGAGATGCAGGGATGGCTCAACATACATACATAATAAAGTCAACTTATAACAGAAATTCATGCCACATTATTATAAACTGAGAAATACTAGAAATCCAATTTCTAATTAAATTCATTTACTTCCGTTAAAATTTAGAAGAGACCATTGATGCAAACCCAGACTACTATACCCAGCCAAGCTATTGTTCACTATCAACGGAGAAAACAAAATATTCCAGGATAAAAACAAATTTAAACAATACGTAGCTACTAATCCAGCCTTACAGAGAATATTAGAAGGAAAATCACTACCGAAGGAATCCAACATTCCCAACACGACCTACAATAACTCGAACATCTAGCAACCATTCACAAGCACAAATCAAAGAAGAAAAACACATACACTCTACTACCTAAAAAAAAAAAAAATGACCGGAGTCAACAACCACTGGTCATTAATATCACTTAATATCAATGGACTCAATTCACCTATAAAGAGGCACAGACTTAGAGATTGGATCCGAAAACAGGATCCAACATTCTGCTGTTTACAAGAAACACACCTCAACCACAAAGATAGACAACTACTCAGAGTAAAGGGTTGGGAAAAGGTTTTCCAAGCAAATGGACCTAAGAAACAAGCGGGTGTGGCCATTCTAATATCTAACAAAATCGACTTCAAACTAAAATCAATCAGAAGAAATGGAGATGGACATTTCATACTCATAACTGGAACAATTCATCAGGAGGAAGTCTCAATCCTGAATATCTATGCTCCTAATATAAAGGCACCCACATATGTAAAAGAAACTCTTCTAGAACTCAAGGCAGTCATCAAACCACACACACTAATAGTAGGAGACTTCAACACTCCTCTCTCACCAATGGACAGGTCAATCAGACAGAAACCAAACAGAGAATTGAGAGATTTATTGGAGGTATTGAATCAAATGGACTTAACATACATCTATAGAACACTCCACCCAAATAGGAAAGAATATACCTTTTTCTCTGCAGCTCATGGAACCTTCTCGAAAATTGACCACATACTCGGTAACAAAGCAAACTTCCACAGATACAAAAAAAATATTAGTAACTACCTGTGTCTTGTCAGATCACCATGGACTAAAATTAGAATTCAACAACAATGCTTCCCCCAGGACGCCAACAAACTCATGGAAGCTGAACAGTCAACTACTAAATCACCCCTGGGTCAAGGAAGAAAGAAAGAAAGAAATTAAACTCTTCCTTGAATTTAATGAAAACAAAGACACAACATACTCAAACCTATGGGACACTATGAAAGCAGTGCTAAGAGGAATGTTCATAGCACTAACTGCCCAATTAAAGAAAGCGGAGAAAGCACACATTGGAGACTTAACAACACACTTGAAAGATCTAGAAGAAAAAGAAGCTGATTCACCCAGGAGGTCTAGAAGACTGGAAATAATCAAACTGAGGGCTGAAATCAACAAAATAGAAACACAGACAATAATCCAAAGAATCAATGAATCAAAAAGTTGGTTCTTGGAGAAAATCAACAAGAATAACAAACCCCTATCCAAATTAATCAAACGGCAGAGAGAGAACATGTAAATTAATAAGATCAGAAATGAAAAGGGGGACATAACCACAGACTCAGAAGAAATTCAGAGAATCATGAGATCTTACTATGAAAGTTTATATGCCACAAAGTTGGAAAATGTAAAAGAAATGGACATTTTTTTAGATAAGTACCATATACCAAAGTTTAACCAAGAACAGGTGAACAATCTAAATAGACCTGTTAGTCGCGAAGAATTAGAAGCTCTTATCAAAAATCTCCACACCAAAAAAAGCCCAGGACCAGATGGTTTCAATGCACAATTCTACCAGAACTTCCAGGAAGAGCTAATACCTATACTCCTTAACATATTCCACAATATAGAAACAGAAGAGTCATTGCCTAACTCCTTTTATGAAGCTACAGTTACCCTAATACCAAAACCACACAAAGACACAAACAAGAAAGAGAATTACAGGCCAATCTCACTCATGAACATCGACGCAAAAATTCTCAATAAAATACTGGCAAACCGAATCCAAGAACACATTAGAAAAATTATCCATTATGATCAAGTCGGCTTCATTCCAGAGATGCAGGGCTGGTTCAACATATGCAAATCTATCAATGTAATCCATTATATAAATAAACTGAAAGAAAAATCCATAAGATCATCTCACTAGATGCTGAAAAAGCATTTGACAAAATTCAACACCCATTTATGATAAAGGTGTTGGAAAATGACTCTGTAAAAAATATTTTCTGTTGTTTGGGAGGACAAAAGTTCTATTTCTAGAACACACTTGGCAGCCACATCCGGAAGAAAATAAAATTCCTAGTGATCAGAGGCCCACTTCTGTCAAATGCATACACCAGACACATATGTGATGTATAAAGACAAATACTGAAATACACACACATACACACACACACACACACACACACACACACACACACATATATATATATATATATATATATGGTGGAGGAGGGCCCTCTGTCTGTTACTTTCATTGGTTAATAAAGAAACTGCCTTGGCCCTTTGATAGGAAAGAAAATTAGGGAGGCAGGGTAAACAGAGCATGATGCTGGAAGGAAGAAGGCAGTGAGGCAGATGCTATAGCTCTCCTCTCCAAGATGGATGCAGGTTAAAATCCTTCCCGGTAAGCCACCACCTCGTGGTGATACACAGACTATTAGAAATGGGTTAATCTATATGTAAGAGTTAGCCTATAAGAGGCTAGAGATAATGGGCCAGGCAGTGTTTAAAGAATACAGTTTCCACGTAATTAATTTGAGTATTGCTAGCCCGGAGCTGGCCGCAGCCTGCTGCTCCCACCACTACAGAGTGACACTTAACATGGCCAATTAAATCCACTTAAAAACCTGAGAGAGCTTAATTTTAAATACGAAAAACACAGAGTTAAACACAACCTTTTGCTGTTTGCTAGGGCGTGCTGTAGAGAAATTTCCATGACTCTGCAGTGGCAACAGGAAAAAAGCTGCGGTTTTAAAACACCCCTTTCTGGGTTGTGCCTTCACAATCTCTGTCTGGCTCCTACAAAAGACAGACCTTTTGAATGGAACATTTGTAGTAAAGTGCTAAGGCTTGCTTGATGGCAATGTGGACTGCTGTGTGCCTGGAACTGTGCGAGGCTCAGGAACATCAACTGGCTCTGAGGCAGGAACTGCTCAGCTCTGCCATGATGAACTGAGCTGGTCTCAGGAAGGAACTATCGTAATTATCATAATAACAGTGCAACTAAGATTTAGACTGGCAGTAAACAGGCAGTACTGTATTACCTCTACATGGTGCAACTTAAGTTTTTAAGAATTGCTGAACATTTTAAGAAATGATCCTGGATAACAAAAAAATTACAAAGTCACAATAGAATAGATTCAGAAATAAAAGACCTCTAAACGGGTCACAGTGTTGGATGAGTGTACGTAAGCTTGGGAGAGAGAAGAAAAAAATATGGAGAATCAGGTTAATGTCTAAAAAAAGGGTAAAGTCTTTAAAGAGACAGAGTACAGATAGTTATAAATTAAGAGAAATAAATAAAAATAAGCCACGTAAAAATGGAAAATTCACAGAGAGTCTGGATTATGTATATTGTATTTTCTTTAAAATTTTTGACTGTGAAGGAGCTAAATACAGAGAGACATTTCATTATATGGGCTGCCAAGCTAAACCAGAATGGATATAAGGGTATTGTGACTTCAGAATTTGGGTCTAAAAATATGACGCTTTGGAAAAGAGTTTCTTCTTATGTTTTCACAGATGATGAGACCCTGTGTATTGCTTCTATCCCAATATGGTGTGATAGACCACGTCCTCTTGAAAGGTTGCTGCGAACACCTTCAAAAAATTATTGCTCAACTGCCGACTGAGGCGAACCTAGCAGAAAGATTATACCATGAAAGACCTGATTAACAGTGCCCCATAGAGCAGGAGGAAGTTTGGAGAGAAATAACTATGCCCATATTCCCAAATATTGGTTATAAATGTTCTTTTACATTTAAAGGGTGAAATGATATAGATATAAATAATTTACATTGGTATAAATTTGCCTTATTGATAGGAATTTAAGGTCAATTATATTATACGTATATGTATTTCTGATACTGATTAAGGTATTGTGATTGTGTAGTTCATTTTAAAAATGTAATGTATAATTAGGAAATATAAGTTGTTAATGGATAATCATCGATAATAGTCAAGTTTGTAGTCATGTTAGTTAGATTTTCTAGATGTGCATAGATATATTTCAGATAGGCATTCTTCATATCTTTTAATACTACAGAATACGACATTTATTGTTTTAATAACTTAGGATTTTTCATAACATATATATATGTATATTATGTAATAAAATCTACTTTTAAAATGTCAGAAGTCAAACAGGCCTATCTATTACATGAAATATTTGTCAAAATAATGTTTGTAATCCTATATACAGAAAAATAGTTGATAAAGTAATTAAAAGGATACTCCAGAAAAAAATCAAATTGATACTATTTTCAGAATAAAAGACATTATGCCTAGAAATACATTTTGGCCAGAAAATTCTAGAAATAATGAACACATTAAGCAAAATAACAAGAAATAAACTGAACTTAAAAAAATTAGTTGTCTTTCTGTGTGCTAATAATAAGACTACCCATGAAGAATAATAGAACACTCTTATTGCCAATATTCTTCCAAAACTTACAAAAACTCATCACTAATACTAACAAAGAGGTTATGAGAAAACAATAACCTCTGGAGAAGTGTAGGACAACTTAGAAGATGGAATGATCTTCCATATTAATAGATTGGAAGAACAAACTAATACTATAAAGATGATCATTCTATCAAAGAAATTCAGAGATTAAATGCACTCCATTCAAAATCATCATTACATTTTCTATGATGTAGAAATTGTTAGAATTTGTCCAATGTTTAGTTTGGAATCACAATTGGACCAAGATAGCATAAGCAATCTTGAGTAAAAAGAATGTTGGTGGAATTACTGTATCATTTTTCACCTCATAATTTGCTATGGTAATAAAAGTAAGCTGGTACTGGCACAAAAATTGATATAGATAAAAAAGCAAGCAAACTGGAAAACACAAACATAAATGTCTGTTAACTATAATCACTTGATACTCGACAAAGATTCCAAAATTATACATTATAAAAATGTATCATCTTCAAAAAAGGGTACTTTAAGAACAGTACAGATAGAGAATGAAAGAAATGAGACTCACAGAAAATGTATAAGAGAAATAAATATTAAACCTGAAATACTGAACTGTTGGAAGAAACAGTGGCAATACTCAACAAATTGTAATTGTAGAAAAGAATCTTATGGACACAAAGTAAGATAAAAACTGACAGCTATATATTATCATACAGAATATAAACAAATTAAAACACTATGAATCAAAAATATTGACTTTTTTTAAAGATTATGCTCTTACCAGATATTTCAAGAAAAAGGAAAAACCATGCAGAAAAACAATGACTCAAGAAAAAGTAGATTGTCTTATTGGTATGTCACACTTTCAAGAGAATAAAATTTCATAAATTTTCTCAAATAATTTTTTTTCTCTTTTCTATAGACAGCTAATTTAAGTGGTTTTTATTTAGTTCTAGTCCAGTTAAAAATTATAGCTGGCTTTAGAGTTGGAATGTGGCTCTCTCCTTCCCTAAACAAAAACATATTTATTAAAGTAAAATCCAAAGTCTCTGTCTCATGTCAGAAAAGCATATGGGAAGAAGAAAAACAGATATTTAAACACCATTATTTTGTCCATAAGCTCATAATACTTTGCTTTATATTTACTCTTTGCAGTTTTTCTTAAGGTATGCTTTTTGTAATTTTGTAGTAGGTCCATGACCATAGAGAAGCTAGGTAACAAAGTTAACCCAAAGTAAAAACGTATATAGATCCACCTGGACATGGGGAATAGACAAGATCTCCTGAAAAATTGGAACATGCAGTGGGGGGGATATAGGAGGGTTAAAAGGGAAGAGGAGGGGAGAAGGGGAGGGGTGAAGAGAACTTGAGGAAAAGGGATAGTTGAGTTGGAGGAAGGACAGAGATGGAGAGCAAGGAATGACATATTGTAATAGAGCATGCCATTGTCAGGCTGGCAAGAAACCTGGCACTACAGAAATTCCAAGGAATCCACAATGATGTCTCCAGTTAAGTCCCTAAGCAATAGAGGAAAGGGTACCTGAAGAGGTCTTGCCCTGTAGTCAGACTAATGAATATCATAAATGTAACCATAAAAACTTATGGGAACAAAGTCAGCGACCTAAAGCAGACTGCTGGTTGAGCTCCAAAAGTCTAGTCGACGAGTTGGAGGAGTGATAATATGAGTAAAGAGGTCAAGACCACAGTGGGGACACCCACTGCAGCAGTTTACCTGAGCTAATGGATACCCACTAACTCCAGTCAGAAAGAAAAGGAACCAGCATAGGACCAAACTGAACCATATGGATGTGAGAGACAGTTGTATGGCTGGGGCAGACTGTGGGGCCACTGTAAGTGTCACCAGAATTTATACCTACTTCTTGTACAGGCTTTTTTGAGAACCTATTCTTTTTAGAAGGATACCATACTCAGCTTAGATATAGTATGAAAAGCCCTGATCTTCTCCAAAGCAATATGTCTTACACTCTCTCTGTAGTTGATATCCAGTTATGCCAGCACCATTTGTTAAATATGCTTTCTTTTTTCGATTTGATAAATTTTCAGCTATTTTTGTCAAAAATCAGGTGTTAAAAGATTGGTGAGTTAATATCAGGGTCTTCCATTCAGTTCCTTTGGTCCTCTCTGTTCTTATTCCAATACCAGGCTGTTTTTAGTACTGTAGCTCTATAGGAGAATTTTAAGTCAGAGATTGTGATGCCTCCAGAAGGTTTTTTTTTTTCAGGATTGTTTTGTCTTTCTTGGGTTTCTTGCCTTTCAACATAGTTTGAGTATTGTTCTTTTGTGGTCCATGAAGTATGTTGCTGGGAGTTTGATGTACATTGCACTGAATCTGTACATTGCTTTTGGTAAGGTTGATGTTTTTTACTTTGTTAATTCTACCAACCCAAGAACTTGGAAGATCTTTTCCTTTTCCTGTGTCTTCTTCAATTTCTTACTTTAAAGATTTAAAATACTTGTTATACAATTCTTCTACTTGTTTGGTTAGAATAATTCAATATATTTGTATTTGTGGCTGTTGTAAAGAGTGATGTTTCTCAGACTTGCTTCTCAGCCCATTTATCATCTGTTTAAAGGAGGGATACTAATTATGAAATTAATCTTGTATCCTGCTACATTACTGAAGTTGTGTTTATGCATTGTAGAAATTCCTTGGTAGAAGTTTTGGGTTCTCTTATGTAAATTATAATATCATCAGCAAATATTGAGAATTTGATTTCTTCTTTTCTGATTTATATCTCCTTGATCTTCTTTTGTTGCCTTATTGCTCTAGTTAGAACATCAAATACTATAATGAATAGATATGGAAAGAGTAGACAACTTTGTTTTGTTCCTGATTTCAGTGGGATCACTTTGAGTTTATCTCTATTTAGTTTAATGTTGGCTGTGGACTTGCTGTATATGACCTTTATTATGTTTAGGTATGTTCCTTGTATTGCTGCTTTCTTCAAAATCTTTATCAAGAAGAGATGTTTTATTTTATTGAAAGCTTTTTCAGCTTCTAATTAGATGATCATGTGATTTTGTTTTTCATTTTGTTTATATGGTAGATTATACTGACAGATTTTTTTTTTATGTTGAACCATCCCTAATCTCTGGGATGAAGAATCCACTGTTATAGAGGATGATTTTTTATATGTTCTCGAGTTCAGTTTACTAGTATTTTCTTGAATATTTTTGCATCTATGTTTATGAGTAAGATTAGTCTGTAATTCCCTTTCTTAGTAATGCCTTTGTGTGGTTTGGCTATCAAGATAATTTTAGCCTCATAAAAAGAGTTTAGCAATGTTTCCTCTGTTTCTGCTATGTGGAATAATTTGAGGAGTACTGGAATTATTTCTTCTTTGAAAATCGTATAGAATTCTGCTCTGAAACCACCTGGTCCTGTACTTTTTGCTTCAGAGAAACTTGATGACTGTTTACATTTTTAGCACTTATAAGTCAATTTAAGTTGCTTATATAGTTTTGATTTAAATTTGGTAAGTGATATTTATCAATGACAAGAGTCCATTTAAATTTTTCAGTTTTGTTGAATATAGGTATTTGATGATTCTCTGGAGTTCCTCTATGTCTCTTGTTATATCCCTCTTTTATTTTCTCATTTTTTAATATGGATATTCTCTCTCTGCTTTTTGCTCATTTGGATAATGACTTGAATATTGTGGTGATTATTTTGAACAACCAATTCTTTGTCTCATTAATTCTTCATGTAGTTTTCTTTATTTCTATTTTGTTGATTTCAGCTCTAAATTTGATTATTTTTTATCCCATCATCATGGAAGGGTTTGCTTCTTTTTGTTCTATAGTTCTCAGATGCTTTGTTTGCTCAATAATGTAGGATGTTTTCATGTTCTTTATGAATTTTGGTGCTATGAAATTTCCTCTTAACACTAATTTAACTGTGTCCCATGAATTTGGGTATGTTGTGTGATCAGTTTCATTGAATTTTATGATGTCTTTAATTTATTACTTCATTTCTTTCTTGACCCCTAGGTGATTCAGGTAAGCAGTGTGAAATTTCTATGTGTTTGTGCTGCTTTTGAACTCTAATTTTAAGCCCTGGTGATCCAGTAAGATACATGTGTTTCCCACATTCTCTTTTGTGAGGTACAGTGTGGTTGGTTTTAAGTTGAGATTTTTGATCCATTTGGACGTGAGATTTGTGAATAATGATAGATATGCAACTATTTTAATTCTTCTCCATGTTAAAATTTAGTTATGCCAGCATTTTATTGAATATGCTTTCATTTTTTCCATTTGACATTTTTTTTGCTTCTTTATCAAAAGTCATACGTGTATGAAATAATATCTGGGACTTTGATTTGTTTCCATTGATCCTCCTGTCTGTTTTAATGAAAAAACACACAAACCTATGAACACCTGATTTTCGACAAGGGAGCTAAAGGTATACAATGGAAGAAGGAAAGCATCTTTAACAAATGGTGCTGGCATAACTGGATGGCAACGTGTAGAAGAATGAAAGTAGATCCATATCTATCACCATGCACAAAACTCAAGTCCAAATGGATTAAAGACATCAACATTATCTGACCTCTTTGAACCTGATAGAATAGAAAGTGGGAAGTAATCTACAAGGTATAGGCACAGGAGACCATTTCCTAAGTAGAACCCCAGTAGCACAGACAATAAGAGAATCAATGAATAAATGGGATCTACGGAAACTGAGAAGCTTCTGTAAAGCAAAGGACACTGTCAGTGAGACAAAAAGGCTACATTTGGACTGGGAGAAGATCTTCACCAACCCCTCATCAGAGAAAGGTCTGATCTCCAAAATATACAAAGAACTCAAGAAACTAGACACTAAAACTCTAATTAACCCAATTAAAAAATGGGGGTACTGAAATGAACAAAGAATTCATAACAGATGAAATTGGAATGGCCAAAAGGCAGTTAAGGTCATGCTCAACCTCCTTAGTGATCAGGGAAATGCAAATCAAAACCACTTTGAGATACCATCTTACACCTGTCAGAATAGCCAAACTCAAAAACACCAGTGATAGCCTATGCTGGAGAGGATGTGGAGTGAGGGGAACAATCATCCATTGTTGGTGGGAATGCAAACTTGTGCAGCCACTGTGGAAATCAGTTTGGCACTTTATCAGGAAACTGGGAGTCAACTTCCCTCAGGACCCAGCTATTCCACTCTTGGGAATATACCCAAGAGATGCCCTATCATACCACAAAAGCATTTGGTCAACTATGTTTATAGCAGCACTATTTATAATAGCCAGAACATGGAAACAACCTAGGTGCCCCTCAATAGAAGAATAGTTAAAAAGGTGTGAAACATATACACAATAGAGTTTTACTCAGCGGTAAAAAAACAATGATATCTTTAATTTTGCATGCAAATGGATGGAAGTAGAAAATGCTTTACTGAGTGAGTTAAACCAGACTCCAAAAGAGGAATATTGTATGTACTCACTCATAAGTGGATTCTATCCATAGTTAAAGGTCTTTGAGCGTATAATTCGTGATCCTAGAGAAGCTAAATAAGAAGGTGAACCTGAAGAAAAACATATAGTTATCCTCCTGGATATTGGAAGTAGGCAAGATTGCCAGGCAAACTTGGGTGCACGGGGTGGGGGGGTGGGAGGTGGAAGGAAGGGGAAATGGTTAGAGAGAAGGGAAAGGGTGAGAATTGGGGATGGCTTGGGGGAATGGGATGGGGGTTGAGGAAGGATGGACATGGGGGCAGGGAAGTATGTATCTCAATTAAGGGAGCCATTTTAGGGTTTGCAAGAGACTTGATTCTGGAGGGGTTCCTAGGCCCAAGAAGAGGTCCCCAGATTGTTCCCTGGGCAGCTGAGGAGAGGGTACCTGAACTGGCTTTGGCCCATAACCATACTGATGAATATTTTACATATCACCATAAAACCTTCATCTGGAGATGGATGGAGATAGAGACAGAGACACATATTGGAACACTGGACTTAACTCCCTAGGTCCAAATGAGAAGCAGAAGCAGGGAGAACGTGAGCAAGAAAGGAGGGACCAGAGGGAACCTTCATCAGACGATGGATGGAGATAGAAATGGAGACCCCCACTGGAGCACTGGAATGAGTCCCCAAGGTCCAAATGAAGAGCTGAAGTAGGGAGAACATAAAAAGGGAAATGAGGACTGCGAGAGGTGCGTTCACCCTCTGATACAAGGGGACTGATTGAATGAGAGCTCACCAAGGCCTGCTGGACTGGGTCTGAATGAGCATGTGATCAAACCGGAGTCTCTGAATGTGGCTGACATGGGGGCTGACTGAGAAGCCATTTATAATGGCACTGGGTCTTGTTTTGTCTGCTTGTACTCGCTTTTTGGGATCCTAGTCTATTTGGATGCTCACCTTCTGTTACCTGGAGGGAGAGGGTAGGAACTTGTACTTCCCAAAGGGCAGGAAACCCTGACTGCGCTTAGGACTGGAGAGGGAGGAGGAATGGGAGTTAGGGGGAGGAGGAAGAGTGGGGGGAATGGGAGGGTTGGGGAGGAGGGGAGGATGTGGAAATTTTCTAAACAAGTAAGTAAATTAATTAAAAAAAGAAATTGGTCATCAAAAGAAAAACTAATCCAATAAAATTGGGTTACAAACCTACATAGAGAACTGAAATCAGAGGAATCTAAAATGTCTGAAAGACACTAGAGGAAAAGCTCAAAATCATTAGCTGCCAGAGAAATACTAATTGAAAGAATTCAGAGAGCCTTTCTTGTACCTGAAAGATTGACCAAGATCAAAAACACTGATAACAACTTATGCTGTAGAGGATGGTGGGTAAAAGGAACACTCCTGCATTGCTGGAGGGAGTGCAAACCAATAAGGCCCCATTAAATATCAATATGGCATTGTCTCAGAAAATTAGGGAACAACCTTCTTCAAGACCCAGGAATACCACTTTTGCTTATATTCTCAAAAAATGCTCAATTGTACCACAAGGTCATGTGCTCTACTATATTCACGGCAACATTGTTTGTGTATCTGAAACATGGAATCAATGTAAATGCCCCTCAATCGAGGCATGGATAAGGAAAATGTGGTACATTTACACAATGGAGTATTACACAGCAGAAAAAAATAATGACATCTTGAATTTTGCGGGAAAATGAATGGCGCTAGAAAATATTGTTTTGAGTGAATTAACTCAGACACAGAAAGACAATTATCACAAGTACTCACTCCTATGAGGTTTTTAAAAATAAAGCAAAGACAATCAACCTACAAATTACAATCCCAGAGAACTTAGACAAACATGAACACACTAAGAGTGACAAACATAGATCTATTCTACATGGCAAGTAGAAAAAGACAAGATCTCCTGCCTAAATGGAAATCATTGAGACTTTGAGGGGAGAGTTGAAGCGGAGGGGAGAGACAGGGAGGTAGCAGGGGAAAATGTAGAGCTCAATAAAAATCAATTTAAAAAAAGAAGTTCAGCAAAATTCTGCACTTCAAAATGCTGCATTCACCATATATAACAATTTTAAAAAAAAAGTGTTACAGAAAATGAGGATCAGAGTATTTCAACAGCATGAATAGCAGATGTAGTTCAAGTATTCATGAAAGGATACTTTTGAGTGGCAAAATCTACGAAAAATCTCACCATCCATCAGTCTAATCAGTAACTTCAGTACAGTATTAACAAATCTCTATCCAATGCAGGTTATGACTGAATACAAGGATTTCTCTAGGAATTACTTATTATCAATATGTAGGGTAAGGAGACTTCTAAACTGTTGCCCAATAGTTTGCCAGTCTGCATATGGTTAATGGCCAAAGTATCCAAGCTGATATTAAAGGGTTAGAATAAAGCTTCTAATAATAATGCTTCAACAGGAAAGGTTCTGATTATGGACAGAAATTTTAGGGCCCTTCATGACTTTCTTGATAGTATACAACAATTATTATTCAGGAAAAAGGAAAGTAAAGAAGGCGATTCTTTTTTGTTTCTTTTAATTATAAGAAGCTCCATGCTGTAGGTTCTAACACTTCTCATACTATTATTGATTTGATAAAACCATTCTAAAATATTAGCACAGAGGAGCAGAAGACTCACATTATGCCAGTATCCTTGTGTTCCCCTATGTCTTTCAAAAGTGTGTGTTTGTATTGGAGGAAAATGTCCATTTCTACAATCTTTGCAAAGAAAACTTGCGACATAAAATCAAAGTAAAAAAAAAAAAAAAAAAAAAAAAACCTCCCTCAACAACACCTCCAAAATATAAAACTCATTGTCACTGTTCATGTTGATATTCATCTAAAACTGGTGAAAGACACAATCCAGCTTCAGAAATGTGGAGAATGAGCACAACCCAGGGCTGCTGAGGACAGAATCCCTGCTCTTACATTCAATCTCAGCTTGGAATCCCACTACTTTTTGACAAGGCCATCCTTAAAACTCAAGTAAGTCTGTAGGTCTTGGTTGGCCTGGCTGAATGTCCATCCAGCTCTTCATTCCTAGAAATCTTTCGTTTGAGTTATTAATTCTTTATGAATGATCTTTAGGCTGTAGTTTTCCATGATGGTAACAGATATTTTCAATGGAGAGGAAGATGTTCAGAGCAAGTTCTGAGGGACCGCAACACTGATGCATGCTGTTCTGCCTTGTTATGATATTTTGGGGGTTATTAATTTCAGACAATATTTATCACACTGGTTTGTTCAAATTTTTCTAATGTTCAGAAAGAGTTTGACAAAAATATCACAGATTTTAATATAAGTCTTGTTAACTGTACGGAGTGGTTGTTCACTTAAGTGGGGGTATGATAAGATTCTATTTGCACTGTTGATTTTGCTTTAGTTACATAACTAAGGCAGTTCTGGGTCTATATATGGATTAGAATTACTTTCCTCTAATAAAAATGGAAAGAAATCACAAATCAATGAACAATCTCTCAAAGTCAAGGTCCAAGTATATCTAAACACACACACTTTTCAATACTCTTCTATGTCAGAGGTGGATCCTTTTCTGTCACATTTAAATATATTAATAATCAGTGTGAACATGAATATTTATTTGATATGATGCTTTAAATCCTACCACCAATTGATATATTTTCTTGCACAAAATATTTGTCTTTGCAAGACATTAGATATTGACAACATAGTTATTATGTACATTCCCTCCTACACACTTGACACCATTAAATACACTGCTGTGCATTACACAGTTGGTACTACAGCAGTAGTGATATGTAGAACCCCAAAACACAGTATGCATTATTCTGTAGGCTTCCCAGCAACCGGTTTTTGTGAATTGACTAGAATGTGCTCCAACATACAGAGAGGAGTATGTAAACAATCAAAAGTGGAATCACAATTGTTACAGGAAAATTACTGTCATGTAAAATCTTCTGACTTTCAAAGAGCTACTATCATTAAAACATATTCCTACAACCAGAAAGAAGGTTCTGTTAGTAAAGACTTCATCCACATTCAAAAAGACATGAAATACTGCCTCGCATCCTGTCTTCAGTGACACAGTTAGAAACAAATAAGTGTGGCTTTACAAAAGCAAAATATTTCATGATAAGAGAGAGGAATGAACCTCCATCTTCTCTGTCCTTAGGCAGTTAGAAGAAAAGCCAGAGAAAAACCAAGTGTTTTTCTTTCTGTGCCTGATGTTTTAAAGTTCCTGAGATCAGTTAGGGCTGAGCTCCCCCTGCTGGTCCAGAGGTCCTCTACAGGGAGGTTTGTGTCTGGGCTAATGCTGAAGTTCCCTCACTGTGCCTCTTGCACAGTAATAAGTGGCTGTGTCCTCAGTGGTCAGAGAGTTCAGCTGCAAGAAGAACTGGTTCTTGGATGTGTCTCTCGTGATGGAGGTGCGGCTCTTAAATGACGGGTTGTAATTAGTACCACCACTATAACCTATGTATCCAATATATTCCAACTTCTTCTCTGGGGACTGTCTGATCCAGCTCCAGTCATAACCAGTGGTAATGGAGTAACCGGTGACAGAGCAGGTGAGGGACAATGATTGTGAAGGCTTCACCAGGCCAGGTCCTGACTGCTGAAGCTGAATCTGGGACAGAATTCCTTCAGACAAAAGAGATAATTTTGTCAATCACATGTTGGCAGAACCCCCATGGACACATGTATGCAGTGGAACACTCACCAGGAAGGGCTGTCACCAGGTAAAGAAGATCAAACAGTTTCATCTTCTAGAATACACCTCCTTTTCTTCAGAGGTCAGCTTCTGTGAGAGAGATGTGAGCTCCCACAGTACAGGAGGTAATTTAACATAGAGCTAGAAGATACATTTGCATGAGGGAAGTCAGGTTAGACTTTATAAACTGGAGGTGGATACTACCCTACATGGTTATTACAGTATGGTCAACAGTGTCTGTGACTTCCTACAGATAGAGTTTGGAATAAGAAAGCACAGGTACTACACTCATCATAGTAAACACATCTTGACATGAACCCGCATCCACTTCCTAGCCCACCATACCACCAAATTCTTCTGTTCTTGTACTTTAAGTGCCAACCTTCTGTTCATGCTACATTTACAGAGTTCTTGATTTTTGCCTAGTTTGCCCATGCTGGTACTAATGTTATTCCCTTTTCTTACCCATGAGATGGTATTCTGATGTATAACAATCTTCACACACTTTAAATATGTATTATTCTCAATGGTTACTAAAACGCTGACTGATATACACATGGACAGGAAAAATGGTGCAGGACAGTAAGATTAGGAGAATTCTGAGAAGATGAAAGATAGAGTTAGAAGAGATCACCAGAAAATGCAGAGGTTACAGGATGGAGGAGAGGTAAGGACAACATATAGAATCATAGAAATAGTTTAATATAAAAGTGAGTAACAATCCAGTGATATTGGTCAAAAAATTATTTTTATTAATTCTCAGTTTATGTTATTTGTTTACAGGCAGACTGGGGAAAGAAAAGTCTGCCTACAATTCTCCTTTCCTATAAAATTTGACCATTGACATATTGTTATTGTATAGGGACCATACCTAATTCTTAATCCATCCAGTTTGTGGAATGTAAGCACATTCTGATAGAAGCAGCTGAGAACTCTTTACACCATGGATTTGATGAAGACATCTTTTATAGTACTGAATGTCCCAAGATCTCTCACTTTCAGAATATTGTCAGGCCCTAGGTCTCTGTATTTGTTCCCATCTGCTACAGTAGGAAGCTTCTCAGCTCATGGCTGAGCAAGCCACTGATCTTTGCATGTAGCAGAATGTTACAGAGAGTCATTTTAAAACAATCTTATTTTGAAAAAAGATTATATTTATTTTTACTGTAGTTTCCTAAAGTATCTATTCTTAGATATTGATCCCTCAAGTAGTGTAAAATATGGGTTCTATGTCTTTGAAAAGCCTTAATGCAAAGCAGATATTGTGGTTGCTTGGAATTGAACTCAGGAAATTTGGAATAGCAGGCTGTATGCTTAAACTACACAGTTAGACTGCTTTACACCTATGTACATATACAGGAGCTATAACTGCGATCAATATAATACACATAGGCCAAAACATATACACACAAAAAAATTAAGACAGAGATAGAGGGACAGATACTGGTAAATGTTAACTAAAATTAATAATTAATTAATTAATCAATTAATCATGAATTTTATAGGGAATAAGAGTTAGATATGGGAAAAATTTAAGTGGTGAAAATTGATGGGTACAGTCCTCAGATTAAGCAAGTCTCAAGAGTATTTTCTTTTTTTTGAAAGTAATTTTATTAAATTATAAAAGTTTCCATTTATGCCCCTCTTCCCAACACCCTCCCACTCAAATCTAACAATAACCCTCCATTCACACCACTCTTATTCTTCTTGCTAATGGTTACCCAGAAGTTCTAGTTAGGAGAACTTGTCCTTAATTTCTGTCTTGATTTTAACAGGCGAGTTCATGATAGTATAGACACATTATGTTGCACAGAAAGGCATTAGGCTTTAAAACGTAAGAAATTTCTGTTCAGATTTTCTTGTTGCAGGAGAAATTTCCTGAGTATCACGTGATCTACTTACAAATGCCTGGAGGATAAAGAAGTGTAATGATGAACTGTGAGAATAAATTTCAGGAGAAATAAAAGTACAGTAGCAGGAAAACAGACAGTCCAATCTACATGCAACCTGAGAGTGCTCATGTATGTGAGAGGAACCATGAGATCTGAGGAAAAAATTGGGTATTATAACTGCAGGTTCTTGTTTACTCAACTGTCTGGCTCTTATTTGAGATAATAAATAGATAATAATTGTATAAACACATAAATACATAAAATAAAACTGTTTATACCAGAAAATCCCAGTATTCACTGTGTTGCTTTCATTTTTCTTGTAATTGTTTTAATCAAAATAGAGATATTGGACTTGTGAACTATAGGCTTAATGTCCTTGGTTTATGGATACAGTCCACAAATGAGTGAGTACATACCATATTCGTCTTTTTGAGTCTGGGTTATCTCACTCAGGATAATGTTTTCTATTTCCATCCATTTGCATGCAAATTCAAGACATGATTTTTTTTTACCGCTGAATAGTACTCTAATGGATACATATTCCTCAATTTCTTTATCCATTATTCCCTTCAGGGGAATCTAGGTTGTTTCCAGGTTCTGGCTATTACAAATAATGATGCTATGAACATAGTTGAGGAAATGCTTTTGTAGTATGATTGGGCATCTTTTGGGTATATTTCCAAGAGTGGTATTGCTGGATCCTGAGGTGGGTTGATTCACAAGCCCAGAGAAGCCAAATGACAAGATTAACCCCCCCAAAATACATATATAGATACTCCTGGAAATTGGAAGCAAACCAGATTGCTGGACAAAAGTTGTTACCATGGGCAAGGGGGCAGGGATGGATGAGGTTGGAGGAAGGGGATAGTGAGACAGGGAATGGAGAAGGGAGGACCAGCAAGAGCTTGGGTCTCTCTCTTTCTCTCTTTCTGTCACTCTCTCTCTTCTTCGCCATTCTCCACTCCCCCTTTCCTTTCCACTCCATAACACACTAAATAAACTCTGTATCCAAACTCTTTTACAGTGAGATATGTCTGTCTCCCACCTGCTGTGTTCTCCACCCGCCAAGGTTACCCAACCTGCCAAAGCTTCAGGGAACTTGCTGGGGCTGGGGTCATCTGAAACAACCCCTTGTGGAAATGCCTGCCCCTAGAGGGACCACTGCCCCTGGTAGAATCAGTCCCACACCCTTATATCATTAAAAAAAAGAATAACATGATGTAGAAGAACCAGATCTCAAGATATTCTTTGTAATTATAATATGATTGAAGAAAGCACAGAATACATGAAACTGACATCCTCCAATTTATAATATTTAATAAATAAAACTATAAATGATTGCACAATAAATATCACAGAAAGAGATAATTTCCAGACACAGGAAACCAATCTTAACATACCTCTGCAACTGCTTCACAGGGTGTCTTCTCAGTGTATCCTAACAGCACTTGAGGAAATTGGAAACGTGTTTAACACTTAGTACCTAGAAAGCAATGAACACTTCTCCCATCAGAATACAACATCTGAGTCATCTGTTATGCTTTTTGTCAGCTGTACTTAATCTTGAATGATATTAACAGCCCCTTATTGTTTTCCTATGTCATTACAGTAGTTCAAAGTAAATTGAAATTTTGATATAATGTAAAAATATTTAATTCAGTGTGTATGAAAATTGACTGTAATGCATTTCATACATCTGCATGTGAGCTGTTCCACCTACCTGCAAGAAAATGAATTCCAGATACTGTGAGTCTGAGTGAGTCTAAGAACTCATGTTGCTTTTATCAAAAAATTTTTTCCAGGAAAACAAAATTTTATACTAAAGCTTAATGATGCACACACACAGACATACATACATCTATAATATATATGAGATATTCAGAAATAAGCATGTTAATTATAGAAAAATGGGTAGAATTTGTCATAGACAATGTAGAAAATCAACTTAATTATAGGAAAATAAATAGATTTAGAGATTATGAAGTTATGAACTGTGAGGAACTTGTCATTAAATTTCTTTTCAATTGCATGCATTTAAAAAGATAATATCAATGTAAATTTGAGACTAGTTTCTTTATATCAGGGGAAGACAGATGATAAGAAGGAGGGTGATAGAGACGTCATGATTTCAAAGAATTGTAAATATATACATTGAAAGTAATAAAATTAAAACTCTTACCTTACATGATTAACATATACTAATAAAATATAAGCACATTTAATCAGCTAAACTATATCAAATAGTTCGTCCATAAGCATCAGCTCACCTCATAATAGAAATCCCATATGTACATAATAGTGGTGAGTCCACAGGTATATACAGTAAATGTATAGCTTACAGATGTATTAGTCTATTCCATGGGAGTGTGAAAACTCCAAATTAATAACCTGTTCAGCAGAGCTGAGAGAACATCTGTCTTTTGGATAAGTCACTGTCAATTCTATAGAAACATTGTGAAATCATAGATTTTCTCCCTTCAAAATGGGAACTGTTCCCAAAATACCTCAGCAGTATATCTTTCTCCTCCTGCATGGACTATGGAATGACCTCACATGAGTCAATCCCCCCACAATTATCCTTAATAAAAGGTAACATAAGAACTTAATGGGATGGGAATTTAGTGCCCTGACAATTTAAGGATGAGTTCAGGGTTCACAGATGTTGAGTAAATTTATCTAAAGATTTGAAATGTCAGATATTTCTCTTTGGTTGCTAGCCCCGCCTAGTTGGTGTCACCCTTTCCTAGAGCACTGCTTTATCAGGTTCTACCTGATTGTTTTGTGATTCTGAAATGTATATTGATATAATTGTTTTGGCCTGTGGAATTTTTTAAACATGGTTTTAAAAATTAAAAACCTATTAGAGATTGTCCAACTTTTCCTTCTCTCTGCTTCTTCATCCAAAGGAATAAAGAACATGTAGTGGTAACATATATAAGATTATTTATTTTATTTTACTGTAGATCCAATTAACAAGATCATTGCTTGTCATCGACATCTATCTCTTAGCCTGCAGGTGTGCTAAGGTTGGTACTCAAGGCCACTGATATTATGATTCCTGAAAACAGAAAATCAGATAGGTAATTTTCAAGACTACCTGGAAAAGAAGTAGCTTTTGTATGAAACTGTTGTTGAAGAAAGAGTTTTCCCTGGCAGAACATATTTTGAGGTGCCCCTAACCATCTAATCTACCAGGAGGTTTCCCGGAGAAGGTTATTGCAGAAACCAAGAGGCCAGAATCTCACTTGGTGGTGAGTGAAGAGAAAAAATAAAGTCCTCTTCAAAATTCCATGGTACAAAGTGAATCTAAAGAGAAAAAAAAATTCTTCTAGTAGTCATCTGGCGTATTCTTTAAAAGAAGGGACTTAAAGTTAATTCAACACAACTTTCTGAATTCCTTAAATATGTGCAGACAGTAAGCCCTTGATTCCCAGACTGTGAGACTTTGGATTCTGAGTCCTTGGAGTCTTTTAGGAAAGATTTTAAAGAATGAAGTGTGAAAAATTCAAAATAGCAAGTGACTCCCATGAGCAGTTCTATGTGGAATATGCTTAACTAAGCTCTGGTAACTGATAAAGAAATTAAATCAACCTTCCAATCTTTAAATAAACAAAAAACCAAGGCCTAATCTAGCAGGCATTGGATCTAGATGCTTCTCATTTGTACAGTTTTGGGCATATTTTTAAATTTTGCTCCTCTAAAAGAGGGAGTAATGCAAGTCCAAATATCTCAGGTTCAACTCAAAATAGAAATCAAAAAATGCCACCTGACCTCTGCCACTGATGTCAGAAGGACTTTCACTGGAACTCGAATTGTAAACTTCTATAATAGGGATGGCACTCTCTTAGCTGATGCATGAGCCCCCGCTGCTGATGGGAAAGTCCAAAGAGACCTTGCCTTCCATCTGCAATGGCCATTTCCAAAAATTCTCATATCATTTTAATAGATCTGCAGAATTGCTTCTTTACCATACCTTTACAACCCAACAATTTTCAGCATTTTGCATTTATTTTACCTCCACCTAGTTTCCAGACACCTAATCAACAGTGGAAATCCTTGCCACACAGGACTAAAACAAGCTGAACCTTGTGTCAGAAGTTTTTAAATGTAGTTCTCTTAAAGTCTGTATAAAGTCCTTTGATGTATACCTTAATCCTGTGTGGATAATATATTACATAAGTGTTTATGTGCAAGAGGTTTCACAATTTCTGATTCAACCTTTAATCTTTTGTGGCACCCTGAGAAAATCCAAACATATTCACCACTTCCTTATTTGGACCTTGTTATCCAAACATATGTTGTTTCTCCCTAGTCTTTGCAGTTCCAAATGAATCATTTATAAACATTAAATGATATCCAAAGACTGTTTAAAAATACTAATTGTGTTTGATCTTACATAGAGAAACCCATGGCTTTATTCAAGCCCTCGTGCAACATTCTCCATGGTGACCACAATCCAAGGACACCTTGGAAGCTAACACTGAATCAAAAAAAAATTCTTGGCTCTTATAGAATAAAAACTTATTTTTCAAAGGCTCCTTCATAAAGATTACAGTAAAACAGAGTCTTGGGAGGCATAAAGAACGTTGGAGAATCAGAAGAGATGGAAGAGGACATCAGGGAATCAGGGAAGTGGTGGTGCACAACTTTAATCCCAGCACTAAGAAGGCAGAGACAGGTGGATCTCTATGAATTTGACCCAGTCTGTTCTACAACACTAGTTCCAGTATAGCAAAAGTTACACTGAGAAACTCTGTCTCAAAAAAGAACACCAGGGAAACAAGGTTTTATAAAATTAGCAAATTAAACAACCAACTGACCATACAGACAAAGTGCACGAAGGGAACAGAGTTTTAGCATCTATACTTCAGACAAGGACTAAGATTTACATGGCATTATAGAAATTAAATGTAAATGAAATATAAGTGGCAATCAACACACAGACAGATGACCTTTGTAAAAAGGAAGAAATTCAGATAGTCAAAAAATATTTTTAAGTGTGTTCAATATTCATAGACATCATGCTAATTCCAATTAAAATCACTTTTAATTACTAGACCATCCAAATAAAATGTCTGTCATCAAGAAGTCTGATAAATTTTTGGGAACTTGAGAGAAGGCAGTACTTATTCTGATGGTGATAACAAAAAATTAGTTCACACACTAAAGAAATTAGATTGGAGATTTCTCAGAAATTTAAAGATAGAACTAACACATCACTCTCTTATCTCTCTCCAGGAATATACCCAGAATACTCCATACCTTTTGTATAAATATTTATATGCCCTATGTTTGTTGCTGAGTTGTTTACTTTAGCAAAATATTGAAAGCTGCCTAGTTGTTCATTAACACACAAGAAATAACATGTTTGAATAATGTATAATAGGAAAATGTTGTTCATCTCCAAAAATAATGAAATAAGAAATGTTTGAATATAGAATATAAAATACATAAGAGTGGAAGGAGAGGAGGGAAGAGATATTGTATTGGTATGTAAAAAAATAAATAACAGAACAAATAAAAAAATATATAAAAAAATAAATGTATGTGTGTGGTAAAAAATGTACTTGTGGTATAGGAGGAAAAAAATGAAAAAGGAAATAAAAACTGCGAGGGATGCAATCACCCACTGATACAAGGGGGACGGATCTAAAGAGAGTTTACCAAGGCCAGTTGGACTGGGACTGAACGAGGACGCAATCCAACCAGATTCTCTGAATGTGGTCGGATTCTCTGAATGCGGCTGGCCCGGAGTCTTTCTGAAAAGCCATTGACAATGGCACTGGGACTTGTTTCCTCTGCATATACTGGGTTTTGCGGATCCAGTCCATCTGGACACTCACCTTCCTGGACCTGGAGGGAGGCAGGAGGAACTTGAACTTCCCATTGGGCAGGAAACCCTGACTGCTCTTAGGGATGGAGAGGGAGGAGGAGAGGGAGTCGGGGGAGTGGGAGGGTGGTGGGAGGAGGGGTGGAAATGGAAACTTTTATAATTTAATAAAATTACAATAAAAAAGAGAAAAAGAAAAGCTAAATAGTCAAGGGTCAGGAAGGAGTGAATGCAGCCAGTGATTATGAATTAGGAAAGAAAATATAGACAAACATTTATCTAGTTCTTATTCTATAACAGCTTTTTGATTTGAGATTTTAGATTAGACAGAAAAATTATTATATGCAACATGAAGCTTGAGAGTTTCTTTTCCAAATGACTTCCTAATGAAGAATAATAAAAACAGTTATAGCAAAGAAGTAAATATGTCATACTCCAAATAATTTAATTGTGTTTTTAAGCTTCATAGACTTGGTTTTGAACAAATTTATGGATTAAATACAAGAAAGGTATATTATATTTTTACTATTTAGTCCACTAACTGGTATGTCATGAGGATTTAACTAGTTGTGGACATGCAAGGAACTTTATGTTTTGGACAGCTCCATTTATTATATAGTTGTGTTAATTATATTTTATAATGATATAACCTTGCCTTTTTATTATCTACTAAGAACAATTCTGGACAAAAATAAAATGGACTAATCAGTTCCTTAAAGCACAAATAAAACATTTGCTTTTAATCATCAAATAAAAACCTTTTGGAAATCCTAAAAAAAATCCTTGGTCTTTAAAATAATAAGATGTCTCACTGATCATTAAAGTTTACTATTCGTTAGAGTGAACAAATTAGAATGATAAATACATAGGAAGAATTAGTTGTAATAAAATAGTAAAGTAAGATCAGTTAACTAAAGCCATGATTTAAAACTGATAAATATTCAAAAATTATTTTGTGTGTGTGTGTGTGTGTGTGCACATGAGGGGTAGTAGACCATTATTTAAGCATGTATTAATCTGTAGCTTTGAAAGGCAAAGGAGAGCTGATGAACTAAACTTCTAATTTCATCAGTATTGCTGGAAAACAGTCTGCGGACAGCGTGAGACCTTTGTGGTCTCTGGTTATTTACACTGATTTCATCTATTCCTCTGCCAGAGGCTGAGAAAGAGCCTGGCAGAGTGAGTGGTCATTGATGTGTGCTTCACAGAAAAGGGCCTGACTTATTCTGATCCTTCTGATCCTTGCTGTTAGACACAAACCCACTGCCAACTGTCCAGCCTAATTGGAGAAGTGGGAACTAGGGGTTTTGAATGTTTCGCATTGTGGTAAATATAATGCTGACCATTAAAAAATACTATGTTTTGAACTGCGGCAAAAATGTGATAAATTTCTGTATCTTATCTATATGTTAGAAAGATCATCATAAAGCTGACCTATAAGGTTGCTTTTAATGTATTATGAATAACACAAATAGATTTTTATCAGAAGTTATGGAATTCTTTTCATGAAAGACTCAAATTTTATAAATAAACTTCCACCTTACATTTTACTTAAGATAATAGATTAATATCATACAAGTACATTTCCAGCATGAGAGATGAATTGCATCAACCACTTTATTTCAAGGCCCAAAATTCTTTGTTTCAAATAAAATATCAATGCATTTTCAAAAGAAAAATATAAGTTTAATCTATAGTAGAACTTCAGCAGATTGAAATATTTATCAACTATTTACAGAGATAGAGGTCTAAATGCAAGATACACTTGAAAAGAAAACATATCTCTGTTCTTAACATATTCTATTCCTGCATTCAGGATTTTCCTCTTACTACTTAGAAAGTTATCCCACTTAGAGTTTCACAAAATTCAGTCGTTCTATACAGCTACCATTTTCAACTGTGTATACTTCTCTGGTACATATAGCATTACAAGTTCCAGAGAACTCTCCTGATGATAATTTGTATTTGAAGAATCAAAGCATCATTTTTTTCTGTGTTTCTGAGCGTGCTTTTTGCTGCTGAACATCTGCAAAAGGGGTTGGTCTTTCTTCTTAGAGTAAATATCTTTTCTATCCATAGACAAATATTATAGGAGTAGTTAGACTGCAGTATTCATTTACAGACGATTGATGTGATGTCAACAGTTTTTAAGAAACAGGTCTGGACTTCTCTATGAAACTTTCCAAAGCTAAGAACTTTAACCTTGTCATTTCTTAGGTGGCAAAATACAAAGAACCATGGAGCCCAGAGGTTAATATCAGGATGATTAATTATTAATTTGCATTTTTACCTCAGTCATTCTTTCTCCTTTAAAGAGCATGATTCAATTTCTAACATAACCATTATGTGGTAAACTGTAACCAGCTATTTTTCAATGATGAAAACCAACCAGAATTAAAACCCAACATGGTTAAATAACAAATAAATTTTAGAGTTTCACTTCAAATTCAGTATAGTTCACATTCCCATCTGGCTGTCTATGACTTCCCATCCTTAGGTCAGACTCTTCCTGTCTTTGTTCTTCTGGTTAGCCAGACTTAGATAAACTCCTTTTTCTCTCTGCTTCATTTTCCATTCTCCTGACTTCTCTTTTGCTTCCCAGACAACATGCTAATTTCCTTTAAATTCCTTTACCTTTGTTTGCACCAACAATTTACAATGTTACATAAGTACAACATTTCAAATAAGAGCAGAAGTAGATATAATCTCAAATAACAAAAATAGTTTTAAATTTTCATCAGCATATAAATACCTGTATCAAAGTGAAACAAGTGAGATTAGCAGTAATTTTCTTTATCCTAATCAATTTCCATAAATGATGACAAGTATTTATAACTCACTGAATCCAAATAACTGAAACCCATGTATTTTTTTTCTTATATGGAAACAAAAGCAGAATTTTTCCAAGACATTATGTATATTGTCTTTTTTCCAAAGCCAAACCTTTTAAAAATAATTCAGCTGTTTTTCCAAGCAATGTCAGGCTAGCAGCTGGCCAGCAGTCAAGACCCAGACCTTATTACAGAACCATAAACGGTGTCACAATGAGTGAAGAAATTAGCTTAGAAGGAAGGGAGGGAGAACAGTGGAAAGAGTGACCCTGACTGTCATGCAAAAGAGATTGTTAAGGCCTGCAGTTATCATTAACCTCAGATTCTCTCTTCAGCTTTCCCTGTACCTTATCAATTTCTGGCAACCAATTCCCCACAACCCTTC
This sequence comes from Myodes glareolus, assembly GCF_982192425.1. Lineage (NCBI taxonomy): Eukaryota > Metazoa > Chordata > Mammalia > Rodentia > Cricetidae > Myodes > Myodes glareolus. The sequence continues at coordinate 8,938,150 of NC_142036.1, read as the reverse complement.
ATCACAAGTGTGCATCCTAATAACCCATGCCCACCTGCCTGAACAAAGCATATGCTAATGCCCCTGGCTGTAAGTATCTTCTTCAAGCCAAGACAAGACAGTCCATGCTGTGTATAAGGGGGCAAGAGAAAAATGGAGTGTTGAGGGAGGGGGAGATGCAGCCCTTGATATGCCTCACTGTCCTTCTTTGTTTCTTTGGAGAGTTTTCTTTTCTGGACAATAAGTCCCACCTCATTGACTTTGACCTCACAGTCTTGGAACTGATTCAATCAAATGCTCAAAAGGGATGGAAAAGTTTGTCTTTCCTTTTCAGAAAAATAAAGGGGATTAGTTTACAGAAACAAATAATATGCCAAAGTCAATCAAGTTCCTGTACATCATATTTAGGGTGACAGCCTCTCCGACAATTAAATGAGGCCCATCTAGCATGTGACCCCTCTTGCTGTTAAGTAAGTCCTGACTGGCAATAGTGACCTGCTTATTTGAGTCTAATCAGGGGACCCCAAAGTCTCTTATATGTGCAGGAAAATCAGAGACATCTCTTGATACACATATGGCATGAGTGACAATAATGTGTCCAAACTAGCACTCAAGCCAAGATTTGTCTGAGATAGCTTGAGCTTCCCAGAAACATAAACACATGGAACAGAAAAGTATCATAATAAAAGTCAGAATACAAACAAAAACAAAGAGCACTCACTCACTGACCAGGTTTTTAGGAGAATGCTCACTCAACAAATGTTTTGAGGGAACTCCCATGGCAACACATTATTTGTTAGGGTCCCACAAAAAAGCATCATCATCCATGTATGCTATCAGCAAGAGAAATTTCATTCTTACATTTTTGGACTTGCCATCCGACGCAAAGGCAAAATAGTGAACACCCTGAGAGCAGTTTGCAGGCTCCATTTAAGCACAGTCAAGGAGTGGTCCTGTTGGGTCCAGGGGGGTTGCGCAAAGATGAGAACACCACCAAGTCTAATAAACCAGAAGAAAACTTTATTCCAGAAGTCAGATCCTAGGAAAACCAGAAGCAAACTTAAAAAGAATAAAATAAAGATAAAACACCACGGGGCACAGAAGCTTATCAGTTAGCTGAGACCACAGCCAGAGATGGTGTTTGTTAGGCTGTGGCAAAAGGCTGGTTTCTGAACCCACTTTTTATAGTAGGGGCACCAGACACTATCTCTGAACTAGAGAAGTTTTACAACCTTGCCCTGACCCTTGGGTTGGTCAGCAGAGATCCTAAAGAGAGGAGTGAGTGCTAATGTCAATGAGTAATTAGGCAGCCATCAAGAAATATGTTTCAGGGGAGATTACAACGAAAGTCACTAATTGCGAGAAAACAGATATCTTTAGCAATTAGTCAGAAAAGGGGCTGCTTGTAACACTAGAAGTTTAATAAATTAGTATTAACTGGTTCTTGGGCTGAGAACGTAGAAGAAAAGCCTTTCACACTGTTTCCAAGTAAATTTTCAGATACTGACTGCCATACTTTACAACCTCCATTATCAGAGCTCATTAATTAAACCTTTTTATTTATCCACTGTCTCCTTGTACCTCTCAGTGTAAAGCGGAGTCTTATGCCTCTCCTCTGGTGTCGCCAGTTTCCCATAACAGAGACAATGTCTAACACAGAGGTCACATATCTCTGTCTCCTAAAGGTTAACTCAGTTCACATCTGTCGTTTATCAGGGAAGGTCAGAACACTGCTCTCAATTTGTAGAGAGACACTCTGGCCTTGTAAATAAAACAGCCAGTTGTAAAATGACCTACGCTTCCAAAGCATCTGAGAAAATAACTCACTGTGAATGACTGATCCTTGATCTGCTGAGAAAGCTGCTGATAGTCTGTTCTCATTCTCCTAGACTTATAACTTTATATTTCTTTATTTTTACATTCTTATTTTTGGAATCTACATTTTTATTTTCTTATGCTTGGACTCTTCAGTCCAACAGCAGTTAAATCATTGTAGATATGCTTGACTAAAATAAGTGGTAATGATGTTAGTATGTTCTAATTGGCTAAGGTTAATCAGGACTGATTCTGTCTACCACTTTTCTATTTTGGGCAGTCCTAGGCTTAGACTTTGAGGTAAAGTAGAGGCTGGGAAGTCTAGTATACTCTGAGTGTGTGGGCTGCATCAGTGGCCAAGGTTTGATGCATTCTTTTGCTCTTGTCCTTTGTCTGTTGTCAGTGACACCAGAGACTAATTGTCTTTTGGTTGTGACTCTTTTAGAAACTGTTTGTTCAGTCTCAGAAAACTGAAATTAAGGCTTGATCTCTGAGAGAATACTGAGCAACCAGATGTGGATGCTGTTCAGTCCTTTCAACATTCACATTTGATCTGACTGCTTGTATGGGTAAAGATGTAAAAATAGATAATTATAATAAAAAAGATAATACATATGATAAGTAACTCAAGTCCTTAACCATGAGCTTTAAGAGAGATAGTCACTGGGGACAGGATCTTTGCACACTAGGATTCATTTCTATTTTGAGAATGATAACATAGATCGTCAAGGGAAAGCTTTAACCACACCTACACAGTGTAAACAAGGGCTCAGGACACGTATGGTCATCTTCTCAAAGTCATCAGTAATGTACACCTAATCTAGTACACCATTGTACACGATAATGTACACCATTTCAGTAAAAAACAGAGGTAGATGAATATAATGTCCTTATTACAATTTGGCATGTCAGTCCTATGCGTGGATTGAAAAGGTTTATTGTTACTACCCAAAAGAATCCATATATTGTGTGTTGTAGTAGGATCCTTGGCAATAAGACTGAGCACATCCCTGTCAGTGAATAAGACAGGTTTCTCCTCAAACATATTAAGAAGCCAAATATTAGACATAAGAGACTGTGAATATTGATTTAATTACCATTAAATTCAATGTTTCATCATGGTCAGAGTTAGATGAAGATTATACAGTTACAGTTAACTTATGAAACATTATAAATTAAAGCATTTTTTAAATGCATTTGTAGGAACAAGGAAGTTGCTTAAAGCAACGTGTCAAGATTTCAGCTATATGAACTCCAAAACTGGTATTATTATCTGTTAGCAACGGTTTTTTATATTAGACACCAATTTGGGCAAGGAAATGTCTATAATTGGGGCAAAGATGACCTTAGATGAATTTTTAATTAGGCTCTGGACCTGAAAAATTCTGATGTCTCCACAATCACTAAAGTTCTTACCACTGAATCAATCTTGTAGGGTCCATTGAAAGAAGAAGCTTCTTCCTGGGATGCTATTCATTTTTAAGTCTCCACCAAGGTCCTGAAGATGCCTCAGTAGCTTCCACATCTAATAATTTACAATTTTTCTAAACTCTGGAATCAGACCATGTGTTTTTGAAAGTACATTTTACGTATATGGTGAAAATGGAGGAGTAAAATAATTGAATTAGTTAAAATATAACATGAAGTCAGATATGAGCCTCATGTGCACAATCCTTCAGTGAAGTGGGTATGTGAAAACTCAGTGAGTATAGATAATTGAAACTTCTGGCCTCACCTCAAATTATAGATCCTTTAGTCTCAAAAAAAAATCTCCTAATCAGGGAATCAAAACAAGGCTTTTCCATGAGTCTAAGTGTGGGGGTGTCAAGAGGAACTTCACCAGTTTTTAAGAAATTCCTTAGCCTTGTCATACTGTGACCAAGATAGGGCCATTTCTTCTCTAGAGTTAACGTTATTTGTTTTGTTGATGTGAGAACACCTCTCAAATATTTTAAAAAGTGAAAAAAAGAAAATTAAAACACTTTGGAGACATCATGGATTATTAGAGATAATGAATGCAGAAAAAGTGTCTCTGAGATTTCAAGATATGGGGATGATGCTCATTGACCAGATACCAACATCCTCATATGTCAATAACTCCTTCTGCAGTTTTTGAACATATGCTCTTTGTTGGATGTTTTATTTTGTTTGTAAGCAGATTTTAACTGTGTTCATGGCAGACATCACAAATATTACAGTTACAACTATGTTGTATATGATTGACACAAGTTTTGACACTGAAATTATTTTTAATAACACAACCACAAATAGCAGAAATCTGTGCAGGACCAAGGGCTCCTTCTGCTTTCAAATAATTTATAAGGTTACCATAAATTATGATACACAATGTAGTTATGTTCCTGGATCTGGTTATTCTGAAACCAAGCTTACCTGAGGATTCAGAGAATAAAGGTGAGACCACCACATGGATGAACTCTTAATTTTTAAATGCAGACACTTTTGGAAGCCAGTAACAGTCAGGAAGAAAGTGAAGAAAATATGTATGCTGAGAAAATGAGTGATTTATCTCCTCGTAAATACCCATTAAGAAACACACATTTTTATATGAATTTTGAGAAGGAAGATGGTTCTCACACAAGTAATTACTCAACAAAAGATTGGCTTCTACTTGGAATGAAATACAAAATATATGAGGAAAATACTGAGTTATTCTTCATTCAAAGGAAGTGGTCAGATCTTTCTGAAAATAGCAAGAATTTTTGGAAACTGGGAGACCAGGTGCTCTGGGACAAAAGCTATCAATTAGGTGCTTCTGACAAGAAGATTCAGATCCACATTGACAACAGCCATGAATAAGCACACAGAAATGGATAACAGAGATGTAGACATTGTGTGTTGAGTTACACTAACAGCATCCTGCACTATTTATAGATTGCCCAAACCTCACAGATCATCAAGCTGACTTGAATCCAGGATGGACAGAGCAAACTATGTCCTCCTTTGAAAAACAATGTGAAATTCTCAGATCCAGATTAATCATTTTCATTGACTCCCAACCCCCAAACCTATGTATAAAGGACAGAAGAATCCTAGGTAATTCAGACTGATTATATCCCATTAGACTTCCCCAAGCCCATATTGAGAAATAATAAGTGATTACTGTGTGGTCTCAGCCTTAAGCTTAGACCACAAAGTCAGAAGTTACATTTTCTAAGTTGACAAAGAGAAACTGAAAACAGAATGTTCAAACTCATTCAATGGGAAAACATACCCACTGATATTATACTTCACTGTGACCTGAGCCTGAATGAATAATTCTTAGTGAGAAGAGGATGATTTGATACATAATAAGTATTATATGACACTGACATTGTCTACACATCTCTCTTGTCTATCTTTGAATCTAAAACACTGTACTAATCAGAGAATCCCAGTTTCAATATGTCCTGAATCACCTGAAAATCTCTAAATATTTTCTGAGCTTCTTTGGCATTTGATGTTTCTAACCAGTATAATTTCTACATCCATCAGAAATTCCTTTTGTTCTTGTTAATTTTATAATTCCTGGAATATTTTCTGGTGTATATAAGCATTAAAGAAAATAATAAAGTGATTTAGAAAGTATTAGAAATAAAATATAAAGAATGAGAGAATAAGAAAAAACACAAATAGAGTTGGAAAAGATTAGAAGGAAACCATAAAGGGAGACAGAAGGGACATTTCTGAATAGAGATAAGAATACAGAATCAGAACACAAAAGAAAAATAAAGAAATGATCTGAAGGAAACCATCAAGAGAGCGTGTGCGTGTCTTTTTGCTTTATTCTCACTAATAAAAAATGATACAGTAAGTCAAATCTATGAGTTTCTTTCAAGCTCAGAACTGCTGGAACCTGGAACACAAACAGCAGAACCTGGTACTGTTGGTAGGAAAAGGCAGCTCTTTTTGCAGCTTTTTTAGATTGTGACATTTTCCTGGGGAATGTCCAGAAATAAGAGGTAATCCCCTAAGAGATGTCACAGATTTGATCTCATAAATTATATTGCAGGACCCTACATTGTGCCAGTGATTAAAAAGAATAAGCAATACAATAGTTTCCTATGTGTTTGCTTTTCTTTGATGATGGGTCAACAGAGTCTAAATAAAAACAATTCTGAAAAATCACTTAAGGAAATGTTCAACATTATTAGTAATCAGAGAAATGCAAATCAAAACAACTCTGAGATTCCATCTTTCATCTGTAAGAATGGTCAAGATCAAAAACATTGACAACTTATGCTGGAGAGGTTGTTTAGAAAAGGGAACACTTCTGCATTGCTGGTGGGAATTCAAGCTGGTACAGCCCCTTAGGATGTCAGTGTGGAGATTTCTCAGAAAATTAGCAAACAACCTTCTTCAAGTCCCAATAGTACCACTTTTGGCTATATATTCAAAGGATGTTCAATCGTGTCACAAGGACACGTGCTCAATATGTTCATAGCAGCTTTGTTTGCCATAGTCAGAACCCAGAAACAACCTAAATGCCCCTCAACCGAAGAATGGATAAAGCAAAGAAAACAAGCCGACAGATCACAATCTCAGAGAACTTAGACAACAATGAGAACACTGAGAGACATATAGATCTAATCAACATTGGAAAGTAGAAAAAGACAAGATCTGAGGACCTTGCGGGAGGGTTGAAGTTGAACTGGGGAGGGGAGAGGCATGGACGGGAGCACAGAAAATTTAGAGCTCAATAAATATCAATAAAAAAGAAAAACAACTCTGAATGGTATTAATAAATATTTTTTAAAGGAATTGAGATCAGTACTGGTTACATGACTGATTTTCTTAAATTTGTAAATTCAGCCCCAGGTTTCGAGACCAGCTAACTTTAGATTTAGAATATAGTAAGGGCAAATATTAAGAACTGGTACACAGAGAAAGGTGGAAATGACACACCTCTTTTTCTAGATAGAGTTTCTAGATAGACACACCATTTGATGATAAGGACCCCACGTGTGTTCCAGAGACCTCTTCTTTGCCTCTTAATGAGGAAATTCCTTTATTATTATCTCATTCAGGATCAAAGCAAGAGGCAGCAAAATATTTTCCCCTGAATTGAACTCCCCTGTCATTTCTAACTGTAACTCATTCCACTCAACCCCCTTAGAATGTAAAAAGGAGTCAAAATGATTGGGTGCTGCCATAGTCAGACCCACCATCAAGGTGAATTTGTGGGGAAAGAAAATAAATAATTTGTAAAGAGTTTGTGGGCCTGGAAAAATAGCTTTGAGTGGCTGCTGAACTGAAATTAACAAATCAAGCCTGGCTGACAGTATTTGTGGTACTACAAGAGGCCCCTGATACTAATTGGAAATTTTAACAGTTCATTCCCCCATTCTTACCTTAATGTCAACACTCAGGATAATTCTACTAACTCATTTCTCCAGCTGCTTTCTTCTTTTCCTACTCTGAGTACTTGCTCCCCCTTCCCTCTTGGTAAGTGTCACTAAGGAATGCCCTGTTTGTTTACTCTTACTAGTAAACATACAATAGTGTGTCAGGAAGCTTCTTCTTGCCCTAATGTGTTCCCATTTGGTTGAAAGGGATGCCTCTTCTCTGTGATTTGAAACATTACTATGTGACAAGCCTTTCAGGTGGTTTGGAGATGTTCCAGATTGAAACATTTGCTATAGGACACTTACCCTCTCTGCTTCCTCATACTTCCTCTTAGCTCCCTCCTTTAATTTTCTTACCTATCTCTAAAGGTTTCTGCCTTTGGCAAATCTCATTTAACCGTCATTTAATTTGAAAGATTATGAAATCATTCCCATTGACAGTTCAGAATAATTTTTTTCCCTATTATGCATGGAGCAACTATTTTTATTTCTTTGCTGTATCTAATTTTATTAACAGTGCACTATAAAAGAATTAGTAAAATTACCAGTCTCCCTATATGGTGTATTCATAACTAATATTTTTGTTTCAATACTGAAAGAACATCAATTCAAAAATCATTATTTTTACGGATAATTTAAATCATGAAACAAAAATACTAGTATTAGAAAAAACTACTAAATTAATGAAACTTTTTTTTAAGTAAGTTTTATTAAATTATAAAAGTTTCCATTTCCGCCCCTCTTCCCAACACCCTCCCACTCCCCCCACTCCCTCTCCTCCTCCCTCTTCATCCCTTAGGGCAGTCAGGGTTTCCTGCCCTGTGGGAAGTTCAAGTTCCTCCCCCCCCCTCCAGGTCCAGGAGGTGAGTGTCCAAACTGACTTGATCCCCAAAATCCAGAATATGTAGAGGAAACAGGTCCCAGTGTCATAGTCAATGGCTTTTCAGAAAGACTCCGGGCCAGCCACATTCAGAGAATCCGGTCAAATTCCGAGAATCTGGTTATATCACTTCCTCGTTCAGTCCCAGTCCAACTGGCCTTGGTAAACTCTCATTATATTCGTTCCATTGTATCAGTGGGTGATAGCATCCCTCGCAGTACTGATTTCGTTTTTCATGTTCTTCCTCCTTCTGTTCCTCATTTGGACCTCGGGGGGCTCAGTCCGGTGCTCCAATGTGGGTTTCCGACTTTATCGCCGTCCTTCGCCAGATGAAGGATCTATGGTGACAAGCAAAATATACATCAGTATGGTTATGGGCCACGGCCGATTCAGGCACCCTCTCCTCTGTCCAGAGAACAATCTGGGGGATCTCTCCTTGGACCTGGGATCCCATATATAATCAAGTCTCCTGTAAACCCTAAAATGACTCCCTTAGTTGAAAAATATTCTTCCCTGATGAAACTTTTAAAGCCAAGTAAAAAAATACAAATTAATGTTAAGTCACCATATAAGTGATCAGATTATTTACTGTGTTAAAAACTATATTTTAGCCATTCTAAAAATTAATGTAATCAATTTCTTATTTATACCTCTGCCATTTAAAATGTTTAAGCCTCTCACAGAAGACAAAATTTCCTCATGCCTTGCATGTTGCTAGGGCTCTTTTCAGACTATGTATACTTGTGAGTGAATTGGCCTTCTTTGCTTGGACAAGGTCGAGTCAGTCACCCTATGCTCTTTTTTACAAAAAAAAAACAACAAAAAACAAAACAAAAACAAAACAAAACAAAACAAAAAAAAACCCTTACACTTGGTTCTGGCAGCAAAAGTCCCATACTTCTGAAATATAAATTTGTACCTAAAGACCTATAACCACTGGCCCCAACTAAACTATGGAGAAATTGGAACCTAAGGTAACATGTCTGAGTAATGCGTCTCTTTCTTTTCACTTCATTAATAGACGATTTAAATTATATTTCCAGTAATTATGTATCCATTTCAGACTTTGAAGATTTCTAACTGGCTACAGCTTTAAATAAACAAAAACCTTTACTGAGGCTTCAAGCGTTTACTCAGTTTTTTTTTTCTGTCTGTTACTATCAGGCCACTGACCACATTTCCTAAGGCTAAAGTGAAGTCTAAACAATTTTCCTTGCTACAAGTTACCAAGTAAGAAAGAAACTCACCAAACAGGCTTCAAAGCAAATTTCTTACTGTTTCTTTGTTTAAAAGAACTTGTTTTATAATGAGTACTTCAGTAATCAAAAGTTTGTATCCACTGATAAAAAACTGGGTTAGAGAAAAATACAAAGTTTAAAGTTTATTCTCTAAGGATTAAAAGGGACTTTCATATATAAAAAAGTATTTTAAGTTATATGAGAACAAAGCTTGGCAGGGTGGAACATAACTTTAATCCCTGAACTGGGGAGGTAGAGGCAAGTGGAATTCTGTGACTTTGAGGTCATCCTAGTCTACAAGGTGAATAACAATACAACCAGGGCTGTTACACAGAGAAACAAGTTTATATAAGGTTTGAGGATAAAAAAGGTTAAGTTATGATAAAAATGATTTAAGATACATAAAAGTAAAAAAGATTAAAATCTCTTCTCTATGCTATTGGTAATTAGAGACTTCAAATATTCAGGGTTTTGACATTAATCAATAGAACTCAGACAAGGTACTAATCTAGACCTAATAAAGGCTGATTTTATTACCTTAGTCACAAGTTCAAGATTACAAAGTCCCTTTGGTTGTTTTCTAAGTAGAGAGTTAAAAATGTTTCTCATTTTGGTAAAAATCATCAGCCTTATCAATATAGATCCACTCTTCAAGATGAATGAAAGTATGTTAATGATTTAAACCAAAATCACTTTTAGGTTACCAAAATTTTACTGTGACTCAAGGGCATGAATCTATTGCCTGTTCTCTGTGCAATCTATGTTCTGTGTAACAGCCCTGGCTGTATTGGAACTTGCCTTGTATATTTGGTTGACCTCAAAATCACAATGTTCCACTTACCTCTACCTCCCCAGTGTAGGGATTAAAGTTATGTGCAGTCACTTCCAGATTTGTTCTTATATAACTTAAAATACCCTTTTTATCTGAAAGCCTTTTTTAATTCTTAGAGCATAAATTTTAAACTTTATATCTTTTTCAAACCCAGTTATTTATCAGTGAACACAAGTACAATATGGACTTGAAAACATACTACAATAATAATAATAAGACCTCTGGATCTTTTGCCCCTTAAAAAGTTTCTTATAAGCTTTAGGAAATCAACTTGGATACACCACTTTCCACAGGGTAAATGAACTACAGATAAGTAATACCAAACAGTAGTCTAATTTCCCACCTATCTATTCCTCCAAGGATGGGACATCTCCCTCTTACTCTGCTTTGAGAAACCCCTCTCCCATCTGCCAGTACTATGAAACTAGAAATTTCTAATGTACAGCTAAGAGAAAGATTTCCCCATAAAAGTAGCTCTTTTCTGCCAATTAATACACTTTGTTACAGCAGATTTCAAAACAATAAAAGGCTAAAGACTCCTACAACCACAGTCTGAATGTTCCTAGCCTTAGATGGTCCTATTGAGCCATGGCAAAAAAAATAGCATTCTGTTCTTCTCAGATATAGTCAACATTCAATCTTTTAATTCCCAAGATATGCTCCAGTGTCAGCAGGGCTTAGTCATGGATGATTTCTGCACAACTTTTCACTTTTTTGTTATTAAAAAAAAGGCTGAGATGTTAAGTTTCAAACCCAGGACATATGACTCTGGTGCCCATTTATCACATCAGAGCTGGTCCTGACTACCAGGTTATTCCAATTTCCCTCAGTGTCCACTTGCTAGAGGTTATGTCACAATACCCCATCTTCTATCATGAATGCTCCAGCATTGGGCATGTACTCTATTAAAAATGTTCTATTACTAATGTTATATTAGGAATATATAATTATTCCTATTATATATAGGAATATATAATTATTATATTATTATATAATATATATATAGTAATATATAATTATTCCCTCCTATTCTCTCTCTCTCTCTCTCTCTCTCTCTCTCTCTCTCTCTCTCTCTCTCTCTCACACACACACACACACACACACACACACACACACACACAGTATTATATATATTGGAAATATATATGTGACAATCTCCATATGTTCTTCAGCCATTAATTCAGATTGAAGAACTTTCTGTGTGTGTATGAAATAGGATGTTCCTGTCCTCTCATAGCCCAATTTGTTTATTGATTGCTTTTATGTCAATTTTAGGAACTCTGTCAGCTTCAGCTATACCTACAACTTTGTTTTTCAGCAGGTGCACACTGATAATTGAATGAACTATTTATCTAGAAATGTTTTGTAAGCATTGATTGCTCAGTAAAAAAAATGATGGAGAATTAATATATACAGCTAATGCTTTAGACGACATCGTTTACATGGGGTCTCAGATTCAACATATTAAGACATACTTAACCAAAATGTAAAATGCTCACTATAAGTGGATTCATGTTACTCCTCTGTGTAACAGTAGATCAAAAATGTCCTGTTTTCAAGTGCAACTACACTTATAAGTTGTTTAGAATCATTCTCAGATTGCTATAAATGTGAATGTTCTTCATTCTCTAATCAGTACCATTTGTCATTCTAGGCTGAAACCGTGCTCTATAGAAAAGTTGACTTCAGACATTTAGAATTCATTATATGCTCGGCCCAAAGAGAATTTTACATGCTTCATTTTAGAGGGATTCCAGTGGCCATGTCAGAGGACCAACAAATTACAATTGACTTCAGTGTGTCAGTCCTTGAGGAAGTCAATCACTGATGGGTGAATCTTGGATATAAAAGATCCCTGGACTACAGATCATAAAGTGTCTTTGATTCTGCTGTGCCTTCACATTTTTGCCAGTGATGTTTCTCTGACATGTCATAGGGTATGAATGTGTATGCGGAGATTCTCACTGCCTCTAATGTAGTGTGTTTATCTTATAGATACATCTTGTTTTACTGGGCACTTTTACCTATGGAATAAATTAAGATGATTTCTTCTTAGGTTGTATTGTCCATTTGATAATAATAATGTTAGTTTAATAGAAATTTAATGATAAAAAAGAAGAAAGTATTCTATATCTAGAAAACAAGAAGTACAAGATGGAATAAAGGTAAAAAAACAAGGTAAAATGTGCATTATTATAAATTGATTAAATTAAGTTATAAATGCTGATGGAATAAGCTTAATCTATAGGAGTTTTCATAATTAATTATAAGTCTCCATGTTACTTTTTGGGTTGCTGGTGGCCCAAAGAAAATTCCATCTACAGGTACCTACCAGGACATTTTAACCAATTTCAATGTAGAAACCTGGGTAATTTTAAAATGAAATATCATGTTTCTATTTCAATGTTTCAGAACTTTCCTATAACAAAATAATAAAATAAACAGAAGAGATCAGTTATAAAAAAGAATTTAATATTCTGGGTCAAATAAATTATTACATTAATGTACAACCTTCTCTGGAGCAAATACTAAACTTGTAATTTAGATATTTGAAATTAAAAGAAAATCACAAATGATAACACTTCAAGATGGGGTTTTGCAATATAATAAAATTGCCTGAACTAGAAAGCTACAAAGAAAGATATATATTATAGGACATATTCTAATTGGTCTTAATAATAAATAACTGGAATTGGATAACAGAGTAAATACTGAAAGAGCGAAAATTAAAGGAGTCAGCAATTAGAAAGACTTCTTTTAACAGGGATCTATTTTAATAGGGATCTATTTCTATGTGTCTAGCAAGTAATCTCATAATCCTATTCAAAGGCCAAAGGCACGGTATTTTTTTGTTTTGATTCTGTTTGGGCACATCAGAAACACCTTCCTTCATGGTTTCTGACACGCTCAGGATGTGGTTTTCACACTGTGTATCTAGCACAATAATATATGGCTGTGTCTTCATTCTTGAGGCTACTAATCTGTAGATAGGCAGTGCTGACAGAGGTGTCCAAAGAGAAGACAAACCGTTCTTTGAAACCATCAGCATAGCCTGTGTTCCCATTGTCTGTTCTAATATACCCAATCCACTTTAGGTGCTGTCCTGGTTCCTGCTTCACCCAGGTAATTGAATAGTCTGTGAAGGTATACCCTGAAGCCTTGCAGGAGATCTTCACTGACTGCCCTGGCTGCTTCAGTTCAGATGCAGACTGTACAAGCAGGACCTCTGCTTGAGCACCTGTGGAGAGAACATGGGGAAGTAAGGAGACATGCAACTGCCTCAGTTTACACTGGAGCTCTGGATTTTGATGACTTACTTTGGACAGCTGCCAGCAGGAAAAGGAGCCTCCACACACACTCCATGTTGTATGAGATTGGGACAGAGTTGTTTCTTGAGACTAATCAGGGACTCCCTTGCTAGGTGAGGAAGGAAAGACTCAGATATCTATTCTAAAGGCTTTGCATATGGCAGATTTGCATATGACTGGGTAGTGAACAAACCCAGATATAAGTTCTAATATATAAGAATAGATTATTCCAGGTGAGTAAGCCAATGTCCAGTTTCTGCTGTTTATGTCTTCATGTTGGTTGTATTGTCCTCCCAAGGACTCAGCTTTAGCTGGGTCTGCACCCTGATTTCTTCTCCCTCACAGTCTAGCTGCCTGATCCTATTTAATGGGGAAACAATGCTCTATGCCTCCCATTCATCATGTGCCTGCCTAAGAGCCTTTATCCTTTCTTGTGTAGACTGTCCTCTAGAAACTGAGACATCTGCATCAGTTCTTTTTTGCCTGATCAACACAATCAAGTATGTGTTGTACTTGAATTCTTAAGGTTCTATGGATGCCTGTTTCAGGGTCTAACCATTTTTGATGAAGCAGATAGAAATAAAATACATTTCTATTCAAAATTATGAAATGGGTCGTCTCTCTTTATATAAGTCATGTAATAAAAGTTATAGATTTGAAAAAGAATAAGGGGGTACATGCTGAAGTTTAGAAAAAATGACGTACTTACATTAAAATAAAAATTTAAAATTACTACAATAAAAATGTTCAAGTAGACTTTATAATGAGGAAGTGTATAAATCTGGTGAGAGAGATCAGTGATTATATACATGTACTTCTTTCCAAAACACTTAAATTTGTTTTCTAGCACCCACATTAGGAATCTCACAACCACCTATAATTCTCAGTACATGAGGAACAAACACCATTAGCCTTCTTTGGCACTTATGTTCATATACACAAAACAAGACAGAGGTACGTAATTACAATTATAAAAATTTGAAAACAAAGAATAGTTTAATCAGATATCAACTTAAGTAAAAATTCTTAGGCTAAAATATAAAATCTGGATATATTGCTTGTGGTTTTGTAAATATTTCAGTGCAGACAATCCATTCTGGATTTTTGAAATCTCATGAAGAACTTTTGCTCATTTTAATTTCTTTTCATCTCTTTTATAATCTAAACTTAACAAGACTGCACATCATTACAGAAATCTGATTCTATGAACTTTACACATTTGGTTCTTCTAATGGGATATAATTTGAAAACAAATGGCTGATAGGAATGTACAGTCCTGCCATCATCAGAAACAAAGTTATGAGCAGGCTGGAAAGAAAGATACTGGGGATATCTAGGGATGTCTTGCTTCTGACATAAAAAAGTAGTATTGTTCGAATGTGCACAGTATTGTGTACTGATAGTGCCAATGTAGGACAGACAATGATAAATGGGCACAATAGAAAAAACTTTGAGTCTGATAAATAATGTAAGAAATAAGTACAATACCTCTATGCACAAAGACAAGCTTCTGTACTTTTCACCATCCATTTATTGGTAGCATATATGCTATTTGTCAAAGTAAGTCAATAATTGCCAGCTTCATGAACCTGTACTTTGTTCTTTATTCTGGGCAGGAAGAGGAAGTCCGGACTGATGAAAAGTCTGGTCTTCTGTGCACCTGGCTCAAGGATGCAATTGAAACCATGGAGATTTGGTGCCCCCTGATGTATGACTGGCTTTCTGCAGTATAATGGTCTTACTACTATGATCATAGCACCATGAATGCTCCCTGTGCATTCTTTGTAAGGAAGAAAGACCTGTCACAAAGCTGCTCCATAGTTTGGAATTGAAGAATATGAGATTGCAGAAATATAAAAAAATTATGATGATTTCAGATTATAACTTAATCTCGTGTGTTTATTTTCGAGTGTTATTGGTAGGTGGGTCACATAAGCATAGGTGATTTCTTGTGGCAAGTGAAACAGTGCGTCTATGCTAAATGTTGAGAGAACAGCATGACATTTTATTGACATAGTAGACATGTAAAATCATTCAACAGTTAACAGTTTCTGAAGTAGAGTAAAATATATTTTAAGATGATAACTATCTGTGTAACAATTCTTATAGGAATTCAAATCTTTAGTATTTTATTATTCACATCAGTGTGGCAAATTGATGAATCAAATGCTGACTCTTCATTTGAGTATTGAGCCTATTTATACAAGCTCACTTAGTATTCACTCTCATTCTCTCTGTCTCTGTCTCTGTCTGTCTCTCTGTCTGTCTGTCTTTCTTTGTGTGTGTGGTGTTTTTAATTATTGTAAGTGTGTGCACTTTGTGTGCACAGGTGATTGTGCTTGTGTATATTCACAGCATACTGAGGGGAATCCCACATCACCTCCTCTTTTCTGTCCAATTAAAGAGGAAGGTTTTAGGTTTAATATAGTAAATTTGCATATAACAAAACAGATATTAAGAAAGAATTACAGTTACAATATTTGTATTTACTTTAACTTTTATCATAACTAAGGAAAATTATAGTTATAGCCATATATTCTTCAACTCCATCAAAGACCCCATAAGGATATAACGTTACCTAAGTTAACAGGGAGTTCATTGTAAGCAACTTCCAAAACTCTGGAAATGACAGAGACAATCACCAAAAATTCTTCTATAACATTGGAGCATCTATCTTCAGTCTACAGGCTCATAGTGTCTGGCAGACTGTTTCATGAAATAGGAAATTAGAAGATCTCTTATGCAAGAGTGGCAAAGTTCATCAGTTGCTTTCTTCTGTGTCCTGCAAACTCTTTTTTGAAGCAGGAATCCCCCAAAATGGTCTCAACTTTAGGTGAGTTCAGAAGCCATTTTTGTAGGTTCCACCTGTTTTGTTACAACATAACATTCATCAACAGAGACAAGAGCAGTTTCTCACCCAACTGTCTATCAAACTCCATAAGGACCCTCTTCAATGCCTATTGTCTTCTTGAATTAGATTGGTGATGCCAGGAGCAAATGTATCTCATTGTCATTTTATGTCCTAAGCTTTTAAAACATTTTTAAATGCCAAATTTTGTCAGTTTATTGAGGGTTTGAAAAATAACTATCCATCTGACATATATCAGTGTACATATGAAAAATCTAAATAACATGACTACAAACTTGACTATTATGGATGACAATCTATCAATCTATATTTTAAAATTACACACTAATTTTTTAATAAGCTCCACACAGTTTCTTAATCAAGAGCAGAAATGTACATGTAACAAAATTTATCTTAAATTTGTATCAATAAAGAAAGATTCATATCAATGCCAAGTATTTATCTCTATACCATATCCATCTTTAAATAAAACCAGATATTTATGAGAAATATTTAGAAATTTATGCATAGTTCTCACCAAATTGCTTACTGCTTTTTGCTAGGCAAAGCAATTCAGAGGTTTTGTAGAGACTGTTCAGAGTGTCTTGGTCCATCAAACCACAAAAGGCTTGAAGGAAAGAACAGGTTCTCATCGTCTGTGGAAGAAAAAGCAGAACCTCCTTTTCAAAGCCCCATATTCTTTTTTTTATTTTTTTATTTTTTTTAATTTTTTATATATTTTATTTTTATTTACATATATATGTTGTAGCTCTGTGATTGTATGGCACATGTGTATACTCCAAGAGTCCAAAAGGGGGCGGTTAGATCCTCAGCAGCTGGTGTTACAGGCAGCTATGAGCCACCCACCATGGGTGAAGAGAACTGAATTCAGGTACTCTGGAACAGCAGTAATTGCTGATCACCCTCTTTAGCCCCTAAATTTCATTTTCATATACCTTTTGTGCTTAGACAAGGAGATATTAACTATACTAATTATAACTACTATTTAATTTCTTACATTCACAAGCATTAAATATTGCAATCTTGAGTATATATATATATATATATATATATATATATATATATACATATACATATACATATATATTAGAAAATTATTTGTAGCATCAAAATTTGGCCAATACAATAATGATATATGGCTATATTACATTGTTCTAAGATTTTTTAGCTCAATCTGATTTTAATGTTAATGTTTATAAAGTATATTGAATTGTAGATGCTTATATCTATAAATTGTGGGCTTTATACCACAATTTTAACTATGTAAAAAGGAAAGATTATACAAATGATTATTTTCCAGATTTAACTTGCATTTAAAACTGTTACAAAAATAATTTTACAATTTGTAGCCTCATTTTTAAAGACAACTTTAACTAATGACTTAAAACAACATAACTTCAAATGCTGTAAATGACATGCCCATTGCCGACGCCAGGCTAAATGAAGAAAAGTTTGAAGTTATCCCACTAAAATCAGGAGCAAGGCAAAGTTGTCCACTCTTGTTACACACAAATACCACAGTTCACATGTAAAGGGACAAGGACAACACAGGAATTGGTTCTCTCTGTCCACCATGTAGACTTCAGGAATCGAATTCAGGTCATCAGGCTTGGCAGCAAGCGCCTTTACCTGCTAAGCCATTTTTCCAGTCAAACATATACTATTTCATAAGCCAATTTAGAAATATAAGTTTAAAGAAAATTAGCTTTATAAGGGAGATATCCTGCTTGACTAAATAATGCTACCCCTGAAAGTCATGGTTATTAAACAAAAATTCCAGTGTCATATGTAGGAAGACCTCCTTAAGGATTGTTAGGCAGGGAGCTTTCACATGCCTCCAAGACAGTCCAGACTCTGGCCAGTCCTCTTGGTTGCCCATCAGAACTAGATGATGAGATTCTATTACTTAAGACACCACATTCCTTAGCTGTAAGATACAGAGAAACCAAGACATGAAGCTAGACCTGACCAGCCCTGCATCTCTGGGATGAAGCCCACTTGATCATAATGGATAATTTTTCTAACGTATTCTTAGATTCGGTTTGCCAGTATTTTATTGAGTATTTTTTTATTTTATTCATTTATTTTTTTGTAATTTTATTAAATTATAAAAGTTTTCATTTCCGCCCCTCCTCCCAACACCCTCCCACTCCCCCCACTCCCTCTCCTCCTCCCTCTCCATCCCTAAGAGCAGTCAGGGTTTCCTGCCCAGTGGGAAGTTCAAGTTCCTCCCCCCTCCCTCCAGGTCCAGGAAGGTGAGTGTCCAGACGGGCTGGATCCGCAAAATCCAGTATATGCAGAGGAAACAAATCCCAGTGCCATTGTCAATGGCTTTTCAGAAAGACTCCGGCCAGCCACATTTAGAGAATCCGGCCACATTGAGAGAATCTGGTTGGATTGCGTCCTCCTTCAGTCCCAGTCCAACTGGCCTTGGTAAACTCTCATTAGATCCGTCCCCTTGTATCAGTGGGTGATCACATCCCTCGCAGTCCTTATTTCCTTTTTTATTTTCTTCCTCCTTCTCCTCCTCATTTGGACCTTGGGGGGCTCAGTCCGGTGCTCCAATGTGGGTCTCCATCTGTATTGCCATCCATCGTGGGATGAAGGTTCTCTCTGATCTTGCCGTCTTTGCTCATGTTCTCTTTCCTTCTGCTTCTCGTTAGGACCTAGGGAGTTAAGTTCAGTGTTACGATGTGGGTCTCTGTCTCTATCTCCATCCATCGCCAGATGAAGGTTCTATGGTGATAAGCAAAATATTCATCAGTACGGATATGGGCCTAGGCCCTTTCAGGCACCCCCCCTTCTGTCCAGAGAACAATCTGGGGATCTCCTTGGACCTGTGATCCCATTTATAATCAAGTCTCCTGTGAACCCTGAGATGATTCCCTTAGATGAAATATGTTCTTCCCTGATCTTATATCCATCCTTCCTCCCTCCCCCCATCCCAGTCCACCTAGCTTTCCCCATTCCTCCCCTACTCCCTTCTCTCTAACCCTCTCCCCTTCCATCAATCCTCCCACCCCCCCATGCACCCGAGGTTACCTGGGACTCTTGTCTATTTACAATCTCCAGGCAGAGAGCTACATGATTTTCATCAGGTACACCTTCTTATTTAGCTTCTCTAGGATCACGAATAATAGGCTCAAAGACCTTTAATTATGGTTAGAATTCACATATGAGTGAATACATACCATATTCCTCTTTTTGGGTCTGGCTTACCTCACTCAGTAAAGCGTTTTCTATTTCCATCCATTTGCATGCAAAATTCAAGATGTCATTGTTTTTTACTGCTGAGTAGAACTCTAATGTGTATATGTTCCACAGCTTTATTAATCATTTTCTATTGAGGGGCACCTAGGTTGTTTCCAGGTTCTGGCTATTACAAATAGTGCTGCTCTGAACATAGTTGAACAAATGCTTTTGTGGTATGATAGGGTATCTCTTGGGTATATTCCCAAGAGTGGAATTGCTGGGTCCTGAGGGAGGTTGACTCCCAGTTTCCTGAGAAACCGCCACACTGATTTCCACAGTGGCTGCACAAGTTTGCATTCCCACCAACAATGGATGAGTGTTCCCCTCATTCCACATCCTCTCCAGCATAGGCTATCATTGGTGTTTTTGAGTTTGGCTATTCTGACAGGTGTAAGATGATATCTCAAAATTTTTTTTATTTGCATTTCCCTGCTTGCTAAGGAGGTTGAGCATGACCTTAAATGCCTTTTGGCCATTCAAAGTTCATCTGTTGTGAATTCTCTGTTAAGTTCAGTACCCCATTTTTTTAATTGGGTTAATTAGAGTTTTAGTGTCTAGTTTCTTGAGGTCTTTGTATATTTTGGAGATCAGACCTTTGTCTGATGAGCAATTTGTGAAGATATTCTCCCAGTCAGAAGGTAGGTAGCCTTTTGGTCTTACTGACAGTGTCCTTTGCTTTACAGAAGCTTCTCAGTTTCAGGAGGTCCCCTTTATTCATTGCTTCTCTTATAGTCTGAGCTCCTGGGGTTCTACTTAGGAAGTGGGCTCCTGTGCCTATATCTTGTAGACTACTTCCCACTTTCTCTTCTATCAGGTTCAAAGTGGTCGGATTAATGTTGATGTCTTTAATCCATTTGGACCTGAGTTTTGTACATGGTGATAGATATGGATCTATTTTCATTCTTCTACAGGTTGACATCCAGTTATGCCAGCACCATTTGTTAAAGATGCTTTCCTTCTTCCATTGTATACCTTTAGCTCCCTTGTCAAAAATTAGGTGTTCGTAGGTTTGAGGGTTAGTATCCGGGTCTTCTATTCGATTCCATAGGTTGACTTCTCTGTTCTTATGCCAATACCAAGCTGTTTTCAATACTGTTGCTCTGTAATAGAGTTTGAAGTCAGGGATGGTAATGCCTCCAGAAGCTCCTTTATTGTATAAGATTGTTTTGGCTATCCTGGGTTTTTTGTTTTTGCATATAAACTTGATTATTGTTCTCTCAAGGTCTGTGAAGAAGTTTGATGGAATTTTGATGGGAATTGCATTGAATCTATAGATTGTTTTTGGTAGAATTGCCATTTTTAATATGTTGATTCTCCCAATCCAAGAACAGGGGAGATCTTTCCATTTTCTGGTATCCTCCTCAATTTCTTTCTTCAAGGACTTAAAGTTGTTGTCAAATAGGACTTTCCCTTCCTTGGTTAGAGTTACCCCAAGATATTTCATGCTATTTGTGGCTATCATGAAAGGTGATTTTTCTCTGATTTCCCTCTCTGCTTCTTTATCCTTTGTGTATAGGAGGGCAACCGATTTTTTGGAGTTGATCTTGTATCCTGCAACATTACTAAAGGTGTTTATCAATTGTAGAAGTTCTTTGGTAGAGTTTTTGGGGTCGCTTATGTACACTATCATATCGTCTGCAAATAACGAAAGTTTAACTTCATCCTTTCCAATTCGAATCCCCTTGATCCCCTTATGTTGTCTTATTGCTATTGCTAGGACTTCAAGTACTATATTGAAGAGGTATGGAGAGAGTGGACAGCCTTGTCTTGTTCCTGATTTTAGTGGAATGGCTTTGAGTTTCTCTCCATTCAATTTGATGTTAGCTGTCGGCTTACTATATGTTGCTTTTATTATATTTAGGTATGATACTTGTATCCCCAGTCTCTCCAAAACCTTTATCAGAAATGGGTGTTGAATTTTGCCAAATGCTTTTTCAGCATCCAATGATATGATCATATGGTTTTTTTCTTTCAGTTTATTTATATGATGGATTACATTGATAGATTTGCGTATGTTGAACCAGCCCTGCATCTCTGGGATGAAGCCCACTTGATCATAATGGATAATTTTTCTAACGTATTCTTGGATTCGGTTTGCCAGTATTTTATTGAGTATTTTTGCGTCAATGTTCATGAGTGAGATTGGTCTGTAATTCTCTTTCCTAGTTGTGTCTTTGTTTGGTTTTGGTATCAGGGTAACTGTAGCTTCATAAAAAGAGTTTGGCAATGATTCTTCTGTTTCTATATTGTGAAATACATTAAGGAGTATAGGTATTAGCTCTTCCTGGAAGTTCCGGTAGAATTCTGCATTGAAACCATCTGGTCCTGCGCTTTCTTTGGTAGGGAGATTTTTGATAACAGCTTTTAATTCTTCACGACTGACAGGTCTATTTAGATTGTTCACCTGGTCTTGGTTAAACTTTGGTATATGGTACTTATCTAAAAAAATGTCTATTTCTTTTACATTTTCCAACTTTGTGGCATATAAATTTTCGTAGTAAGATCTAATGATTCTCTGAATTTCCTCTGTGTCTGTGGTTATGTCACCCTTTTCATTTCTGATCTTATTAATTTGCATGTTCTCTCTCTGCCATTTGATAAATTTGGATAGGGGCTTGTCGATCTTGTTGATTTTCTCCAAGAACCAGCTTTTTGATTCATTGATTCTTTGGATTGTTTTCTGTGTTTCTATTTTGTTGATTTCAGCCCTCAGTTTGATTATTTCCAGTCTTCTACTCCTCCTGGGTGAATCAGCTTCTTTTTTTTCTAGAGCTTTCAAGTGTGCTGTTAAGTCTCCAATGTGTGCTTTCTCCGTTTTCTTTAATTGGTCACTTAGTGCTATGAACATTCCTCTTAACACTGCTTTCATAGTGTCCCATAGGTTTGAGTATGTTGTGTCTTTATTTTCATTAAATTTAAGGAAGACTTTAATTTCTTTCTTTATTTCTTCCTTGACCCAGGGGTGATTCAGTAGTTGACTGTTCAATTTCCATGAATTTGTTGGCTTCCTGGGGGTAGCACTGTTCTTGAATTCTAACTTTAATCCATGGTGGTCTGACAAGACACAGGTGGTTACTAATATTCTTTTGTATCTGTGGAAGTTTGCTTTGTTACCCAGTATGTGGTCAATTTTCGAGAAGGTTCCATGAGCTGCAGAGAAGAAGGTATATTTTTTTCTATTTGGGTGGAATGTTATATAGATGTCTGTTAAGTCCATTTGATTCAATAACTCCAATAATGCTCTTATTTCTCTGTTAGGTTTCTGTCTGATTGACCTGTCCATTGGTGAGAGAGGAGTGTTGAAGTCTCCTACTATTGGTGTGTGTGGTTTGATGGCTGTCTTGAGTTCTAGAAGTGTTTCTTTTACATAAGTAGGAGGCTTTATATTAGGAGCGTAGATATTCAGGATTGAGACTTCCTCCTGATGAATTGTTCCTGTTATGAGTATAAAATGTCCATCTCCATCTCTTCTGATTGATTTTAGTTTGAAGTCAATTTTGTTGGAAATTAGAATGGCCACACCTGCTTGTTTCTTATGTCCGTTTTCTTGAAAAATCTTTTCCCAACCCTTTACTCTGAGTAGGTGTCTGTCTTTGTGGTTGAGGTGTGTTTCTTGTAAACAGCAGAATGTTGGATCCTGTTTTCGTATCCAGTCTCTTAGTCTGTGCCGTTTTATAGGTGAATTGAGTCCATTAATATTAAGTGATATTAATGACCAGTGTTTGTTGACTCCGGTTATTATTATTTTTTGTTTGTTTGTTTAATAGAGTTTGTATGTGTCCCTTCTTTGAGTTAAGCTCGTGAAGGGTCGCTAGATGTCTGAGTTATTGTAAGCAGTGCTGGCAATGTTGGATTCCTTGGGTTGCGATTTTCCTTCTATTACTTTCTGTAAGGCTGGGTTTGTGGCTACAAATTATTTAAATTTGTTCTTATCCTGAAATATTTTGTTTTCTCCATTGATAGTGAACAATAGCTTGGCTGGGTATAGTAGTCTGGGTTTGCATCCATGGTCTCTTAGTTCCTGCAGTACCTCTATCCAGGACCTTCTGGCTTTCATGGTTTCCATAGAGAAGTCCGGTGTAAGTCTGATAGGTTTACCTTTATTAGTTACTTGACCTTTTTCCTTTGCAGCTCTTAATATTCTTTCATTAATCTGTATGTTTTGTGTTTTGATTATTATATGGCGAGGGGATGTTTTCTTCTGATCCAGTCTATTCGGTGTTCTGTATGCTTCTTGAACCTTCATAGGAATATCGTTCTTTAGATTGGGAAAGTTTTCTTCTATAATTTTGTTGAATATATTTTCTGGGCCTTTGATCTGCCGTTCTTCTCCTTCTTCAATCCCTATTATTTGGTTTTTTTATTGTGTCCCACAATTCCTGAATGTTTTGTGATGAGAATTTGTTGGATTTGCTGTTTTCTTTGGTCAGAGCGTTTAATTTCTCTATGGTGTCCTCAGAGTCTGAGATTCTTTCTTCTATCTCTTGTATTCTGTTGGTTATGCTTGTTTCTGAAGTCTTTGTTCGTTTACCTAGATTTTCCATATCCAGCCGGCCCTCGGTTTGTGATTTCTTCATTGACTCCATTTCAGTTTTCAAATCTTGAACTGTTTCCATTACATGTTTGATTGTTTTTTCTTGGTTTCCCAGAATTTCATTTACGGATTTACTCATTTCTTCAAACATTTTGGTATATTTCTCTTCCATTTCTTTACTCATGTCCTCAATCTTTTTGTTATAATTATCTTCCATTTCTTTACGGCAGGTTTTCACCTCCTGTTTAAGTTCCTCTATTATTTTCATAAAGATCCGCTTAGAGTCGATTTCTTCTATTTCTTCTGGAGTAGGGTGTTCAATTCTTCTCATTTCGTGCTCCCTGGGTTCTGGAGATGTCATGTTGCCTTTCAGGTTGTTGGAGGATTTCTTGCATTAGCGCCTGCCCATCTCCACCTCTCTGGGTGAAACTCCTCAGCAATCCTTGGATAGAACTCCTCAGCACTCTCTGGATAGAGCTCCTCAGCACTGCAGCTGGGATAGCTGGCCTTCCCAGGGCCCAGGGTACCAGAGTGCAGTGGCAGTGGGGGTTGGGAGTGGTCTGGTGAAACAGGGAAGTCCCTGCTGCAGAAGCTGAGGGGGGAGGGGCTGTGCTCTCTTCCTGGGCTGGCCGCCCAGTCTAGCACCTACTCACCTCTCAGGGTAGAACTCCTCGGCACTGCTACAGGGGTAGCTGGTTTTCCCAGGGCCCAGGAGACAAGAGTGCAGGGCAGTGGGGGCGGGGAGTGGTCCCTGGAGCCTATACTTTCTATACTGATGCAAATAAATCTGGAAATATAGGTTACAAATCAGAAGATTAATGTAAGGTGGAATGAAGCCCTTATATTTCTGTACAAAGGCAGAATTATATGCTATTCTCACAGTACTAAGACATTTTAAAGAACCTCTCAATGTAGTTACTGATTTATAATATGCAGGGAAAATTTGTCTTGCAAATTGAAACCACTGAGTTTATACCAGACAATACAGAATTGACTTCATTATTCATACAGGTACAAGATAAAATCAGGAAAAGTCTTTCTCCCATATACATAGCACACATCTGATTCCATAAATGTTTGCACAGGGTAATACAAAAATTGATCAATTATTGATTAAATGTGCTGAAGGCCAGGGAATTTCATAAGAATCAACATGTCAATAGCAAAGGTTTAAAGAAAGAGTTTTCTATTGCATGGCAACATGCTAAGGAGATTATAGTCAGATGTCTTACTTGCGCATTCTTTAACCAAACTCCACTACCTGCAGGGTGTAACTCAAAGGGTACTCAAAAGAATAAAATATAGCAGATGATTATGTTCCACTTTGCAGATTTTGGAAAATTACCATATATATGTACGTTACTAACTCTTATTCATGTTTTCAATGAGTAACTGCTTTAAGCTCAGAAAAGGCAGATTCAGTAATCACACATCTATTAGACGTTATGGTTATCATGGGTATACCTGCACAAATAAAGATAATGGTCCAGTATATGTCTCTAAGAAAATGAAACAGTTTTTGCTTATTATAATATAAAGCATATTAAAGGTATACCAAACAATCCCACAGATAAGGAAGTCATAGAAAGATCAAATTGAACTATAAAGGAAATGTTAAACAAGCTGAAATTGAAGAAAAATACCTTCAGAAATAAATTATATAATGCTTTAATATTAATGAGAAAGGAACAACAGCAGCAAAGAGATGTTGTATAATAGAAAAATCTTCCAAATTATATCAGTTGATGTATTTCAAGGATATGCAGACCTCACACTGGAAAGCAGGGAGATGTGCTACATTGGTGAAGGGGTTTAGTGCTTGTTTCCACGGGAGAAGAAAAGTTACAGATACCATCAAATCAATAAAGAAAAGTAGAAACCTCCTGAGAAAGAGATTTCAGAGCCTCCAAACATATACCAGCCCCTAATTGATGTCTCTAACCCTGAGGACACACTTTGTTGGGAAAGGGAATATTACTTTCTAGAATTACTTCCAGCTGTAATGGGGCATAGTTCTTTTCATGGGATCCTGTGAAAGTAAAATGATGTTTAAGTTTAAAGATTACTCTCTAGTATAATTGCAAATAGTTTCTGAGTTTTCAGTAGGGTTGTTCTGAGAATCCTATTTGGAGTTCTGTCCAGAATGTTGTAAAAATGTGCACCATTTCAGCTAACCAATTTGGAATCATCTTGAGCAGCTGTTACACAAAAGATGTCTAATAGTAGTACTATTGGCATCATGACATCATATCAATCAGGTGAATTCATTGTTGTGGGGTCCCATCTTCTTCCTGGAAACTTATATATTCACTGAAGAGACTGACAGAGTTATAAATAGATATGAAGAAAAGTAAAAGTTTTACTAATTTTATTCTTCTTTCTGTCCCATACCAGATGGCACTTGACATAGACTGAAACCCTGAATTTTTCTTTAAACAACATGATTGAATTTAGAGAAGCAGAAACATATTTTAAAACTCCAAAGCCATTTTTTATTTTTAAGTAATTCATGACTATTATTATAGTAAACAATATATATATACTTTTTTTTAGTAATTCTTCCCCTCAGATGTTGTTTTCACATAAGTCATAATATTCTTTGCTTGGTGATATATGGATAATTATTTGTTCCTATTTAGGCATTGAGATGTTCAGGGTCTCTTGAATTTTTGAAGATAAGTATTATCCAGCAAAGACAAGAGTAGAATCCTGCCCCAACTCTTATAAAATATAATGGCACAATTTGTCAATATTTTGTGCATAAGGCTATTAAACATGTGTTGAATAAATTTACTGTGATATTTGTCATTCATTATATATAACATTTTCCTCTTCTGTTCATCTAATATGCTCATAAAAAAGACTAACATTCTTGGTAATTTAATATAAACAAAAAATAAGGAGAACTCCAGATAAATATCAAAATCAATCACCATATATAGGGTATATTGTTCATATTAATCCTACTTATTTATGATCTATTATTACTTACCAAATTCACCATCACACTCGAAGTTTAAAATTTCCCAAGCAATCTATCATCAATTAATTAAAATATTTGTGCTATGCTATTTTGATATGTTTCCTTCACGATAAAGATCTTGAATAGATCAGGAATATAAGCAACATGTCTAAACCTAATAAAAGCAATATATGTCAAGCTGATAGTCAACATCAAATTAAATGGAGAGAAATTCACAGCAATTCTACTAAAATCGGAAAGAAGGTTAGGTTGACTACTCTTTTCATATCTAGTCAACAAAGTTCTTGAATTTATTGCTTGAGCAATTAGACAACAAACAAATCCCAAGGGGTTTGAATTAGAAAGAAGTCAAACTGTTATTTGAAGATAATATGATTGTACAAATAAGTGACCAAAACTCTACCATGAACTCCTAATGATGACATATACCTTCAGTAATGTGTCAGGACACAGATCAACTCAAAAATATTAGTAGACTTCCTATATATAAATGATAAAGAAGCTAAGAAAGAAATCAGAGAAACATAATGCTTCACAATAGCCACCAAAAGCATAAAGTATCTTGGGGTAACACTAACCATGAAGTAAAATAGATCTTCTACATGAACTTTAAGTCTTTGAAGAAAGAAATTGTTGAAGATACCAGAAAATGAAAAGATTTTAATGCTCTTTGATTTGATAGCTAGGATAAACATAATAAAAATGGCAATCCTACCACATGCAATCTATAGATTCAATGCAATTCCCACTAAAATCCCAACACAATTCTTCACATATCTTAAAAGAACAACAATCGACTCCGTATGAAAAAAAAACCCAGGATAGGCAAAACAATCTTGGACAACAAACAAAATTGCAGAGGCATCACAATTCTTACCATCAAACTCATTATAGAACTGCAGTGATAAAAACAACATGGCATTGGCATAAAAAATAGCCAGGTTGTCCCCTCCCTGCCTCTCCCCTCAAGTTAAACCCTCTCCAAAGGTCCCCAAGCTCCAAATTTACTCAGGAGACCTTGTCTTTTTCTACTTCCCATGCAGTTTAAATTTATGTATGTCTTTCTTAGGGTCCTCATTGTTGTCTAGGTTCTCTGGTATTGTTTTTTGCAGGCTGATTTTCTTTGCTTTATGTTTAAAAACCATTTAGGAGTGAGGACATGTGCTAATTGTCTTTCTGTGTCCGGGTTAATTTACTAGTGTGGGGTTTTCCCAGATTCTTATGTAGTTATTTAGTGCTATTAACTTTAATCTTAACACTGCTTATATTATGTCCCATAAATTTGGGTATGCCGTTTGGCCATTTTCATTGAATTTTAGAAAGTATTCATTTCTTCCTTGACCTATTGATGATTTCTTCCTCTATTTCTTCCTTGACTTATTGATGATTCAGGTGAGCATTGGTTAATTTCCATGTGTTTGTGGGTTTTCTGAAATTAGTATTGCTGTTGAATTCTAGTTTTAATCCCTGGTAATCTGATAAGATACATGCGTCTATTCTAATTTTTTTGTATTTGTTGAGGTTTATTTTGTTACAGAGTATGTGGTCAGTTTTTGAGAAACTTCCATGAGGTGCTGAGAAGAAGGTATATTATTTTATGTTTGGGTGGAATATTCTATAGATGTCTGTTAAGTTAATTTGAGTCAAAATATCTGTTATTTCCACTAATTTCTCTGTTAATTTTTTGTCTGGCATACAGTAGTGAGAGTGGAAAGCTGAAGCCTTCCATTATTAGTGTGTGAGGTTTAATGTATGATATAAGCTTTAGAAATGTTTCTTTTACATATGAGGGTGCCCTTGTATTTGGGGCATAGAAGTATTTACTGAGATTTCCTCGTAATGGATTTTTTTCTGTGACTAATAAGAAATGTCCTTCTATGTCTCTTTTGATTGATTTTAACTTGAAGTCTATTTTGTTAGATATTAGGATAGATACACCAGCTTCTTTCTTTGGTCCACTCAATTGGAAAAAAATTTTCCCAACCATTTTCTCTGAGGCAATGTCTGTCTTTGAGGTTGAGGTGTGTTTCTTGTATGCAGAAAGAAGGATGCAATTTGTTTTAGTATCCAAATTGTAAGACTGTGTCTTTTAATAGGTGAGTTGAATTTATTTATATTAATGAATATTAATGACCAGTGGTTGCTGTCTTCTGTTAATTTACTTTTCATTGTTGGTGATGTTATTTTGTACATTTTCCCATTCATTGGGATTTGCTGCCATGTGACCATCAATTACCTTTTTTTTAATGTAGCCATCTTTTTGGGGGGATTGGAGTTTTCCTTCTAGTATTTTGTGTTGGGTTGGGTTTGTGGCTAGGTATTGGTTAAATCTGCATTTGCCATGAGATATTTTGTTTTTTCCTTCTATAGTTTTTGAACGTGTTGCAGTATATAAAGTCTAGGCTGGCGTCCATGGTCTCTTAATGTCTGCATAAGGTTTGACAATAAACTTCTGACTTTCATTGTATCTAATGAGACAACTGATTTTGTACAAAGTCACAGAAGATACTAAAGTGAACAAAAGCTATTTTCATCTATAGGGATAGTTGTGAATCTGCTTATCCCTAGGGGAATTTCTATACAATAATATGACATTAATGAACAAAAACCCAAAGCTTGTAAATGACTGAGACATATCAATTAAAATTATAAAATGTAGAGACATAGATAGATGGAAGAATTATGGATGTTGTTTGAGGAATAATGTTACATGAATATAGGAAGGTTAAAAAAGGTGATCTTGAGAAGAACAGTGCCCTTCTTTTCCAGCCTCTATATTTCTCATACATGAGGCCCAAAGTGTAGTCCCTTCATTGGATATATAATTTTGAATTAGAAAGCCTCATATAGACTCATAAGTTTAAATACTCAAGTCTCAATTGAAGAAAATGTTTGTGAAAGATTAGGAGGTGTGATCTTATAGGAGAAGGTGAGTCATTTAGAAAACGTAGATTTTTCTAAAGACTCAGGCTATTTCAGAGACCTCTGCTTCTATCTCACAAATCAAACTAGGGACCCTCAGCTGCTGTTCCTACCACCAATTTTTGACTCAGTCATAATCCACTCTAAGGTGCTGAAGCTGTAAGCATAATAAATGTGTTTATTTTATATTGTCTTTATTATGTTGTATTATCATAGCAATAGAAAAATAACCAAGATAAATATCCTTAGTGTTTTGCACAGTATGGTGAAGAATTCTGTGGATCTAAGAGAAATGAACTTGCTCTGTCAGTGATGAGATTTTACCTCAAAGACCCTATGTACCTGTGGCATATTCACATAACAATGGCAAATCTGTGTTTTTGATTTTCTATGTAGTTAGATCTCACGTCTAATGAAGTTTTCTTGATGGGATTTGTTTATACAAATTTCTATTGTGAATCAAAAAGAAAGTCATGGAGTAATAAACTGAATGAACTAAAAGCACATCTGGATCTTATTTAAACCTGAGTGCACCATCCTCAAGGAGAAGAGAGAAGATTACAAATATGCTAGGATAATTTTATCTAATGATCATGGTTTCATTTTTCTCTAGGTTTTCCATTAAACATTAATGCTGCTATAATAAAAAATATGACCTAACCTCTGCCTAAAAGACGAAAATTCTCAGAAATGCCCATGTACTTTTTTCTCATGAAATTCCTATGACTAATGTAGGGTACTTTGTGTCCTCGTATTTGACAGTTTACACTTTGTTCATGTGCCTCCTATGATAAAATAGCACAAGGAGAACATATAATGTGTTGGGGACATTGGATCCCTTCAGAAAATATATGTGGTGAAAATTCCAGAGAAGCTGTTAAAAAAAAAATTCAGGCCAAACACCTGAGAGATGTGCTGAATCTAATCATGTCTGTATAAATTCCTGGGATGAACCTGTATTCTGTGTCTTTTGCACCCCCTGGTGGCCCTGAATAGCCTAACAGCGGTGAGGTTTCTGCTTGAGTTAACACTGAAGTCCTGTCACTGTGTCTGTCCCATCACTGGGTCTCATCACTGTGTCTCTAGCATAGTAATAAGTGGCTGTGTCCTCAGATCTCACACTGCTCATTTGCAGGTACAGAGTTTTCTTGGCATTGTCTCTGGAGATGGCGAATCGATCCTTCACGGATGGTGCATATCTTATAGTACTGCTGTCTTTATTAATATTTCCAACCCACTCCAGGCCTTTCCCTGGAGCTTGGCGAACCCAGGTCATCCAGTAGTTTCTGAAAGTGAATCCAGAGGCTACACAGGATAGTTTCAGGGATCCCCCAGGCTTAACCAGGCCTCCTCCAGTCTCCACAAGCTGCACCTCAGACTGGACATCTGCAAACACAGGGAATGTTGTTAGTAAATTGCTACAGAAGCACTATCTTTTACATATCTTATTAATGTTCACTAACACACTCAGTATCTCTACTTCATAAATTACCTTTTAAGAAAACAACAAGGAAAACCCAAATCAGCATCATATCATTGTCTGTTTTGTTATCAGGGTTGATCACTGAATGGGAAGACCTGGACATCCAGGACTGATTCCTTTGTCTGAGATTTAGGGTCAGTGTTTATCTGGTTTTCATGAGAACAGCTGGGCCATATTTGCATGTCTGCCTGCTATATAAGTTCTGTTGTCGGAGCTAAGAAATAGCGTGTTCTAATATGTTTGAAAATGTTCTGGGGAACTTTACCAGTAAAGATAATGTTAGGAAATTTTTGTATCACACTAAGCTATTTTTTCTTGGCACACGTTAAGTATCATCTATTTCATTTAATAATCACAAACAAAATATGCATTTTATTAGGAATAATTTCTGCACAATTATTCATGTCCTGTATTATAGAGGGCAGTTGACATTGCTTTTGTACTTGCTCAGGAGATCTTTTCTTAGACTGTTTTGACTTCAACAATGATGAACTTAGCACTACCTGAGTCAGTTACAACTCTAAGTGTAGTTGCCTCTGGAATTTGAAAGCTCTATTTTTGTGTTTAGATCATGTGACATGACTGAATTCAACTGCTCAGCAAGAAACTGGCAAATACTTTGTCCACATTCATGGGTAGCAAAGAATATAAAATTCTTTTGTTATTTTCTATTTTAGCTCTCTTTTCCAAGAATATCTATCTATCTGTTCACTATAAAAAGGGAGTGACTGATAAGCTTAACTTCAGTGTACAACTCACTATTTGAATTCTACATGTATTTGAACTCTACATGTCCTACACATATGTCTTCACAGGTCTCTTAAGATGAAACCTCACTCACAACACACTCCTCTTTACCTTTCTTATTCAGTCTGTGACATATGCTCATCTTTCTTACCCAGAAACAATAGGAATCAGCATTGCCACTAATAAACAGAGTTTTCTAATGACTTGACTAAAAATTTGTTTTCTTGACATTTGTTTTTCATTCCCCATCAAGAAGATATTTACTTCTTACAAGTATATACGTCAGCATTTCTCATCATTACCTGGTGTGCTGATCCAGAGATTTATACATCACCAAAACTCTGAGTTGACATCACAGTGCTTCACTCTCAGCTTAGTGCTGAATATTTCAAATGTAGGAACATGGTCTCTTCCAGCATGTTCTCTACCACCATGTGAGTAAAGAATGCATTCCTGGCCTATCACTTCTTATGTCAAAAATACCAAGACACACTGAAAATTTTATAACCTAGATCTTCATTGACTACTGATTAAATAAACATTTATAATGATGGTGGCTTATATTAGCCATCAGTTTGAAACACCTAGATATAAATAAATTTAGATTGAAGAATTGTCTTTTATTTGACTGGCCTATAGCCCTTCTGTTAGGCATTTTATCAAATGGTGATGAAAGAGATCCACCACATTGAGAGTGGTGTCATCCCTGGGTAGTTAGGTCGGACCTCCTTAATAAAGCAATCTGATTAAGAAAATAAGCAGTATTCATTGTTTGTCTCTGCTTCAGTCCTTATCTTTACATTTCAGTGTTAGTTTAACTCAGTGATGGACTATGATCTGTAAGATGACCTTTTCTTCTCCTCATTGCTTTTGAATATAGTGGTTATTACAACAATAGGACCAAACAGGGAAAATAATCAAATGCAATGTTTTCCATATATTAGGCACTCCATATGCTTTCTCTGTAGACTATAGGTAAGAAGAAAATGATTCTGACACTGAAAAACTACCCCATCTTTTGACTAACATTTTGATAAATTGACAGCACATCCTAGAGTCATCATAGAGGAAAGAATTTCAATTCAGGTAACATATTAAAAATTATTCCTAATGACATTCTACATTATTCATAGATCAGTGCTTAGCTCAGCCATTATCAGACATATTTCCTACTTCATAAATAATTATAAATACAGAAATCTATTGCCAGACATTATACAGAGTGTGAGACATAAGGGAAGAATCAATCCTAAATGGGAACTCTGAAGAACAGGTGGAAGATAGAATGTAAGAGTCTAAAGTGGTGTAAGAAAACACTAGAGAATCTGGGCTGTAGTTGTGCCTGCCTTTAATCCAAGCACTTGGAGGCCAGAAGAAGGCAGGTCTCTGTGAGTTCAAGATCAGCCTGATTTATACAGCATGATGCAGGAGTGTTACAGGACAGCCAAGGTTACACTGAGAAACCATGTCTCAAAAGAAAGAGAGCACCAGGAAAATAAGGATTGCTGAAAATATTAATAGAAATAAACAACTAATGAGACACATGGAATGCAGAATGGGAGCAGTGTTTTAACAGCTACACATCTTACAAGGGCTAAGATCCAGAATTTACATTGCGTTGCATAAATTAAATGTCAGAGAAATATAAGTGCCAAGCAGCACACAGACAAATGATATAAAAAAGAGATAGAGACGACCAATAAATATTTTTAAAAATGTTTAATATTCATAGACATCATGCTAATTCAAATTAAAAACACTTTGAAATATGAGTTTTCCTAAGTAGAAGTGGTTGCTATCAAAAGGTCTCACAATTTTTTGGGAATCCGAGAGAAACAGTCCTCATTCACAGTTGGTGGTGGCAAAAAATTAGTTCAACCATTGTAGAAATCTGATTGGAGATTTCTCATAAAATTTAAACTAGAACGGACATATGCTCCTCATGTTTGTCTCTTGAAAAAGTACCCAGAGTACCTCATACTTTATACATTAATATTTATAGCCCCATGATTGAGGCTGCTTTGATTACTTCAGCAAAATATTAAAATTTACCAAGTTATTTATAAAAACACCAGAAAAACAATGTGTATGAGTTACATATAATAGGAAACTATTGTTCATCTCTGATGAATAATGAAATTATGATGTTTGTAGGATATGGAAGGGTATAGAGTGTAAAATATTGGCAAATGATAAGTGAATATGGAGAGGGAATTGGTATTTGTATTTAAAACATTAAAAAGTAACAAACAAACAAGCAAAAGATATAAAAGAGGAACTGGTCCTCCGTGTGTAGCCTAGGAAACAGGCCTTCAGTGTGAGCGGATTCTCTGAATGTGGCTGACATGGAGGCCGACTGAGAAGTCATTTAGAGTGGCACTGGGTCTTGTTTCGTCTACATGTACTGGCTTTTTGGGATCCTAGTCTGTTTGGATGCTCACCTTCCTAGACCTGGAGGGAGAGGGGAGGAACTTGAACTTCCCACAGGGCAGGAAACCCTGACTTCTCTT
Source organism: Myodes glareolus (assembly GCF_982192425.1). Taxonomy (NCBI): domain Eukaryota; kingdom Metazoa; phylum Chordata; class Mammalia; order Rodentia; family Cricetidae; genus Myodes; species Myodes glareolus. The sequence goes on along the minus strand of NC_142036.1, from coordinate 8,903,456 downwards.
AGGACTGGAGAGGGAGAAGGAGAGGGAGTGGGGGGAATGGGAGGGTATGGGGAGGAGGGAAGTGGAAATTTTTATAAATAAATAAATAGATAAAAAAGAGGAACTAAGGTCACATTAACACTGATGATAACCCAATTACACCTCATACAAAGAATCTAGACACAGCCAGGCACACAAACACACACGTGTGTACAAAATAAATGCATCTGTGGTGCAGTCTATCTATTTAAAAGAAAAAAAGAAAAGCTAAATAGACAGGAAAAAGGAAGGATTTAATGATGCCGATGAACACGAATTAGGAAAGACGATAAAGCTAAACATTTATCTGGTTCTTACTTTATGAATATATTTTTCATTTTTTGTTTTAGGATAGTGAATAAAGTATATTTGATTGAGAATTTATTATATACAACATAAAGTTTTGATTCCAAATACCCGCTCTAATGGAGAAACCCTGATACAATTATAATAAAGAAGAAAGTATTTCATATTCCAAATAATCCAGTTACGTTCTGTGAGTTTCACAGATTCAGTTTTGAACAATTTCTGGTTTTAACATGATAAAAAAGTTATATTTTCAACATTATATACAGTAGCTTATATGTCAAAAAGATTTAACTCTTTGTTAGCAATGCAAGAACTTCATTTTTAGGACAGTTTCATTTATAACATAGGTTTGTTGATTGTATTATATAATGACAAGCATTGGTAAATTAATATCTATTATGGACAATTCTGGACATCTGATTTGAAACCTATGGAGAGAACATGGAAAATGAGGAATCATAGAACAGCCTCAGTTTACTGTGAAGTTCTGGCCTCTGGTATCATGTTTTGTCTTACAATCAACAGGAAAAGGACCCTCTATTCCCACTCCATGAGAAATGAGCCTGGAAACCCAAGTTTCTTCATTCTAATTTGGGACTCTCTTGCTGGTTGAGGGAGATGAGCCTCTGATTTCTATTCTGAGAAATTTGTATATGAAAAATTTGCATATTATAGCTTGAGCTGGGTTTGCACAATGATGTCCCCTCTTATGCATCTCATATTCCCACTGTTTTATCCTATGTAACAGGGCAAATGTGATCTATGACTGCCATTCCTCATGTGCCTGTCAAATTGTGTGCTCAGAATCAGTGACTTTTTTTCTTTCCAGTGGTTATTTCCTCTTCCCTCTGGGATTTCTCCATTATTCCTTCCCTACATAATGCTCCCAAATCAGTTCTATTCTTGAACTCTTAGGATCATTTGCATTCCCATGTCAGTGTCACGAATTCTTGATGGCACATAAATAAAATACATTTTAAATAAAAACTATAAAATATGTGTTCTCCCTTTATATAAATCATGTAATAAAAGTTATAAATTTGTAAAAGAGCAAGTGGTTAATGGTGAGGTTTAGAAGAAATTATGTACTTACATTAATATGTAATTTAAATATATGTTGTAATAAAATGTAGAAGGATAGTTTATAATAAAGAGTAGTTATATATCTGGTGAGATGGATCTGTGTTTATACACATGTCTTGAAATCCAAAAGACTAGGGTTTGATTTCTGTCACCAACTCATGTATTTACCACCACTTATAATTCTGGCTCCAATGTGAGGCAAAACCTTTAACCTCCTTGGGTAACTACAATCATGTTCAGACATCCTCACAAACAAAAGGACACAATTAGAAGAATACAAGTTTGAAAAAAAGGATATATTCATAAGAAATCAAATTAAATGAAAAAATGTCACACTAAAGCAAGAATATCTGGAATTATTTTAATAATATAGGAACTGGCAATAAATCTGGGTTCAAATATGAAGAAATTCCAGCATAAACCATTCAATTTGATGATTAGAAATCTCATAAAAACCTTTTCTTATATGAATCTGATTTCTTTTATTTTATTATCCAGACTTAGCAAGACTGAACATCATTACAGGAATCTGATTCTATCTACTTCCACATTTGATGCTTTTAATGAGATTAAAAGAATAGCAATACATTGAGAAATATAAACACAGCTTCTAGAATCCTAAGAAACAACGTTATGAAAACAGGCTTTGAGGACAAATATTAGAGATGTCTTACATCCGATTTAAAATTGTTTAAAATTATTTCATTTATCTTGGATGTGCATGCAAATCTGTGCTAATAATGAGGAATAAGGACAGGCAATTACCACAGGGTACAAGCGAAAACACTGGGCAGTGAAAGAGTATAAAAAATGAGTAAAATAGTGCTGGGCACACAGACTGGAATTTGCACCATCAATGTTTCTGTAGCACAAATACTGCCTGTCAAAGGAAGTCAATAAATGGCAGTTTCAAGGTGCTGCAGTTTTTTCAGCACATTGGGCAGGGAGAGGAAGCCAGGGGTTACTGGAAGTTCTTTTTGGGCTTCCATGCACTTGACTCAAAGGGCACTCTTGAAACCAGGGAAATTTGTCATAGTCTGATGTTATACTCTGTCTCTCTGCAACATGATGTTCCAACCCTGATGGTCAGAGCATCATGATGGCTCCCTAAACACTTTTTTTTCAGGAATAAAGTCATGCCTAACAGGCACTCAATAACTTGTACTTGGAGAATATGTGATTTAAAAATTACAAAATTTTCTTGTAATTTAAGATTAAGCTTTGAAGTCATGTTTTCTTCTGGTACTGGCATGTGAATGGCATAAGCATGGATTATTTCTGACAAGTGATACAGTTGGTCTACCAAAAGTATTTAGATGTGGCCCTGACCAGATATTGATCTCTCTTGTGATAGATGTTTTAAATTCTTTCTGATATTATTTGAATTAGGGTCTGAATAGACAAAGATGTTTCACAATCAGTGACATAACTTAGAGTCTTTGTGCTAGGTGTGTCTAATCATATCTCACACAGAACAAGAGACAAGATATTTTTATTCTGATATCCTCTTGCTTCTAACTATCTCACTGTAGCCTAATTCAGAACTACAAGCATATTTCCTCATGGGAGTGTACAAATATATTCACTGTACCCATTATAGGTATATTAATTACAATTCAAACCATTGTTTATCATTTAATCCTAACTCTTCATTATGCTGCACTTTTGTGTGAAATCACATGAGTAACCACTTAATTGAGCAGAAACCTGACAATGATTAAATTTACAATGCTAGTTTCTCTTCTTCCTAACATTCAAGAATCAAAGAAACCCACACATCTCTTGTTCATACTTGATGTTCCCAGGTTCTCCTCCTCTTTTCCCTGCCTATCTCTATGGATTTATTTGTCCCTCAGTCTCATGGAAATGGAATTTTACTTTTCACTTTTAATCTCCTTCAGATTCATCCAAATTGTGGAATTTAAATCAGTGCGTGCATGCTAATTGCTGAAAACACATCATGGCAATTTATAATACCACACATCTTCAGTATTCAACTGGTGACGGTTTCTAGAGTCTGATATCATAGATTATAAGATGACAATTTGTGTAAAATTTCTTGTAGCAATTCTAAATTTTTGTATTTTATAACTTACCAAAATGACAAAAATTGATGGAACAAATGTTAACTCATTGTTTTGGGTATTGAACCTCTTTCTATAAATCCACTTAATATTCCCTTTCATTATTTGTATATGTGTATCTTTGTTTGTGTATGTGTTTGTGTGTGTGTGTGAGTGTGTATGTGTGTGTTTGTGTGTAGTATTTTCAACTGTTGTGGGCATGTACAATTGTGTACACAAGTGATTGTTCTTGTGTGTAAACACACATATAGAGACTAGAGGTAGATCATTCATTTGGTGTCTTTCATTTCCAATAAGAACCCTTCTTTAGATTAGAGTTTATAAATCAATAAAAATTTCATCAATTGGTCATTACTGGCATGTCAAAATGCTCCTATGATGCACGTATTCATCACTAGTGTTGGAACTATGATATCCACTGCTATTCCATGGTTCTTGTTTGAATATTAGGGATCCAAATTAGAGTGTCTTGCTCATATAACTCTGTCACAGATTGAGCTGTTTTCCCAACCTCAATTTTCTTCTGCTTTGGTATTTTGGATAGAAGGCAAGGACTAAAATGTACTAAGTTAGAACTGTTACTGAACTGTGTCAGCTGCCCCCTCTTATCACTCCTGTTGGTCATGAAATCTTTTGTGCAATGCCTTTCTTATAACCATGTGGAAATCTTATTAGAAATAGAGCAAGAATGGTTCAAAATCCTAAGTTTTATTCTATAAAATATACACAATATGATAGTAAGTGGAGACAAGATACTTCCATATGATCCAAATTTAATTTCTTTGATTAGACCCCCAAGAAATAATATTTATAGTTCATAAAGCAATTCTTTATTAATCTCATTAGAAATTCCCTTAATTATTTGCCAGTTTCTCTGAAGGGTCATGAACAAAGTCTATGATCTCAGATAGTATGCTTATATGAAAGCAAAGTTTTGCATTCAAGTCCTGTTTTTTGGATCACCACATTATTCAACAACTGTGCAGGCATTTGAGTGACCTGACAAGAGCTAGATTACAAATATGGTCCTTCACATCATGTAAGAGTATCTGATCATGTGCTCATGTATTCCCCTTAGTTAACCTCATAACAAATATGGATAATATCATCTATTAAATGCATGGAGGAGGAATATGTAGGTTAATGTAGAGGACAGTGTAATGGACTTCAGTGCACATCAGCATCAGTGACTTCATTTATCATAATTGCATGATGATAAAATTCATGACAGTTATTACCTAAATGTCTGCTCCTGTGAAACTATCTCATAGTCTAGAAAAAAGAAAACACCACCTTCATGCAATTCTTTCAAGTATAAAAAAATTGTTCCAAGAATTCAGTGTGATATTGATTCATCAAGAAAAAAATAAGGGAGAATCTTCAAGGATGGCATACTTGGCTAAAGAACCCTATCCTATCAGTGCTGAAAATCAACACCATGGAATGTGGATAAACCAAGAGAGGTCCTGTTGGGGAAGCTCACCCAATCACATCTGGTAAGGTTGTGGCCACTTGGAGCCCAAGTAGAAAAACCAGGAGATACAGGTGTGTGCTCTCTCTCTCTCTCTCTCTCTCTCTCTCTCTCTCTCTCTCCCTCCATGGTGCTCGCTGTACCCTTCTGGATTTCGGACCTCCCATTCTTGTAGCGTGAGTTAACCCTTTTTCCATTATTAAATTAAAACTGTTGTTCTTGAGCTATTCTGGCTATTTATTGTACCCACCGAATATGTGGACACCAGGCTCCCCACGTGGGTCTTTTAGAGTCACAGTTGTCTCCTGATTCCCCACCACCACTGGGCAAAGGCCATTCCTGTATGCTTTTCCAGCTCTGCAGCCATCACAGCGGGAGATCTGTCTAGTGTGGCTAAGACATTTACACAGCACACGATCTGTGATTTTAACTTCTTGATTTGAGTATATCTTTCAGTATTGCATTTCCATTCAGCTATCTAAAACCTAGCACATGGATTTAGGTACACCCTGCCACCTACTGGCAGTCAACGGTTATTGCACCTGCTCTTTCTGATTGAATCTGATTGAATTTAAAAAGGAAAACATGTCAGACAAGATAACCATCAAAGGTTTCTATAGCCTATCCATTTACACCGTATATGAAGTCTTACAAGACACATATGACATTCCTTTTACATGGCTATTTCCAGGATTCACCCTTTTTCTTGTATTCTGTAGGTTATATATATATATATATATATATATATATATATATATATATATATATATATTATATATATATTATATTATATATTAATATATATATAATATGGTTTGACAATAGGAAAATGATGCAGCCTTTACAGACTAAGTTGAAAATCTAAGGAAGGGCACGGTCATCTTAAGTAACAATTTTCAGTCGGCTGATGTAATTTCTAAAACAGTTCAGACTGATACCAACCTCTTCAAGAAAGAGACTAGAGTTCTCAAGGAAGAGACTAGATCTTTGTTTAATACTACTCGGTCAACTGAGCTAATTTTGGAAAAGGTATATTCTAATAATAATTTGTTTAAGGACAGAGTATGTTCTCTGGAGAAGGAAATGATTGAATTGGCACATAAAATCCAGTCCATGACAGTGGGTTCTGAAATATTATTTGAGAGGATTCGTGCTGTTGAATGTATTAACTGGACTCTTTTGAAGGGGTATGAAAGATTAACTGATAGAATGTGCCTCCAAGAAGGTAATATATATGCCATGAGGATTATGTCCAAGGATGAGATATTCTCTCTAATGGACAGACTTTATACCTAAGAATCCTCAATGAGGGCATTAGAGCATAATCCTGTACTGGAGATTCAGACTTTGAAAAAGGCAATGGTAAACAGATTTAAAAAGATTGGGCAAATTATTGACTTTGATGACCAGGAGCAAAAGGTAGGAATGCAAATTTAACTTCATCAGTACATAAAACTCTCCAGGATAACTTCCCCAGAGTTCTACTTGCCTTTCCAGTAATAACATCAGAAAATGTAGCCGGCTTAAGTACCCTAAGGTTGTCAAGGAATATACATGAGTGAATTAAGAGAAATTAAACAAGTGATTGTGAATTACAGACTACATTTGTTCTATGTTAGAGAGATGGTCAAAACCTGGGCTTTCAGTAAGGAAGCCACAAGTCATGATTAAGCTAAGTTAACCTCAGCTGTCATAGAAGTTGGGCCACAATTGCATTAGAGATGTCTTCTTAAAGAAAAAGTGAGAATTTTACAACAGGAAAGCGCAAAAGGAACTGAGATTTCCCTAGATCAAATTCTAAGTGACAGATTTACTCTGATCCTCAAGACCAAGCTCGTTATGATGACCATACCCTATCCGTATGTGCCACAGCAGCTTTGAAATCTTGGGACAAGATTCAGGACCCAAAACAGAGAGAGTGGATTCATATCTCAGGGTTAAACAAAGTCAGAGAGAAACCTTTAGTGACTTTTCCCAAAGAGTAAATAGGGCCGTACAAATAGGGATAACTGACCCAGAAGCTAGATGCATAATAATTGAATCTTTAGCATTTGATAATGCCAACATAGAGTGAAAAAGGATCCTGGGGCCTTTAAAGATCAGATCAGTGCCCTTGAAGGAATGGGTCTTGCATACAATGAATGTCGAGACATTTGTCTATGGCACTGAAGCATGAGTAGGAGAAGCAATTTTCAATGATAAGAGAAAACATCAAGATACCAAATTTTTTACTGTGGTAGAATGGGACATATGAGAAGGAGTGTGAAAACAGATTTCCAGGTATAATGCTTCTTCTAGAAATAACAGAGCAGGAAGCCCCTGCTTTCAGGTTTATGTAGGAGGTGTGGCAAAGGCCAATACTGGACCAATGAATGTAGGTCAACATGAGATAGACAACCAGATACCATAGGGAAATGCCTTGCGGGGGCCTCTTACAGGCTACCATGACAAATGTAGTCCAGTCCTTTCCAGTAACTCTGGAGAATGTGTATCGTTAGGAAATTAGAAGTTCCCATGCCTGCTGTCAAAAGCAATAATGGTATGAGTGGGTATGAATGATGAGATAAATGTAGAGAATGAGTCAAGAAATCTGGTGGGACAGAGGAAACTTTTATTCTGGCATACTTCTATAAATGAACAAAGACCAAAGCTAAGAATGTGTATAAATGGCATTTTTATTGAAGGCTAATTGGAGATGGGTGCAGATACAAGAATTACTCCAGAATCTTGGAATTCAAATTGGTCTCTTCTGGAGGTAGATGGTCAGTTCATAGGAATTGGAACCCTATCTCGGGTAAGACAGAAAATGAGATGGGTTGAATGCATAGGGTCAGAAAAACAAATAGGAAAACTAAGGCCACATATAGCCAATATTGCAGTGAATTTATGGGGTTGTGATCTATTTCAGCCATGGAATACCCAGATTAGAATTCCTGCTGCCTCTAAAGCTTATATTTCTTTTTAAAAATTTATTTATTTATTAAAAATTTCCACCTCCTCCTCACCTCCCTTTTCTTTCTCCATACTCACCTTCCCCTCTCTCTCTAGTCCTAAGAGCAGTCAAGTTCAGTGCCCCGTGGGAAGTCCAAGGTCCTCCCCCTCCATCCAGGTCTATAAAAGTGAGCATCCAAACAAACCAGGCTCCCGCAAAGTCAGTCCAGGCAGTAGAATCAAAACCCAGTGCCATTGTCCTTGGCTTCTCAGTCTGCCTTCATTGACAGCCACATTCTGAGTGTCCAGTTTGATCACATGCTCCATCACTCCCAGTCCAGCTGGTCTTGGTGAGCTCCTATTAGATCGGTCCCACCATCTCAGTGGGTGGACACACACCTTGTGGTCCTGACCTGTTTGCTAATGTTCTCCCTCCTTCTACTCCTTATTTGCACCTTGGGAGCTAAGTCTAGTGCTCCAATGTGGGTCTGTGTCTCTATCTATATCCATCGCCAGATGAAGGTTCTATGGTGATATGCAAGATATTCATCACTGTGGCTATGGGACAAGGCCAGTTCAGGCACCCGCTTCTCTGCTGCCCAAGGAACAATCTGGGGAACTCTCCTTGAACTTGGAAACCCCTCTAGAGTCAAGTCTCTTGCAAACCCTAAAATGGCTCCCTTAATTAAGATATTAAATTCCCTGCTCCCATATCCACCCTTCCTCCATCCCACCCATCCCATTCCCCAAAGCTCTCCTGAATCCTCCCCTTCTCCCTTCTCTCTACCCATCTCCCCTTAATTCCACCCCCACACCCCTGTGCATCCAAGTATTGCCTGTTAATCTTGTCTACTTCCAATATCAAGGAGGATAACTATATGATATTCTTTAGGTTTACCTTCTTATTTTGCTTCTCTAGGATCACAAATTATAGGCTCAATGTCCTTTAATTATGACTAGAATACACTTATGAGTGAGTACATACCATATTTCTTGTTTTGGGTCTGGGATACCTCACTCAGTAAAGCGTTTTCTATTTCCATCCATTTGCATGCAAAATTCAAGGTGTCATTGTTTTTACCGCTGGGTAAAACTCCAATGTGTATATGTTCCACACCTTCTTTAACCATTCTTCTATTGAGGGGCACCTAGGTTGTTTCCAGGTTCTGGCTATTACAAATAATGCTGCTATGAACATAGTTGAGCAAATGTTATTGTAGTATGATAGGACATCTGTTGAGTATATTCTCACGAGTGGAATTTCTGGGTCCTGAGGGAGGTTGACCACTAGTTTCCTGAGAAACCACCACACTGGTTTTCCAAGTGTCTATACAAGTTTGCATTCCCACGAACAATGGATAAGGATTCCCTTTACTATGCATCCTCTCCAACATAGACTATCATTGTTTTTTTTTTTGGGGGGGGGGGGAGCCATGTATTTTATTGTTTCAAATTATTGTAAATATTTTCTTTTTTTAAAAGTTTATTAATTTATAAAAGTTTCCATTTCCGCCCCTTCTCCCAACACCCTCCCACTCCCCCCACTCCCTCTCCTCCTCCATCTCCATGCCAAAGAGCAGTCAGGGTTTCCTGCCCTGTGGGAAGTTCCTCCCCCCTCCCTCCAGGTCCAGGAAGGTGAGCCTCCAAACAGACTGGATCCCAAAAATCCAGTATATGCAGAGGAAACAAGTCCCAGTGTCATTGTCAATGGCTTTTCAGAAAGACCCCGTGCCAGCCATATTCAGAGAATTCGGCCACATTCAGAGAATCTGGTTGGATCACATGCTCGTTCAGACCCAGTCCAACTGGTCTTGGTGAACTCTCATTAGATCAGTCCCCTTGTATCAGTGGGTGAACGCACTCCTCATGGTCCTGCCTTTCTTGTTCATGTTCTCCCTCCTTCTGCTCCTCATTTGGACCTTGGGGGACTCAGTCCGGTGCTCCAATGTGGGTCTCCATCTGTATCGCCATCCATCATCGGATGAAGGTTCCCTCTGGTCTTGCCTTCTTTGCTCATGTTCTCTTTCCTTCTGCTTCTCGTTTGGACCTAGGGAGTTAAGTCCAGTGTTCCAATGTGGATCTCTGTCTCTATCTCCATCTATCGCCAGATGAAGGTTCTATAGTGATATACAAAATATTCATCAGTATGGTTATGGGCCAAGGCCGGTTCAGGCACCCTCTCCTCTGTCCAGAGAACAATCTGGGGATCTCTCCTTGGACCTGGGATCCCCTTTATAGCCAAGTCTCTTGTAAACCCTAAAATGGCTCCCTTAGTTGAGATATATACTTCCCTGATCCCATATCCATCCTTCCTCCCTTCCCCCATCCCAATCCCCCGAGCTTTCCCCATTCCTCCCCTACTCCCTTCTCTCTAACCCTCTCCCCTTCCAAAAACCCCCCAACCCACCATGCACCCGAGGTTGCCTGGCACTTTTGTCTACTTCCAATCTCCAGGAGGATAACTATATGATTTTCTTCAGGTTCACCTTCTTATTTAGCTTCTCTAGGATCACGAATAAAAGAGTCAAAACCTTTAATTATGGCTAGAATCCACTTATGAGTGAGTACATACCATATTTCTCTTTTTGGGTCTGGGTTACCTCACTCAGTAAAGCGTTTTCTATTTCCATCCATTTGCATGCAAAATTCAAGATGTCATTGTTTTTTACCGCTGAGTAAAACTCTATTGTATATATGTTCCACACCTTCTTTAACCATTCTTCTATTGAGGGGCACCTAGGTTCTTTCCAGGTTCTGGCTATTACAGATAGTGCTGCTCTGAACATAGTTGAACAAATGCTTTTGTAGTATGATAGGGCATCACTTGGGTATTTTCGCAAGAGTGGAATTGCTGGGTCCTGATGTAGGTTGACTCCCAGTTTCCTGAGAAACCGCCACACTGATGTCCAAATTGGCTGCACAAGTTTGCAGGGGTAGAAGAAAGAGAAGAATTACAACTCAAAGGCCCAGAAAATACATTCAATAAAATAATAGAAGAAAACTTTCCCAACCTAAAGAACGATATTCCTATGAATGTTCAAGAAGCATACAGAACACCGAATAGACTGGATTAAAAAAAATTCCCTCATTGGTGTTTTTGATTTTCACTGTTCTGACAGGTGTAAGATGGTATCTCAAAGTTGTTTTGATTTGCATTTTCCTAATCGGTAAGGAAGATTAGCATGACCTTAAGTGTCCTTTGGTCCTCGAAGCTCTTCTGTTGAAAATTCTCTGTTCAGTTCAGTACCCCATTTTTTAATTGGGTTATTTAAAATTTTAATGTCTAGTTTCTTGAGTTATTTGTATGTTTTGGAGATCAGACCATTGTCTGATGAGGGGTTGGTGAAGATCTTCTCCCAGTCAGAAGGGAGCCTTTTTGTCTTACTGACAGTGTCCTTTGCTTTACATAAGAGAAAGGACACTTCTCTATTTCAGGAGGTCCCACTTATTCATTGTTGGTCTTATTGTATGGGCTACTAGGGTTCTACCTAGGAAGTGGTCTCCTGTGCCCATGTCTTGTAGACTGCTTCCCACTTTCTCTTCTATCAGGTTCAATGTGGTCAGATTAGTATTGAGGTCTTTAATCCATTTGGACTTGAGTTTTGTGCATGGTGATAGACATGGATCTACTTTCATTCTCCTACATGATGACAACCAGTTGTGCCAACACCATTTATTCAAGATGCTTTCCTTCTTCCATTTTATACTTTTAGCTCCCTTGTCAAAAAATCAGGTGTTCATAGGTTTGTGGCTTATTATCTGTGTCTTCTATTTGATTCCATAGGTCTACTTCTCTGTTTTTTGTCAATACCAAGCTGTTTTCATTACTGTTGCTCTGTAATAGAGTTTGAAGTCAAGGATGGTAATGACTTCAGAAGTTCCTTTATTGTATAAGATTCTTTAGGCCATCCTGGGTTTTTTGTTTTTCCATTTAAAGTTGATCATTGTTCTCTCAAGGTCTGTGAAGAATTTTGATGGAATTTTGATGGGGATTGCATTGAATCTATTGATTGCTTTTGGATGAATTACCATTTTTATTGTGTTGATCCTCCCAATTAAAGAGCAAGGGACATGCTTCCATTTTCTGGTATCCTCTTCAATTTCTTTCTACAAAAGCTTTAAGCTCTTGTCTCTTTCACTTCCTTGGTTAGAGTTACCCCCAAGATATTTTATGCTATTTGTGGCTATCGTGAAAGGTGATGCTTCTCTGATTTCCCTCTCTACTTCTTTATCCTGTATTATAGGAGGACAACTCATTTTTTTGGAGTTGATCTTGTTTCCTGCCAGATTAGGCTATTGAAACAAAGGAAGTTCGCCTGCCTGGTTGTACTCACCACCCTGTCCCAGCGCCCAAAAAGGCTGAGTTGGGGGATTTTATGGCCCCAAGGAAGAGAAGAAGAAGGAAAGGGGTTTCTGGGTGAAAGCTGGGATGAGATAGGAGGAGAGAGGGCATAGCATGGTGGAGCAGCCCCTGCAGAATGACTAAAACTTATATTTCTGAGGAAAATATTAGAAGATATTACAGACAACAAACACTGGCCATTCGGTCTGTACAAGAACACAAAGCAATTGATGACCCTTCAGATGTACCAACAGTCCTGCCTTTAAAATTGTTGATTGAGAAGCCAATATGGGTCAAGCAATGACCCTTACTTGAAGAAAGGCTGCAGGCTTTAGAACAGCTGGTACAAGAGCAATTAGATGTTTGACATAAAGAAGAATCCATCAGTCCTTGGAATTCTCCTGTTTTTGTTACTAAGAAAAAATCTGAAAAATGGAGAATGGTGACAGATCTTAGAGCTATCAACAAGGCTATTCAACCTATGGGCCTTCTGCCATCTGGAACTTTTTTGCCCTCTCTGTTACCACACAGATGGCATCCCATAGGTATTGATTTAAAGAATTGTTTCTTCACTATACCTTTACAAGAAAAAGATAGAGAAAAGTTTGTCTTCACAGTGCCTACTTATAATAATTCTCAGCCTACTAGGGGGTATCAGTGGACTGTCCTCCCACAGGGAATGCTCAATAGCCTAACCATGTGTCAATATTTTGGAAGTCAACCATTGGGAATAATACGTAAGTGATTGCCTAAGTCTATAATTTACCATTATATGGATGATATTTTGCTATCTGATTCAAACATAGATACCTTAGAAAGACTGTTTGAAGAAGTAAAGATAGTTTTACCTAAATGGGGATTGCAGATTGACCTGAAAAATACAGAAAGGAGATACTGTCAATTACCTAGGTTATAAAATAGGTTTACAAAATATTAAGACACAAAAGGCACAAATTAGGAGAAATTGCTTATGGACTCTTAATGGCTTTCAAAGATTGCTAGGAGACATCTCCAGCCTATGACCAGCTGTTGGGATAGGACATGTTCTAATAATTCATTTAAACAAAACCTTAGATGGTGATAAAGTCCCAGAGAATAAACAGCTGAAACAGAAAAGGAACTGACAATGGTTAAAAAAATTACAGGAGGCACATGGGGATAGGGTAAATCCAAAGTTTAGTTGTATTCTTCTTATATTGCCTTCCAGAATTTCTCCTACAGGAATCTTAATGCAGAGAGATATTATCTTAGAGTGGATCTTTGTACCACATAAACCAATTAAAAAATTAAAAACTTATGTGGAAAAAGTATCTGAATTAATTGAATTAATTATAAAAAGTAAATTGATACTTTAAAAACTAGCAAGCGTAGACACTGCAGAAATTATAGTGCCTGTCATTACTGACGAGATAAGAAAGGTATGAGAAGACAAGGAGCCATGGTAAAGAGCCTGTGCTTGTGCTATTTTTTGGGAGAAATTAATATCAACTACCTCAAAAGCAATAGGCTTAACTATTACATATGCTGCTATGAACATAGTTGAGTAAATGTCCTTATGGTGTAAACAGTTTGGTTGTATCCCAGAGATGCAGGGATGGTTGAACATGCATACAAAATAAAGTCAGCTTATAACAAAAATTCATGCCACGTTATTATAAACTGAGAAATACTAGAAGTAATTCCAATTTCTAATTAAATTACTTTAAATTAAATTAAATTAATTTACTTCCATTAAAACTTAGATCTGTGAAAGCAGCTCTGTAAAAAATATTTTCTGTTGTTGGGGAGGATAAAAGTTCTATTTCCAGAACATACTTGGCAGCCACATCCAGAAGAAAATAAAATTCCTAGTAATCAGAGGCCCATTTCTGTCAAATGCATACATCAGACATATATGTGGTACATAAATAGGAATATGTAAATTTAAATACTGAAACACACATATATTTATAAAATATGTAATAAAATCTATTTTTAAAATGTCAGAAGTCAGACAGTCCTACCTATTACATAAAATATTTGTCAAGACAATGCTTGTAATACTATATACAGAAAGATAGTTGATAAAGAAATTAAAAGTATACTCCAGAAAAAATTCCAATTAATACTATTTTCAGAATAAAAGACATTATGCTTAGAAGTACATTTTTGCCAGATAATTCTAGAAATAATGAACACATTAAGCAAAATAACATGAAGTAAACTGAACTTAAAAAAATCAGTTGTCATTCTGTGTGCTAATAATAAGCCTGTTGAAAAATGATAATAGAACAGTCTTATTGACAATATTCTTCTAAAAATTACAAAACCTTAGGACTAATCCTAGCAAAGAGGTTATGATAAAAACACTAAGCTCTGGAAAAGTATAGGACAACTTAAAAGATGGAATAATCTTCCATATTACTAGATTGGTACAGCTAACTAATACTATAAAGATGATCATTCTATTAAAGAAATTTAGAGATTAAATGCACTCCCATTCTAAATCATCATTACATTTTCTATGTAATAGAAAATCAGAAATTGTCTAAAGTTTAGTTGGAATCACAATTGAACCAATATAGCATAAGCAATCTTGAATAAAGAGAATGTTGGAGGGATTACTGTATCATTTTACACATCATAATTTGCAATGGTAATAAAAATAAATTGGTACTGGCACAAAGATTGATATAGATAAGAAGCCAGCAAACTGGAAAATACAAACATGAATGTCTGTTAACTATAATCACTTGATACTCGACAAAGATTCCAAAATTATACATTATAAAAACGTATCATCTTCAAAAAATTATAATATCATCAGCAAATAGTGAGAATTTGATTTCTTCTTTTCTGATTTGTATGCCTTTGATCTTTTGTTGTCTTATTGCTCTAGTTAGAACCTCAAATACTATAATGAATATATATGGAAAGAGTAGACCACCTTGTATAGTTCCTGATTTCAGTGGGATCACTTTGAGTTTATCTCTATTTAGTTTGATGTTGGCTGTTGGCTTGCTGTGTATTGCCCTTATTATGTTTAGTTATGTTCCTCGTATTGCTGCTTTCTCCAAACCTTTATCAAGAATAGATATTGTATTTTATTGAAATCTTTTCAGCTTCTAATGAGATGATCATGTTATTTTATTTTTCACTTTGTTTATATGGTAGATTATACTGACAGATTTTTTATGCTGAACTGTGCCTAATCTCTGGGATGAAGAAAACAATGTCATGATGGATGATTTTTTCCCCCTATGTTCCCAAATCCAGTTTAGTAGTATTTTATTGAGTATTTTTGCATCTATGTTTATGAATGAGATTAGTCTGTAATTTTCTTTCTTCATAACGTCTTTGTGTTATTTGGATATCAAGATAATTTTAGCCTGATATAAAGAGTTTAGCAATGTTTCCTCTGTTTCTGTTGTGTGGAATAATTTGAAGAGTACTCTCATTAGTTCTTCCGTGAAAATCATATTGAATTCTGCTCTGAAGCCATCTGGTCCTATACTTTTTTGCTGCGGAGAAACTTGATGGCTGTTTATATTTCTTTAGCACTTGTAAGTCAATATAACTTGCTTATATGGCTTTGATTTAATTTTTATAAGTGATATTTATCAACGAAAGAGTAAATTTAAGTTTTTTAGTTTTGTTGAATATAGGTATTGAATATATGACCTGATGATTCTCTGGAGTTCCTCTATGTATGTTGTTATATCCCTCTTTTCATTTCTGATTTTATTAATATGGATATTCTCTCTCTGCTTTTTGGCTTATTTGGATAATGGCTTGTCTATTTTGGTGATTTTTTGAAGAAACAATTCTTTGTTTCATTGATGCTACACATAGTTTTCTTTATTTCTATTTTATTGATTTCAACACTAAATTTGATTACTTTCTGTTATCCAATCATCATGGAAGGGTTAGCTTTTTTTTGTTCTATAGTTCTCAGATGTTTTGTTAGCTCACTAATGTAGGATGTTTCCAGCTTCCTTATGAATTTTGGTGCTATTAAATTTCCTCTTAACACTACGTTAACTGTGTCTCATAAATTTGGGTATGTTTTGTGGTCAGTTTCATTGAATTTTATGATGTCTTTAATTTATTTCTTTATTTCATTCTTTACCCCTTGGTAATTCACGTAAGCAGTGTGAAATTTCTATGTGTTTGTGGGCTTTCTAAAATTAGTTCTGCTGTTGATTTTTAATTTTAAGCCATGGTGATATTATAAGATACATGGGTTTCCCATTTTCTCTTTTGTGAGGTACAGTGTGGTTGGTTTTATGTTGAGATTTTTGATCCATTTGAACTTGAGTTTTGTGAATAATTATAGATATGGATCTATTTTAATTCTTCTCCATGTTGAAATTCAGTTCTGCCAGCTCTTTTATTGAACATGCTTTCTTTTTTTCCATTTGACATTTTTTGATTCTTTATTTAAAATCATAGGTTTATAGATTAATATCTGGGACTTTGGTTTGATTCCACTGGTCCTCCTGTCTGCTTTAATGACAAAACCAGGCTGTTTGTAGTACTGTGGCTCTGTTGTAGAGTTTGAAGTCAAGGATTGTGATGCCTTCAGAAGTTCCTTTGTTTAACAGGATCATGTTTGCTAATCTGTTTTTTTTTTTTTTGTTTTTATATGAAGTTGAGTACTGCTTCTTCAAGAACTGTGAAGAATTTTGGAGGAATTTCATTGGGCACTGCATTGAATCTTTAAAATGCCTTTGGTAAGATTGCCACTTTTACTATGTTAATTCTTCCTAACCAAAAGCAAGTCTTTTTCAGTTTTTTTCTTCAAAGATTTATAGGTCTTGTCATACAGATTAGAGTTGAACCAAAATATTTTATGCTATTTGTGGCTTTTGTGAAGGGTGATGTTTCTCTGATTTAATTCTCAGCTCATTGGTGCAGGAGAACACTTCCTAAATGTAACCCTACTAGCACAGACACTGATATCAACAATCAATTAGTTAATTAATGGGAGCTCCTGAAACTGATAAGCTTCTGTAAAGCAAAGGACATAGTCAACAAAATAAAAATTGCAGCCAACAGAATGGGAAAAGATCTTCAACAACCTCACATAAGTCACAGGGATGATCTTCAAAATATACAAAGAAATCAAGAAATTGGTCATCAAAAGAAAAAAATTAAATCAAAATAGGGTATGGACCTACACAGAGAACTCTCAGCACAGGAATCTAAAATGTCTGAAAGAAACTTAAGGAAATGTTCAAAATCCTTAGCCCCCAGAGAAATGCAAATAGAAAGAATTCTGAGAGCCTTTCTTATACCTGAAAGATTGACAAAAATCAAAAACACTGATGACAATTTAGGATGGAGAGGATTATGGGTAAAGGGAACACTCCTGCTGTACTGGAGGGAGTGCTCTAGCAGAGGTTGTTGGCTTGAGAATGCTACTGCAGATGTTCCTGACTCAGGACTGCCCTGTCATAATATACTATCTCAGGCCTGTTCCCACAGGGGTCTTTGTCTCAGGCCTCCTCTTTTAATACTTTCTCCCCACACCTGCTTTTGTGGCAGTCCCTGGCTCAGGCTTGCTCCCTCTGAGGATTCTCCCTTGTACCTGTTCTGGCAGAGATTGCTGGCTCAGGCCTAATACAAAGTTATAATATTAAATTACATGCTCTTCAATGCTTTTGACTAAAGGCTATTGAATATAATTTCATGTGTGATATGACAACCATTTATCAAGAACACAAAGCATAAGCTTGAAAAAAATCTCCTAAAATAAATATCAAAAATTGTTGATGAAATCATAAAAATAATGCTTTTTAAACAATAGTTTGTCATAATATTTATTACTTGAATCATTTGAAATAAGTAGCAAGGGACCACCCTTGTACAACTGGTTTAAAGATTTATGTAAATACCGCTCTAATTTTTCAAGAGATGTTTTCTGTGTTGTTCAAAAAATACAAAGGAAAAGATCTTTGTTAAGATTGTTCCACCAATACACACATGAATATATGAACTCACTTACTCACATATACACAGAGACTGGGGGAGGGAGGAAGAAAGGGAGAAATAGAGTTGGATAAATGGAATCAGAGATTCAGAATCATACATTAGAAAAGGAGTAACAAAGTCGACAAAGAGAAATTTTAATTTTGGCCTTACTCTATGTTTAATTACATCAAGGGGGAATTTTTGATTTATTTCCTTAATGTGATGTGGAAGTAGTTTTGCTGAATATGTGCTTATTATTAGTGTTTTTGAATCTGTACATTTAGAATCTTATGTGAGGAACCATTAATGGAATAAACCTGCTTATTTGGTTGGGAATATTTAATGTTTTAGTGAAATACTTTGGAGCACCAGTGGTAGTAAAGGATACACTGAACTATTAATAGGGATGATCCTTTGTGGAGGATATTGATTTTGGTCATGATTGTCATCCAAAGCTATGAAATTCTAAATATTTTCCAAAGGTTCCTTCCTCTTCTTTCTGATCTGTAGAGCGTTTACACAGTAAAGGGAAATTTGTACTTCTCAGGTCTAAAGTAGGTTGATCTGTGCACTAAAAAATGTCTTCTTTTATTTCCTTGTTTTTCTTCCTGTAAATGCTTCTGTTGGATTCTATTTCAACTTCAAAAACATGGAATAAGCAGTTTCTCTGGGATTATTTCAGGAGTCTGGGAAGCTGGGAAATAAACATGCAGCCTCCTACAACAAATTGGTACAATGACATGAGCCTGACTACATTCACATAAAACCCGAGTAAGATTGGAAAGAAATTCTAAACACAGAAAAAGAAAGTTTAGCCACATATTTTTTCTGTCATCATGTGACAGTTCCTTTAAGAGAGGTTTTTCTGAATGAACAGTAGCAGAAAAAAGCTACACAGTTTTGAAAGAATGGCTTTCTGGGCCATGCTGCCAGCACAAACTCTGACACTTTCAGAAGGCCAAGCTTTAAATACAGTTTATGGGCAGTGTGATGCAAGTTACTTGTTGGCAGCATGGGCCAACTTTTTATCAGATTTGAGGTGGTGAGGACTTCTCCAACCCATCAGTCTCAGAGGCAGTGAGCAGACTTCTATCATGTTGGACAGGGTGAAACAAGCAGGCGGGGGCCTTGTTTGTCTTAGCAATGCCACCACTTAGAATTTTAAGAAGCATTCCTGGAGAAAAAATGATTAAAAATATACAATAAAAACAAATTAAGATTTAAAAAAAGATCTCAAAATGGGTCACAGTGTAGAATAAATGCACATAGACTTGGGAGAGAGAAGAAAATAATATAGACAGTTATAAAAGAAAATCATTGTTTTTTTAAAAGGTAAAGTCTTTAAAAAGATGGAGTACATGCAGCCATAGATTGAAGTAGTAAAGAAAAACTAGCCACATAAAGATATAATATACACAGAGTCTGAATTATGTATATTATTGTGCTTTCTTTGAATATTTTGACTGAAGAGATACAGTTTTGGAAACTACCAAGCTAAGCAAACATACATTCTTTAAAATTATCTTGATTTCAAAGTTTGAGTCTAAGGATATGTTGCTTTGGAAAAGAGGCTTTTCTTTTGTTTCCATAGAATATGAGAACATGTGTATTAATTCCAGACAAATGTGGGTTGTTGGACCCCACAAAAGTTTAACATTAACACCCCCAAAATACTTCACCCAACAAAAAGCAGGAAGTAGTTTAGAGAGAACTATGCTCAGCTTTCCAAATACTGTTTCTAAATCTTTGTTTTCATTTAAAGGGGGATATGCTATAGAGATTTGCAGTGATATGGATCTTAGTTTATTGATAGAAATTTAAGGTGAATTTTGTTATACTGTGCATATGTTTTCCTTGTCTTGATTAAGGTATAATGTTTGTCCAGCTAATATATAAATGTAAATGCATAATTAAGAAATATAGGTTAATAGATAACCATATATAATAGTCAAAATTGTAGTCATGTTAGTTAGGTTTTCAAGATATATAGAGACATATTTCAGTTAGATAGATATTCTTCAAATCTTTTAGAGGCCTTAACAATATGACATTAAAATATTTTAAGAACTTAGGACTTTTTATAACAGTATTACACATCTGCTCCTTGAGCCACCAAATACATTAAAAGGAATATGTACACTGTAGGGGCTCCTAATGGAGTTTACTAGCCATTTGATTAACAAACTGCTCTTGCCTGGGCTGCTTGATTCAATGCTGGATAAAATGGACATAAAGGACTCACAGAGACATGACTGCTGAAGTTTGAAAAGAAAGGTGAGAAGTCCTTTAGTGTTGCTGCTTCAAAAAAGAGACTCCCAGACATGCCACATGACACATTGAAAAAAAGAGTAACAAGCTGCCAATATAGGCAGAACTGTCTTTGAAACCTCATGGTTCATGAAAAAGTCTTCTGGATACTATGGTCCTGTAGTCTGAAAATGGATGCTCCAACAGTATAGAAAAACTTTGGGTAACTCTCCAGGCAGTGAGATGTCTCTGTCAATTCTAGTTTTGGAAGTTGCTCACAATGCACTTCCTATTTACATAGGTAATATTAGATCCTTCTGGACTCTTTGATGGAGTTGAAGAATAGATAATTATAATTATAGTTTTCTTAAATTATGAAAATTAAAAAGATAAAATTATATAAATATTGTAACTGTAATTCTTGCCTGATAACTCTTTTGCTATATGTAATTTTATTATGTTAAATTTAAAACATTCCATTTTATTTAAAGAGAAAAGGGGAGGTGATGTGGAATTCTAATCTATATGCTGTGAATACCATTTGTTAATAAAGAAACTGTCTTAGGCATGTGCAGGGAAGAATAAAAGTAGGCAGCAGAAAACTAAACTGAAAGCTGAGAGAAAGAAGGCAGAATCATGAGACACCATGTAGCAGCCAGAAAGGAAAGACACGAGCTGTCAGGTAGCACCTTTACTCCATAGTAAAATATAAAATAATGGAAATTGCTTAATTATAGATATAAGAGATGGCCAGAAATACACTTAAGTGATTGGCCAAGCAGTGATTTAAATAATATAATTTCTGTATGATTATTTCAGGGGTTTGTTTAGATAGGATATGAACAAGCAGCATCCTACAACATAGGACTTCCAAAAATTCTCAAAAAAGGAAGAAAATTTTAAGAAATGTTTTTCCTATTGAATTTCTTATACAATCTCTGTATGATTTCTTGCTAAATAGTAATAAATTAAGTGATCCATAGTCACTAAAATTTTTAAAAAGCTCCCCAGGAAGAAACATTTTTTCAATTAAAGAAATTTTGGAGGTATCACAATCCCTGACTTCAGAGTCTATTATACACCTACAGTACTGAAAACAGCCTGGTATAGGCATAAGAATGGAAAGTAGAACCAAGGGAACTGAATAGAAGACCCAGATATTAATTCATACAGCTTTGAAAACCTGCTTTTAGACAAAAAAAAAAACCACAAAAAATCAAATGGAATAAAAGAAAGCATATTTAACAAATGGTGCTAGAATAGCTGGATATCAACATGTAGAAAAAATGAAAATAGATCCATATCAATCACAGCACAAAGCTCAAGTCCAAAAGGATCAAAGACCTCAAAATAAAGCCAGCCACACTGAACCTTATAGAAGAGAAAGTGGGAAATACACTTGAACGCATTGGCATAGGAGTCCACTTCCTAAATATAATCCCAGCAAGACAAAACTGAGAGAAACAAGTAATAAATGAGACCTCCTGAAACTGAAAAATTTCTGTAATGCAAAGGACATGGTCAACAAGACAGAACAACAGCATACATAATGGGAAAAAAATCTTCAACAACCCAACAACAGACACAGTGTTGATCTTCAAATATACAAAGAAATCAAAAAACTGGTCATCAAAAAATAGTACAATAATAAATGGAGTACAGATCTGAATAGAGAACTCACAACAGAGTAATCTAAAATGGCTGAAAGATGCTTAAAGAAATGTTCAACATCCTGAGTCATCAGGGAAATGCAAATCAAAACAACTCTGAGATTCCATCTTACACCAATAAGAATGGCCAAGAACAAAAACACGGATGACAACATATGCTGGAGAGGTTGTAGGGTAAAGGAACACTTCTTAATTGCTGATGGGAATGCAAGCTGGTACAGCCCCATTGGATGTCAGTATGGAGATTTCTCAGAAAATTAGGAAACAACCTTCCAAAAGAACCAGTAATACCACTTTTGGGCATTTATCCAAAGGATGCTCAAAAGTGCCACATGGACATGTGCTTAACTATGTTCATAGCAGCATTGTTTGTCATAGCTGGAACCTGGAAACAACCTAAATGCCCCTTTATTGAAGAATGTATAAGAAAACAGAGCTACAGTATTGAAAACAGCTTGGTATTGGCATAAGAACAGAGAAGTCGACCCAGGGAATCGAATAGAAGACCCGGATATTAACCCACAAACCTATGAACACCTGATTTTCGACAAGGGAGCTAAATGTATACAATGAAAGAAGGAAAGCATCTTTAACAAAAGGTGCTGGCATAACTGGATGTCAACCTGTAGAAGCATGAAAGTATATCCATATCTTTCACCATGCACAAAACTCAAGTCCAAATGGATTAAAGACATCAATATTAATCTGACCACATTGAACCTGATAGAAGAGAAAGTGGGAAATAGTCTACAAGACATGGGCACAGGAGAATACTTCCTTTGTAGAACAGCAGTAGCACAGACAATAAAAGAAACAATGAATAAATGGGACCTCCTGAAATAGAGAAGCTTCTGTAAAGCAAAGGACACTGTCAGTAAGACAAAAAGGCTACCTTCTGACTGGGAGAAGATCTTCACCAACCCATCATCAGACAAATGTCTGATCTCCAAAATATACAAAGAACTCAAGAAACTAGACACTAAAACTCTAATTAACCCAAGTAAAAATGTGGTACTGAACTGAACAGAGAATTCTCAACAGAAGAACTTCTAATGGCCAGAAGACACTTAAGGACATGCTCAACCTCCTTAGCGATCAGGGAAATGCAAATCAAAACAACTTTGAGATACCATCTTAAACCTGTCAGACCTGTCAGAATAGCTAAAGCCAAAAACATCAATGATGGCCTAAGCTGGAGAGGATGTGGAGTGAGGGGAACACTTGTCTATTGTTGGTGGGAATGCAAACTTGTGCAGCCACAAGTTTCTCAGGAAACTGGGAGTCAACCTCCCTCAGAACACAGCATTTCCACTCTTGGTAATATACCCAAGAGATGCCCTATCATACTACAAAAGCATGTGTTCAACTATGTTCATAACAGCGCTATTTGTAATAGCCAGAACCTGGAAACAACCTAGGTGCCCCTCAATAGAAGAATGGTTAAAAAAAGGTGTGGAACATATATACACTAGAATTTTACTCAGCGGTAAAAAACAATGACATCTTGAATTTTGCATGAAAATGGATGAAAATAGAAAACGTTTTACTGAGTGAGGTAACCCAGTCCCAAAAAGAGTAATATGGTATGTACTCACTCATAAGTGGATTCTAGCCATAATTAAAGGTCTTTGAGCCTATAATTCGTGATCCTAGAGAAGCAAAATAAGAAAGTGAACCTAAAGAAAATCATATAGTTATCCTCCTGGATATTGGAAGTTGACAAGATTGCCAAGCAAACGTGGGGGCACGGAGGTGGGTGGGGGTTGGGGGGATGGATGTAAGGGGAGCTGGTTAGGGAGAAGGGAGAAGGGGATGATTCTGGATAGTTTGGGGGAGTGGGATGGGTGGGATGGAGGAAGGACACTATTGATAGTATAAAACTAGTGTCATTCAGGAAAAAGGATAGTAAAGAAGGTGATTCTTTCTTGTTTCTTTTAATTATAAGAAGCTCCATGCTGTAGGTTCTAACACTTCTCATACTATTAT
Source organism: Myodes glareolus (assembly GCF_982192425.1). NCBI lineage: Eukaryota > Metazoa > Chordata > Mammalia > Rodentia > Cricetidae > Myodes > Myodes glareolus. Next base: position 8,879,363 of record NC_142036.1, on the reverse strand, counting down.
TGATTTGATAAAACCATGGCAAAATATCGGCATAGAGGAGTATAAGACTCAGATTATGTCAGTATCCTTGTGTTCCCCTATATGTTTCAAAAATGTGTGTTTGTACTGGAGGAAAATGTCCATTTCTACAACCTTTGCAAACTGTACTTGCTACAAAGTCAAAGTAAAAAAAAAACTCCCTCTTAAACACCTCAAAATATAAAACTCATTTTCACTGTTCTTGTTGAGGTTCATCAGAAACTGGTGAAAGACACAATCAAGCTTTTGTCTGCGAGGTCCCTGGCCAGCAAGGGGCCCTGATCCTGTATCAGAAGATCCATCAGAGAGCAAGTGGCCATAATCCTGTACCAGAAGAACCATGGGAGAGCAGTTGAAGGAAGATGTGGGCAGTCGCCAATACAAGAATTCCTCCAACACTATAAAAAACACCAGAACCCAGCGAACATACAACAGGAAGTCTTGAACACCCTAATCCAGAAGAAATGGAAAAAATAGACATTATGAAAGTGATAGAACCCCTTAAAGAGGATGTGAAAAACTCCCTTAAAGAAAAGGATAAGAAGAATAACAAAAAGTTTGAAGAAATTTATAAATCCCTAAAAGATACCCTAGGAAACTAAGAAAAAACGGTCAAACAGATAATGGAAGCAGTCCAAGATTTGAAAACTGAAATAGAGGCAATGAAGAAAACCCAAACTGAGGGCTGGCTGGATATGGAAAATCTAGGAAAATGAACAGAGACTACAGAGACAACATCACCAACAGAATACAAGACATAAAAAAAGAATCTTAGATGATGAGAACACTATAGAGAAAATAAATGCACTGATCAAAGAAAAGAGCAAATCCAACTAATTCTTAACACAAAACAACCAGGAAATCTGGGAGACAATAAAAAGACCAAACCTAAGAAAAATAGGGGTAGAAGAAAGAGAAGAATTACAACTCAAAGGCCCAGAAAATACATTCAACAAAATAATAGATGAAAACTTTCCCAACCTAAAGAAGGATATTCCTATTAAGATACAAGATGAATACAGAACACAGAATAGACTGGATCAAAAAAAAATCCCCTCGGCATATAATAATCAAAACACAAAGCATTCAGAATAAATAAAAAATATTAAGAGCTGCAAAGGAAAAAGATGAAGTAACTTATAAAGGAAAACCTATCAGACTTACACCTGACTTCTCTGTGGAAACCATGAAAGCCAGAAGGTCTTGGATAAGTGTGCCAAAGAAATTAAGAGATCATAGATGCAAGCCCAGACTACTATACCCAGCAAAACTTTTGTTCACCATCAAAGGAGCAAACAAAATATTCCAGGATACAAACAAATTTAAACAATACATAGTCACAAACTCAGCCTTACAGAAAGTAATAGTAGGAAAATCATAACCCAAGGAATCCAACAATGTCCACAATAACTCAGACATCTAGCGACCCTTCACCAGCACATCTCTAAGAAAGGAAACATACAATCCCTACCACCAAAAAAATAAATAACCAGAGTTGACAACCACTGGTCATTAATATCACTTAATATCAATGGACTCAATTCACCTATAAAAAGACACAGGCTAAGAGATTGGATGTGAAAACTGTATCCAACATTCTGCTGTTTCAAGAAATGCACCTCAACCACAAAGAAAGACATCTATTCAGAGTGAAGCGTTGGGAAAAGGTTTTTCAATCAAATGAACCTAAGAAACAAGCGGGTGTGGCTAAATTACTTTCTAACAAAATTGACTTCAAACTATAATCAATCAGAAGAGATGGAGATAGACATTTAATAGTCATAATAGGAACAATTCATCAGGATGAAGTCTCAATCATGAATATCTTTGCCCCTAATATAAAAGCACCCACTTATGTAAAAGAAACATTACTAGAACTCAAGGCAGTCATCAAACCACACACACTAATAGTAGGAGACTTCAACACACCTCTCCTGCCAATGGACAGGTCAATCAGACAGAAACCTAACAGAGAATTAAGAAAATTAATGGAGGTAATGAATCAAATGGACTTAACAGACATCTATAGAACATTTCACCCAAATAGGAAGGAATATACCTTCTTCTCAGCATCTCATGGAAGCATCTCGAAAATTGACTATATACTTGGTAACAAATCAAACTTCCACAGATACAAAAATATATTAGTAACCACCTGTGTCTTGTCGGATCACCTTGGAGTAAAGTTAGAATTTAACAATAATTCTACCCCCAGAAAGCTTACATATTCATGGAATCTGAAAAGTCAACTACTGAACTACACCTAGGTGAGGGAAAAAAAAAGAAAGTAATTAAAGTCTTCTTTGGATTCAATGAAAATAAAGAAAAAAAACATACCTAAATATATGGGACATTATGAAAGAAGTGCTAAGAGGAAAGTTCATAGATCTAAGTGCCCACATTTAAAAAAAAAAACGGAGAAAGCTCACATTAGAGACTTAACAGCACACCTGAAAGCTCTAGAAAAAAAGAAGCAGACTCACCCTGGAGAACTAGAGGACTGGAAATAATCAAACTGAGGGTTGAGATCAACAAAATAGAAACACAGAAAAAATCCAAAGAATCAATGAAACAAAAAGCTGATTCTTTGAGAAAGTCAACAAGATTGACAAACTTTTATCCAAAAAAAATCAAAAGGCAGAGAGAGAACATGCAAATTAACAAGATCAGAAATGAAAATGGGGACATAACAACAGGCACAGAGGAAATTCAGAGAATCATTAGGTCTTACAAGAAAAGCTTACATGCCACAAATTTGGAAAATGTAAAAGAAATTGACTTGTTTTTAAATAAGTAATATTTACCAAAATTAAATTAAGACCAGGTGAACAATTTAAATAGACCTTTAAGATGTGAGGAAATAGAAACCTTCATAAAAAAATCCAGCCCAAAGAAGCCCAGAACCAGACGGTTTTAATGCAGAATTTTATCAGAACTTCCAAGAAGAACTGATACCTATACTCCTTAATGTGTTTCACATAATAGAACCAGAAGAGTCATTGCCAAACTCTTTTTATGAAGTTACAGTCACCCTGATTCCAAAACCACACATAGACCCAACCAAGAAAGAGAATTACAAACCAATCTCACTCATGAATATTGATGCAAAAATTCTCAATAAAATTCTGGCAAACAGATTCCAAGAACACATTCAAAAAATTATTCATTATGATCAAGTAGACTTCATCCCAGAGATGCAGGGATGGTTCAACATATGAAAATCTATCAATGTAATCCATCATATTAATAAACTCAAAGAAAAAAAACATATGATCTCTTCATTAGATCCTGAAAAAGCATTTGAAAAAATTCAACACCCATTTATGATAACGGTTTTGGAGAGGTTAGGGATACAAGGATCATACCTAAATATAATAAAAGCAATATACAGCAAGCTGACAGCTAACATCAAATTGAATGGAGAGAAACTCAAAGCCATTCCACTAAAATCAGGAACAAGACAAGGCTGTCTATTCTTACCATATCTCGTCAACATAGTTATTGAAATTCTAGTAATAGCAATAAGACAACATAAGGAGATCAATGGACTATGAATCTGAAAGGAAGAATTCAAACTTTCATTATTTATAGATGATATGACAGTGTACATTAGTAACCCCAAAAACTCTACCAAAGAACTCCTATAGCCTATAAATACATTCAGAGATGTTGCAGGTTAAAAGATCAACTAAAAAAAATCAGTAGTCCTCCTATACACAAAGGATAGGGAAGCAGAGAGAGAAATCAGAGAAACTTCATATTTATGATTGTCACAAATAAACATAAAGTATCTTGGGGTAACTCTAACCAAGAAAGTGAAAGATCTATTGACGAGAACTTTAGAGCATTGAATAAAGAAATTGAAGAGGTCACCAGAAAATGGAAGGATCTCCCATGCACGTGGATTCAGAGGATCAACATAGTAAAAATGTCTATTCTACCAAAGGCAATCTATAAATTCAACACAATTCCCATCAAAATCCCAACAAAATTCTTCACAGACCTTGAGAGAACAATAATCAACTTTATGTGGAAAAACAAAAATTCAGGGTAGCCAAAACAATCCTATACAGTAAAGGAACTTCTGGAGGCATTACCATCCCTTACTTCAAAACTCTATTGCAGAGCAACAAGGAGAGATCCCCCAGATTGTTCTCTGGACAGAGGAGAGGGTGCCTGAATCGGCCGTGGCCCATAACCATACTGATGTATATTTTGCTTATCACCATAGATCCTTCATCTGGCGAAGGACGGCGATACAGTCGGAGACCCACATTGGAGCACCAGACTGAGCCCCCCGAGGTCCAAATGAGGAGCAGAAGGAGGAAGAACATGAAAAACGAAATCAGTACTGCGAGGGATGCTATCACCCACTGATACAAGGGAACGGATCTAATGAGAGTTTACCAAGGTCAGTTGGACTGGGACTGAACGAGGAGGTGATCTAACCAGATTCTCGGAATTTGGCCGGATTCTCTGACTGTGGCTGGCCCGAAGTCTTTCTGAAAAGCCATTGACTATGATACTGGGACCTGTTTCCTCTACATATACTGGATTTTGGGGATCCAGTCTGTTTGGACACTCACCTTCCTGGACCTGGAGGGAGGGGGAAGGAACTGGAACTTCCCACAGGGCAGGAAACCCTGACTGCCCTAAGGGACGAAGAGGGAGGAGGAGAGGGAGTGGGGGGAGTGGGAGGGTGTTGGGAAGAGGGGCGGAAATGGAAACTTTTATAATTTAATAAAATTTACTTAAAAAAAAAGAAAAAGAAAAGAAAACGGCTTAGTATTGGCATAAAAACAGAGAAGTCGACAAATGGAATCGAATAGAACACCCAGGTATTAACCCACAAACCTATGAACACTTGATTTTCGACAAAGGAGATACAAGTATACAATGGAAGAGAAAAAGCATTTTCAACAAATGATGCTTGGCAAAACTCAATGTCAATCTGTAGAAGAATGAAAATAGATCCATATCTATCACCATGCACAAAACTCAAGTCCAAATGGGTTAAAGACCTCAATACTAATCTGACCACACTGAGACTGACAGAAGAAAAAGTGGAAAGTAGTCTACAACACATGGGCACAGGAGACCACTTCCTAAGTATAACCCCAGTAGCACAGACAATAAGAGCAACATTGAATGAATGGGACGTCCTAAAACTGAGAAGCTTCTGCTAAGCAAAGGATACTGTCATTAAGACAAAAAGGCAACATACTGATTGGGAGAAGATCTTTATCAACCCTGAATCAGACAAAGGTCTGATCTCCAAAGCATACAAAGAACTCAAGAAACTAGGCACTAAAACTCTAATTAACCCAATTAAAAAGTGGGGCACTGAACTAAACAAAGAATTCTCAAAAGAAGAAGTTCACATGGCCAAAACACATTTAAGATCGTGTTCAACGTCCTTAGTGATCAGGAAAATGCAAATCTAAATAACTTTGAGATACTATCTTACACCTGTCAGAATGGCTAAAGTCAAAAACACTAATGAAAGCCAATGCTGGAGAGGATGTGGAGTAAGGGAAACACTCATCCTTTGTTTGTGGGAATGCAAATTTGTGCAGTCACTTTGGAAATCACTGTGGAGTTTTCTCAGGTAATTCAGGATCATCCTACCCCAGGATCCAGCAATACCACTCTTGGAAATATACCCAAGAAATGACCTATCATACTTCAAAAGCGTTTGTTCAACTATGTTCAAAGCTGCTTTATTTGTAATAGCCAGAACCTGGAAACAACCTAGGTGCCCCTCAATGGAAGAATGGATAAAGAAAGTGTGGAATATATATGCATTAGAGTACTACTCAGCAGTAAAAAACAATGACATCTTGAATTTTTGCATGCAAATGGATGGAAACAGAAAACACTATCCTAAGTGAGGTAACCCAGACACAAAAAAATGAATACAGTATGTACTCACTCATAAGTGGATTCTAGCCTTAAATAAAGGATATTGAGCCCATAATTCAGGATCCTAGAGAAGCTAAATAGGAAGGTGAATGCAAAGAAAAGCATATAGTTATCCTCCTGGATATTGGAAGTAGACAAGATTGCCAGGCAAAAATTGAGAGATTGGGGGTGGGTTGGGGTGGAGGTAAGGGGAGAGGGGAGAGAGAAGTGCGCCCACCCACTGAGACTGACGCCCATTTCCAGAGACTTCTGACCTTCTGTTTGCCATCTTAACTGTCTCTCTTCTATCCCCGTCTCTTGGCATGTGCACACGTGTTTTTCCTTTCTCTGTCCTCTTTTCTATTTCTGCCTTTCTTTATCTCCTTCTTCTTTAAGTAATAAATATTTACCCTTATGCTTAGCCTTAACGTCTATTTACTATGTCCTGTGAGCCTTTTATCCACCATACCCGCCCGCCTTACTCTTCAGGCCATATGGTGGAACCAGCCTGCCACCCTGGAGATCTTGCAGGGACCCACAGCCATCCTTGTCGTACTAGATGCTTCTCTATGAGCCTGCCAGGGAACATGCCTGCCTTTTAAACAACAAAAATGGGAGCTCACCAAGGCCAGCTGAACTGGGATTGATGGAGCATCTAATCAAACAGGACTCTCTGAATGTGGCTGACAATGAGGGTTGACTGAGAAGCCAAGGATAATGGAACTGGGTTTGATTCTTCTGCATGGACTGGCTTTGTGGGAGCCTGGTTTGTTTGGATGCTCATCTTCATAGACCTAGGTGGAGGGGGGAAGACCTGCAGGGAACACTGACTGCTCTTTGGAATCGAGAGGGAGGGGAAGGAGAAGTAGAGGAGAGGAGGAGATGGAAATTTTTTATAAAAATAAAAATAAACAAAAGTCACAATCCAGCTTCAGAAATGTGGGGAATGTCCACAAGCCATGGCCGCTGAGGACAGAATCAGTCCTGTTACAACCAATCTCAGCTTGGAATCCCACTACTTTTTTCACAAGCCCATCCTTAAAACTGAGGATAGGCAGTAGGTGTTGGTTAGTCTGAATGCATGTCCATCCAGTTCTTCATTCCTAGAAATCTTATACTGTAGTTGTTAATTATTTCTGGATTATCTTTAGGCTGTAGTTTTCCATGATGGTGACAATATTTTCAATGGAGGGGCGGATGTTCAGAGCAGGTTCTGAGGGACTGCAAAACCTATGCATAGTGTCCTACATTGTTGGGAAAATTATGATAGTTTGAGATTATTAGTTTCAGACAATATTAATCACACTTGGTTTGTTTATATTTTTCTAATGTTCAGAAAGAGTTTGACAAAAAAATCCCAGATTTTAATATAAGTCTTGTTTAATGAATGGAGTGGTTGTTCACTTAAGTGGGGGTATGATAAGATTCCATTAACACTATTGATTTTGTTTTAAGGCACTGTGTTTCAAGGTCTATATTTGGATTAGAATTATATTCCTCTAAACATATTGGAATGAAGTCACAAATCAATGAACAATCTCTCATGGTGAAGGTCCAAGTATATCTAAACACAAACTTTTCAGTTCTCTTCAATGTCAGAGTTAGATCGTTCTCTGTCACATTTAAATATATTAATAATAAGTGTGAACATGAATATTTATTTGATATGATGTCTTAAATTCTACTACCAATTGTTATATTTTCTTGCACAAAATATTTTGTCTTTGCAAGACATTAAACATTGACAACAGAGTTGTATACAATCCCTCATACACACTTGACACCAGTACATACACTGCTATGCATTATACAGTTGGTAATACTGCAGTAGTGATATGTGGAGCCCCAAAAGACTATATGTATCATTACGGAGGCATCCCAGCAACTGGCTTGTGTGAACAAACAAGTGTATGCTCCAACATACAGAGAGGAGTGTGTAAACAATCAAAAATGGAATCACAATTGATAGAGGAAAATTAATGTCATGTGAAATCTGCTGAGTTTTAAAGAGCCACTATCATTAAAACACATTCCTACAACCAGAAAGATGGCTCTGTTGGTAACGGCTTCAATCACATTCAAAAAGACATGTAATACTGCCTCGTACCCTGTCTTCAGTGACACAGTCAGAAACAAATCAATGTGACTTCACAAAAACAAAGTATTTCATGATCAGAGGTGGGAATGAACCTCCATTTTCTCTGTCCTTAGGCAGTTAGAAGAAAAGTCAGAGAAAACCAAGTGTTTTTCTTTCTGTTCCTGAAGTTTAAAAGTTCCTGAGATCATTTAGGGCTGAGCTCCCCCTGCTGGTCCAAAGGTCCTCTGCAGGGAGGTTTGTGTCTGGGCTAATGCTGAAATTCCCTCACTGTGCCTCTTGCACAGTAATAAGTGGCTGTGTCCTCAGTGGTCAGAGAGTTCAGCTGCAAGAAGAACTGGTTTTTGGATGTGTCTCTAGTGATGGAGATGCGGCTCTTAAATGATGGATTGTAGTTAGTACTACCACTATAATGTATGTATCCCATGTATTCCAACTTCTTCTCTGGGGACTGTCTGATCCAGCTCCAGGCATAACCACTGGTAATGGAGTAACCGGTGACAGAACACGTGAGGGACAATGATTGTGACGGCTTCAACAGGCCAGGTCCAGACTCCTGAAGCTGAATCTGGGACAGAATTCCTTCAGAAAAAAAGGTGAATTCTGTCAATCACATGTTGTAAGAACTCCACATGAACACATGTATCAAGTGGGAACACTCACCAGGAAGGGCTGTCACCAGGTAAAGAAGATGAAACAGTTTCATCTTGTAGAATTCACCTCCTTTTCTTCAGAGCTCAGCCTGCTGTGAGAGAGATGTGGGCTCCCACAGTACAGGAGGGGATTTAACATAGAGCTAGAAGATATATTTGCATGAGGGAAGTCAGGCAAGACTTTATAAATTGGAGGTGGATGCTACCCTACTTGGTTATTACAATATCGTCTACTGTGTCCAGATAGAGTCTGGAATAAGATAGCATGGGTACTATACATATACATACACACATCTTGGCATGAACCTGTATCGACTCCCTAGCCCACCCTCCCCACCAAATTCTTCTGTTCCTGTATTTTAAGGTCACAACTCAGTACCAAACTTCTGTTCACACTACATTTTCTGAGTTCTTGATTTTTGATTATTATGCCTACACTGCTAATAATGTTATTTTCTTTTCTCACCCATGAGTTGGGATTCTGATGTGTAACAATTTTTGCACACTTAATATATGCATTATTCTCACTGGTTACTAAAAATCTGACTTGTGTAGGAATGATGGTGCAGGAGAGTAAGACTAGGAGAATTCTGAGAAGATTAAGAGCTGAGTTACAAAATATCACCAGGAGATGCAGAGGGAGAAGTACAGGGTGGATGAGAGGTAAAGACAAGGGCTATGTGGCAACATAAAGAACCACATAAATGTGTTAATATAAATAAAAGCGAGTAACTATCCAATGATATTGACTGAACATTTAAAATTTTTATTAATTCTCAGTTTATGTTATTTGTTTACAGGCTGACTGGGGAAAGAAATGTCTCCTACAGGTTTCCATCTTTCCTACAAAATTTGACCATTGACATATTGTTGTTGCATAGGGACCACACATAATTTTTAATCCATCCAGTTTGTGGAATGTAGAGTAATCAAATTCTTAGAGAAGCAGCTGAGAATTCTGCACACCATGGATTTGATAAAAATGTCTTGTACAGTACTGATTGTCTAAGGTCTCTCACTCTCAGAATATTGTCAGACTTTAGGTCTCTGTATTTGTTTCCATCTGCTGAAGGAGGAAGCTTCTCTAATCATTGCTTAGCAATCCACCGATCTTTGCATGTATCAGAATGTTATAGAGAGTCATTTTAATGTAATACTATTTTTTTTAAAAAAGTATAATATTTATTTTACTGTGGTTTCCTAGATTATATATTCTCAGATTATTGATTACTCAAGCAGTGTAGACTATGGGCTCTATTTCTTGGAAAAGCCTTAATGCAAAGCAGATATCTTTGGTTACTCAAACAAGTTTTGTTCCACCAATGACCTGGCATATAATGTTGGCAGGAAATCATTATAAATCAAAGGAGCTGTAACTTATCTTTACGTTTTCATTTCTTCTTTAGAAACTTCTACTGCATTAGGTTAATAAACTATCCCTTAATTGGCTCTTACTTTTAGCTCTTTTCCCCCTTATTCCCTTCTCTTTCTTTTTTGTCCCCCTTTGATCCTCTCTTCCAACCATTCCCCAACGCATCCACCACCATCTATAATAATTATGATTCCTAAAGGAGATATATCCTCTTGACTCCAATCTCTTAAGGCTTAAAATTGTTTCCTGTGAATTAGTCTTTTAATTCTGGCCCTGGATAATTCATTCTTCACTGGAGGCTTAAGAATGAGACCAGGAAGTTGATGGAGTCTCTATCACATAAATGGACATAACATTTCTTTTTAAATATTAGGTATTGTAGTTCATTTTTGTAACTATTTGGAGTTCTGCAAACCAGATCCCAAATAAAAAAGAGATATATTCTTATTTGTGAATGTTGTCTTTATTTTTGCTTCCTTCTCACCATATTTTCTAACATAAATTATTCTGATTCATTTTACATTTTGCCTCTAGACTTTTTACCTCTCTTTATTCTATACCTTTTTCTTCTCTTCCCACTCCAGGGATGACTGTGTGGCTGTGTGGTTGGCCCATTTGTATTCTCCTCTCTTCCTTTTTGCACTCTTCACTCTCTTTCCTAACTTTCTCCATCTACTTATTCTCTCTTTTTTTTAACAGCCATATTGACTTCTTTTTCTTAACTAGAAATTGACCGTTTAGATCTTTAATAGATCAGTCAGGCAATTAAGACAGGGAAAGTAACACAGCTTTACAAATTTAAACAAATGCAACATAAAAATTGCAGCAGGCATCTTTGCAAAATTGAACAAATAATCGAAAGCATAAATGAATGTAACACATTTCAAACTAATAGTTATAAAAAGGGGTCATCAAGTACATCTGTAATTTGAAACAGTAACCCAACTGTTTTGTATGAAATATAATTGAATATCCTATATGTTTGTTGAATCTTCCATTGCAAATCTAACAAGTTTCATGAAAAAGGAGCATGTACCTGAGTGCCTGTACATGTAGAACAAGAAGTGAGTTTCAAATACTTCTTTATTGTCCATTCATCCATTGCTAGGTCTCTAGGTTTCAGCTCTTAGCTGCTATGAAGAGGGTGACATTTCACAGAAATGACCTGGTATCTTGGCAGTAAAGAATCCTTAGGTTTCTGCCCAGAAGTGATATAATAAGTCCACATGAGAAATATATTTTCAGGTTTTGGGGGAAATTCCAGATGAAATTTTATAGAGACTGCAGAAATTAACACTCTCTCCAACTATATATATCCTTTCTACAATTGATCGTTAAGATTTGGTTTCATTTGTTTACCTATTAAATATCATTCTTACTGGAATAAAAGAAAATCTCACAGCTATTCTCCAATTTGCAATTCTTTAATAGAACAATATGCTGAAAGCTTTAAAAGTATTTATTAGTCACTTGTTTAAAATATTTCCTGCCCTCATCTGGCAATGGATGGAGATAGAGACAGATACACACACTGAAGCAAGGACTGAGATCCCAAGGTCCTTATGAGGAACAAAGGATAGAGAACATGAGCAAGGAAGTCAGGACTGCGAGGGGTGTGCCCACCCACTGTGATGGTAGGGCTGATCTAATGGGAAAGCACCAATGCCAGCTGGACCGGGACTGATGGAGCATGTGATCAAACTGGACTCTCTGAACGTGGCTGACAAGGAGGGCTGACTGAGAAGCCAAGGACAATGGCACTGGGTTTTGATTGTATTGCATGTACTGGCTTTGGGAGAACCTAGTATGTTTTGAGGTTCACTTTCCTAGAACTTTATTGGGGGGAAGACCTTGGACTTTCCACAGGGTAGGGAACCCTGACTGCTCTTTGGACTGGAGAGGCAGGAGGAGGGGAAAAGAAGGAGGGGAAGGGAAATGGGAGGAGGGGAGAAGGTGAAAATTTTAAAGTAATAATAATAATAATAATAATAATAAAACATGAAAAAATATTTATTGCCCAAATATTTAAACACATTTCATGTGTTTCCATCAGATGATAAACCTATGAAAATTCTCACAACACCACTGCTGTCTCTCTATAGAATGAACTGATTCTTGGTTTGTAAAAGTCTTTATAAAGAACTCTATTAGTCTTTCCATCAAATCAGGGAAGAACCACCTTTCTATTTTTATAATGAGTTTCAACCTATACCCTGTTTGGGATGCTCTGTCTATATATAGAGTGCATGATCAATTAATAAAACTGCTCAGGATTATCTGTTGGAGCATTGTGTACTGTTGTGTGATCCCTATGGGGGTCATAATAGCAAAGAAGAAGAGTTAGGAAGATTATAGTGACTGAGGTTAGGATTAGAACCTGCCTGGTCATAGTTTGCAGCTTTTAATATGTAAGATCAGTAAAATCACAACAGGCTGTGGAACCTGGAAAATCATAATATTTGGGTCAGCTCCTCTGATTTCTGTCAATGCTATGACTCTGCCATTGCCTTAACACCACATGTATAAGTTCTGAGTAATGTAAAAATTCTGCTATGATTAATTTTTTAACTCTACTGACTGCACTTCGATCACATGCAATGATGTTTATGAGCTGCTCCTTCCAACAAGACAAATGACTGTATGGTAAAATAGGCAAAGAGAATGAGGGTTCTCTGCAGGTGGTAGACAACAACACTCAAAGGAAGTTTTCTATCTTCACACTTCTCTATCTCTCAAAGTGTGAAAATTCCTATTCTTGTCTATATAGAGCTATGTGTAATAATGGAGAGATGAATCTATTTACTGATGTGTCATTGAAGTTCCATGATCAATTTTATCAAAAGAATTTCTGCATGGTCCTTTTACTGAGGCTTTAGAGAAAATGTAGAAAATCAAAGACACTAGCAAATCATCTAGAAAATAAGAGTCTTATTTATCTATGTTTGAAGGAACTTCTTTGTGTATAGAGATTTCCCTAATTTCAGCAGCAAATAATGAAAATTTTTTTATTGGTGTTGACACACTTCTAGACCTTCACCTGAAATTTCTAGCAACTGTTGAGATCCATATTATCTGTGGTGACAGTGATATTCTCAAGCAAAGAATATTTGAGACTTTAAATCATTTTTATTAAGTTTAAACATTCAAAGAAACTGTGGATAATCCTTATCTGAAAGTAAAGATTCATGTATGTCCTCATGGAAGAAATATGTGTCCTAAGCTACCAAGTAACTGTATAACAATGAATGTTGAAAAAATAAGGCAAGATTATTCCTTTTAGTCTGTAAACCTTTGGTAGCATAAAGTATCACTTATTGTACTGGGACCATAGCTCAGTTGGTAGAGTATTGCTTTGCATGCCTGTTTTCTTTCCCACCATGACATGACAAATGAGATATTGGAACAGGAGAAGCATGGGTTTGAGTAGTGATTTGTCTGTATGGAGCTGTGTAAAAAAACAATTGAGATTAAGGGAGAAATTTTTTAAAAAATAGAAAATTTACATAGTACAAATTTATGGTTTTATATAGAAATATAAGTTTTTGGTTTTACATTATTAAACTTTAAAATTGCAAACCATTTTACAGTCTAAGCATAAATTATTAAATAATTTATTAAGAAATTAAGATGAGAAATACTATATTATTTGACACAGGTTATATAAGGTTTAGTGAATAATAAATGTTTGCACTGAATTGAAGAAACAAACTGAGACTGAGGCCATAGATCACTGATACAGAATTTTTGCCTGAAAGCCCTAAGAATAGAGGTGCTACTATATAAAAATAAACAATATTTGAGGTTATTCTTTGATTAATGATAAAAAACACATAAAATAGACCCATGTTAAGCATTTAGGTCATCCAGGACTGACCTTTCCCACCTACTATATATAACTGCTGCTCCCCATCACAAAGGTACTCCCTAAAAATTCCTAAAAATCCAAGTGGGCCTATGCCTTCATGCCATATCCTTTGGCCTTTGAGTTCCTCTATGCATTGCCATTTTTTTTTTACCTAACAGCAAGTTATGCTCTCTGTCACAGTAAAGATTCACCTGGATATTTAAGAGACTTGCCTGAAATGCAGCGCCTGGTAGTTCAGATACTTCCTATGCTAAAATACACTCTCTACCTGTTACCTTCCTCTCCACACCACCATGTTGTTTTTGCTCTTGCAATATCTTAAGCAGCCATCACTTCAGTCTTGCTTCTCTGAACTGATTAGTAGACTGAAGTTCAATTAATAAAATGAAAAAATAAATTAATAAATGAAGCATGATTAATAAAATTTCAGAAAGAGAAATTGGAGTTCAAACTGAAGGTTGGAAAGCAAAACAATCAGCCCCTGACTCTTACCTTGACCTTAGTCCAAAATGGTGATCCTGCCTTAGGACTCTCAGAATGAGAATGTGTCAAGACCTGTTTCCTCCCATCATATAAGCCTCTCTAAAGCTGGGATTAAAAGCATGTACCACCGTGATTAAAGTGTGTTCTGCCTGGTTTCTATGACAACTAGTGTGCATACTGGTGTTAAAGGTACATGGCATTGTGGTTACTTGGATTTATAGTGTGTACTATGATTACCTTGTCTGTAAGGCTGAGCAGTGGAGCTCTTTTACTCTCAGATGTTCAGACAGGTTTTATTTTTTGAAATACAATTGAAATTCCACTCCATTAGACATTGTTCTTGCTTAGCAAATATGTTTCTTCCTCAAAGTTCTTTCACCAAAGTGCAGCCAAACTGGCTTGGATTTTTCAGAATTGTTCCTTCCCATGCCTTCTTTAGCAGGACAGTATTAATTCATTTTCTCCTAGGTCCCAGAAGAGTCTAGTATCTGGTTCTTTGTCAGATGAACAGTGTCAGTAATATGTATAATCTCAGAGAGTAGTTCTGAAATGCAACTTGAGATTGATTGGCTATACCAGCAAAAGTTAATCTCCTTACATAGTACCAAAGTAAAAGGATAAACAGCAAACCAGCCACAAACTATTTTGACCTCTAATAATTTCTGCCTGTAAGTCACTAACATATTTTTAACTGTGTTCTGAGTACTTATACTGTCAGGTTAAAAATTCTAACATGCACATTAATAAACTTCTCGCTTTTATTTGTAGATAAAAACTATTGCAGAGATTCGTATTAAGTAAGCATTCAGAGAAAAGGTGATGCTGTGATGATCATTTACAGTTGATATATCTTCAATACAAATCATATATAAAGTCTCAGGGAACGTCCTGAAGAAGGGACAGAACTATTGTAACATTTAGAGAATCAGGATGTAATAGTGAGATAGTATTTTCTAGATGGTGCAGGAATGCTGCACCAATGGAATCTTGACAATATTGAAGCCTAGACTGGATACCAATCCATAGGAGGAAACGTCTTTGTTTCTCCCCCATAAATAAAGAACTACAGTTAATCAATAGCTTTTGAGAGAGGAAGAGTCAGGTTTCTTCAGGGACAAGCTCGCTAATAGGTTGAAAAATGGAAAACGATGGTATGACCAGGCATTGCTGAAGGATGCACAGGTAGCCCATATTTGGCGGTTTTGTTGAATTTGTTCATATTGGGTTTCATTGCCGAAGCTGACTCTTCCTCAAGAGAGAACCAGATCTCATCACAGATGCTGATGAGCCACCATGTGCTTGCTGGAAATTGAACTCATGAAATTTGGAAGGGCAGGCAGTACCCATAACCACTCAATTAGGCTGCTTTACATATATGTAGAAAAAAGTAGCTATAACTGAGGTCAACATGTTAGACATAGGCAAACAGACGCACACACATACACACAAATTAAGACAGAGATAGAGGGAGGAAAGACTGATAAATGCTAACTAAAATTTAAAAATTCGTAACTTTTATGTGGAATGAGAGCTGGATATGGGAATTGGTTTAGAAAGATTAGCAAGTTTTTATGAATGTTGAATCCAGATATGAATTGAAGAAATGGTTTGCAATGGTGCAGCTTAGAGCTGATACGTTTTTTTGTTTTTTTGTATTGTTTTTGTGTTTTTTTTTGTAATTTTATTGAATTATAAAAGTTTCCATTTCCGCCCCTCCTCCCACCACCCTCCCACTCCCCCCACTCCCTCTCCTCCTCCCTCTCCATCCCTAAGAGCAGTCAGGGTTTCCTGCCCAGTGGGAAGGTCAAGTTCCTCCCGCCTCCCTCCAGGTCCAGGAAGGTGAGTGTCCAGACTGACTGGATCCTCAAAGTCCAGTATATGCAGAAGAAACAAGTCCCAGTGCCATTGTCAATGGTTTTTCAGAAAGAATCCGGCCAGCCACATTCAGAGAATCCAGCCACATTCAGAGAATCTGGTTGGATTGCGTCCTTGTTCAGTCCCAGTCCAACTGGCCTTGGTAAACTCTCATTAGATCCGTCCACTTGTATCAGTGGGTGATCACATCCCTCGCAGTCCTTATTTCCTTTTTCGTTTTCTTCCTCCTTCTGCTCCTCATTTGGACCTTGGGGGGCTCAGTCCGGTGCTCCAATGTGGGTCTCCATCTGTATCGCCATCCATCGTGGGAAGAAGGTTCTCTCTGATCTTGCCGTCTTTGCTCACGTTCTCATTCCTTCTGCTTCTCGTTTGGACCTAGGGAGTTAAGTCCAGTGTTACGATGTGGGTCTCTGTCTCTATCTCCATCCATTGCAAGATGAAGGTTCTATGGTGATAAGCAAAATATTCATCAGTATGGTTATGGGCCTAGGCCGTTTCAGGCACCCTCTCTTCTGTCCAGAGAACAATCTGGGGATTTCGTTGGACCTGTGATCCCATTTATAATCAAGTCTCCTGTAAACCCTAAGATGACTCCCTTAGTTGAAATATATTCTTCCCTGATCTCATATCCATCCTTCCTCCCTCCCCCCATCCCAGTCCACCTAGCTTTCCCCATTCTTCCCCTACTCCCTTCTCTCTAACCCTCTCCCCTTCCAACAACCATCCCACCCCCCCACGCACCCGAGGTTACCTGGGACTCTTGTCTATTTCCAATCTCCAGGCAGATAGCTACATGATTTTCATCAGGTTCACCTTCTTATTTAGCTTCTCTAGGATCACGAATAATAGGCTCATAGACCTTTAATTATGGTTAGAATCCACATATGAGTGAATACATACCATATTCCTCTTTTTGGGTCTGGCTTACCTCACTCAGTAAAGCATATTCTATTTCCATCCATTTGCATGCAAAATTCAAGATGTCATTGTTTTTTACTGCTGAGTAGAACTCTAATGTGTATATGTTCCACACCTTTATTAACCATTCTTCTATTGAGGGACACTTAGGTTGTTTCCAGGTTCTGGATATTACAAATAGTGCTGCTATGAACGTAGTGGAACAAATGCTTTTATAGTATGATAGGGCATCTCTTGGGTATATTCCCAAGAGTGGAATTGCTGGGTCCTGAGGGAGGTTGACTCCCAGTTTTCTGAGAAACCGCCACACTGATTTCCACAGTGGCTGCACAAGTTTGCATTCCCACCAACAGTGGATGAGTGCTCCCCCCATTCCACATCCTCTCCAGCATAGGCTATCATTGGTGTTTTTGATTTTTGCTATTCTGACAGGTGTAAGATGATATCTCAAAGTTGTTTTGATTTGCAATTCCCTGATCGCTAAGGAGGTTGAGCATGACCTTAAGTGTCTGTTGGCCATTCGAAGTTCATCTGTTGTGAATTCTCTGTTCAGTTCAGTACCCCATTTTTTAAATTGGGTTAATTAGAGTTTTAGTGTCTAGTTTCTTGAGTTCTTTGTATATTTTGGAGATCAGACCTTTGTCTGACGAGCGATTTGTGAAGATCTTCTCCCAGTCGGAAGGTAGCCTTTTGGTCTTCCTGACAGTGTCCTTTGCTTTACAGAAGCTTCTCAGTTTCAGTAGGTCACATTTATTCATTGCTTCTCTTATTGTCTGTGCTCCTGGGGTTCTGCTTAGGAACTGGTCTCCTGTGCCTATATCTTGTAGACTACTTCCCACTTTCTCTTCTATCAGGTTCAAAGTGGTCGGATTAATGTTGATGTCTTTAATCCATTTGGACCTGAGTTTTGTGCATGGTGATAGATATGGATCTACTTTCATTCTTCTACAGGTTGACATCCAGTTATGCCAGCACCATTTGTTAAAGATGCTTTCCTTATTCCATTGTATGCCTTTAGCTGCCTTGTCAAATATCAGGTGTTCATACGTTTGTGGGTTAATACCAGGGTCTTCTATTCGATTCCATAGGTCGACTTCTCTGTTGTTATGCCAATACCAAGCTGTTTTCAATACTGTTGCTCTGTAATACAGTTTGAAGTCAGGGATGGTAATGCCTCCAGAAGTTCCTTTATTGTATAAGATTGTTTTGGTTATCCTGGGTTTTTTGTTTTTCCATATAAACTTGATTATTTTTCTCTCAAGGTCTGTGAAGAAGTTTGATGGAATTTTGATGGGAATTGCGTTGAATCTATAGATTGCTTTTGGTAGAATTGCCATTTTTACTATGTTGATTCTCCCTATCCAAGAGCAGGGGAGGTCTTTCCATTTTCTGGTATCCTCCTCAATTTCTTTCTTCAAGGACTTAAAGTTCTTGTCAAGTAGGTCTTTCACTTCCTTGATTAGAGTTACGCCAAGATATTTTATGCTATTTGTGGCTATCATGAAAGGTGATGTTTCTCTGATTTCCCTCTATGCTTCTTTATCCTTTGTGTATAGGAGGACAACCGATTTTTTGGAGTTGATCTTGTATCCTGCCACATTACTAAAGGTGTTTATCAATTGTAGAAGTTCTTTGGTAGAGTTTTTGGGGTCTCTTATGTACACTATCTTATTGTCTGCAAATAACGAAAGTTTAACTTCATCCTTTCCAATTCGAATCCGCTTGATCCATTTATGTTGTCGTATTGCTATTGCTAGAACTTCAAGCACTATATTGAAGAGGTATGGAGAGAGTGGACAGCCTTGTCGTGTTCCTGATATTAGTGGAATGGCTTTGAGTTTCTCTCCATTCAATTTGATGTTAGCTGTCAGCTTGCTATATATTGCTTTTATTATATTCAGGTATGATCCTTGTAAACCCAATCTCTCCAACACCCTTATCATAAAGGGGTGTTGAATTTTGACAAATGCTTTTCAACATCCAATGAAATGATCATATGGTTTTTTTCTTTCAGTTTATTTATATGATGGATTACATTGATAGATTTGCGTATGTTGAACCAGCCCTGCATCTCTGGGATGAAGCCCACTTGATTATAATGGATAAATTTTCTAATGTATTCTTGGATTTGGTTTGCCAGTATTTTATTGAGTATTTTATTGTCAATGTTCATGAGTGAGATTGGTCTGTAATTCTCTTTCTTGGTTGTGTCTTTGTATGCTTGTGGTATCAGGGTAACTGTAGCTTCATAAAAAGAGTTTGGCAATGATTCTTCTGTTTCTATATTGTGAAATACCTTAAGGAGTATAGGTATTAGCTGTTCCTGGAAGTTCTGGTAGAATTCTGCATTGAAACCATCTGGTCCTGGGCTTTTTTTGGTGGGGAGGTTTTTGATAACAGCTTCTAATTCTTCACGACTAACAGGTCTATTTAGATTGTTCACTTGCTCTTGATTTAACTTTGGTAAATGGTATTTATCTAAAAACCAATCCATTTCTTGTACATTTTCCAACTTTGTGGCATATAAACTCTCATAGTAAGATCTAATGATTCTCTGAATTTTCACTGTGTCTGTTTTTATGTTCCCCTTTTCATTTCTGATCTTATTAATTTGAGTGTTCTCTCTCTGCCGTTTGATTAGTTTGACTAGGGGTTTGTCAATCTTGTTGATTTTCTCCAAGAGCCAACTTTTTGTTTTGTTGATTTTTTTAGATTGTTTTCTGTGTTTCTATTTTGTTGATTTCAGCCCTCAGTTTTATTATTTCCAATCTTCTACTCCTTCTGGGAGAGTCTGCTTCTTTTTTTTCCAGAGCTTTTAGGTGTCCTGTTAAGTCTCCAATATATGCTTTCTCCGTTTTCTTTAATTAGGCTCTTAGTGCTATGAACTTTCCTCTTAGCACTGCTTTCATTGTGTCCCATAGGTTTGAGTATGTTGTGTCTTTATTTTCATTAAATTCAAGGAAGACTTTAATTTCTTTCTTTATTTCTTCCTTGACCCAAGGATGATTCAGTAGTTGACTGTTCAATTTCCATGCATTTGTAGGCTTTCTGAAATTTGAATTGATATTGAATTCTAACTTTATTCCGTGGTGATACAACAAGACACAGGTGATTACTAATATTTTTTTTATCTGTGTAAGTTTGCTTTGTTACCGAGTATGTGGTCAATTTTCGAGAAGATTCCATGACCTGCAGAGAAGAAGGTATATTGTTTCCTTTTTGGGTAGAATGTTCTATAGATATCTGTTAAGTCCATTTGATTCATTACCTCTAGCAATTCTCTTATTGCTCTGTTGAGTTTCTGTTTGATTGATCTGTCCATTGGTGAGAGAGGTGTGTTGAAGTCTCCTACTATTAGTGTCTATGGTTTGATGACTGCCTTGAGTTCTAAAAGTTTTTTTTTTATATAAGTGGGTGCTTTTATATTAGGGGCGTATATATTCAGGATTGAGACTTTCTCCTGATTAATTGTTCCTGTTATGAGAATGAAATGTCCATCTCCATCTCTTCTGATTGATTTTAGTTTGAAGTCAATTTTGTTAGATATTAGAATGGCCACACCTGCTTGTTTCTTAGGTCCGTTTTGCTTGGAAAACCTTTTCCCAACCCTTTACTCTGAGTAGGTGTCTATCTCTGTGGTTGAGATGTGTTTCTTGTAAACAGCAGAATGTTGGATCCTGTTTTCTTATCCAGTCTCTAAGTCTGTGCCTTTTTATAGGTGAGTTGAGTCCATTAATATTAAGTGATATTAATGACCAGCGGTTGTTGATTCGGTTTATTATTTGTGTGTGTGTGTAGTAGAGTTTGTGTGTTTCTCTTCTTTGAGTTGTGGTTGTGAAAGGTCGCTAGATGTCTGGGTTATTGTAGGCAGTGATGGCAATGTTGGATACCTTGGGTTGCGATTTTCCTTCTATTACTTTCTGTAAGGCTGGATTTGTGGCTACAAATTGTTTAAATTTATTTTTATCCTGGAATATTTTGTTTTCTCTGTTGATAGTGAATGATAGCTTGGCTGGGTATAGTAGTCTGGGTTTGCATCCATGGTCTCTTAGTTTCTGCAGTACCTCTATCCAGGATCTTCTGGCATTCATGGTTTCCATAGAGAAGTCTGGTGTAAGCCTGATAGGTTTACCTTTATAAGTCACTTGACCTTTTTCCTTTGCAGCTCTTAATATTCTTTCTTTAATCTGAATGTTTTGTGTTTTGATTATTATATCGCGAGGGAACTTTTTTTTTGATCCAGTCTATTTGGCGTTCTGTATGCTTCTTGAACTTTCATAGGAATATCGTTCATTAGATTGGGAAAGTTTTCTTCTATAATTTTGTTGAATACATTTTCTGGGCCTTTGATCTGCAGTTCTTCCCCTTCTTCTACCCCTATTATTCTTAGGTTTGGTCTTTTTGTTATTTCCCAGATTTCTTGAATGTTTTGTGATGAGAGTTTGTTGGATGTGCTGTTTTCTTTGATTAGCGCATTTATTTTCTCTACGGCATCTTTAGAATCTGAGATTCTTTCTTCTATCTCTTGTATTCTATTGGTTATGCTTGATTCTGTAGTCTCTGTTCGTTTACCTAGATTTTCCATATCCAGCTGGCCCTCGGTTTGTGTTTTCTTCATTGCCTCCATTTCAGTTTTCAATTCTTGAACTGTTTCCTTTACTTGTTTGATTGTTTTTTCTTGGTTTCTCATGGTATCATTCACTGATTTACTTATTTCTTCAAACTTTTTGTTATATTTCTCATCCATTTCTATACTCATTTCTTCAAACTTTTTGTTATACTTCTCGTCCAATTCTTTAATGGAGTTATTCATATCCTGTTTAAGGGACTCTATTGCTTTCATAATGGCACTTTTTTTTCACTTCATCTGGGTTAGAGTGTTCAAGTCCTTTTGTTGTAGGGTCACTGGGATCTGGTGTTTTCATGTTGTTTTTCAGATTGTTGGAGGAGGTCTTGCCTTAGCGTCTGCCCATCTCTTCATTCAAATGCTCTCTATTGGAACTTCTGGTATCGGGTCAGGTTCCCTTGTTGGGCAGGGATTTCACTGATAGAATGCCTACCTTTCCTCAGGTAGGCTATTGAAGCACAGGCTCTCCCTCTTTCCGGGATGCGCCTACAGAGCAGGCCCAGTGTGCAAGGCAGCTGAGCTGGGGAAATTTTATGGCCCCAGTGGGAAGGGAGAAATATAGAAATTTGTACCTGGATGGAAGCTGGGGTGGCAGGCGGGAGAGTTTATCAGGGTGGAACCAGCACTGCAGGTTGACCTGGGAGTCTATGGGATTGGGGAAAGTCCAAGCTCCTCCTCGCCAGGCTCCTCCCATAGGCCTGAAGCAAACTCACCCCTCCAATGGCCCTCTGGCTGGAGGCTGGGATGGCTGGCGGGGGTGCTAGCAGGGTGGAGCCAGCAGTGCAGGCTGACCTGGGCATCTATGGGGTCGGGGAAAATCCGAGCTCCTCCTCGCCGGGCCCCTGCCGCGGGCCCGAAGCAAACTCACCCCTCCTATGGCCCTCTGGATGGAAGCTGGGATGGTTGGCTGGGGCGCTAGCAGGGTGGAGCCAGCAGTGCAGGCTGACCTGGGAGTCTAAGAGGTTGGGGAAAGTCCTAGCTCCTCCTCACCGGGCCCCTGCCGCAGGCCCGAAGCAAACTCACCCCTCCAATGGCCCTCTGGATGCTAGAGCTGATTCTTAAAAAATGCCTGGAATTTTATATCCAGTATTAAAAAACAGAAATATGTATGGTCCATATTCTTTGATTTTTTCTGTAAATAAATCCTAAAATTTAAACTCATCTATTAATATTTATTGCTATTCTGGTATTGACTGTGTAAGATGTAGCACTCCAATATAACAGGTCAGTATTTTTGAACTGTTAATAGTAGTAAAGGGAACATAACTATCATTCCCAAAAGGTTAAGAGTATTCTAGACCCTCCATTATTGGGCCCCAATCTGATTAACTTCCATCTAACCAGTACTAACACCTCCCTAGGTCATGACACTGGGTTTGAAAATTTGAGACATCACATATCAATTGTAGCATATGTTGTTCAGCTAATGCACTTTAAGGAGTGAGTTCACAGAGTCTGTGGAATCCCCTACGTTCCTCATTTCTGTCTTTTTGATTGTTGACTCCATTGTGCCCTCTGCTGGTCTTGAGTACCCTGCAGGTTGGTATGTCACTGAACTTACCAATACAATTTACTATTCTTATTATTTTATACAATTGTCATTCTAAAGAAGTATGTAAAAATTTAGATTGTTAGCAATAAACTTGTCACAGCTTAAGTCTTGGTGTGGTTGCTTCATACTGAGCTGGTGAAAATTCAGTACTCACAGACCATACTCAGGAAACCCTGGCTTGGTAAGTAAGTACTGGAGGTTACAGGATTGTATCAAATGTGGCAATCTCATTGTTGAAGAATTATTTTCCCAAATACTAGCCAAAAAATCTCATTTCACATCCATTAAACATGGATCATATATTTATAACTTTCTTCAATATTCCTGTAGAATATCAGGAAGGAATTCATGGACTGACTCCTGGAATCAAGAGTATGCCCAACATTCAGGTTCACTGTGGTAATCATAGGTCAATGGCACCCATGTGGGCTGCTTTTTTTCCTGTTATTTGGGAACAGACTGTAGATTCCTTGGTTTTCACCTTACACTGTGTTGTTCATTGAGCTGTGTTTGTCTTAATCTCAGTAATCCCATATCCTATAGCCTCCTTGTTCTCCAAAACTTCTTAATATAAATCTGAGATCACTATAATACTATCCAGAGAAGTCTCAGGCCTGGAGCAGGAAAGTCCCCTTTCCTTTTCCAAATTCCTAAAACATGTAATTCTTAACACTGGACCAACACCAAACTTCACTTCTCCACTAATGCTAATCTAACTCAGACATTAAACGTTCAAGCATTCCTACATTCAGCAGCAATAAAGAGTTCCACTTCAGCAATCCTGCAGGAAATGTTTACAGAAAAACACTAGCAAAAAGCATAAAACTGTGATAAGGAACTCTGTTGCCTTATCATCTGGCATGTGCACATTGGCCTCTCAGACTTTTCAACAAGATGAGGATACAAGAAACACCTCCAGTGGAATCATTATATGAGAAATTGGGTTGTAAAGTAACCTTTAGTAGCATGATAATTTTAAATATGCATTGTGTGAAAAATATTAATTATTTCTACCTTGTTAGAGCATTAACACACTGGGATCTGGAAAGAATAGGCAACTTATCTTCCCATCTATCTGTGGTAATAACATTCATTCATGGAAGATCTGTATTTTACTCACCATGAGAGGAAATAAATAGAATTACTTTCAGATTATTTAAATTTCCCAGTAGTTTCTAACTAAACTATCATGACCAAGTCTTAAAATTATAGACTTTGTGGAAAAATATGAAAATAAATTTTTATGTTTCTTTTTATTTGAAAACAAGTGACAAATGGTTATCTTAGATGTTCCATTTGGAAATAACAATATGCTTGTTAGACATTAAGCAAATAATAATTGTCATAGAATATAACAAAGGAAATGTACTCTAGAAGATTTTTTGAACAGGAAGGGAAAAACACATATCCTAAAATGTAAACAGACATGTGATTGTTTATAAGAAATCACATGATAGAAATTCAAAACTGCCTATAATATCAATGGCACAAATATTTATAACTTCTAATCCACTTAAATTTTGCAATTTATACTTATTGTTCTATGGGTACATTTATAACTTAGCTGTCAATGTCTTGAGAAGATATACATCTATTATATTAATATTCTTCATAAACTAACAACATTTGCTTCATTTTTATTAAAGATCAGTGGAAATTTTCATAAAAGCAATATTGAAATGTGTTTTTCAACACAACAAAGGTGTATCCTGCCTGCAAAATGTGCTAGGGTTAAGGTGGTTCAGAGATTAAGGGAGTGACCAATGTCTGGTCTAACTTGAGACACAAGCACAATAGGAAGACCCAACAGGACCATACCTGGACTACAGGGACTGGAAGATGGATGAATCAGAAAATCTATGGTAGGTCGAAATATGAGTGGGGAATACGTCAATTAAATGGTTTCTAGTGATATTTCTATGTCCTCATAGTTTGCAATGTAACATTGTCATCATCACAGAGGCTTTCCGTATTAGCTGATGTGAGCAGTGTAGCGACCCACAGCAAAACATTAGGCAAAATTTAGAGAACCAGGCAGAAGAAAAAATTTTAGGAACCAGAGGTTTCTAGGATTTCAGCAGAACATTTCACATTGTATCAACCTAGTAGGGAGAATAAGGTTCACAGAGACTGTGGAGATATTCATGAAACATTCATCAGACTGCACTAGGTCCAATGCATACATTCCATGATGAACTTGGCATTTTTGTTGGACTCCTAACAGAGAGAACAGGAATTTTTCTGACTCTTTTGTTTGCTCTTGGAATCGTTTTTTTTCCTCCTACTACAATGCCTAGTTCAATCTTGATATGAGGTTTTGTGCTTAGTCTTATTGAATCATGTTATACCCTATTCAGTTGATATCACCAGGAGGACTTCTCTTTTCTGAAAAGAAAAGAAGGATTAGACAAGGTGGAGGAAGCTAGAAGGAGGGATGTCAGAGAAATGCAGGGAGAGAAGTCTGTGGTTCAAATGTATTTTATAAAAAAATTAAATAAAAAGAAGAAAGAAGAAAACAAATGGCAGGTTGTGGAAGTTATAGAGAGATGTGGCATCATTTCTATAATGTGTATGAGAATGCAAATTGCTCTATGTACAGACACACACAGATAAAAAATTAGAGAGTCTAAATCATAAATACAGGTTTAACACATAACCTGGTTATTAAACATTTGTATTTGCACCATCTGACTTTCAAGTTAATATATCACTGAAATAATTTTTATAAATCATTTTTATTTTGCAATCAGTGAGTGTATTTCATATTTTCATTTTATATCTGTAAGTTGAACATGAATGTCCATGTGAATTTTACCTCAATATTCTAAATCATAAATGTATGCCATATACATGTGCTACGGGAGCTCCTTCTGCTCCTTCAGCCAATAGCCGCTGAGATACCAGCCCATTGGGGTGTGGTCTCTCTCTCTCTTTAAAAAAGCAGTGGTTGTCCTCCACTCTCTCTCTCTGGCTTCCGGCTTCACTTCCGGCTCCTAGACTCCTTTCCTGATCACACAGAGGGGCTGTTGTTTGGGACAGTAATCTGTAAGTTTTTTCCCTCTTGAATAAATAACCATTATTAATCATAATTCAAAACTGGTATGGGATTGTTTGTGAATTACGCTTTCATCTGTCACCCAACATTTGGTTGTAGAACCCCCCCTTCCCCCCCACTCAGCTGCCAGCTGCCAGCTTGGCTAGGCACGAGCCCTCCCTCAGCTGCGGCGTGTGCCCTGTGTGTGGAGCCAGCAGTTCAATTAAAGCCCATGCCTCTTGAGCTCCACAGGCTCAGGACAGTCTCTGCCTGCCTGGTTTGCTCTTTTCTGAGTTGTAAGTGTGGCGCTTGAGTGGCGTGAATCAGAAAGCAAGCAGTTGCCAAAAGCTGCAACTTCTCGGGGCAACTCGGTCACGTGGAGGCATGTGCAGCTTCCAGGTTGCTCTTCTCCACCCCTGGATTCTGGCTTTCTGCTTCCGTGTATGGAATTGATTTAATTACATTTTCTTTGTTAAGCAACTTTTATTTCCTAGTTTTTAACAAATACTAAGGCGGACACTGAAACAGGACCCCGTTTCTGTCACCTTTGCAGTGGTTCTAGTCGTGAATTGGCAACAGCACCACCTACTAGGTAATAGATAATATGGCAGTTTTTGTTTCCAACACCAATTTTACTGTTTTCTTTATTAATACAATGAATTATGTCATGCAAGGTTTATATGACTATGGGAATACATTAATTTACTTGTTACTAGGTTTCGGTTTTCTTTTCAATATTTTATCATTAAGGAAGATACGATTTTTACGGACTAATAATGAACGACTAGTAGAAAGGATTAAAATTACTGAAAATCAGGGGTTATCTGAACAAGTGGATACTATGATAGACAAAATTGACTCCATATCCAAGGGTACTAGGAAGTTACGCGAAAGGGTTCAGGCTGTTGAATTTGACGTTCAGACGTTATCACAAAGTTTTGATAAGGTAACAGATAGAATGTACCTCCAGAATGGGAACCAAAAAACTGATACCTTAGTGAAATTCCTAGAAACACAGGTAGGTCAGGAGATTCATGACTTAAGATAGACAATGATAAAAAGATTTGAAATGATTGAAGAAATTATTGGAGTTGGTGAACAGAGTAAGAAGGCCCAGGATACAATGCCACCACCAGCTGTTAGAACTGGCTTACCCAGGGTTCTAACAACATACCCTGTAATTTATTCTGAAAAAGCATCAACTTCTAAAGGTTTAAAGGGAGTTAAAGAAGCTAAATTGATGCCAGTAGTAATGAATGATTTAAAAGAAATTAAGCAAGCTGTTGTTAATTATGGCTTGCACTCTGCATTTGTTAAGGAAATGATAAGGATTTGGGCTTCTAATATCAGAGCTATCCCCCATGATTTCTCTCAGGTAGTGTCAGCAGTTTTAGATGATGGACCTTCCTTGATGTTTGAAATTTATTTCAGAGAAGAATCCAAACATATGGAACAGCAAGGAAGAGCAAAAGGTGTGGAGGTTTCCCAAGATCAAGTTCTTGGCGTAGGAGCATATGCTGATCCACAGGTCCAAGCTCTTTACGACGAAGAAGTTCTGTCATTACGTCACAAAGCAGCCTTGAATGCTTTGGATAGAAAACAAGATCCAGCAAAAAGGGTCGAATCATATACCATGGTTAGGCAGGGATAGAGAGAACACCTTTACTGACTTTGTGAAAAGATTTATTAAGGCTCTGGACATAGGGGTAACAGACCCAGAAGCTAGACAAATACTTCTTGAATCTCTAGCTTTTGAAAATGCAAATACAGAATGCAAAAAGATGATTGGGCCTTTAAGGTCTAGATCAGCACCTATGGAAGAATGGATACAGCATACAATGAATGTTGAGACGTTTAGCTATAATGATGAATCCTGGGTAGGAGAAGCAATTTCCAAAGCTATGAGGAGACCTCAAACTACCAGGTGTTTTAATTGTGGTAAATTAGGACATCTGAAAAGGGATTGCAGGCAATGAAATTCTAGGAATAATATCTCCTCTGGGAATGACAAAAGTAGGAGACCTCAGCCTTCAGGTATATGTAGGAGATGCGGTAAAGGCCGACATTGGTCCAACGAATGCAGGTCAACAAGAGACAGACAAGGCAAACCAATACCACTGGGAAACCCCTTGAGGGGCCTCTCGCAGGCCCCCAAGCCAAAAGTGGCACAGTTATTCCCAGTTACTGTGGAAAATTTGTCTCGCCAAGTAAGTTGAAAACTCTAATGTCTGCTGTAAAAAGTAATACTGGTCTAAATGATGAATTACATGTGGAGAATGAGTCAAAAATTCAGTAGGACAGAGTAAACGTATATTTTGGCAGATTTCTATTAATGATCAAAGACCAAAGCTAAGAGTCTGTATAAATGGTATTTTTATCGAAGGCTTATTAGACACAGGTGCAGATGTAAGTATCATTACTCCAGAATCTTGGTATCTGTATTGGCCTCTTCAAGAGGTAGATGTTCATTTCCTGGGAATTGTAACCCTATCTCGTGTAAAACAAAGCACGAGATGGGCTGAATGCATAGGACCTGAAGGGCAAATATGAAGACTAAGGCCATATATAGCCAATATTGCAATAAATTTATGGGGCCGTGACTTGCTACAGCAATGGAATACCCAGATTAACATTCCTGTAGTTCCAGGAACTCACAATTCTAGGAAGGATATAATGAGTTATTATGGAAAAAGGTCACCAGCCATTCAGGCTGTACAAGAACATATAGCAAATAGCAAACTTTTAGAGGTACCAACAGCCCTACCTTTAAAATGGCTAACTGAGAAGCCAATATGGATCAAACAGTGGCCTCTAGCTGAAGATAAGTCACAGGCTTTGGAACAGCTGGTACAAGAGCAACTAGATGCTAACCATATTGAAGAATCAACCAGCCCTTGGAATTCTCCCATGTTTGTTGTAAAAAAAGAAATCTAGTAAATGAAGAATGGTGACAGATCTAAGAGCTGTCAACAAGGCAATTCAACCTATGGGTCTGTTACAATCTGGAATTCCTTTGCCTTCTTTATTACCAAGAGGATGGCCTCGTATAGTTATTGATTTGAAAAATTGTTTTTTCACTATACCTTTGCAAGAAAAGGATAGAGAAAAATTTTCCTTCACAGTGCCTACTTATAATAATTCTCAGCCTACTAGGAGATATCAATGGACTGTCCTCCCACAGGGGATGCTCAATAGTCCCACATTGTGCCAATATTTTATTAATAAGCCATTGGAAATAATTTGTAAGCAATTTCCCAAGTCCATAATTTATCTTTACATGGATGACATTTTTTTTATCTGATTCAAATAAAGATACTTTGGAAAGTATGTTTGAAGAAGTAAAGAAAGTCTTGCCTAGGTTGGTATTACAAATTGCCTCTGAAAAGATTCAAAGAGGAGATTCTATTAGTTACCTAGGTTACAGAATAGGGTTAGAGAAAATTCGAACGCAAAAGGCACAAATTAGGAGAGACCAGTTATGGACTCTTAATGACTTCCAAAGATTGATAGGAGACATTTCAAGTCTACGACCAGCTGTTGGGATAACACCTGATCTAATAGTTCATTTAAACAAAACCTTAGATGGTGATAAAGATTTGAATAGTCCCAGAAAATTGACAGTTGAAGCAGAAAAGGAACTGACAATGATTGATGAAACATTACAGGAGGCACATTTGGATAGGGTGAACCCGAATCTTAGTTCCATCCTAGTCATATTGCCTTCCAGAATTTCTCCTACAGGGATTTTAATGCAGAGGTAAGATATTATTTTAGAGTGGATATTTATACCTCATAAACCAAGTAAAAAATTAAAAACGTTTGTAGAAAAAGTCTCTGAAATAATTATAAATGGTAAACTGAGACTTTGTCAACTAGGAGGAATAGACCCAGCAGAAATTATAGTGCCTTTTACTACTGAGGACATAAGAAAGTTATGGGAAGATAATGAACCATGGCAAAGAGCTTGTGCTAATTTTTGGGGAGATATTAACAGCAATTATCCCAAAAGTGATAGACTTAGCCCCATAAAGAGAACTTCTTGTATTCTTCCTAAAATTGTACATGATGCTCCAATAACTGGAGCCCGAACATTTTATACCAATGCAAATAAATCAGGAAAGCAATTTGTAAATCTGAAGAATTGAGTAAGGTGGAACAAAGCCCTTATAATTCTGTCCACAAGGCAGAATTATATGGCATTCTTATGGTGCTAAGGGATTTTAAAGAACCTCTTAATATAGTTTCAGATTCACAATATGCAGAAAGAGTTATCTTACATATTGAAACCACTGAATTCATACCAGATGACACAGAGTTGACTTCATTGTTTTTCCAGGTACAGGACATAATTAGGAATAGGCTTTGTCCAATGTACGTAACACACATCCGGTCCCATACCGGTCTGCCTGGCCCTCTAGCACAAGGTAACACTGAAATTGACCAATTATTGATTGGAAGTATATTGCAGGCCTCAGAATTTCATAAAAAATTACGTCAATAGTAAAGGCTTAAAGAAAGAGTTTTCCATTACATGGCAACAAGCTAAGGACATTATAAAGAGATGTCCTACTTGTTCTTTCTATAATCAAACACCGTTGCCTGCAGGGAACAACCCAAAGGGTACTCAACGGAATGAAATCTGGCAGATGGATGTGTTCCACTTTATGGAATTTGGTAAATTAAAATATGTACACCATACCATAGACACGTATTCAGGTTTTCAAAGGGCATCTGCCCTGAGCTCAGAAAAGGCTGATTTAGTAATCACACATTTATTGGAAGTTATGGCCGTCATGGGTATACCTGCACAAATAAAGACAGACAATGGTCCAGCATATGTATCTAAGAAAATGAAATGCTTTTTTGCTTATTATAATATAAAACATATTGCAGGTATACCAAATAATCCTACAGGTCAGGCAGTTATAGAAAGATCAAATCGTACTATAAAGGATATGTTGAACAAACAGTAAGGGATGAAAGATACCCCCAGAAATAGATTGCATAATGCTTTATTAACCTTGAATTTTCTTAATGCTAATGATAAAGGAACAACAACAGCAGAGAGGCATTGGATAATGGAAAATAATTCTGAATTAAACCAACCTGTTTATTTCAAAGACGTGCTGACCTCTCAATGGAAGCCAGGGGATGTGCTATGTTGGGGAAGGGGTTTTTCTCTTGTTTCCACAGGAGAAGAAAAGTTGTGGATACCATCAAAATAAATAAAGGTTTGATTTGAAGAGGAGAAACCTCTTGGAAAGGAGAAATGACAGCTCATCCACAATGATGATATTCCTACAGGTGGTAAGAAAAATATATAGAATGGGGCAGGGTTCTGTTCTTATCTCCAGAGGAAAACACTCATCTTAGAAAATTTCAAGGGGACCCTGGATATTTGAATACTGGCAGATGGAAAATAATGGCCCAATAGGGACTATCAAAAAAACTGAATAGGTTCTGTTACCTATTCATAAAAATATACTAAATCATATTTCTAAATTTATAGAGCTGGTTTTGGAGTTGGATTCTGGCTCAGTCCCTCTCTAATTCCAAGCCTGTTGTTAAAAGAATAACCCAGAGTTTCTGGAGTTTCTGTCTCATGTCAAGAGTCATGATATGGCACAGAAAGAAATATGAGTTTAGAAAACATCTTTACTTTTCTTCATATCTATCATACCTTTCATTAAATATATTTATCATGCCATTCATTGAATATATGCATGTCTGTATATGTCTATATGATTAATGTTTAAGTTTTCCACAATGAAAAATGAGTTTTTCCTGCTGTGACATTTGAAGTTTCCAGGAAGAAGATGGGGCCCCATAACAACAACTCCACCTGTTTGATATGATATCATGATACTGATAGCACGCCTACAAGGACTGTTTTGGGTACAAGCTGCACAAGACGGTTCCAACGTTGTTAGCTGAAATGGTGCACATCTTGTACAACTTTATGGCCAGACCTCCACAAAATACTCAGAGACTATTTGCAATTTTAAAAGACATTGATATTTAAATTTAACCATCATTTTACTTTCACAGGATCCCCCAGAAAGAATGTCGCCCCCATGACAGCTGGAAGTAATTCTAGAGAACGATGTCCCCTCTCCCAGTAAAGTTTGTCCTTGGGTTTAGGGACATCATTTAGGGGTTGGTTATAATTAATATATGGTTGAGGGTTGAGGAAGGAATTTTATAAGTGCAGGAATCTTTAAAAAAAAGAGGGATAATTGGATTATGGGATAATAGATTTGTACTTGTGAGTTATTGTTTTTAGACAAATATATTGTTATTGATTCTTATATATTGATACGAAGTTAAATTATGTTGACTATTTTATGCATGCATGCTTCTACCTCTGTTTAAAACATTTTTATGTATTGATATATATATATATATATACATATATATAGTATTGATATATGTATATTTACCATATTGCATTGTATGTTTCTACCTCTGATTAAGATACTTATATATTGTTTATGTATTGATATATATTTATCATATTGCAATGTAAACTTGTACATTGTTTATATTTGGAAGACATATTGTCCTCATTTATTGCACAGTTGTGTATTGTCTTAGTCTTTAAGTTAGATAGGTATTGAGAATCATATAGATCAATAGTCATCCAATTTAGTCATTTATAATTAGGCTAATCAGGTTCTTTAGACATAGAGATTATATTCAGTATAGATAGTTAATCTTCAACCTCTTCAAAGAGCTGTAGAAAATGGCCTTTATTCTAACTCAGAGTTCTGTGGTAGTGAGACACAATCACTCATAGCAACACCGATCTATTCCCGAGAGAATGTTGAGCACCAAAGACACTCCACCTGGAGCCTTTCTCCTTGGCAGAACTGGACTTTGAGTAAAGAAATGTCCATATCTCAACTACTGACAGAGTTACAGAGTATCCGTAAATGGATAAAACAGGACTGTCATATCCTGCCAAGACAGGGTAAGATTGTTTTGAAAAGTTTCTTGCCTTTGAAAATGGTATGTCAGTAACATTAGCCCTCAGCCAAAGTTGGTTGCTTCAACGCTGCAAATGTGACTTTGGGTGTTTGCCCAGGTAGTTGTCTCTGTGATTTGTTACACGATCTGGAAGTTGTTTAGGAATTGCACTTCCTAATTACTCAGGTAACCTTATTTCCCTTCTCAGATATTTGATGGGGTTGAAGGTTATATAAATGTAGTTACTTTTCTCTCATGACTTGGCCAAGTTATTTGTTATACAAGACTTTAGCTAGTTAGAAAAGGATATTTGTATTTATTGAATATAATTTCATAGATTTGTACTTATTGTATATAGTTTCATAGTAGGTTTAGAACTCTCTTACTTAAACAAAAGGGGGAGATGCTGCAGAAGCTCCTTCTGCTCCTTCAGCCAATAGCCGCTGAGATACCAGACCATTGGGGTGTGGTCTTACTGTCTTTAAAAAAGCAGCAGCTGTCCTTCACTCTCTCTCTGGCTTCTGGATCCACTTCTGGCTCCTAGACTCCTTTCCTGATTGCACAGAAGGGCTGTTGTTTATGACCGTAATCTGTAAGTTTTTTCCTCTTTTGAATAAATAACCATTCTATTAATCATAATTCAAAACTGGTGTGGGATTTTTTGTGACTTATGCCTTCATACATGTATGAAAATGTCATAGTGAAAGACATTGATTTTAGAAATAATATAGGATAATATTAATATGAAAGCACAGCAAAATAACTCATGAATGTGGATGGAAATTTCCTCAGAATGTTCTAGAAAATTTTATGAATTACATCAAGTATTTTATTTACCTCAATGAAAAGAGAACCACTTGAGGTTTCTTAACATAATTAAACATGGAAATGAACAATGTGATTTAACAGAAAGGTAACATATATATTTCCAATAATGTAAAACATATAATTCATAAAATTAAGTACTTTCAGTATAAAAGCTACAAACACATTAGGAAGAAAGAAAGAAAATGTATTAATGTATTTTACACTGTGGGAAACAAGTGGCTGAACTAGCTGTACAAACGTGAGGTCAAAAATTAAGTTCTCCAGTAACTTTGTAAGACATTGGTAGTCTTTTTTCTGAAACACAACCATTCCTACTTTGAGATGACTGGTGTCGTTAAGAGAATTTTGATATTCATCAGTCACCTAGCCTGACATATCTAGTGATAGACAACTAGTGACCCTGTATCAAAAAGGTGGAAAGTCTTCTAATCTCAACATACAGTCTATACTGGTACTCACATTTCCACCCTTACCTCTCTCTCTTTCACCCCTCTCTATGACACACACAAACAGAGAGACACACAAAGAAATATGGATAGAATACCTTCAGAGAGAAATAATCACAGGGCACAAAACAACTATAATCATAATCATCAAGAAATGCATAAAAGAATTTGTCTCATTAATATAGGACAATATAACTATGTCTGTTATAAATATTTCTTAACACAAGCTCCCTGCCAATGCAAAAATTCCCAATCAAGCCAAATCAAAATAAGTCAAATTAAGAAATATCCAGGTTTAATGGGAGATCTTTGCTCTCGGTTGGTCCCTAGGGGTAACCGGGAAGCTGCAGAAACATGATGCTCAGGAGGAAGAAAGGGAGACCACATGTTGCTCTTTAGGGATATCACTTAAGTACCCTGGGGAGTGGTCCTGACCCTATCCCCAGGGAGGGGTCAGGATGTGGCCTGCTGGGATTTGGAGTCCAGACCAGGCCTGGGGGCTGAGATATGCCAGGGACAGGGGACTAGGACCCCAGCTTGACAATGTGCACTTGAATCAAATAGCCTGATCCTCATTCATGGAACAGAAGCCTCATTCAAAATGACCTGGAGGGAGGGGGGAGGAACTTGAACTTCCCACAGGGCAGGAAACCCTGACTGCCCTAAGGGACGAAGAGGGAGGAGGGGAGGGAGTGGGGGGAGTGGGAGGGTGTTGGGAAGAGGGGCGGAAATGGAAACTTTTATAATTTAATAAAATTACTTTCAAAAAAAAGAGGCATCTAGGTTGTTTTCAGGTGTTAACTATTATGAATAACACTGTTATGAATATTGTTGAGCAAACATCCTTGTGGTATGATTAAGTGTCATTTGGGTATATGCCTAGGAGTTGTCTCAAGGTAGACTTATTCTCATCTTTATGAGAAATTGTCATACTGATTTCCAAAGTGGCTGTACAAGTTTGTACTCCCACCAGCAGTATTAGAGTGATTCCCTGACTCCAATCCTCTTCAACATAAGCTGTCCTCAGTACTTTTAATCTTAGCCATTCTGACAGGTGTAAGATGGCATGTCAGAATCATTTTGATTTGCATTTCCCTGATAATTAAGGATGTTGAGCAATTTCTTAAAAGTTTTTCGGCCATTTGAGATTCTTTTGCTGAGAATTCTCTGTTTAGCTCTGTACCCTATTTTTAATTGGATTATTTTGTATTTTGATGTCTTCTTTCTTGAGTTCTTTGTATATATTTTGGAGATCAGCCCTCTGTTCAATGTGGGGTTGGTGAAGATTTTTTCCAATTTTGTAGGCTGTCATTTGTCTTATTTACTGTGTCCTTTGCCTTATAGAAGCTTTTCAGTTTCAGAAGATCCCGTTTATTGATTGTTGTTACTCTTAGTGTCTGTGCTACTGGTGTTATATTCAGGAAGTGATCTCCTATGCACATGAATTCAAAGCTACTTCCGACTTGCTCTTTTATCAGGTTCAGTGTAACTGGTTTTATGTTGAGGTCCTTGATCCACTTAGATTTGAGTTTTGTCATGGCGATAGATATGGATCTATTTGCAATTTTCTACATGTTGACATCCAGTTATGCAAGCACCGTTTATTAAAGTTGATTTCCTTTTTTTCATTGTAACATTTTGGCTTCTTTGTCAAAAATTAGATGTTTATAGATGTGAGGATTAATATCAGGATCTTCGATTTGATTCCATTGGTTTATGTGTCTCTTTATGCCAATACCTAGCTGTTTTTATTAGTATAGCTCTATAGTAAGAGTTTGAAGTCAAGGATAGTGATGCCTCCAGAAGTTCCTTTATTGTGCAGAATTGTTTTAGCTCCTCTAAATTTTTTACTTTTACAAATGAAGTTGAGTATTGTGCTTTTGATGTCTGTGAAGAATTTTGCTGGGATTTTGGAATTCAATGCAATGGAATTCAATGCATTGAATCTGTACATTGCTTTTTTGCATAAAAATAAGATATAAATAAATAAAATAAGATCGCCATTTTATTATCATATGCACTTTGTGAATCCTAAATTTTATTGAAAATGAACTTTAAACTGTCATTGCATCATTTCTGTCTTCAAATTAAGTGAATAATATTCATTTCTGACGCTTTCTAAGCTTTTAATATTTTAAAATTTCTGTAGATTAAAATATTTCCATTTGTTTTTGTGAGAAGTAAGAGATTAAAAGAGAAAAAGTCAAAAAAAGTGTTTCACAGATGACATGAGTTTGTCACCTAGATGACTTGTATTTTTAAATAAAAATGCCATTCACAAATAAAAAGTTATTTAACAAAAGTACATGTTATCTGTTGATCACTAGAAGATCAGGGAAGAACCGATTATTTTCTTTTTCACAAGAATAATGTTGCCTTTGTGAGATCAGTATTAAGGTGTAAGGGTTAGCAGACCAAGGGCTCTGTGACAGAAGAATATTTGATTTGAATGAAAATGTGTATTATAATATTAGTCCTTTGATCATGGTCTCAGATGATTTTTTTGGAAAGATTTGGGAGGGGTGACTTTCCTGCAGAAACAGCATCATTAATGGTGGGCTCTGAGAGTTCACACCCTCATTCAACTTCTCTCTGCATTATGCCTGTGATCTCTCAGATTTCTCTCCACTATGTGCTACTTGGTTCCTCCATGCTTCTTTGGATACTATCTCTGAAGTAATGAGGCAAAACAAAATTTCTTTTCTTAAATTGTCTTTGACGACATAGTTTTATGATAGGAAAAGAAAAGTTATAAATAAAAACATACACCTTGTATAAATCTCTACACCAACAGAATTCAGTTATAAATTGCTAGTGATTATAAAGGGACATAATATCACCTCTCAGAGATATCTTCATTCTTACATACATACACACACATTTATTTGTAAAATGTACTGAGTCAACTTACTTAGGCCTAATATTTATGTAAGTATCACCTATCATGGTAATTGTAGTTCGCCAAATAGTCATTCTTCACTCAACAACAATTAATTGTTTGTAACCTGATGTGGGTTTTCTCTCTGAATGCTGTGAATGTAGTTTATTACCATTAGTTGGTAAGAAAGCTGCTTTGGCCTATGGGAAGGCAGAGTATATTCAGATGGGAAACCCAAACACAACTCTACAGAGTAGGTGGAGTCAAAGAGACACTTTGTAGCTGCCAAAGGAGAAAGATTAAAATTATACTGGTAAGCCACAGCTCCGTGTTTATACATAGATTAACAGAAATAGGTTAATTTAAGTTATAAGAGCTAACTAGTTATATGTCATGAACATTGGCCAAACTGAGTACAAATTAATATAGTTTCTCTGTGACAATATGAGTCTGAGTAGTCAGGAAAACAAAGCAGGTTCTCTGCTTAAATAAGAGCACCTAATGTTCAGCAATGTACATCCACATAAAGCCTAAGAAAACTTAAAAAGGACTTCTAGACCCCCCTCCAAATGGATTAAATTGGAGCATCATGTTGTCCAGATTAGCTCTTTTTACTGGCCACAATCAGAGGCATAGCTTCTTTAAGAGATAGCTTCCTGGTTCTTTCTGAAAGCCCTTTCAGAATGTCCTGCTACAGAGCACTTAGATGGGATTTGTGAGCAGAGAGCTACAAGTTGCTTAATGGCAACATAGACCTGATGCACCCCTGGAATTGGGGAGGTGAGCATGGCTCACAGAGATGGCAGGAAATATACTTCTACGATGTTTAGTGAGGCATAGACAAAAAGCAATGCCACAGTGTTACCCTAGTCAAGCTTTTTGACATTTTAAAAGTGCTGTTGTAAAAAACAACATTATAGATATAATAGAAATGCTGATTTAGACAGAAATAAAACCTCTAAATGGGTCACAGTGTTGGATAAATATATACGTGCATAAAACTAAAGGAAATAAAATAAATATTAAAATGTAACAAAACTAGCTAATTTCTAACTTACTCTAAATCTTGTCTTCATATGTACAAATATGCATAGTTATCTCTTCCCTCAAAGAAACTCCTCTCTGCAAAATTTGGAGAAAATTACAGAAAAACAGATCAAAATTCATAGTTGTTAGGCAAACTGCAAATGTTATATCTACAACATAAGTAATGCATCATAGGCTCTGAAGTTATTGTGGAAGAGGGAATGGAAAGGGTGTGAGCCAAGGTAACTAATTTTCCTCTAATGTTATGACTGTCAAAAGTGTTAGAGAAGATACAATCAAGAAGTATTACTAACAAGGATCCAGAAATATGACCTAATGCAGATTGAAACCAATAAACATGATATTATGGAAGAATGACACTTTATTGTTCCTCAATTCTAATAAAGGGAATATAGACAATTAAGAAACTATGAGTAGGAGAATATTTTTTTTCAAAATTGTCATGCTCAACCTCCTTAGCGATCAGGAAAATGCAAATCAAAACAACTTTGAGATACCATCTTACATCTGTCAGAATAGCTAAAGTCAAAAACACCAATGATAGCTTATGCTGGAGAGGATGTGGAGTGAGGGGAACACTCATCCATTGTTGGTGGGAATGCAAACTTGTGCAGCCACTGTGGAAATCAGTGTAGTGGTTCCTCAGGAAACTGGGAGTCAATCTCCCTCAGGACTCAGCCATTCCACTCTTGGGAATATACCCAAGAGATGCCCTATCATACTACAAAAGCATTTGTTCTACTATGTTCATAGCTGCACTATTTGTAATAGCCAGAACCTGGAAACAACCTAGGTGCCCCTCAATAGAAGAATGGTTAAAAAAAGTGTGGAAAATATATACATTAAAGTTTTACTCAGCGGTAAAAAACAATGACATCTTGAATTTTGCATGCAAATGGATGGAAATAGAAAACGCTTTACTGAGTGAGGTAACCCTGACCCAAAAAGAGGAATATGGTATGTACTCACTCATAAGTGGATTCTAGCCATAGTTAAAGGTCTTTGAGTTTATAATTTGTGATCCTAGAGAAGCTAAATAAGAAGGTGAACCCGAAGAAAAACATATAGTTATCCTACAGGACTAACATTTCCAACAGATTGTTCTGTCAAAGAGGATATTCTGAATGGATGTCCCTTCTTTTCTTGAGCGTGTTTGGCAGTCACTTTCTTTTGTGTCCAGCTTATAAAATTAGGACAGCATACTCTTGGCAGTAGAAGCAGGATTATTATTTTCTTTCCCTATGGCTTAAATTTTACATGAAGAAATTAACTCCATAATCAGTATGAACATGAATATTTATTTGACATGGTGTTTTAAATTATACTATCAAATATATATTTTGTCTTTGTAAAAAGTATATATTGACAACAGAGTTATTATATACATTCCCTCCTACACACTTGACATGAGAACATACCCTCCTCTGCATTAGACAGTTGGTAATATAGTTGTAGTAATATGTGGAGCCCAGAAAGACAGTATGTATCATTCTGTAGGCATCCCAGCAACTGGTTTGTGTGAACAGACTAGGATGTGCTCCAACATACAGATAGGAGGATGTAAACAATCAAAAGTGGAAACACAATTGTTACAGGAAAATTACTGTCATGTGAAATCTGCTGAGTTTTAAAGAGCTACTATCATTAAAATATATTCCTACAACCAGAAAGATGGCTCTGTTGGTAAAGGCTTCAATCTCATTCAAAATGACGTGAAATACTGCCTCATACCCTGTCTTAGTGACACAGTCAGAAATAAACAAATGTGACTTCATAGAAACAAAGTATTTCATGATCAGAGAGAGGAATGAACCTCCATCTTCTCTGTCCTTAGGCAGTTAGTAGAAAAGTCAGAGAAAATCATGTGTTTTTCTTTCTCTGCCTGAAGTTTTAAAGTTCCTGAGATCAGTTAGGGCTGAGCTCCCCCTGCTGGTCCAGAGGTCTTCTATGGGGAGGTTTGTGTTTGGGCTAAAGCTGAAGTTCCCTCACTGTGCTTCATCAACAGCAATATGTGACTGTGTTCTCAGTGCTCAAAGTGTTCAGTTGCAAGAAGAACTGGTTCTTGGATGTGTCTCTAGTGATGGAGATGCAGCTCTTGAATGATAAGTTGTAAATAGTACCACCCAAACTATTTATGAATCCTATCCATTCCAACTTCTTCTCTGGGGACTGCCTGATCCAGTGCCAGTTGTAACCACTGGTAATGGAGTAACCGGTGACAGAGCAGGTGAGGGACAGTGATTGTGATGTCTTCACTATGCCAGGTACTGACTCCTGAAGCTGAATCTCAGACAGAATTCCTTTAGACAAAAAAAGTGAATTTTGTCAATCACATGTTGTAAGGATTCCACATGAACAAATGTATGAAGTAGGGACATTCAGCAGGAAGGGCTGTCACCAGGTAAAGAAGATCAAACAGTTTCATCTTGTAGAATACACCTCCTTTTCTCCAGAGGTCAGCCTCCTTGAGAGAGATGTGAGCTCCCACAGTACAGGATGGGATTTAACATAGAGCTAGAAGATACATTTGCATGAGGGAAGTCAGGCTAGACTTTATAAATTGGAGGTTGATACTACCCTATTCAGTTAATACAAGATGGTCAACAGTGTCTCTGACTTCGTAAAGATAGGGTCTGGAATAAGAGAGCTTAGATACTACATTCATCATAGTAAATACATCTTCACATGAAATCGCATTCACTTCTGAGCCCACCATTCCCACCTAATTCTTTGTTCATGTATTTGAAGGTCACCACTCAGTGCCAAACTTCTGTTCACACTACATTTCCGGAGTTATTGATTTTTGATTCGTATGCCCACACTGCTACTATTAAAATTCCCTTTTCTCACTCATGAGATGGGATTCTGATGTGTAACAATCTTTGCACACTTTAAATATGCATTATTCTCACTGGTTACTAATAATCTGATAGGTCTACACCTGGGTAGGAAAGATGGTGCAGGAGAGTAAGACTAAGAGAATACTGAGAAGATGAAGGACAAACTCAGAAGAGGTCACCAGAAGATGTAGAGGGTTCAGAATGGAGGAGGGGTAAAGAAAAGAGCTATGTGGGAACATGTAGAATCATAGAAATGTTTTAATATAAATAAAAGTGTGTAACAATCCATTGATATTGGCCAAAAGTTTATTTTTTTTCTTTATTTTTTTTGTCTATTTTTTTTTATTTGTGTGTGTGTGTTTCTGTGTTTCTGTATTTGTATCTATTTGGGCATGTATGTATGAATGTGGCTCCCCTTCAAAACTACAGACATCAGATCCCCTGCGACTGGAGTTACTGACAGGTTTGCTGCCCATGGGGGTGCTGGCTGAGCCCTCTGCCAGCCAGAGAGGTCCTTTCTCTTAAACACTGAACCATTTCTCAGGTCTACAGGTGTGCTGTTTACATGAGTCCTGGGTATGGACCTCAGGTTCTCAAGCCTGCACCCAGAAAGCCCTTGAGTCTCCCCAGCACAGTTTCTCTAATCCTACCTCCTGTGGAGTAACTGCTAAGAACTGAATGTCTCTGACAAAGGACTCTATTGCTTTAAGCATTGGATGAGTGCTAACTAGGTTATAAACATCAAAAAGAACCTGAGGCTGACAGCTCTACCACACAGGTGATGTTTCTTAGATTCCAGAGAATAAGGATTTCTATAGAGATGATGTTTGTTCATTTCCACATCATTGAGCTTGTTTAATGGACATCATTACTTAAGCAAAGAAATGCAGAGAATTAAACACTTTAATGAGTAAAGTCAGGCATGCTGGAGCACAATACAAGCCCAGCATGTGGGAGGTGGAAGCAAGGGAATCAGGAGTTTGCCTTCTCTCTTGGCTCCCTTGACAGTGTGGGACCCACCTATGCTTCATGAGGACCTATCTCAAAACAAAACAGAATAAAATGTAAATATAAATTTATTTTTTAATTTTTTTGAAAGTAATTTTATTAAATTATAAAAGCTTCCATTTACGCCCCTCTTCCCAACACCTTCCCGCTCCCTCCCCTCCTCCTCCCTCTTTGTCCCTAAGGGCAGTCAGGGTTTCCTGCCCTGTGGGAAGTTCAAGTTCCTCCCCCCTCCCTCCAGGTCCAGGAAGGTGAGTATCCAAACAGACTGGATCCCCAAAATCCAGTATATGCAGAGGAAACTAGTCTCAGTGTCATTATCAATGGCTTTTCAGAAAGACTTCGGACCAGCCACATTCAGAGAATCCGGCCAAATTCCGAGAATCTGGTTAGATCACGTCCTCGTTCAGTCCCAGTCCAACTGGCCTTGGTAAACTCTCATTAGATCTGTCCCCTTGTATCAGTGGGTGATAGCATCCCTCGCAGTCCTGATTTCGTTTTTCATGTTCTTCCTCCTTCTGCTCCTCATTTGGACCGTGGAGGGCTCAGTCTGGTGCTCCAATGTGGGTCTGTATCGCCATCCATCGCCAGATGAAGGATCTATGGTGATAAGCAAATTATTCATCAGTATGGTTATGGGCCAAGGCCGGTTCAGGCACCCTCTCCTCTGTCCAGAGAACAATCTGGGGATCTATCCTTGGACCTGGGTTCCCATATATAATCAAGTCTCCTGTAAACCCTAAAATGACTCCCTTAGTTGAAATATATTCTTCCCTGATCCCATATTCATCCTTCCTCCCTCCCCCCCATCCCGGTCAATGGAGCTTTCTCCATCCCTCCCCTACTCCCTTCTCTCTAACCCTCTCCCCTTCCAACAACCCTCCCCCCCATGCACCCGAGGTTACCTGGGACTCTTGACTATTTCCTACTTCCTGGCGGATAGCTAAATAATCTTCATCAGGTTCGTCTTCTTATTTAGCTTCTCTAGGATCACGAATAATAGGCTCAAAGACCTTTAATTATGGTTAGAATCCACTTATGAGTGAATACATACCGTGTTCCTCTTTTTGGGTCTAGCTCCCTCAGGAACCAGCAATTCCACTCTTGGGAATATTCCCAAGAGATGCCCTATAATACTACAAAAGCATTTGTTCAACTATATTCATAGCTGCGCTATTTGTAATAGCCAGAACATGGAAAAAACCTAGGTGCCCCTCAATAGAAGAATAGTTAAAGAAGGTGTGGAACATATATACACATTAGAGTTTTACTCAGTGTAAAAAAACAATGACATCTTGAATTTTGCATGCAAATGGATGGAAAAAGAAAATGCTTTACTGAGTGAGGTAACCCAGACCCAAAAAGAGGAATATGGTATGTACTCACTCAAAAGTGGATTCTAGCCATAGTTAAAGGTCTTGTGCCTATAATTCGTGATCCTAGAGAAGCTAAATTAGAAGGTGAACCTGAAGAAAATTATATAGTTATCCTCCTGGATATAGGAAGTTGACAAGATTGCCAGGCAAACTCCAGTGTATGGGGGGTGGGGGGTGTGGGGTTGGAAGTAAGGGGAGATGGTTAGAGAGAAGGGAGAGGGGGAGGATTGATGATGACGTAGGATAATGAGATGGGGGGGAGGAAGAATGGATATTGAAGCAGGCAAGTATATATCTCAAATAAGGGAGCCATTTTAAGGTTGGCAAGAGACTTGTTTCTGGAGGGGTTCTCAGGCCCAAGAAGAGGTCCCCAGATTCTTAA
Source organism: Myodes glareolus (assembly GCF_982192425.1). Taxonomy (NCBI): domain Eukaryota; kingdom Metazoa; phylum Chordata; class Mammalia; order Rodentia; family Cricetidae; genus Myodes; species Myodes glareolus. Next base: position 8,835,202 of record NC_142036.1, on the reverse strand, counting down.
GGGAGAGAAGGGCTTGAGGGATAGAAGAAAAAGAATATAGACATTTATAAAAGAAAATCAATATCTTTATAAAGGTGAAGTATTTAAAGAGACAGAGTACAGACAGGCATAGACTGAAGTAGTAAAGAAAAATAAGACACATATTGATACTATATACACAGAGTCTGGATTATGTATACTATTGTGCTTTCTTTGAATATTTTGACTGCAGAGAGACACTTTTGGTAACTACCAAGCTAAGCAAACATATATTCTTTAAAGTTACCTTGATTTCAATGTTTGAATCTAAGGATGTGTTGCTTTGGAAAAAAGGCTTTTCTTTGTTTCCATGGAGGATGAGAACATGTAGACTAATTCCAGACTAATAAGGGTTGATGGAACCCCCAAATGTTCACCATTATAACCCCCAAAAATACTTTACCCAACAAGAAACAGAAAGTAGTTTAGAGAGAACTATGCCCAGATTTACAAATATTATTTATAAATGTTTGTTTCCATTTAAAAGGTGATATGCTATAGAGATTTTCATTAGTATGGATCTCACTTTATTGATACAAATTTTAGGTGAATTTTGTTATTCTGTGTATATGTTTTCCTGGTCTTGATTAAGGTATTATGTTTGTCCAGATAATTTATAAATGTGATGCATAAATAAGAAATATAGGTTAACAGATAACCATCTATAATAGTCAAAATTATAGTTATGTTAGTTAGGTTTTCTAGATATTTAGAGTTATATTTCAGTTAATTAGGTATTCTTCAAATCTTTCAGAGACCTTCAGAATATGGTGCTAAAATATTTTAAGAACTTAGGACTTTTTATAGCAGTATGAAACATCTGCTCCTGGAGCCACTGAAAAATTTAAAAGGAAGATGTGCACTGTAGAGGTTCCTTATGGAGTTTGCTAGCCATTTGATGAAGAAACTGCTCTTGCCTGGGCTGCTTGGTGTTATGCTGCATAAAATAGACATGAAGGATCCACAGAGACATAACTGTCAAAGTTTTAAAAGAAAGGTGAGGCAGTCCTTTTGCGTTGCTGCTTCATAAAAGAAACTACCGGACATGCTATTCAGGCAGTGATATGTCTCTGTCAATTCTAGTTTTGGAAGTTGTTCAAAATGACTTTCCTGTTTACTTAGGTAATATTAGATCATTCTTGAGTCTTTGATGCAGTTGAAGAATAGATAATTATAATAATAGTTTTCTTAAATTATGAAAATTAATATATATATATATATATATATATATATATAATGGAACAACAATACTTGCATGATAACTGTTCTGTTATATGAAATTTTACTATGTTAAGGAACATTCCCTTTTATTTAAAGAGAAGAGGGGAGGTAATGTGGAATGCTGTATGCTGTGAATACCATTGGTTAATAAAGAAACTATCTTTGGCCTGTGCAGGAAAGAAAAAGTTAGGCAGGGGAAATCTAAACTGAATGCTGAGAGAAAGAAGGCAGTATCACAAGACATTATGTAGCTGCCAGAAAGGAAAGACATGAGCTGTCAGGTAGCACCTTTCCAGTAGGCCAAAAACTCCATAGTAAAATATAAAATAATGGAAATGGGTTAATTCTAGATGTAAGAGCTTGCTAGCAATATACTTAAGTGACTGGCCAAGCAGTGATTTAAATAATATACTTTTTGTGTAATTATTTATGAGGTTTGTTTAAATGGGTTATGAACAAGCAACATCCTACAACATAGGACTTCCAAACAGTCTCAAAAAAGGGAGAAGAAATATCAGAAATGTTTTTCCTATTGAATTTCTTATATAATCTGTGCATGATTTCCTGCCAAATAGTAATAAATTACATGATCCATAGTCACTGAAATTTTTAAAAAGCTCCTCAGGAAGAAACATTTTTTCCATTAAAGAAAGTTTGGAGGTAACACCATCCCTGTCTTCAAAGTCTATTATAGACCCATAGTACTGAAAACAGCCTGGTATAGGCATAAGAATGGAAAGTAGGACCAACAGAACTGAATAGAAGACCTAGATATTAAGTCACACACCTTTGAAAACCTGCTTTTTGACAAAAATGCAAAAATTATCAAATGGAATAAAAGAAATCATATTTAACAAGTGGTGCTGGAATAGCTGGATATCAACATGTAGAAGAATAAAAATAGATCCATATCCATCACCGGGACAAAGCTCAAGTCCAAATGGATCAAAGACCTCAAATTAAATTCAGCAACATTGAACCTAATAGAAGAGAAAGTGGGAAGCACACTTGAACGCATTGGCAGAGTAGTCCACTTCCTAAATATAACCCCAGCAGCACAAAACTGAGAGAAACAATTAATAAATGGGAACTCCAAAACTGAAAAGTTTCTGCAAAGCAAAGAACATGGTCAACAAGACAGAACAACAGCCTACAGAATGGGAAAAGATCTTAAACAACCCAACATCAGACACAGGGCTGATCCTCAAATATACAAAGAAATCATAAAGTTGGTCCTCAAAAGAACAAATACTACAATAATAAATAGAGTACAGACCTAAATAGAGATCTCTCAACAGAGTACTCTAACATGACTGAAAGATGCTTAAAGAAATATTCAACATCCTGAGTCATCAGAGAAATGCAAATCAAAACAGCTCTGAGATTCCATCTTACACCTATAAGAATGTAATATCAAAAACACTGATGAAAACTTATGCTGGAGAGGTTGTGGTGTAAAAGAACACTTCCTAATTGCTGGTGGGAATGAAAGCTGGTACAGTTTCTTTGGATGTGAGTGGAGAGATTTCTCAGAAAATTAGGAAACAACCTTCCTCAAGACCCAGTAATACCACTTTTGGGTATATATCCAAAGAATGCTCAATCATGCCACAAGGACATGTGCTCAACTATGTTCATAACAGCATTGTTTGCCATAGCCAGAACCTGGAAACAACCTATATGTCCCTCGATCAAAGAATGGATAAGAAAAATGAGGTACATTTACTCAATGGAGTATTCCACAGTAGAAAAAAATAATGACACCTTGAATTTTGCAGGAAAATAGATAGAACTAGAAAACTGTTTTGAGTGAGGTAACTCACACACAGAAAGACAATTATCACATGTTCTAACTCCTAAGTGGTTTTTAATCATAAACCAAAGTAAACCAGCCTTTAAATTACAATGTCAGAGAACTCAGACAAAAAGGAACACACTAAGAGTGACGTACATAGATCTATTCTACATGGCAAGTAGAAAAAAAAAAAACAAGATCTGCTGACTAAATTGAAATCATTGGGACTTTGAGGGGGAAAGTTGAAGGGGAAGGGAGAGACAGGCATGGAAGTAGGAAAAAATGTAGAGCTCAATAAGAAATCAATTAGAAAAAGAAGTTCAGCAAAATCCTGCACTTGAAAATCCTGCATTCACCATATATAACAATTTTTAAAAAAGTGTTACAGAGAATGGGGATGAGAGTATTTTAACTACATGAATAGTAGATATAGGTCAAGTATACATGACAGGATACCCTTTGAGTGGCAAACTATGAAAAATCTCACCACCCATCAGTCTAATCTCTGACTTCAGTACAGTATCAACAAATCCCTATCCAATGCAGCTTATAACCAAATACAAGGATTCCTCTAGGAATTACTTATTATCAAAGTATAGGGTAATGAGACTTTTAAACAGTTGCCCAATGGTTTGCCAGTCTTCATATCGTTAATGACCAAAGAACCCAAGCTAATATTAAAAGCTTGGAATAAAGCTTCTGATAATACTTCTTCAACAGGCAATGTTCTGATTATAGACAGAAACTTTAGGGCCCTTCATGACTCTCTTGATTGTATACAACTAGTGTTATTCAGGAAAAAGGAAAGTAAAGAAGGTGATTCTTTCTTGTTTCTTTTAATTATAAGAAGCTCCATGCTATAGTTTCTAACAATTCTCATACTATAACTGATTTGATAAAACCATTGTAAAATATTGGCACAGAGAAACATAAGACTCAGATTATGTCAATATCCTTGTGTTCTCCTGTGTGTTTCAAAAGTATGTGTTTGTTTGGAAGAAAATATCCATTTCTACAATCTTTGCAAACAAAACTTGCTACGTATAGTCAATGTAAAAAAAAGAAAAAACTTTTCTCTAAAACACTTCCAAAATATAAAACTTATTTTCATTGGTCTTGTTGATATTCAGCTGAATCTGGTGAAAGACACAATCCAGCTTTTGTCTGTGAGGTTTCTGGCCAGCAAGGAGTCCTGACCCTGTACCAGAAGATACATCAAAGAGCATTTGAAGGAAGAAATCGGCAGGCACCAATGCAAGATTTCATCCAACAATAGGAAAAACAAAATGATAACAGCAAAACCCAATGAACATACAACAGGAAAACTTGAACACCCTATTCCAGAAGAAATAGAAAGAAAACAACATTATGAAAGTGATAGAGTCGCTTAAACAGGATGTGAAAAACTCCCTTATAGAAATGTATGAATAACATGCATTTATTATAACAATAATAAATTGTTATAACAATTTAATATTAACAAAAAGTTTGTTAATATTAAATTAACAAAATTTAATATTATTTTAAATTATTAAATAGAATAACAAAAAGTTTGAAGAAATGAATAAATCCCTCAAAGATACCCTAGAAATCTAAAAAAAAAATAATCAAACAGATAATGGAAACAGTTCAAGACTTGAAAACTGAAATGGAGGCAATGAAGAAATCACAAATCGAGGGCCGGCTGGATATGGAAAATCTAGGTAAATGAACAGAGACTACAGAGAAAAGTATAACTAAAAGAATACAAGAGATTGAAGAAAGAATCTCAGATGCTGAAGACACTATAGAGAAAATAAACGCAATGATCAAAGAAAACAGCAAATCCAACAAATTCTCATCACAAAACATCCAGGAAATCTGGGACACAATAAAAAGACCAAATCTAAGAATAATAGGGGTAAAGGAAGGAAAAGAATTACAGCTCAAAGGTGCAGAAAATATATTCAGCAAAATTATAGAAAAAAAACTTCCCCATCCTAAAGGAGGATATTCCTATGAAGGTACAAGAAGCATACAGAACACTGAATAGACTGGTTCAAAAAAATCCCCTCACCATATAAAAATTAAAACACAAAACACGCAGAATAAAGAAAGAATATAAAGAGCTGCAAAGAAAAAAGTCAAGTAACTTATAAAGGTAAACCTATCAGACTTATACCTGACTTCTCTATGGAAACCATGAAAGCCAGAAGGTCTTGGATAGATGTGCTGCAGACACTAAGAGACCATTTATGAAAGCCCAGCCAAAATTTCAATCACCATCAATGGAGAAAACAAAATATTCCAGGATAAGAACAAATTAAAACAATACGTAGCCACAAATCCAGTCTTACAGAAAGTAATAGAAGGAAAATCACAACCTAAGGAATCCAACAATGCCCACAATAACTCAGACATCTAGTGACCCTTCATTAGCACAACTCTAAGAAGGGAAACACACAACTCTACAACTACAAAAAAAAAAAATAACCGGAGTCAACAACCACTGGTCATTAATATCACTTAATATCAATGGACTAAATTCACCTATAATTCACCTTAGCTCAGGCTAAGCACCTTGTTTCACCATAGCACAGGCTAAGAGATTGAATGTGAAAACAGGATCCAACATTCTGCTGTTTACAAGAAACACACCTCAAACACAAAGACAGACACCTACTCAGAGTAAAGGGTTGGGAAAAGGTTTTCCAAGCAAACAGACCTAAGAAACAAGCAGGTGTGGCCATTCTAATATCTAAAAAGTTGACTTCAAACTAAAATCTATCAGAAGAGATAGGGATGGACATTTCATACTCATAACAGGAACAATTCATCAAGAGGAAGTCTCAATCCGGAATATCTATGCCTCCACATAAACGCACCCACTTATGTAAAAGAAACATTACTAGAACTCAAGGCAGACATCACACACCACACACTAACAGTAGGAGACGTCAACACTCTTCTCTCACCAATGGATAGATCAATCAGACAGAAACCTAAAAGAGAATTAAGAGAATTAATGTAGGTAATGAATTAAATGGACTTAACAGACATCTATAGAACATTCCACCCAAATAGGAAGGAATATGTCTTCTTCTCAGCATCACATGGAAACTTCTCCAAAATTGACCACATACTCAGTAACAAAGCAAACTTCCACAGATACAAAAAAAAAAATTATTAGTAACCACCTGTGTCTTTTCGAATCACCATGGAATAAAGTTAGAATTTAACAATAATTCTATTCCCAGAAAGCCTAAATACTCATGGAAGCTGAACAGTCAACTACTTAACCACCCCTGGGTCAGGGAAGAAGTAAAGAAAGAAATTAAAGTCTTTCTTGTATTCAGCGAAAGGAAAGACACAACATACAAAATCTATGGGACACTATAAAAGCAGTGCTAAGATGAAAGTTCATAGCACTAAGAGCCCACATTAAAAATAATGGAGAAAGCTCACATTAGAAACTTAACAGGACATCTGAAAGCTCTAGAAATAAAAAGCATTCACTCAGGAGGAGTAGAAGACTGGAAATAACCAAACTGAGGGCTGAAATCAACAAAATAGAAAAGCAGAAAACAATCCAAAGAATCAATGAAACAAAGGCCTGGTTCTTTGAGAAAGTCAACAAGATTGACAAACCTTTCTACAAACATAGCTAAAGGCAGAGAGAGAACATGCAAATTAACAAGATCAAAAGTGAAAAAGGGCATATAACAACAGACACTGAGGAAATTCAGAGAATCATAGGTTTTACAACAAAAGCTTACATGCCACAAAGTTGGAAAATGTAAAAGAAAGGACTTGTTTTTAGATAAGTACCATTTACCAAAATTAAATCAAGACCAGATGAACAATTTAAATAGACCTAAAAGTCATGAGAAAATAAAAGCCATCATAAAAATCTCCCAGCCAAGAAAAGGCGAGGTCCTGATGGTTTTAATGCTGAATTTTATCAGAACTTCCAAGAAGAGCAGTTACCTACACTCTTTAATGTGTTTCACATACTAGAATCAGAAGAGTCATTGCCAAATTATTTTTATAAAACTACAGTCACCCTGATTCCAAAACCACACAAAAATCATCCAAGTAAGAATTACAGACCAATCTCACTCATGAACATTGATGCAAAAACTCTCAGTAAAATTTGGGCAAACAGAATCCACGAACACATTAAAAAAAATTGTCCGGTATGATCAAGTAGGTTACATCCCAGAGACGCAGGGTTGGTACAACATATGAAAATCTATCAATGTAATCCATCATATAAATAAACTGAAAGAAAAAACATAGGATCTTTTCATTAGATGCTGAAAAAGCATTTGACAATATTCAACACCCCTTTATGATAAAGGTACAAGGTTCATTCCTAAATATAATAAAAGCAATATACAGCAAGCCAAAGCTAATATCAAATTAAATGGAGAGAAAGTCAATGTCATTCCACTAAAATCAAGAACAAGACAAGGCTGTCCACTCTCTTCATATCTCCTCAACATAGTTCTTGAATTTCTAGCAATAACAATAAGATAACATTAAGAGATCAAGGGGAATCAAATCAGAAAGCAAGAAGTCAAAATCTCATTATTTACAGATGATATGATAGTGTACATTAGTGACTCCAAAAACTCTACCAAACAACTCCTACAGCTGATAAATACCTTCTGTGATGTGGCAAGTTACAAGATCAACTCAAAAAACTCAGTAGTCTTCCTCTACACAAAGGATATGGAAGCAGAGAGGGAAATCAGAGAACCCTCACCTTTTATGATAGCCACAAATAGCATAAAATATCTTGGGGTAACTCTAACCCATGAATTAAAAGATATATTTAGTAAAAACATTAAGGCATTGAAGGAAGAAATTGAAGAGGACACCAGAAGATGGAAGGATTTCCAATGTTCTTGGATTGGGAGGATCAATATAGTAAAAATGGTAATTCTACCAAAGGCAATCTATGAATTCAATGTAATTCCCATTAAAATCCCAACAAAATCTTAACGACCTTGAGAGACTAATAATCAACTTTATATGGAAAACAAACAAACAAACAAAAAATCAGAATAGCCAAAACAACGCTATACAGGAAAGGAACTTCTGGAGGCATTACCATCCCTAACTTCAAACTCTATTACAGAGCTACAGTAATAAAAACCACTTGGTATTGGCATAAGAACAGAGAAGTCGACCTATGGAATCGAATAGAAGACCCGGATATTAACCCACAAACCTATGAACACCTGATTTTCAACAAAGAAGCTAAAATTATACAATGGAAGAAAGAAAGCATCTTCAACAAATGGTGCTGGGCAAAACTGGATGTCAACCTGTGAAAAATGAAAATACTTCCATATCTATCACTATTCAGAAATCTCAAGTCCAAATGGATTAAAGACCTCAATATTAATCTGAACACACTAAACCCGATTGAAGAGAAAGTGGGAAGTAGTCTGCAACACATGAGCACAGGAGACTATTTCCAATGTATAGTCCAATAGCACAGGCAATAAGGGCAACATTAAATGAATGTGACCTCCTAAAACTGAGAAGCTTCTCAGAAGTAAAGGATACTGTCATTAAGAAAAAAGGTGACATATTGATTGGAGAAGATCTTCACCAAACCTTAATCAGACAAAGGTCTGATCTCAAAGTATATAAAGAAATCAAGAAACTAGACGTTAAATGCTAATTAACCCAATTAAAAATGGGGCACTGAACTGAACAGAGAATTCTCAACAGAAGAAGTTCACATGGTCAAAAGACACTTAAGGTCATGCTTAACCTCCTTAGTGATAAGCAAAAAGCAAATCAAAACAACTTTGAGATACCATATTACACCTGCCAGAATTGCTAAAATCAAAAACACCAACGTGGAGAGGATGTGAATTAAGGGGAACACTCATCCAATTCTTGGTGGGAAAGTAAACTTGTGCAACCACTTTGTAAATCAGTATGGCAGTTTCTCAGGAAATTCAGGATCAACCTACCCCCAAATCTAGCAATACCACTTTCGGAATATACCTAAGAGATGCCCTCTCATACTACAAAAGCAGTTGTTCAGCTATATTCATAGCAGCATTATTTGTAATAGTCAGAACCTGCAAACAACCTAGGTGCCCCTCAGTGGAAGAATGTTTAAAGAAAGTGTGTGGAATATATATGCATTGGAGTACTACTCAGCAATAAAAAACAATTACATCTTGAATTTTACATGCAAATTGATGAAAATAGAAAACACTATCCTGAATGAGCTATCCCAAATCCCAAAAGATGAATATGGTATGTACTCACTGATAAATGGATTCTAGCCATATCTAATGGTCAGTGAGCCTATAATTCATGGTACTAGAGAAGCTAAATAAGAAGGTGAACCCAAAGAAAATCATATAGGTATCCTCATGGATATTGGAAATAGAAAAGATTGGCAAGCAAAAATTGAGAATTTGTGGATGGGGGTCAGGTGAGGGTAAGGGGAGAGGGAGAGAGAGAAGGCAGAAAGGTAGGATGGGGAGAACTCAGGGGAATGGGATGCTTAGGATGGAGGAAGGGTGGATATGAGAGCAGGGAAGTAGATATCTTAATAAAGGGAGCCATTTTAGGGTTGGCAAGAGACTTGACTCTAGAAGGGTTCTCAGGTGTCCAAGGAGATGTCCCCAGCTTCTTCCTTGGGCAGCAGAGGGGAGGCCACTTGAACTGGTTCTATCCTATAGCCACATTGATGAATATCTTGCATATCACCATAGAACCTTCATATGGCAATGAATGGAGATAGAGACATAGCCCCACGTTGGAGCACTGGACTGAGCTCCCAAAGTCTTAATGAGGAGCAGAAGGAGGGAGAACATGAGCAAGGAAGTCAGGACCTCGAGGGGTGCGTCCACCCACTGAGACAGTGGGACTGATCTAATGGCAGCTCCCCAAGGCCAGCTGGACTGCGACTGATGGGGCATCTGATCAAACCAGACTCTCTATATGTGGTTAAAAATGAGGGCTGACTGAGAAGTCAAGGACATAGGCACTAGGTTTTGATTCTACTACATATACTGGCTTTTTGGGAGCCTAGTTTGTTTGGATGCACACCTTCTTAGACCTGGATGGAGAGGGGAGGACCTTGGACTTCCCACTAGGCAGGGAACCCTGACTGCTCTTTGTACTAGAGAGGGAGGGGGAGGAAAGTAGGGGAGGGGGAAGAAAATAGGAGGAGTATAGAAGTTGAATATTTTTAAGAAAAATAAAAATAAAAAAAGACACAATCCAGGTTCAGAAATGTGGGGAATGAGCACAATCCATGGTTGCTGAGGACAGAATCCCTGCTCTAACATTCAATCTTGACTAGAATCCCACTACTTTTTTCACAAGGCTATCCTTAAAACTGAGGATAGCCTGTAGGTGTTGATTGGCCAGGCTGGGTGTCCGTCAATTTCTTCATTCCTAGAAATCTTATATTTCAGTCGCTATTTTTTTCTGAATTATCTTTAGGCTGTTATTTTCCATGATGGTGACAGATATTTGCAATAAAGAGGCAGATGTTAAGAGCAGGTTCTGAGGTACTGCAACAACGATGCATGGTGTCTTACCTTGTTGGTAAAATTATGATAGTTTGGGGGCTATTAATTTCAGACAATATTAATCACATTTGTTTTGTTCAAATTTTTCTAATGTTCAGAAAGAGTTTCACAAAAAAATCCCAGAATTTAATATAAGTCTTGTTAACTGAATAGAGTGGTTGTTCACTTAAGTGGGAGTATGAAAAGATTCCATTTACACTGTTGATTTTGTTTTAGTTACATAAGTGAGACAATGTGTTTCAGGGTCTATATTGCGTTAGAATTACATTTGTCTAATAATATTTGAATGAAATCACAAGTAAATGAACAATCTCTCAAGGTGAAGGTCCAAATATATTTAAACACAAGTTTTTCAATTCTGTTCTACGTCAGAGGTGGATTGTTTTCTGTCACATTTAAATATATTAATAATAAGTGTGAACATGAATATTTATTTGATGTGATGTTTGAAATTCTACAACCAACTGATATATTTTCTTACACAAAATATTTTGTCTTTGCAAGACAGTAAACATTGACAACAGAGTTGCATACATTCCCTCATACACACTTGACACCAGTACATACACTGCTGTACATTAGACAGTTGGTAATACAGCAGTAGTGGTATGTGGAGCCCCAAAGCACAATGTGTATCAATCTGTAGGCATCCCAGCAACTGGTTTGTGTGAACAGACTAGGATGTGCTCCAACATACAGAGAGGAGTGTATAACAATCAAAAGTGGAATCTCAATTGTTACAGGAAAATTACTGTCACGTGAAATCTGCTGAGTTTTAAAGAGCTACTATCATTAAAATATATTCCTACAACCAGAAAGATGGCTCTGTTGGTAAAGGCTTCAATCTCATTCAAAATGACGTGAAATACTGCCTCATACCCTGTCTTAGTGACACAGTCAGAAATAAATAAATGTGACTTCATAGAAACAAAGTATTTCATGATCAGAGAGAGGAATGAACCTCCATCTTCTCTGTCCTTAGGCAGTTAGTAGAAAAGTCAGAGAAAATCATGTGTTTTTCTTTCTCTGCCTGAAGTTTTAAAGTTCCTGAGATCAGTTAGGGCTGAGCTCCCCCTGCCATTCCACAGGTCCTCTGCAGGGTGGTTTGTGTCTGGGCTATTGCTGAAGTTCCCTCACTGTGCTTCTTGCACAGTAATAAGTGGCTGTGTCCTCAGTGGTCAGAGAGTTCAGCTGCAAGAAGAACTGGTTCTTGGATGTGTCTCTAGTGATGGAGATGCGGCTCTTAAATAATGAGTTGTAATTAGTACCACCAAAACTATTTATGAATCCTATCCATTCCAACTTCTTCTCTGGGGACTGCCTGATCCAGCTCCAGTCGTAACCACTGAAAATGGAGTAACCGGTGACAGAGCAGGTGAGGGACAGTAATTGTGATGGCTTCACCAGACTAGGTCCTGACTCCTGAAGCAGAATCTGGGACAGAATTCCTTTAGACAAAAAAGTCAATTCTGTTAATCACATGTTGTCAGAACCCCGCATGGACACATGTATGAAGTGGAAACACTCGAACACCAGGAAGGGCTGTCACCAGGTAAAGCAGATCAAACAGTTTCATCTTGTAGAATACACCTCCTTTTCTTCAGAGGTCGGCCTCCTTGAGAAAGATGTGAGTTTCCACAGTACAGGAGGGAATTTAACATAGAGCTAGAAGATACATTTGCATGAGGGTAGTCAGGTTAGACTTTATAAACTGGAGGTGGATACTACCCTACTCAGTTAATAAAAGATGGTCAACATTTTGTCTGACTTCCTACAGATAGTGTATGGAATAAGAAAACATAAGTACTACATTCATTATAGTAAACGCATCTTGACATGAAACCACACCCACTTCCTAGCCCACCATCCCCACTAAGTTCTTCTCTTCCTGTCGTTGAAGGTCACCACTCAGTACTAATCTTCTGTTCACACTACATTTTCAGAGTTCTTGATTTTTGATTCGTATGCCCACACTGCTACTAGTGTTATTCCCTTTTCTCACCAATGAAATGGGATTCTGATATGCAACAATCTTTGCACACTTTAAATATGCATTATTCTCACTGGTTACTAAAAATCTGATGGGTCTACACCTTGGTAGGAAAGATGGTGCAGGAGTGTAAGACTAAGAGAATTCTGAGAAGATGAAGGGCAGTGTTAGAAGAGCTCACCAGAAGATGCAGAGGGAACAGGATGGAGAAGAGGTAAAGAGAAGACCTATGTGGAAACATATAGAATCATAGAAATGTTTTAATATAAATAAAGATGAGTAACAATCCAGTGATATACCAAAAATTTAATTTTTTTATAAATTCTCAGTTTATGTTATTTGTTTACAGGCAGACTGAAGAAAGAAAAGTCTGCCTACAAGTTTCCAATTTTCCTATAAAATTTGACCATTGACATATTGTTGTTGTATAGGGACCACACCTAATTCTTAATCCATCCATTTTGTAGAATGTAAGCACATTCTGAGAGAAACAGTTGACAATTCTGCACACAATGGATTTTAGGAAGACATCTTGTATAGAACTGAATGTCCCACTCTCAGAATATTGTCCAGCTTTAGGTCTCTGAAATATAGCTCAGTTGGTAGAGTGTATTTGCATGCCTGAAGACCTGTGCTCTTTCCCACCATGGCATGACAAGTGAGATATTGGAACAGGAGAAGCATAGGTTTGAGTAGTGATTTGTCTGAATGAAACTGTGCAAAAAAAACCAATAGAGAATAAGGAAATATTTTCTTAAATTGAACCTAGTACAAAGTTTTGATTTTATATAGAAATATAAGGTTTTTTTACATTATTAACCTTTAAAATAGCAAACCCTTTTACTGTCTTTGCATAAATTATTAAATGATTTATTAAGAAATTAAGATCAGAAATACTATATGACTTGATGCAGGTTATATAAGGTTTAGTGAATAATAAAAGTTTGCATTGAATTGAAGATTCAAATTGAGGCTGAGCCCATAGATCACTGATACAGAATTTCTGCCCTAAAGCCCTAAGATTGATTGTCAAAAATAGAGGTGCTACTGTATAAAAATAAACAGTATTTTTGATTATTATTTGATCAGTGATAAAAAACACATGAAATAGACCCATGTTAAGCATTTAGGTCTTCTAGGATTGAACTTTCCCACCTACTATATATAACTGCTGCTCCCCATGACAAAGGTACTCCCAGATATTTATGGCTTTCTTAAAAATCCAAGTGGGCCTATGCCTTCATGTCATATCCTTCTGCTTTTGAGTTCCTCAATGACTTGCCATTTTTCTACCTAACAACAAGCTATGCTCTCTGTCAGTAAAGATTCACCTGGACATTTAGGAGACATTTAGGACATTTAGCACCATGTAGTTCAGATACTTCCTATGTCAAAATACACTCTCTTCCAGTTACCTTCCTCTCCACACAACTCCACACCTCTCCACACCACCATGTCTTTAAAGAAGATTATATGATGGGAGAAAACAACTCTTGACACACATTCTCATTCTGAGAGTCCTGAAGTCAGGATCACCATTTTGGACTAAGGTCAAGATAAGAGTCAGTGGCTGGTTGTTTTGATTTTCCACCTTCAGGTTGAACTCCAATTTCTCTTTCTGAAATTTTATTAACCATGCTTTATTTATTAATTTATTTTTTTCGTTTATTAATTTTGCTTTATTATACAAGCAGTTCAGAAAAGCAAGAGCAATATCTTGAGCAGTCATCACCATGGTCTTGCTGAGATGAATAGCATGTACCACTGTGATTAATGCATGTTCTGCCTGGTTTCTATGACAACTAGTGTGGATACTGGGATTAATACATGGCATTTTGGTTTTCTTAGATTTATAGTGTGTACTATGATTACCTTGTCTGAATGACTGACGAGTGGGGCTCTTTTACTCTCAGATTTTCAGGCAGGCTTTTTTTGAAATACAATTGAAATTCCACTCCATTTGACATTATTCTTGCTTACCAAATGCGTTTCCTACTCAAAGTCCATTCTTCCAAGTGCTACGGTACTGGTTTGTTTGTTTTGTTTTATTTTTTTAGAATTTTTCCTCCCCATGCCTTCTTTAGCAGGGCAGTATTACTCCCCGAACTATCTAGTACCTGGCTCTTGGCCAGATGAACAGTGTCAGTAATATGTATAATCTTATACAGTAGTTCTGAAATGTAATCTCAGATTGATTGATTATACCAGCAAAAGGTATTCTGCTTACATGGTACCAAAGAAAAAGGATGAGCACAAACACAGCCACAAACTCGTTTGACCTCTAATAATTTCTCCCTGAAAGTCACTATTATATTTTAACCATTGTCTGAGATTTATGCCCTCAGATAAAAATTCAAACACATGCATTAATAAAGTTCTTGTTTTTATTTGTACATGAAGACTGTTGTAGAGATTCATATCAGGTAAACAAGTAAAGAGAATGTTACCCTGTGATGATTATTTTCAGTTGATATTTGTTGAATACAATCATAAAATAAAGTCTTAGGGAAAGTCCTTAAGAAGAGACAGAAATATTGTAAAATTTAGAGGACCAGGATGTAATTATGAGATGGTATTTTCTAGATAGACCAGGGATGCTGCACCCATGAAATCTTGACAATATTGAAACCTAAACTAGATACCCTTCCAAAGGAGAAAATCTCTCTGTTTCTCACCCCTGAATGAAGAGTTACATTCAATCAATAGTTTTAAAGAAAGAGAGAATCAGGTTTCTTTAAGAACAAGCTCCCTGATTGGTTGAAAAATTTAAAATGATTTTATGCCCTGGCATTGCAGAAGCAAGTGTGGAAAGCACATATATAGTAGTTCTGTTGAACTTGTCCATATTTGGTTTTATCGCCTAAGCTGATGAGTACAGCTGATCAGTAAATTTCCTCAAGAGAGAACCAGATCTGATCACAGGTGGTGGAGAGCCACCATGTGGTTACTGGGAATTGAACTCAGGAACTGGTTACTGGGAATTGAACCACAAACACACATTAAGACAGTCATAGAGGAAGGAGAGACTGGTAAATGTTATCTTTAAAAATTTAACAAGTCATGAATTTTATAGGGAATAAGAGTTGGATATGGGAAAATTTAAGTAGGGAAAATTGATGAATATAGTCCTCAGATTAAGGAAGTCTCAAAAAATTTTTCATTAAAAATTTAAAAGCAACAATTAAATCATCTTTCACACACATCTCCTTTGTTAGTGGGTTCTATTTGGTGATATCCCTGAATGTGCAGACCTTGGATTCAATAGTAATAAAGGAAACATAATTATGAGTTCCAAGAGGATAAGAGTATTCTAGATCCTCCACTATAGGGTGTTGATCTGATTTCCTTCCATCTAACCAGTACTAACCCCTTCATAGGTCATGACACTCTATACTGGGTAGGGTGAGTCTCAGCATGAAGAATTTAAAAAAAAATCTCTATAAAAGACAAGAGAGTCAGGATTTAGTTTTCCAATAGAGTAATAGATTCTACATTGAGATAAACTTTTTTCATTATGACTGAGAGGGCCTTTAACTGGATCGTTTCTGTCATTGTAACATTCTCAGGAGAGTGTCATAGATTCTAGGACTTAATTGAATTCTCCATGTCAGATCTTGTATCCTTATAGGAGAGGGTACTAACAGCCATAAGAGATGGTCTCCTGGGCCCTGTATCTAAATAAATGAGAGGAGTAAACTCTGACTAGTGTCAGGAAAACACCACTGCTGACCTTTCTGTCCCTGCACCTTAAGATGAGCATACTTAATTTCTTTTGGTTTTAGTTTTTGCTGCCTTATGGCAAAAATGTTTAGCAAAGGTATTGATCATATGGACTTTACGTCATTTCAAATTCATAACATGCAATACCTGAATGTTTTTCTCTTTGTTTAGTTTGACAGAAAATGATCATCAGTTGATTAATCTCACTCCCATGTAGCGATTGTTTTAAAATGTTTTTAGCCAGTTTTATATTCTGTCAGCAATCCAGTGTAGTTCAGATAGGCTCTCCTAGGAATCTTGTGTTAATGTGATGCATCAGAGTGTGCATAAGGAACAATTCTCTGAAGGATGGAAGCTTTTGCTCTTATTGAGAATGCTAGCTTATTCCTGCAAAAGTCTGCACTTTGAATCCTGCATGGGTCTAGCCAGTTAAACTCTAACAATAACCCTACATTCATACCACTCTTAGTCTTTCTGTTAATGTTTATGCAGAATTTCTAGATAAGGAAACCTCTGTCTTTGATTTTTGTATTGACATTGAAGTTTATACTTGAACAGGAGTATTCATGGTGGAATTGATACATTATGTGACACAAAAGGGCATTATGCCAAAAAGCTAAGAAATTTCTGTTCAGTTTTTCTTGGTACAGAAGAAACTTTCTGAGTATTTGCTTGAAAATGCCTAGAGGTTAAGGAAGGATAATGATGATCGGTGAGAATAAATTTCAGGAGGAAAATAAATGCAGTGGCAGGAAAACAGACACTGTAATCTACACTCAAACTGTGGGTGCTCATGTATTTGAGAGAAGCCGTGTGAGATGGGAAAGAAATTGAGTATTCTAGTTGCAAGTTCTTGTTTACACAACAGTCTGGTATTAATTTGAGACAATAGATAGATAACAATCACATGAACATATAAATACATAAAATAAACCATTTATACCAGAAAACTCCAGTGTCAACTGTGTTGCTTTCATTTTTCTTTTTAAATTGTTTTAATATTAGATTGTAGTCATGTTAACAGTGGCAGTTTTATTTCTGCTCTGGAGATTCAGGCATTTAATAACCGATGTATATGTGAAATCTCCTAGTTAAAAAAAATAAATAAAACAAAATTTAAGAACCAAACATAGTCAGGAATATTTGATTTCAGATATGTGAAAGTTATGACAATGTGAAAAATCAATAGGAGTCCTATGTTGACCTTGTTGCTTCTGATAAAAAATTGTATTTGTGTGTATATTTGTGTGTGTTTATAGGACTGGTGTATTATACAATGATGTCTATTCAATGTCCATCAATGTCAATCTAGTACTTGATATAAAGACATTTCCATTTCTGGAAACAGGGTAATGAGCATGCAGGACTCCTCATAACTTCAACTAATCTTTAACATTTCCAGTTTGGAATCTTTCACCTCTCGCCCACTGTCTTCTGAGCAAGGGTCCAAAATGTTGTTAAAGTACAAAGTAGGAGACTACACATGTGAATAATCCACAGAATAAAATGTAGCTACATCTTTAACTATAAAACAATAAGAAATTTTATTAATGCTTCCTAAAGCAACTTAGGATTATAAATAATTCTAAATAAATTGCATTAATGAAGAATGGTAAAATGACTTTCCATAAAACTATGGGGAAAACTTCCAACAAAGTATGTGGTGTACATATGTATCAAACTGAATCTTAGTTTGCCCTGATATTTTTGATTTGTGTTTTACTGGATAAATTCATATAGTATATTCTCATTTACACCAAATATAGTTCTAGTCTCTTAGCTTTATAATATTTTGATAATATTACAATATGATGTTAAAGTTTCCTATGTCAGAATTTGCTAAAAAAATTTTTGTTTCTCTTAAGCAGAAGCAAGTCTAAGATAATAAGTGACAAAATCTTGTCAAGGTATGGTGGAGGGTACGGGACATCCAGAATCAGCATATCTTCTTTCTCTGATGTTCTTTGGTAATGTTGAGAAAAACCCTACAAGAACATGAAAAAATGGCTGACAAATAGACACTCAGAATGATTGGTTCTGATATTTTATCCAGGCTAATCTTCGCTACCAGCTCAAATTCCTGTTCTTCCAGGGTTTTGACAGACTTACCATGTAGTTGTAACACTGTGTCTTCTACAATAAGAAATGACAGAGTCCATAGATGTCAGGCTGCTGAGCTCCATGTATGCTGTTCTGGAGGATTTGCCTACAGTAAAGGTAAACACATGTAAACAGACATGTGTTTGCTTAGAAGGAATCACATGATACAAATTCAAAACTGTCTATAATGTCAGTGGCACTTGTTCATTCCGAATAGCATTAGTAGTTCTTAATATTCTCTGCTGTCTTTGAGTTCCTGCCTATGAAGGTTTGTGTCTGAGTTCATGCTAAAATCTCCTCCCAAGTTTTCACCCAGGAACCTCTTCCATTCCTCCCTCCCTTTTTTGGGGCCATAACATCCCCAAGCCCAGCCTGCGTGGGTGCCTTGACAGGGTGGTGAGTACAACTGGGTAGGAGGGAGTTTCTTTGTTTTAATAGCCTGGCTGCAACAAGGCAGGACTTCTGTCAGGGAGATTTCTGGTCAGCAAGGGGCACTGATCCTGTTTCAGAAGATCCAGCAGAGGGGTAAGTGTGCTCTTGACCCATGGCAGAAGCCCGGCAAGGGAACACAGAATTTCCCTGCCACTCTTATCTCCCTGGTGATTCTGCAGGGGCAGCTTTCCCTGCTAAGCCCTCTCTCCTCCTATCCTATCACAGCTTTCACCCAGGAACCACTTCCCTTCCTCCCTTCCCTTTTTGGGGCCATAAAATCCCCCAGCCTATCTGGTGTGGGCAACAGAACAGGCTAGTGAGTGCAACCAGGCAGGAGGGAGTTCCTTTGTTTTAATTGCCTGCCTGCAGCAAGATAGACCTTCAGTCAGAAAGATTTCTGGCCAGCAATGAGCACTGATCCTTTTGCAGAAGATCCAATGGAGGAAAGATTCGTCAGAGGACAAGGTCCCTGGCCAACAAGGGAACCTAACCCTGTACCAGAAGATCCTTGAGGAGCATCTGAAAAAAGAGATGGGCAGGCACCAATGCAAGAATTCCTCCAATAATCTGAATAACAACATGAAAACAACAGATCCCAGCAATCTTACAACAGAAGGACTTGAACACCCTATTCCTGAAGAAGTGGAAAACAGTGTCATTATGAAAGCAATAGAGTCCCTTAAACAGGGTATGAATAAGTCACTTAAAGAAATGGAAGAGAAGTATACCAAAAAGATTGAAGAAATGAGTAAAGAAATGGAAGAGAAGTATAACAAAAAGTTTGAAGAAATGAGTAAATCTGTAAATGACATCCTGGGAAATCAAGAAAAAGAATCAAACACGTAATGAAAACAGTTCAAAAATTGAAAACTAAAATGGAGGCAACGAAGAAAACACAAACAAAGGGCTGGCTGGATCTGGAAAATCTAGGTAAACAAACAGAGACTTCAGAAACAAGCATAACCAACATAATACAGGAGATAGAAGAATGAATCACAGATTCTGAAGACGCCATAGAGAAAATATAAACGATCTGATCAAAGAAAACAGCAAATCCAAAAAAGTCTCATCACAAAACATTCAGAAAATTAGGGACACAATAAAAAACAAATCTAAGAATAATAGGAGTAGAAGAAGGAGAAGAATTGCAGATCAAAAGCCCAGAAAATATATTCAACATAATAAATTATAGAAGAAAACTTTCCCAACCTAAAGAACAATATTCCTATAAAGGTTCAAGAAGCATACAGAACGTCAAATATACTGGATAAAAAAAAGTCCCCTCGCCATATTATAATCAAAACACAAAACATTCAGATTCAAGAAAGAATATTAAGAGCTGAAAAAAAAAGTCAAGTAACTTATAAAGGTAAACCAATCAGACTTACACTGGACTTCTCTATGGAAACCATGAAAGCCAGAAGGTCCTGGATAGAGGTACTGCAGAAATTAAGAGACCATGGAAGCAAGCCCAGACTACTATACCCAGCCAAGCTATCATTCACTATCAACAGACAAAACAAAATATTCCAGGATAAAAACAAATTTAAACAGTATGTAGTAACAAACCCAGCCTTACAAAAAGTAATAGTAGGAAAATCATAAATCAAGGAATCCAACATTGCCAACACTGCCTACAATAATTCAGACATCTAGTGACCCATCACCAGTACAACACAAAGAAGGGAAACACACACTCTACTACAAAAAGAAAAAGAAAAGAGAAGAGAATAACCGAGTCAACAACCACTGGTTATTAATATCACTTAATATTAATGGACTCAATTCACCTATAAAAAGGCACAGACTAAGAGACTGGATATGAAAACAGGATCCAACATTCTGCTGTTTACAGGAAACACACCTCAAACACAAAGACAGACACCTACTCAGAGTAAAGGTTGGGAAAAGGTTTTCCAAGCAAATGGACCTAAGAAACAAGCAGGTGTGGCCATTCTAATATCTAACAAAATCGACTTCAAACTAAAATCAATCAGAAGAGATGGAGATGGACATTTCATACTCATAACAGGAACAATTCATCAGGAAGAAGTCTCAATCTTGAATATCTATGCCCCTAATATAAAGGCACCCACATATGTAAAAGAAACTCTTCTAGAACTCAAGGCAGTCATCAAACCACACACACTAATAGTAGGAGACTTCAACACTCCTCTCTCACCAATGGACAGGTCAAACAGACAGAAACCTAACAGAGAAATAAGAGATTTACTGGAGGTACTGAATCAAATGGACTTAACAGACATCTATAGAACACTCCACCCAAATAGGAAAGAGTATACCTTCTTCTCTGCAGCTCATGGAACCTTCTCGAAAATTGACCACATACTTGGTAACAAAGCGAACTTCCACAGATACAAAAAATTATTGGTAACCACCTGTGTCTTGTCAGATCACCATGGATTAAAATTAGAATTCAACAACAATGCTACCCCCAGGAAGCCAACAAACTCATGGAAGTTGAACAGTCAACTACTAAATCACCCCTGGGTCAAGGAAGAAAGAAAGAAAGAAATTAAAGTCTTCCTTGAATATAATGAAAACAAAGACACAACGTATTCAAACCTATGGGACACAATGAAAGCAGTGCTAAGAGGAAAGTTCATAGCACTAAGTGCCCACCTAAAGAAAACAGAGAAAACACACATACGAGACTTAAGAACACACTTGAAAGCTCTAGAAAAAAAAGAAGCTGATTTACCCAGGAGGAGTAGAAGACTGGAAATAATCAAACTGAGGGCTGAAATCAACAAAATAGAAACACAGAAAACAATTCAAAGAATCAATGAAGCAAAAAGCTGGTTCTTGGAGAAAATTAACAAGATTGACAAACCCCTATCCAAACTAATCAAACGGCAGAGAGAGAACTTGCAAATTAATAGGATCAGAAATGAAAAGGGGGACATAACCACAGACACAGAGGAAATTCAGAGAATCATTAGATCTTACTATGAAAGTTTATATGCCACAAAGTTGGAAAATGTAAAAGAAATGGACATTTTTTAGATAAGTTCCATATACCAATGAATCTTATCTTAATACAAATTATCATATTTATCTTTCCCCTCAAGGGAACTCCTCTGTGAAAAATTTGGAGACCATTACAGAAAAACATATCAAAATCCACAGTTGTTAGGAAAACTGTAACTAATATATCTACAAATAACTTATGCATCGTAGGCTAAGAATATATTGTGGAAGAGGAAATGGAAAGGGGTATGAGCCAGGGTAACCAATTTTTCTCTAATAGTATGTCTCTTATAAGTGTTATAAAAGATACAATCAAGAAACCTAACAGACAACACTCCAGAAACATGACCTAATGCAGAATGAATCCAATAAACATGAAAGAAGGAGAGTTTACTGTGCTCAACTCTAGTTAAAGGATTGTGGGCAATTTAAGTAGGAAAAATAGTTTTCAAGTGATAAGAGTATACCTACACATTATCCAATACTGCACAGTCCTAAAAACATACTTAAAAGTAACATTATATGGAGTGATGGGATTGGATTTCCATAATTAGGGATGCACACATACATGCATACAAACATACTCATACAGACATACACACACACAAACACACACACACACACACACACACACACACACAACATGGAAGGAAGAAAAGGAACCATACATATTTACAAAGTAAAGAAAAAGGCAAAGAACTTGAATAAGAACAGAAGTCAACAAAGGAATCTTAGTACAGTAGAAAGGAAAGAAGAAAATGAAGTATATTATGATCTGAAAAATATTTACATATATTTCACAATAGAAACAAACTCTTTGTTCATTAGTTTCTTTACTTTTCCATGTAGAAATCAAAATATTAGAAACTGAGTGAAATGTTGTTAAGCAGTTGATCAATTGCCTCGTATGCACAAAACCCTGGATTCATTTCCTCACAACCCTCTGTCATAATGCTTGCATCACAACTGAAACTCTTGGGGTGATATGTTATGAGCTGCTGATCTGGTCTCTCACCAGTGTACACTGTCCCTATAAGAGACAAGCCCTGGCCACTCCTAACCTCCTCCCTTCCACCAAGGGAAGTGAATATCCCACCTCCTCCAGCATATATACTCTATTTTCTCTTTCTCAAAGAGGTCTCTCTCTTTATCTCTCTCTGTCTCTCTCTCTCATCCCCCACTCTCATTGTGGCTTTCTCTCTCTCTTCTTCCCCCTTCTCCCCTCCCCCTTTTTTTTCCACTCCATAACACAGTAACTAAACTCTATATCCAAACTCTTTCTCAATGATGTACGACTGTCTCCCACCTGCTGTGTTCTCCACTTGCCACGGTGACGCAACACACTATGGTCTCTGGAGACTTGCTGGAGCCTGGGACAACTGCAACAACCCCTTGTGTGAATGGCTGTCCCTAAAGGGACCACTGCCCTTGGTAGGATCAGTCCCACACCCATATTTCATTGAAAAAAGAATAACATGATGCAGGAGGACCAGAGCTCAAGATATGTTTTGTAATTTTAATATTATTGAGGAAAGCACAGTATACATGAAATTGACATCCTCCAAAATATAATATTTAAGAAATCATACTATTAATGATTACACAATACATATTACAGGAAGAGATAATTTCCAGGCACAGGAAACCTATCTATAACATTCCTCTGCACCTGCCTTACAGGGTGTCTTCTCAGTATATCCTAACAGCACTTGAGGAATTTGGAACCATGTTTAACACTCCTTACCTAGGAAGCAATGGACACTTCTCTCATCAGGATACTACGTCTGAGTCATCTGTTATGCTTTTGCTCAGCTGTACATAATCTGGGCAATTCCAAAGAGACCTTGGCTCCCATCTCCAATGGCCATTTACAAAAATTCTCATATCATTTTAATAGATCTGCAGAATTTCTTCTTTACCATACCTTTACAACCCAGCAATTCTCAGCATTTTGATTTTATTTTACCTCCAACTAATTTCCAGAGACCTTATCAACAGTGGAAAACCTTGTCACACATGACTAAAATGAGCTGAACCTTTTGTCAGAAGTTTGTAAATTCATTTTTTTACAGTCTATATAAAGTCCTCTGATGTATTCCTTATTCACTGTATGGATAATATATTGTATTTGAGTCTATTTGTAACTGATGTTACAATTTCTTATTTAACATTTAATCTTCTGTTGGTATCAGGTGACACCCTGAGTAAATCCAAACATATCCACCACTTTCTTATTTGGACCTTCTTATCCAAACACATTTTGTTTGTCCCTAGCCTAGCCTTAGCAGTTCAAAATGAATCATTTATAAACTTTAAATGACATCCAAAGACTGCTTAAAAATAGTAATTGGGTTTGATCAGACATAGAGAAACCCATGGTTGTATTCAAGCCATTATGCAACATTCTTCATGGTGACCACAATCCCAGGACACCGTGGAAGCTAACACTTAATCAAAAAGTTTCTTGGCTCTTAAAGAAAAAGAACTTAATTCTCAAAGGCTCCTTCATAGAGATTACAGTAAACCACAGATTCTTGCTATACTTCTTTCTGAGTATCTACCCTCTGCCTGCTTGTGGTGTCACTAGAAAGGGCCAGCAGAAACATTGAATTTTCATGTAAAACATTAAAAATGTGGCTGTCTGTACCTCTTTGGTTTTTTTTGGACAAAGGAAGAAGCATGTAAAAAATAAAAAGTTAACAGAAAATTGAAATTGGTATAGGATTGAGAAAGAATTACAACTTAGAAATGGTAAAGACTTAAGACAGAAGAATTAGAACAGAGTACAAGAAAGAAAACAGAATGAAGAGACACATGGAGGCAAAATTGCCTGTAATTGAATTGTTTTCCCATGGATCTCCTTGGTTATTTCACTTTACTTGTTATTGAAGCATGATTAATAAAAGCCCAGAAACAGATATTGGAAATCAATTTGAAGATTGTAAAATCAAAGCTGCCAGCCTCTGTATCTTACTTCAAACTCAGCCCAAAAATGGTAAACTGCCTTCAGGAAAACTCAGAATGAGACAGAGATTGAGAGCTGTCTCCTAACATTTTATAATACCCTCTAGTTCTGTGATTAACAATGTGTACCTCTACTGCCTGGTTTCTATGGCAATCTGGTATAGCTACTGTGATTATAACTGTGTTATTGCTGCCTGGTCAGTGAGGCTGGCCATTAGGACTGTTGTACTTTTATAATCTTCAGGCAATCTTTATTAAAAGAAATAAAATGCAACTACATTTTCATTTTTTGTCTAAAATGAAAAAGAAGTTTATAAATAATATAAAAATACTATACAATAAATATAATACATATATAAAATACATATGGGCAATAACTATGAGAAAAATGTCTATTTCATTTTCATTTGAAAAATTCATAGAAAATACTCCATATCTATCCTTTCTTTGTGAGTTTGAAGTCCTGCATCTAATTTAGTTTGTATCATAATTTTCTTTCTGCATCAGGTAAGTGATAAAAACTATTATTCATCAACTCCCTCAGAGAATCAATAAGTACATAATCTTAACAGAATAAGCAGGGAGTGGAAGCAAGGAACTTCCATAAAATGTGAGTAATGACATGAATAGTTGTCTGCCTGGACAGTCACCTAAAGTTCTTCTGCAAACACATCCATCTTCAGCCTACAGGACTAGCATATCCAACAGATTTTTTTCTTTCAAGGAGGATAATCAGAAGGGATGTCCCTTCTTTTCGTGAACATATTTGGCAGTCACTTTCTTTTGTGTTCTGCTTATGAAATTAGGACAGCATATTCTCAGCAGTAGAAGCAGGGTCATTTTTTCCCCCTATGGCTTAAATTTTCCACAAAGAAATTAACTCCATGTGGAGTTTTTTTAATGTCCATTATCTTCTCTGAAGATCTAAAAGAGAGCCTATGTTATTAAAACATCTCAAATGACATAATCTGTAGATGCCTAAAGTGTTTGAAGTTGACCTGTCAATCTAAAATATATCTTTGTTTGACAATGAAAACATACCTAATGTGACCCCATGTTTGATTATAATAGGTAACTAATTACTAACCTACATTTCATGATTATCCTAAACAGTTGGTAATAATAATTTTCAAAGACTAGAGATTTTCATTACATTGTGTAATGAGCTATATAATTTTAGAAAGTTAATTTCATATCCAAAATTTGCATATAATATATAAAAGTCCAAGGTAAGACTTTTAAAACTAGTATTTGTTTTTTAAGTAGATTCAATACTATGCCTTTCTAAATTATCAGTATATCCTTAACTTTTATTTTCAAATAGATAAAATAATCTACCCTTTTATTGTATCATATTTATATTCCACTTTTTTCTTTTTAAAACAAGAATCTTACATTTAATTTAGTTTATTTAACTCTTTTTCTGATCATTATCAGTAAAAACCAGCAAGCAAGACTCTAAATAAAAACCAACAGACATAATCCCTTTTGTAGGAATGTGAGTCTAGTTTTCTAGACTACTTCCTGCTGACTGGGGGCACTGCAAATCTTATGAGTATCTGAAAAAAAAATAGGATTATGATAAAGAGTCTCTTTAAAGGGGTTGTGGTTCTGTTTGCTGAGCCCACCTGGGAAAATGTTGCTACCAAGAAGCCATTCTTAACTCTGTTTTACCTGTCTAGAAAGTGGGGCTCAAATCCATGACCTGAGATTAAGAGTCTCATGTTGTACTAACTGAGTTAGCCAGGCACTAACTAGTAGCCCTCCTCCAACAAATTGGTGCCCACATGGCCAACCAAAATCCACTTAAATCCGGAGAGCATGAAAAGAAATTTGAGATTCAAAAATACAGAGTTTAATACAGCTTCTTGCGTTTGAGGGTCGCATGCAACAGTCCCTTTAAGAGAAGGTTTTCTGCTATAGTGTTAGCAAAACACAAACAAAAGGAGCCACACAGTTTTGAAATACTGGCTTTCTGGGCCATGCTGCCAGCATGAACTCTCTTTTTCAGGCATTCTGACTACTGAAAACTTAAATGGATTTGAGAGAAGACTGCTACAGCTTGCTTAATGGCAGCATAGCCTGATTGTATCCCTGAGAATGGGGTTCTGGACATGGCTATCAGAGGCAACAAACAACTTTGCCAAGCTGGGCTGGGTGAGGAAAGCGGTGAGTACCATATATACCCTAGTAATTCTACAGCTTAAGTTTTAAAACCAATGATAGCCTATGCTGGAGAGGATGTGGAATGAGGGGAACTCTCATCCATTGTTGGTGGGAATGCAAACTTGTGCAGCCACTGTGGAAATCAGTGTGGCGGTTTCTCAGGAAATTGGGAGTCGACCTCCCTCAAGACCCAGCAATTCCACTCTTGGGAATATACCCAAGAGATGCCCTATCATACCACAAAAGCATTTTTTCAGTTATGTTCATAGCAGCACTATTTGTAATAACCAGAACCTGGAAACAACCTAGGTGCCCCTCAATAGAAGAATGGTTAAAGAAGGTGTGGAACATATATACATTAGAGTTTTACTCAGCAGTAAAAACAATGACATCTTGAATTTTGCATGCAAATGGATGGACATAGAAAACGCTTTACTGAGTGAGGTAAGCCAGACCCAAAAAGAGGAACATGGTATGTATTCACTCATAAGTGGATTCTAGCCATAATTAAAGGTCTTTGAGCCTATTATTCGTGATCCTAGAGAAGCTAAATAAGAAGGTGAACCTGAAGAAAATAATGTAGTTATCCTCCTGGAGATTGGAAATAGACAAGAGTGCCAGGTAACCTCGGGTTCATGGGGGGGTGAGAGGATTGTTGGAAGGG
Source organism: Myodes glareolus (assembly GCF_982192425.1). NCBI lineage: Eukaryota > Metazoa > Chordata > Mammalia > Rodentia > Cricetidae > Myodes > Myodes glareolus. Next base: position 8,807,588 of record NC_142036.1, on the reverse strand, counting down.
GAGAGGGTTAGAGAGAAGGGAGTAGGGGAGGAATGGGGAAAGCTCCGGGGACTGGGATGGGGGGAGGGAGGAAGGATGGATACGGGATCAGGGAAGAATATATCTCAACTAAGGGAGTCATTTTAGGGTTTACAAGAGACTTGATTATAAATGGGATCCCAGGTCCAAGGAGAGATCCCCAGATTGTTCTCTGGAGAGCGGAGAGGGTGCCTGAACCAGCCTTGGCCTATAACTATACTGATGAATATTTTGTTTATCACCATAGAATCTTCATCTGGGGATGGATGGAAATAGAGACAGAGACCCACATTGGAACACTGGACTTAACTCCCTAGGTCCAAACGAGAAGCAGAAGAAAAGAGAACGTGAGCAAAGAAGGCAAGACCAGAGGGAACCTTCATCCGACGATGGATGGCGATACAGATGGAGACCCACATTTGACCACCGGACTAAGCCCCCCAAGGTCCAAATGAGGAGCAGAAGGAAGAAGAACATGAAAAAGGAAATCAGGACTGCGAGGGATGCGATCACCCACTGATACAAGGGGACTGAACTAATGAGAGTTCACCAAGGCCAGTTGGACTGGGACTGAACGAGGACATGATCCAACCAGATTCTCTTAATGTGGCCGTGTTCTCTGAATGTGGCTGGCCTGGAGTCTTTCTGAAAAGCCATTGACAATGACACTGGGACTTATTTCCTCTGTATATACTGGATTTTTGGGATCCAGTCTGTTTGGATATTCACCTTCCTGGACCTGTCGGGAGGAGGGAGGAACTTGAACTTCCCACTGGGCAGGAAACCCTGACTGCTCTTAGGGATGGCGAGGGAGGAGGAGAGGGAGTGGGGGTAGTGGGAGGGTGTTGGGAGGAGGAGCGGAAATGGAAATATAATTATATTTTTCATAATTTAATAAATTATAATTTATTATAATTTAATAAACTTTGAAAAAAATAAAAAATAAAATAAAAGAAGCTAACATTTTAAGAAATGCTCCTGGACAGTAAAGGATTACAGATACACAAGAGGACAGATTTAGATATAATAAACTTCTATATAGAACACATTGTTGGATAAATGTAAATGGGCTTGGGTTAGAAAAGAATATAAATTCAGAGAGTTATCAAAAGAAATAGACAGATTAAAAGGAGTAAAGAAAAAATAAGCCACTTAAAGATAGAAAACTCACAGAGAGTTTGGATTACTATGTTTTCTTTGAAATTTTTGACTGTAAAGAAGCTAAGTAGCCAACATACGTACTTTAAAAGTATCATGACCTCAGAATTTGAATCTAGGATATATTGCTCTGTCAGGAGGCTTTTGTTTGATTTCTACACAGGATGAGAACCTATGTAATCAGTCCAGACCAATGTAGTTTTATGAACCAAGACCTCCTGAAAGGTTGCCTTGAACTCCCCTCAAAAAATGAAAAAAATGATAGTTTTTTTTTAAATAAAACGAATATGACACTTATATTCTCAAATGGTGAAGTTACTACTTTTGGTGGTTTAATGGGTTATGTGTTGGTTATATTTTGTCTTTTTTCATGGTCAAGAAGAAAGTTGAACCAAGGAGATGAGATTTAGAATTCTTGTTTGGGAAAGAAATAAAAGATGCTGACATGACAGACTAAAAGGGTAGATTATTGAATCTACTCTTATAAGTAAAAGGGAAGGATATAGTCATGGTAAGATAAATTGGTAGATTATTGAATCTACTTTTAAAAAGCAACTACTACTTTAATTGTTTAACATTGGTTTTGACTTCTGCATAATACCTACAAATTTTGTATATTGATATAATTATGAGATTAATTTTGTTAAAATATACAGTACATACATTTCTACTCTTGTTCAAGAAATGCCTATTCAACTATATCTATACAACTCATTTAATAATGTATATCAACTTTTTCAGACAATAAGGAAATGTTGGTTAATAGTAAATCACTTACTACAATAGAATTTGTAGTCAAATTAGGTAGGTTTTGGAGGTCTAACAAAGATATATTTTAGACAGACAGGTCATCTTCCTATACTTCAAAGCTCAGAGAATATGATATTAAAGATATTTTAATGATATAGGTTTTTTGTTTATGACAATGAGACATATTTGCTCCTGATAGCACCAATCTACATCTAAGAAGATGACTGATATTGAATAAGCTCCACACAGATAATATTTTCTTCATGACAAAAATAGGTCACTGGTCAAGTAATTATTCTTGCCTTGACTGTTGAGAGTATGCTTTTCTAGTTGGACAAGGAAGATATAAAAAGTATGACTGTCAATCACTCTCAAGTTGAGGGACAGACCTTCAGAATATCTTGTTTCACAGAAAAGTATTTTGGATATATTATGATTTAGGTTGAGCAGGATACCCAAATGATGCTTGGGTACCTTGAGTGACTTTTTCAGACTGCCAGTTGTTTTGGTCATTTCTAACATTTTCTTGGAAGTTGCTTTTTCATACTTTTTACTTACTCAGTAAATATTATTTCATCTTGGGTTCCTGAGGTGTTAGAAGATTAGATAGTTTTCCTTATTTATGAGACTAAGATAAAAATCCACTAAAGAAATGTAAAGTGTATAAGGTTAAGAGCTATTAAAAGATAATTTTGGCTGGTAAGGCATGTTATGATAGAAAACAAAATAGGTATACATTTCGGGTTCACCAACATAGAATAGATAATGGAATATTTTCTCTGAACTTGTCAAATGCAAATGAATTATACATTGTAGATGTACTTATTCCTTGCATATATTTTATATAGTTACTGTAATTATTGCACACAATTTTCTTATATAAGATATGGCCTACTTTCTATTTTAAACAAAAATGACAAATGTAGTGACATTATATTTGTAATTAAAAAATAAAGCTTGATTAAGATATGAGTACAATGCTAATACATTCAAGGCAAGGGATCAAAACTTTAATCCCTTATAGTACTGTTGTCTGTATTAACATCTCCAATCCACTCCAGGCCTTTCCCTGGAGCTTAGTGAACCCATTACATTCAGTAGTCACTGAAAGTGAATCCAGAGGGTACACAGGATAGTTTCAGTGATCCCCCAAGTTTCACCAGGCCTCCCCCAGACTCCACAAGCTGTACCTCAGACTGGACACCTGTAAACAGAGAAAAGGCTGTTAGTAAATTGCAACAGAAGTTCTATCTTTTATATATCTTTTTCATATTCACTAACACACTCAGTATCTCTTCCTTATAAAGTACCTTTTAAAAAAGCAACAAGGAAAACCCAAATCAACACCGAATCCAGTGTGTGTGTGTGTGTGTGTGTGTGTGTGTGTGTGTGTGTGTGTGTGTGTGTTTCCTTGCTGATCACTGAATGAGAAGACCTGGGCATCCAGGACTGATTCCTTTGTCTGAGCTTCAGGGTCAGTGTTTATCTGGTTTTCATGATAAGAGATGGGCCTTCTTTGCATGTCTTCCTGCTATATAAGTTCTGTTGTTGGAGCTAAGAGATAGCGTGTTCTAATAAGTTTGTAAATGTTCTGGGGAAGGTTAGCAGGAAAGATAATATTAGGAAATTTTTGTATCATAATAAGATATTTTTGGGACACACTAAGTATCATCTATTTTATTTAATAATCACCATCAAAATATGCATTTTTTGGAATAAATTCTGCCCAAATTTTATGTCCTGTATTATAGAGGTCAGTGGGCTTGGATTTAATACATGCTCTGGAGATCTATCCTTATACTGTGTTTACCTCAACACAGATGCACTAGGTACCGCCTGAGTCAGCTACAGCCCTAAGTGTCTTTGTCTCTGGAGTTTAGAAGCTCTATTTTTGTGTTGAGATCACTGGATTGTTGTGACATAACTGAATTCAATTGTTCAGGAAGTCACGTCCAAAGGCTTTGTCCACATACATGTGCACCAAGGACTATAAAATTATTGTGTTTTTTTTTTTGTATTTTAGGCCCTTTTTCCAGGATATCTATCTATCTGCTCATTAGAAACAGGGAGACAGATAAACTGAACTTCAGTGTACAAGTCAGGATTTGAACTCTACATGTCCTATTCATATGCCTACACAGGCCTCCCAGGAGGACAACCTCACTCTTAAAAACCCTTCCCTTTACCTTTTTTATTCAGTCTGTGTCATACCCTTTACCAGATAGTTATCTATCATGATTTTATGTGAAGTAAAAATTATCTGTCATGAAATTTGATGTCAGAGGACTGGATCTAGGGAAAAATTCATACTGAGTGAGTTAACACAGACACAAAAAGGCAAACATGGTATGCATGCACTGATATGAGGATGTTTGTCCTTGAGGTTTAGGTAAGTATGCTCTACTCCACATAACCACGGATGTTAGGTTTAAATTAGGGGACTAGGCAGTCATGTTAAATCCATCCAGGATGTGGAACAGAATGCAGAGTTACAGACTGGGATGTTGTGCAATGGAGTAGGATCAAAGTGTAAGAGGGTTCGAAAAGGGGAGAATAATGGGTTAATGGAGAGGGAAAAGTAAAACTAAAGGCCAATTGGAGGTTCATATGGAAAACAATGAAATAGAACCTGCCGAAATTACACACACATAAGAAGGCAATCTAAATAGAATTCCATATAACAAGGTAGATGAAAATGTAACTGGATATCTCTCATAATCAAATGAGGTCTTTAAGTCTTGGAATAGATTATATCTAATTGAATCTTTGGGCAAGAAAGTCCCACACAACACACAAACAACCCAGTCTACTGCTAAATATATTACTTGGTGTCCACATGGGTAAGGTAATAATGATGAAGACAATACTTATACAAATCACTGAAAATGGATAACTTGAATTGTTGCCTACCTAGAGTCTTCACCCCTACTGATTAGTATTCACAGGAACTAGAATCTATTATGCATGCTATCAGAGTAGAAAGATAAATTCCAAACCAGCTATTCCTGTAGCATATACCTGTATGAAACAGGTGTTAGCATAATACTGACACAAAACTTCTGGGAATAACCAAATATTTTTAAAAGTGTTCAATATTCATAGACATTGTGCTAATTTAAATTAAAACCATTTTGAAATATGAGCTTTCCCAAGGAGAAGTGTCTGCTATCACAAATTTTGGGGATCCTGAGAGAAAGCAGTCCTCATTCACAGTTGGTGGTGGCAAAAATTAGCTCAACCATTGTAGAAATCTGATTGGAGATTTCTCACAAAACTTAAACTAGAAGTAACATATAATCCTCATGTCTCTCTTTTGAAAAAATATCCAGAATACCTCAAACCTTATATATTAATATTTACACCCCATGTTTGTTGCTGCTTTGTTTACTTCAACAAAATACTAAAATTAATCAAGTCATTCATAAACAAACCAGAAAATAATGTTTATGAGATACACAAAATAGGAAAATGTTGTTCATCTCTAATGAATCATGAAATTACAAAGCTCATAGGAAATGGATGGTACATAGTGCAAATTATTAGAAATTGGGATTTGAGTATGGAGAGAGAACTGGGATTTTATTAAAAAATAAAAATGTAACAAACAAACAAACAAAAGATGTATAAGAGTAACTGGGGTCACAAAAACACTGATAACCCAATTGCACCTCATACAAAGAATCTTTACACAGCCAGAAACACACACACACACACACACACACGCTCGCAGACCCTCAAACACACGTGTGTACAAAACAATTGCATCTGTTGTGCAGTCTATCTACTATAAAAGGGAACAAGAAAAGCTAATAGTCAGAAATTAGGAAGGACTTATTTCAGCTAATGAAAATGAATTAGGAAATGAGATAATGCTAAATATTTATCTGGTTCTTACTTTATAAATATATTTTTTTTATTTTTGGTTTTAGGTCAGTGAATATAAGTGTACATGATAGAGAATTTATTACATTCAACATAAAGTTCCAGAGTTTTGACTCCAAATGACCATTCTAATGGGTAAATTCTGATACAATTATAATAAAGAAGACTTGCATATTCCAAATAATTTAGTTATGTTCTATCAGTTTCACAGATTCAATTTTTAACAATTTCTGGTTTTAACACAATTATATACACTAAAATCATAGATCATACAGCTTTAACTATTTGCTAACAATGCAAGAACTTCATTTTTAGGACAGTTTCATTTATAACATAGTTTTGTTTATTATATTATAGACAGCATTGGTAAATTACATATTATGGACAATTTTTCTGGACATCTGCTTTGAAACCTATGGAGAAAACGTGGAAAATGAGGAGTCAGAGAACAGCCTCAGTTTACTGTGAAGCTCTGGCCTCTGGTATCCTATTTTGTTCAACAATCAAAAAGAAAAGGACCCTCTACAGCCTCTCCATGAGGAATGAGCCTGGGACAACTAGTTTCTTCCTTCTAATTAGGAACACTCTTGCAGGTTGAGGTAGATGAGCCTAAGGTTTCTACTCTAAAAACTTTGTATATGTCAAATTTGCATATGAACAGGTAGTAATCAAACCTGATATACATTCTAATATACAGAGATCCATGATGACATCAGGTGGGTCAACCAGTCCCTTTCTTGGCTATTTTCCATTGCTTCATGCTGCGTGTTTTATCACGCAAAACCAAAGCTTGATCTGGGTCTGCACACTGTCGTCCTCTCTTATGCAACTCATAGTCCCACTGTTTCATCCTATGTAAAAGGGAAAATGTGATCTATGACTTCCATTCCTCATGTGCCTGTCATATTGTGTGCTCAGAATCAGTGTTTTTTTTCTTTCCAGTGGTAAGTACCTCTGTAAACTGGGATTTCTTCATAATTACTTTCTTGCATAATGCTCCCAAAAAGATCATTTGCATTCCCATGTCAGTGTGTAGCATTCTTTATGAAACAGATATAAAATACATTTTAACTAAAAATGATAAGATATGTGTTCTCCCTTTATATAAATCAGACAATAAAAGTTACAAATTTGTAAAAGATCAAGGGATTAATGGTGAGGTTTGGAAGAAATTATACACTTACACTAATATAAAATTTAAATGAATGTTGTAATAAAATGTTTAAGGATAGTTTGAATAAAGACTAGTTATGTATCTGGTGAGATGGATCAATGGTTATACACTGGTCCTAAAATCCTAAAGGCCAGGGTTTGATTTCTATCACCCACTTCATATATATACCACCACTTTTTTTGGATTAAACACATTATGTATTTTAAAATAATTATTTCTTTACAGTAAAATGGTCTTTAAAAATATTCTTTTTTTCCTTATTTATTTAAAGAATTTCCACTTTCTCCATTCCTCCCAATACCCTCCACTCCCCCCACTCCCTCTCCTCCTCCCTCACCATTCCCAAGAGCAGTCAGGGTTTCCTGCCCTGTGGCAAATCCAAGTTCCTCCCCCTCCCTCCAGGTCCAGGAAGGTGAGCATCCAAACAGGCCAGGATCCCAAAAAGCCAGTCCATGCAGACGAAACAGGACCCAGTGCCATTATCAACGGCTTCTCAGTCAGCCCCCATGTCAACCACATTCAGAGAATCCGGTTTGATCAAATGCTCGTTCAGTACCAGTCCAGCTGGCCTTGGTGAGCTCTCATTTGATCAGTCCCCTTGTATCAGTGGGTGAACGCACCCTTCGTGGTCCTGACTTCCTTTTTCATGTTCTCTTTCCTTCTGCTCTTCATTTGGACCTTGGGGGCTCAGTCCGGTGCTCCAATGTGGGTCTCTGTCTCTATCTCCATTCATCGTCGGATGAAGGCTCCCTCTGTTTCTGCTTTCCTTACTCACGATCTCCCTCCTTCTGCTTCTCATTTGGATCTAGGGAGTTAAGTCTAGTGTTCCAATATGTGTCTCTGTCTCTATCACCATCCATCACCATATGAAGGTTCTGTGGTGACATGCAAAATATTCGTTAGGATGGTTATGGGCCAAGGCCAGTTCAGGCACCGTCTCCTCTGCTGCCCAGGGAACAATCTGGGGACCTCTCCTTGGGTCTGGGAACCTCTGCAGAGTAAAGTCTTTTGCAAACCCTAAAATGGCTCCCTTAGTTGAGATATAAATTTCCCTGCTCCCATAACCATCCTTCCTCACTCCCCACCTCCCATTCCCCCAAACCATCACCAATACTCACCCTCTCCCCTCTCCCTAAGCATCTCACCTTACTTCAACCCCCCCACCCCGCATGCACCCACGTTTGCTTGGCAATCTTGTCTACTTCTAATATCCAGGAGGATAACTATATGATTTTCGTCAGGTTCACGTTCTTATTTAGCTTCTATAGGATCACGAATTATAGACTCAAAGACCTTTACCTATGGCTAGAATCCACTTATGAGTGAGTACATACCATATTCCTCTTATAGGGTCTGGGTTACCTCACTCAGTAAAGCGTTTTCTTTTTCCATCCATTTGCAAGTAAAATTCAAGATGTCATTGTTTTTTACCGCTGAGAAAAACTCTAATGTGTATATGTTCCACACCTTTTTTAACCATTATTCTACTGAGGGGTACCTAGGTTGTTTCCATGTTCTGGCTATTACAAATACTGCAGCTATGAACATAGTTGAACAAATGCATTTGTAGTATGATAGGGCATCTCTTAGGTTTAATCCCAAGAGTGGAATTGCTGGGTCCTGAGGGAGGTTGACTCCCAGTTTCCTGAGAAACCGCCACAATGATTTCTACAGTGGCTGCACAAGTTTGCATTCCCACCAATAATGGATGAGTGTTCCCCTCATTCCACATCCTCTCCAGCAAAGGCTATCATTGGTGTTTTTGAGTTTAGCTATTCTGACAGGCGTAAGATGGTATTTCAAAGTGGTTTTGATTTGCATTTCCCTCATCGCTAAGGAGGTTGAGCATGACATTAAGTGCCTTTTGGCTATTTGGAGTTCATCTGTTGTGAATTCTCTGTTCAGATCAGTACCCCATTTTTTAATTGGGTTAATTAGAGTTTTAGGGTCTAGTTTCTTGAGGTCTTTGTATATTTTGGAGATCAGAATTTTGTCTAATGGGGGATGATGAAGACCTTCTCCCAGTCTGAAGGTAGCCGTTTTGTGTTACTGACAGTGTCCTTTGCTTTACAGAAGCTTCTCAGTTTTAGGAGGTCCCATTTATTCATTGATTCTCTTTTTGTCTGTGCTATTGGGGTTCTACTTAGGAAGTGGTCTACTGTGCCTATATCATGTAGACTACTTCATACTTTCTCTTCGATCAGGTTCAAAGTGGACAAATGAGAAGCAGTAGAAAGGAGAACGTGAGTAAAGAAGGCAAGATCAGAGGGAACCTTTACCCGTTGATGGATGGAGATTGAGACAGAGACCAACACTGGAGCACTGGACTGAGCCCCAAGGTCTAAATGAGGAGCAGAAGGAGGGAGAACATGAACAAGAAAGGCAGGACCATGAGGAGTGCGTTCACCCACTGATATAAGGGGACTGATCTAATGAGAGTTCACCAAGGCCAATTGGTCTGGGACTGAACGAGCACGTGATCCAACCAGATTCTATGAATGTGGCTGGCACGGGGTCTTTCTGAAAAGCCATTGACAATGACACTGGTACTTGTTTCCTCTGCATATACTGGATTTGTGGGATCCAGTCTGTTTGGATGCTCAAATTCCTGAACCTGGAGGGGGGGTAGGAACTTGAACTTCCCACAGGGCAGGAAACCCTGACTGCTCTTAGGGATGGAGAGGGAGGAGGAGAGGGAGTGGGTGGAGTGGGAGGGTGTTGGGAGGAGGGGCGGAAATGGAAACTTTTATAAATTAATAAATTTTTATAAATAAAAAGAAAATATATGTCAAGAAAACTGTCAGTGTCATCTTTATATGTAATTCAATCCGTAGTAAAGATACTGAAATTAAAAAAATTTTGATTACTTCCTGTTATCTAATCATCGTGGTAGGGTTTGCTTCTTTTTGTTCTATAGTTCTCAGATGTTCTGTTAGTTCATTAATGTAGGATGTTTTAACTTCTTTATTAGTTTTGGTGCTATGAAATTTCTTCTTAACACTACTTTAACTGTGTTTATGAATTTGGGTATGTTTTGTGTTCATTTTCATTGATTTTACAATGTCCTTAATTTATTTTTTATTTCTTTCTTGACCCCTTGGTGATTCAGGTGACCATTATGAAATTTCTATGTGTTGGTGGGCTTTCTAAAATTAGTGCTGCTGTTGAACGCTAATGTTAAGCCCTGGTGATCTAATCAAATATATGGGGTTCCCACTTTCTCTTTTATGAGGTACTGTGTGGTTTGTCTTTTGTTGAGATTTTTGATCCATTGGGACTTGAGTTTTGTTCATAATGATAGATATGGAACTATTTTAATTTTTCTACATATTGATATTCAGTTATGCCAGCACTTCTATTTAATATGCTTTCTTTATTCCATTTGACATTTTTTGCTTCTTTTTCAAAAATCAAGTGTTCATAGGTTTATGGATCAATAACTGGGACTTTGGTTTTTGTTTTTTTTTTTTTTTCCATTGATACTCCCGTCTGTTTTAATGACAAAACCAGGCTGTTTGTAGTACTTCAGCTCTGTAGTAGAGTATGAAGTCAGAGATTGTGATGCCTTCAGAAGTTCCTTTGTTTTACAGAATTTTTACAGAATATGAAATCAACCTAAATGCTCCTTAATTAAGGATTGGATAAGGAAATTGTGATACGTTTAAACAATGGAGAAATACACAGCAGAAAAATGACATCTTGAAATTTTCAGGAAATGGATAGAGCTAGTAACATAATATTGAATGAGGTAACACAGACCCAGAAAGACATATATCATATTTACTCAAAGGTGGCTTTTAGACATAAAACAAAGCAGCCTATAATTCCCAAACCCAGAGATCCCAGACAACAATGAGGACCATAAGAGAGACATACATGGATCTAGTATACATGGGATGGTAATCAATTTTCCAGGTGACATTCGATCCAAGGCTCAGATTGCTGCTCATTGTAGTGCAGTCAGGACCACCATTCCAATCATCGCAGAAGTTACTTGGCCCTCCCAGAAGTCACTCAGAATTACCAGATGTTGGCCTGCAATCAAAGAGGTCATATGGGCCTGCTTCCACAGAGGTTTCTTGCTTGGACTTGATCCTACAGATTTCACTGTTATGGGTCTCCTCCTTTGGAGGAGACTTACTCTGACCTGCTCTTGGGAAACTTCACCCTTGTACTTGCTCTTGTGGAGGTTGCTGATTCTGACCTGTTCCAACAGACATTACTGATTCTGTCCTGCTCTTATGGAGGTTGCTTGCTCAGTCCTACTTTTTCAGGTTTCTAGCTCAGGTCTGCACCAGCAGACATTACTGGCTAGGGCCTACTCTGCTGGAGGTTGCTGACTGGGTTCTGCTTCTACAGATATTCCTGGCTAGGGCCTGTTATCACTGTGGATCCTGGCTCTAACCCAGTCACACAGAGGTCTCTGGCTCAGGTTTGCTCCCTCAGCAATAGCAAAGTCTCTCCTGTTCCTGCAAGGTCAATGGTTTTGGTCAGGTTTTTCAGAAGTCAATGTCATTTTTGGAAGAAAATGATTAAAAATACACAATAAAGACAGATTAAGATTAAAAAAGGCCTCTAAATGGGTCACAGTGTTGGATAAATGCACATACTCTTGGGAGAGAAAAGAAAATGTATATACACAGTTATAAAAAAAAGTAAATGTTTTTTTAAAAGGCAAAATCTTTAAAGAGACAGATTACAGACAGCCATAGATTAAAGCAGGAAAGAAAAATAAGCCACATAAATATGGAAAATACACAGAGAGTCTGGATTAATAGGCTATTGTACTTTCTTGAATATTTTGACTCCAGAGAGATTTGGAAACTACTAAGCAAAGCAAACACATATACTTTAAAGTTATCTTGATTTCAAAGTTTGAGTGTAAAGATATGTTTCTTTGGAAAAGAGGTTTCTCGTATGTTTCCACAGGGGATTAGAACATGTGGATTAATTCCAGACTAATATGGGTTGATGGACCCCCCGAAAGATCACCATGAATACCGCCAAAAATACTTCACCCAAAGAACAGGAAGTAGTTTAGAGAGAACTATGCCCAGATTCCCAAATATTGTTTATAAATGTTTGTTTTCATTTAAAGGGATATGTGCTAAAGAGATTTGCATTGGTGTGGATCTTAGTTTATTGATACAAATTTAAGGTGAATTTTGTTATACTGTATATATATATATATATATATATATATATATTTCTGGTCTTGATTAAGGTATTGTGTTTGTCTAGCTAATTTTAAATGTAATGCATAACTAAGAAATATAGGTTAATAGATAACCATCTATAATAGTCAAACTTGTAGTTATGTTAGTTTGGTTTTCTAGATATATAGAGATATATTTCAGTTATATAGGTATTCTTCAAATCCTTCTGAGACCTTCAGAATATGGCATTAAAAATATTTTAAGAACTTTGGATTTTTTATGACAGTATGACACATCTGCTCCTGGCACTACCAATAACTTCAAGAGGAAGATGTGCACTGTAGAGGCTCCTTATGGAGTTTGCTAGCCATTTGATTAAGAAACTTCTCTTGCCTGGGCTGCTTGATGCTATGCCGCATAAAATGGATCCACAGAAATATGACTGCTGAAATTTTAAAAGAAAGGTGAGGCAGTCCTTTGGCGTTGCTGCTTCATAAAAGAGACTGCCAGACATGCTGCAGGACACATTTTAAAAAATGAGTAACAAACTGCCAATATAGGCAGCACTGTCTTTGAAACTTGCTGATTCATGGAAAATTCTGCTGAAACCTATGGGCTTGTAGATAGAAGATGGATGCCCCAACAGTATAGAACATCTTTGGGTAACTATCCAAGCAGTGAGATGTCTCTGTCAATTCTAGTTTTGGAAGTTTCTCACAATGCACTTCCTGTTTACTTAGGTAATATTAGATCCTTCTGGAGTCTTTGATGGAGTTGAAGAATAGATAATTATAATAATAGTTTTCATAAATTATGAAAAATAAAAAGATAAACATATAAAAATATTGTAATTGTAATTCTTGCTTGATAACTGTTTTGTATATGTATTTTTACTATATGAAAGTTAAAACTCTCCATTTTATTTAAACAGAAGAGGGAAGGTGATGTGGAATTCTAATCTGTTTGCTGTGAATACCATTGGTTAATAAAGAAACTGTCTTAGGCCTGTGTAGGGAAGAATAGAGGTAGGCAGGGAAAAACTAAACCGAATGATGAGAGAAAGAAGGCAGATTCTAAAGACACCATGTAGCAATCAGAAAGGAAAGACACGTGCTGTCAGGTAGCACCTTGCCAGTAGGCCACAAACTCCATAGTAAAATATAAAATAATGGAAATGGGTTAATTCTAGATGTAAAAGCTAGCTAGCAACACACTTAAGTGATTGGCCAAACAGTGATTTAAATAATATACTTTGTGTATGATTATTTTTGAAGTTTGTGCAGATGGGAAACAAACAAGCAACATCCTACACCATAGGACTTCCAAACAGCCTCAAAAAAGAAAGAAGAAATATCAGAAAAGTTTTTTCTACTGAATTTCTCATATATTCTTTGCATGATTTCCTGCCAAATAGTAATAAATTAAGTGGACCATAGTCACTGCAATTTTTAAAAATCTCCCCAGAAAGAAATGTTTTTCCATTAAAGAAATTCTGGAGGCATCACAATCCCTGACTCCAAACTCTATTACAGAGGTAAAGTCCTGAAAACAGCCTGGTACTGGCATAAGAACAGAAAGGAGGACCAATGCAACTGAATAAAAGACTCAGATATTACTTCACACACCTTTGAATACCTGATTTTTGACAAAAAGAGCAAAAAAAATCAAATGGAAAAAAGAAAGCATATTTATCAAATCATACATGCTTAATTGAATATCAACATGAAAAATAATGAAAATAGATTCAAATTTATCACCAGCACAAGGCCCAAGTCCAAATGGATCAAAAACCTCAAAAGAAAGCCAGTGACACTAAACTTCATAGAAGAGAAAGAGGGATGTACACTTGAACGCATTGGCACAGGAGACCACTTCCTAAATATATCCCCAGCAGCACAAAACTGAGAGAAACAGTTAATAAATGGTAAACCATGAACCAATCTGACAGCAGCTTGAATTCAAAGGGTTATTTATTTGAGGGAAAAAAACTTACAGGACCATTTCCTACACAACAGCCAGGAAAAGAGTCTAGTCGCTGGAGCAAGAGAGTATCCTTCAGGTTAGTCCTTGCAGGTAGCAGTGTTTGGTTATATAAAGAGCAAATAGAGCATCTCTTTATAATCTCCTTAGCTTGTTGCCATGTAGTGGAAAACTCTTTCATAAACCTTTGCTATTAACATGATGATTTATGAAATTCTGAGGCTTGCAACAAGCTTTCAATCAATAATTGATCAATTTCTGCATTACCTTGTGCTAGAGGACCTGGAAGACCCATATGAGTAGGTACACAGGTCTTTCCCCCTTTTCTTCGTGGCAATTTGCAGGGCTGTTTGACCTCTGGCTCCCTGACCTCTCTGCTCTGCATGGGCCTGAAGGGTATAGCTTAGAAAGAACTTGGCTCTCTTTTGTTATGGTAATTCCACCTGTAAACAAGGTTCCAACCATAGGCCCTCTATGTCTGCCATGTCTGCCCCTCCCAGCTGATTCTGCCTGAGGCGCCGGGCACCTGTCATCTTCTCCCACTGCTCCTGATCGGAGGGGGCCTTGCCCTTTTGCCTCCTTTGCCCACTAATATAAATACCCGACTTGAGTTTAATAAAGTGGCCATTTACTCTTTGGTGAATGAGCAGGTCTCTTGTTTCTGTGTGTTTAAACCCTTAGGACAGTCATCCATTCTCGTGGACTCGTGTCAGGAAAGCACGTGCCTGTTTCAAGGTCTGGGTATTCACAGAAAAGCTCGGAGGCTAACATGTATGGGGCAAGATGTGTGTTATATTCATCTGACAAAGCCTATTCCTGATTATGTCTTGTACCTGGATAAACAATGAAGTCAACTCTGTATCATCTGGTATAAATTCAGCACTTTCAATACACAAGATAATTCTTTCTGCATATTGTGAATCCATAACTATGTTAAGAGGTTCTTTAAAATCCCTATTGTGAATCCATATCTATATTAAGAGGTTCTTTAAAATCCCTTTGCACCATAAGAATGGCATGAAATTCTGCCTTCTTGACAGAAGTTTAAGGGCTTTGTTCCACTTTCAACAATTAGACTGATTTGAAATCCACCTTCATTGATTCATTAGCATCAGTATTAAATGTATGGGCTCCAGTTATTATAGTATCACGTACAATTCGAAGAAGAATCCAAGAAGCTTTCTCTGAGTTCTACCTCTGTAATAAAGTTGGAAGTCAGGGATGGTAATGACTCCATAAGTTCCTTTATTGTATAAGAATGTTTTGGCTATCCTGGGTTTTTTTGTATTTCCATATAAACTTGATTATTGTTCTCTCAAGGTCTGTGAAGTGATGGGATTATGCTGGGGATTGCATTGAATCTATAGATTGCTTTTGGTAGAATTGCCATTTTTACTATGTTGATTCTCCCAATCCAAGAGAAGGGGAGGTCTTTCCATTTTCTGGTATCCTCCTCAATTTTTTTCTTCAAAGACTTAAAGTTCTTGTCAAATAGGTCTTTCACTTCCTTGGTTAGAGTAACCCCAAGATTTTTTTTTAATTTTATTAAATTATAAAAGTTTCCATTTCTGCCCCTCCTCCCACCACCCTCCCACTCCCCCCACTCCCTCTCCTCCTCCCTCTCCATTCCTAAGAGCAGTCAGGGTTTCCTGCCCAGTGGGAAGTTCAAGTTCCTCCCGCCTCCCTCCAGGTCCAGGAAGGTGAGTGTCCAGACAGACTGGATCCGAAAAATCCAGTATATGCAGAGAAAACAAGTCCCAGTGCCATTGTCAATGGCTTTTCAGAAAGACTCCAGTCAGCCACATTCAGAGAATCTGGTTGGATTGCGTCCTCGTTCAGTCCCAGTCCAACTGGCCTTGGTAAACTCTCATTAGATCTGTCCCCTTGTATCAGTGGGTGATCACATCCCTCGCAGTCCTTATTTCTTTTTTTCATTTTCTTCCTCCTTCTGCTCCTCATTTGGACCTTGGGGGGCTCAGTCCGGTGCTCCAATGTGGGTCTCCATCTGTATCACCATCCATCGTGGGATGAAGGTTCTCTCTGATCTTGCCGTCTTTGCTCACATTCTCTTTCCTTCTGCTTCTTGTTTGGACCTAGGGAGTTAATTCCAGTGTTACGATGTGGGTCTCTGTCTCTATCTCCATCCATCGCCAGATGAAGGTTCTATGGTGATAAGAAAAATCTTCATCAGTATGGTTATGGGCCTAGGCCATTTCAGGCACCCTCTCTTCTGTCCAGAGAACAATCTGGGGATTTCCTTGGACCCGTAATCCCATTTATAATCAAGTCTCCTGTAAACCCTAAGATGACATCCTTAGTTGAAATATATTCTTCCCTGATCTCATATCCATCCTTTCTCCCTCCCCCCATCCCAGTTCACCTAGTTTTCCCCATTCCTCCCCTACTCCCTTCTCTCTAACCCTCTCCCCTTCCAACAACCATCCTCCCCATGCACCTGAGGTTACCTGGGACTCTTGTCTATTTCCAATCTCCAGACAGATAGCTACATGATTTTCATCCCAGAAAAGAAAAAAACCATATGATCATTTCATTGGATGCTGAAAAAGCATTTGACAAAATTCAACACCCATTTATGATAAAGGTGTTGGAGAGACCTGGGATACAAGGATCATACCTAAATATAATAAAAGCAATATACAGCAAGCCGACAGCTAACATCAAATTGAATGGAGAGAAACTCCAAGCTTTTCCACTGAAATCAGGAACATGGCAAGGCTGTCCACTCTCTCTATACCTCTTCAATATAGTGCTTGAAGTTCTAGCAATAGCAATAAGACAACATAAGGAGATCAAGGAGATTTGAATTGGAAACGATGAAGTTAAACTTTCGTTATTTGCTGATGATATGATAGTATACATAAGTGACCCCAAAAACTCTACCAAAGAAATTCTACAGCTGATAAACAACTTTAGTAACGTGGCAGGATACAAGATCAACTCCAAAATATCAGTGGCCCTCCTATACACAAAGGATAAAGAAGCAGAGAAGGAAATCAGAGAAACATCACCTTTCACGATAGCCACAAATAGCATAAAATATCTTGGGGTTGTTATGCCAATACCAAGCTGTTTTCAATAATGTTGCTCTGTAATATAGTTTGAAGTCAGGGATGGTAATGCCTCCAAAAGTTACTTTATTGTATAAGATTGTTTTGGCTATCCTGGGTTTTTTGTTTTTCCATATAAACTTGATTATTGTTCTCTCAAGGTCTGTGAAGAAGTTTGATGGAATTTTGATGGGAATTGCGTTGAATCTATAGATTGCTATTGGTAGAATTGCCATTTCTACTATGTTGATTCTCCCAATCCAAGAACAGGGGAGGTCTTTCCATTTTCTGGTATCCTCCTCAATTTCTTTCTTCAAGGACTTAAAGTTCTTGTCAAATAGTTCTTTCACTTCCTTGGTTAGAGTTACCCCAAGATATTTTATGCTATTTGTGGCTATCGTGAAAGGTGATGTTTCTCTGATTTCCCTCTCTGCTTCTTTATCCTTTGTGTATAGGAGGGCAACCGATTTTTGGAGTTTATCTTGTATCCTGCCACATTACTAAAGGTGTTTATCAATTGTAGAAGTTCTTTGGTAGAGTTTTTGGGGTCGCTTATGTACACTATCATATTGTCTGCAAATAACGAAAGTTTAACTGCTTCCTTTCCAATTCGAATCCCCTTGATTCCCTTATGTTGTCGTATTGCTATTGCTAGAAATTCAAGCACTATATTGAAGAGGTATGGAGAGAGTGGACAGCCTTGTCGTGTTCCTGATTTTAGTGGAATGGCTTTGAGTTTCTCTCCGTTCAATTTGATGTTAGCTGTCGGCTTACTATATATTGCTTTTATTATATTTAGGTATGATCCTCGTATACCCAATCTCTCCAACATCTTTATCATAAAGTGGTGTTGAATTTTGTCAAATGCTTTTTCAGCATCCAATGAAATGATCATATGTTTTTTTCTTTCAGTTTATTTATATGTTGGATTACATTGATAGATTTTCATATGTTGAACCAGCCCTGCATCTCTGGGATGAAGCCCACTTGATCATAATGGATAATTTTTCTAATGTGTTCGTGGATTCGGTTTGCCAGAATTTTATTGAGAATTTTCAAGTCGTTGTTCATGAGTGATATTGGCCTGTAATTCTCTTTCTTGGTTGTGTCTTTGTGTGGTTTTGGTATTAGGGTAACTGTAGCTTCATAAAAGGAGTTTGGCAATGACTCTTCTCTTTCTATATTGTGGAATACATTAAGGAGTATAGGTATTAGTTTTCCTGGAAGTACTGGTAGAATTCTGCATTGAAACCATCTGAACTTGGGCTTTTTTTGGTAGGGAGATTTTTGATAACAGCTTCTAATTCTTCGCAACTAACAGGTCTATTTAGATTGTTCACCTGTTCTTGGTTCAACTTTGGTATATGGTACTTATCTAAAACAATGTCCATTCCTTTTACATTTTTCAACTTTGTGATACATAAACGTTCATAGTAAGATCTAATGATTCTCTGAATTTTCTCTGTGTCTGTGGTTATATCCCCCTTTTCATTTCTGATCTTATTAATTTGCATGTTCTCTCTCTGCCATTTGATTAATTTGAATAGGGGTTTGTCAATCTTGTTGATTTTCTCTGAGAACCAGCTTTTTTATTCATTGATTCTTTGGATTGTTTTCTGTGTTTCTACTTTGTTGATTTCAGCCCTCAGTTTGATTATTTCCAGTCTTCTAGACCTCCTGCGTGAATCAGCTTCTTTTTTTTCTAGAGCTTTCAAGTGTGCTGTTAAGTCTCCAATGTGTGCTTTCTCTGTTTTCATTAATTGGGCACTTAGTGCTATGAACTTTCCTCCTAGCACTGCTTTCATAGTGTCCCATAGGTTTGAGTATATTGTGTCTTTATTTTCATTAAATTCAAGGAAGACTTTTATTTCTTTCTTTATTTCTTCCATGACCCAGGGGTGATTTAGTAGTTGACTGTTCAACTTCCATGAGTTTGTTGGCTTCCTGGGGGTAGCACTGTTGTTGAATTCTAATTTTATTCCATGGTGATCTGACATACACAGGTGATTACTAATATTTTTTTGTATCTGTGGAAGTTTGCTTTGTTACCAAGTATGTGGTCAATTTTCGAGAACGTTCCATGAGCTGCAGAGAAGAAGGTATATTTTTTCCTATTTGGGTGGAGTGCTCTATAGATGTCTGTTAAGTCCATTTGATTCAAGACCTCCAATAAATCTCTTATTTCTCTGTTTGGTTTCTGTCTGATTGACCTGTCCATTGGTGAGAGAGGAGTGTTGAAGTCTCCAACTATTAGTGTGTGTGGTTTGATGACTACCTTGAGTTCTAGAAGAGTTTCTTTTACATATGTGGGTGCCTTTATATTAGGGGCATAGATATTCAGGATTGAGACTTCTTCCTGATGAATTGTTCCAGTTAAGAGTATGAAATGTCCATCTCCATCTCTTCTGATTGATTTTAGTTTGAAGTCAATTTTGTTAGATATTAGAATGGCCACACATGCTTGTTTCTTAGTTCCATTTGCTTGGAAAACCTTTTCCCAATCCTTTACTCTGAGTAGGTGTCTGTCTTTGTGGTTGAGGTGTGTTTCTTGTAAACAGCAGAATGTTGGATCCTGTTTTCATATCCAATCTCTAAGTCTGTGCCTCTTTATAGGTGAATTGAGTCCATTGATATTAAATGATATTAATGACCAGTTGTTGTTGACTCCGGTCATTTTTTTTTGGGTAGTAGAGTGTATGTGTTTTTCTTCTTTGAGTTGTGCTTGTGAAGGGTTGCTATATGTTTGAGTTATTGTAGGCAGCATTGGGAATGTTGGATTTCTTGGGTTGTGATTTTCCTTCTAATATTCTCTATAAGACTGGATTAGTAGCTACGTATTGTTTAAATTTGTTTTTATCCTGGAATATTTTGTTTTCTCCGTTGATAGTGAACGATTTCTTGACTGGGTATAGTAGTCTGGGCTTGCATCCATGGTCTCTTAATTTCTGCAGTACCTCTATCCAGGACCTTCTGGCTTTCATTGTTTCCATAGAGTAGTCTGGTGTAAGTCTGATAGGTTTACCTTTATAAGTTACTTGACCTTTTTCCTTTGCAGCTCTTAATATCCTTTCTTTAATCTGGATGCTTTGTGTTTTAATTATTATATGGCGAGGGCATGGTTTTTTTTTTTTTTTGATCAAGTCTATTCGGTGTTCTGTATGCTTCTTGAACCTTCATAGGAATATCATTCTTTAGAATGGGAAAGTTTTCTTCTATACTTTTGTTGAATATATTTTCTGGACCTTTGATCTGCAATTCTTCTCCTTCTTCTACTCCTATTATTCTTAGATTTGTTTTTTTTTCATTATGTCCCATATTTCCTGAATGTTTTGTGATGAGAATTTGTTGGATTTGCTGTTTTCTTTGGTCAGAGTGTTTATTTTTTCTATGGTGTCTTCATAATCTGAGATTCATTCTTCTATCTCTTGTATTCTATTGGTTATGCTTGTTCCTGAAGTCTCTGCTTGTTTACCTAGATTTTCAATATCCAGTCGGCCCTCGTTTTGTGTTTTCTTCACTGCCTCCATTTCAGTTTTCAATTCTTGAACTGATTCCATTACCTGTTTGATTGTTTTTTCTTGGTTTCCCAGGGTATCATTTACGAATTTACTCATTTCTTTAATCTTTTTGTTATATTTCTCTTCCATTTCTTTACTCATTTCTTCCATTTTTTAGTTATATTTCTCTTCTATTTCTTGAAGTGAGTTATTCATACCCTGTTTAAGAGACTCTATTGCTTTCATAATGACACTGTTTTCCACTTCTTCCGGAATAGGGTGTTCAAGTCCTTCTGTCGTAAGATCGCTGGGATCTGGTGTTTTCATGTTTTTTTTTTTTCAGATTGTTGGAGGAATTATGCCTTGGCGCCTTCCCATCTCTTCCTTCAGATGCTCTCTGCCCCTCACTGCGGCTAAGGTTTTACAAGGTACGCTTAAAAACAGAGAGACGGGCTGTGCAACGGCGACCAGAGCACAGAGGCTCATATACAAATATAAATTATGCCCGATACACTTAAGGCATAGAGAGAAAGTTACAAACAGGACCCGTGGCTTGCGGACTCACAAAGTCCGGGTCAAGCAGGCCTCAAAAGCTACAGCTAAGGTTAAGAATGCTGCCTGCTCTTCCAGGGGTTACAAGTTCGATCCCAGCGACCACATAACAGCTCACAGCTGTGGTTTTAAATCTAATATTTTCCATTCTAAAGGAAGGTTGTTTACACATTTCTAGAGGTTTTCTTTATAAGTTTTCTTTATAAGGTTAAGTCTCCTGGATTTGGGATAGTTGCTATTAATTCCTCCAAAACAATTAGCACAAGTCCTTTGCCATGGTTCATTGTCTTCCCATAACTTTTTTATTTCATCATGCCCTGTCTTCAGTGACACAGATAGAAACAAATAAATGTAGCTTCACAAATACAAAATATTTCATGAACAGAAATTGGAATGAACCTCTATCTTCTCTCTTCTTAGGCAGTTAAAAGAAAATCCAGAGAAAAACCAAGTGTTTTTCTTTCTCTGCCTTAAGTTTTAAAGTTCCTGAGATCAGTTATGGCTGAGCTCCCCCTGCTGGTCCAGAGGTCCTCTGCAGGGAAGTTTGTGTCTGGGCTATTGCTGAAGTTCCCTCACTGTGCTCCTTGCACAGTAATAAGTGGCAGTGTCCTCAGTGGTCAGAGAGTTCAGCTGCAAGAAGAACTGGTTCTTGGATGTGTCTCTCGTGATGGAGATGCGGCTCTTAAATGACGGGTTGTAATAAGTACTACCACCATTACTATATATGTTCCCAATAAACTCCAGTTTCTTCTCTGGGGACTGCCTGATCCAGCTCCAGTAGTAGTAACCATCGGTAATGGAGAAACCGGTGACAGAGCAGGTGAGGGACAGTGACTGTGATGGCTTCACCAGGCCAGGTCCTGACTCCTGAAGCTGAATCTCGGACAGAATTCCTACAGAAAAAAAAAGTCAGTTCTGTCAATCACATGTTGTCAGAACCCCACATGAACACATGTATGAAGTGGGAACACTCACCAGGAAGGGCTGTCACCAGGTAAAGAAGATCAAACAGTTTCATCTTCTATGATACACCTCCTTCTTTTCAGAGGTCAGCCTCCTTGAGAGAGATGTGAGCTCCTACAGTACAGGAGGGGATTTAACATAGAGCTAGAAGATATATTTGCATGAGCAAAGTCAGGCTAGACTTTATAAATTGAAGGTGGATACCACCCTACTCAGTTAATACAAGCTGTTAAACAGTGTCTGTGACTTCATACAGATTGAGTCTGGAATAAGAGAGCATAGGTACTACATTCATCACAGCAAACACATAGGTACCACACTCATCATAGGAAATACATCTTGGCATGAAACCGCATCCACTTCCTAACCCACCATCCTCACCAAATTCTTCTGTTCCTGTATTTGAAAGTCACAACTCAGTGCCAACCTTCTGTTCACACTACATTTCCAGAGTTCTTGACTTTTGATTAGTACACCCACACTGCTACTAATGCTATTAACTTTTCTAACCCATGAGATGGGATTCTGATGTGTAACAATCCTTGCATACTTTAAACATGCATTATTATCACTGGTTACTAAAAATCTGATGAGTCCACACCTGGGTAGGAAAGATGGTGCATGCGAATAGGAATGGGAGAATTCTGAGAAGATGAAGGACAGAGATAGAAGAGGTCACCAGAATTTGCAGAGGAAACAGGAAGGAGAAGAGGTAAATACAAGAGCTATGTGGCAACATATAGAATCATAGAAATGTTTTAATATAAATAAAAGTGAATAACAATCCAGTGATTTTGGCCAAAAATAATATTTTTTTATTAATTCTCAGTTTATGTTATTTGTTTACAGTCAGACTGAAGAAAGAAAATTCTACCTACAAGTTTTCAACTTTCTTATAAAATTTGACCATGGACATATTGTTGTGGTATAAGGACCACACCTAATTCGTAATCCATCAATTTTGTGGAATGTAAGCACATTCTGAGAGAAACAGCTGAGAATTCTGCACACAATGGATTTGAGGAAGACCTCTGGCATAGTATAGTAATGAATGTCTCACTCTCAGAATATTGTCTGGCTTTACGTCTCTGTATTTGTTCCAATCTGCTACAGTAGGAAGCTTTTCAGCTCAGTGCTGAGTAAGCCACTGGTCTTTACATGTAGCAGAATGTTATTTTAACATAATTATTTTTAGGGCATCATTTTAACATAATCTTATTTTTTAAAAGAATTATATTATTTTTACTGTAGTTTCCTAAAGTATCTATTCTTAGATATTTGTCCCTCAAGTAGTGCAGAGTATGGGTTCTATTTCTTTGAAAAGCCATAATGCAAAGCAGAAATTATTGGTTACTCAAACAAGTATTTTTCTCTCATTGACCTAGCATATAATGCAGACTGGAAACCATTACAAATCAAAGGAGCTCTAACTTATCTTTGTGTTTACATTTCTCCTTTACAATCTTCTACTGTATTAAGTTTCTAATTTATGCCTTAAATGTTTCTTACTCTTAGCTCTTTTTTCCCTTATTCTCTTTTTCTCTTTCCTTTTCTTACCCTTTTGATTCTCCCTTCCAATCATCCTCCAATGCATCCACTACTATCTATAATATTTATGTTTCTGCATGAGATACATTCTTTCAAATTAAATCCCTTAAGGCTTAAATTTCTTTCCTGTGAATTTAGGTTTTCAGTTCTGGTCTTGGATAATTCATTCTTCAGCAGAGGGACAGGTAGTAGCCAACAAAGCATCCTGGAGATGGGTGATTGTAATAGAGAGTGAAAGGGCACCCAGTTTATATAACTGACCTTAAAGCAACTTAGGGTTGAGGCATCGGGAATTCCTAACTGTGGGATGAAAGTGGAGCTAAGGTCAAGACAACTGCAGATCCTGTTTTAGAATAGCTCTCACCAGGTGTACAACTTTTCCTTGTATTGGAGACTGGAGGCTCCCTCGGTGAGAAAATAAAGAAAGCTTTGGACAGGTAATGCCAGGCAGAGTCAACGAAGGTTACAGAAGAGAAACCAAAAAGAATGACTTGAAGTTATAGCTTAATGTTGCTGGTTCTCTTCTCTCATTTAGATCTAGAATAATGGCAAACAAGTATACCCACAGATCAGAGAACTTGAATAATTGGCAGAGATAAAAAAATACTTTTGTCATTTATATTGGGATTTTTCTAATGAACTAGTCCAGGCAGATTACACTATAGTGAACTTACAATTAACAACACACACACACACACACACACACACACACACACACACACACACACACACACACACGCATCATTTACACGTTGTGCCACTCCTGCCAGAAGATTCAAATCTAAGGAAATTGCTTCAGTGTGAAAATAAACCTGTACCCACTAGCCATCATGCTTCCTATTCTCCTGGAACTAATGATCTTCTCTGAGTCTCTGGATTCGCCTAGTCTGGATGTGTACAATTTTATAAGCAGTTATGTTCTCTTCCACCTTACTTCTTTTATTTAAGATAAGCATTTTTAAGGTAATGCACATTGTAGTATATACAAGAACTACTCCCCCTTTTAATTTATGTTTTCATATTAAATTTTATACCATTTCCCACTTCCTTTTCCTTCCTCCAAAACTCCCCCAAACTCCATCAAATACCCACCCTTGCTCTCCCTTAATTTCATGCTCTCTTTTCATTCATTGTTATTGCATACATATAAGTACACATATACATTCCTAAATGTAATTCTGCTCAGTCTGCATAGTGTTACTTGTTTGAATATTTTCAAGGCTGACATCTTGATATTAGATAAGATAACAAATTGGTGTTCTTTTCCCTAGGGAAGACTATCCCTCCTAATCTCAACATTCCTTACTTGCCTGTAATTTTTTTGTGTATGGTTGAGGCTCTTCATATTCTGTTATGTAGGTGTGCAGTGTGGTATTTGCCCATTGTTGATAGACAGCTGAGTTGTTTCTCTCTTTTGCTTATTACTAATAACACTAAACATCTGTGCAAAAGTCTTTACATGGATTTACATTTTTCTTTTTCTTGATCATATACTCTAGGTAGATTTTAAATACGTTTTCTTTCTTTTGTAGTATATACTGCCTTATTATTCAATATGAAGAGAAAAACACTATTACCCACTATGGGGGAAAGGCTCTAACAAAGAAGGGCAGGAACAAGAAAAGTTCAAAGCAGTCTTCATGAAACCATACTGCCCAAGACAAAAGAAAAGAAACTCAAGACAGATGGAAACAGTGGCAGAGACCCACATTGGGAGCACTGGACTGAGTTTCCAAGGCCCAGTTGAAGGGGAGAAGGAATGAGAATATGAGCAAAGAGGTCAAGACCATGAAGGGTTCATCCACTGAAACAGTTTACCTGAACTAATGAGAGCTAGCCAACTCCAGCTGGGCTGGGGAGGAATGAACATAGAACCAGACTAGTCCTTCTGAATGTGACTGACAGTTCTATAGCTGGGACAGACTGTCATTTCTATACATTTTAAATATATATATATTAAATTTATACATAAATTTATATATATACATATTTAAACTTCTCTATACGTTTTAAAACGAACTATACAATCATAATACCTTAGTCAAGAGCAGAACTACATATACATATAGCAAAATTGACCTTAAATTTGCATCAATAAACCAAGATCCATACAAATTATTCACATCTATATCATTTCCCATTTAAACGTAAATGTTCCCAAATAATGTTTACTTATTCTCTTTTTGAACAGCAATGTTGACTTCTCATTCCTGAGTGTATATTGGCCATTTAGATCTTTAGTAGACCAATCAGGAGATTTAGTCAGGCAAAATAACACAGTTTTATGTAGATAAACAAATGCAACATAAAAGAATGCAGCACATCTTTGCAAATTGAACAAATAATCCAAAGCATAAATGAATGTAACACATCTTAAACTAAAAATTTACAGAGAGGGTCATCAAGTACATCTGCAATTTGAAACAGTAAAACAACTGTTTTCAATGAAATATAATGGACTATCCCATATACTTGTTGAATCTTCCATTACAGGTCTAACAAGTTTAATGAAAGGAGCATGAATGGCAGTGCCTGTACAGATAGAACAAAATAAGTGTGTTTCAAATACATCTTTGTTGTACATACATCCATTGTGCTGGACCAATGTCGGCCTTTACTGTATCTCCTACATATACCTGAAGGCTGAGGTCTCCTACTTTTGTCATTCCCAGAGGAAATATTATTTCTAGAATTTCTTTGCCTGCAATCCCTTTTCAGATGTCCTAATCTACCACAATTAAAACACCTAGTAGTTTGATGTCTCCTCATAGCTTTGGAAATCGCTTCTCCTACCCAGGATTCATCATTATAGCTAAACGTCTCAACATTCATTGTATGCTGTTTCCATTCTTCCATAGGTGCTGATCTAGACCTTAAAATCCCAATTATCTTTTTGCATTCTGTATTTGCATTTTCAAAAGCTAGAGATTCAAGAAGTATTCATCTAGCTTCTAGGTCTGTTATCCCTATATCCAGAGCCTTAGTTAATCTTTGCACAAAGTCAGTAAAGGGTTCTCTCTGTCCCTGCCTAACCATGGTGTATGATTCAACCCTTTATGCTGGATCTTGTATTCTATTCAAAGCATTCAAGGCTGCTTTGTAACGTAAGGACAGAACTTCTTTGTCATAAAGAGCTTGGACCTGTGGATCAGCATATGCTCCTACACCAAGAACGTGATCTTGGGAAACCTCCACACCTCTTGCTCTTCCTTGCTGTTCCATATGTTTGGATTTTTCTCTGAAATAAATTCCGAACATCAAGAAAGGTCCATCATCTAAAACTGCAGACACTAACTGAGAGAAATCATGGGGGGTAGCTCTGACATTAGAAGCCCAAGTCCTTATCATTTCCTTAACAAATGCAGAGTGCAAGCCATAATTAACGACAGCTTGCTTAATTACTTTTAAATCATTCATTGCTATTGGCGTCTATCTAGCTTCTTTAACTCCCTTTGAGCCTTTAGAAGTTGACACTTTTTCAGAATAAATTACAGGGTAAGTTGTTAGAACCCTGGGTAAGCCAGTTCTAACAGCTGGTGCTGGCTTGTATCCTGTCCTTGTGCCTTCTTACTCTGTTCACCAACTCCAATAATTTCTTCAATCATTTCAAATCTTTTTATCATTGTCTCTCTTAAATCCTGAATCTCCTGACCTACCTGTGTTTCTAGGAATTTCACTAAGGTATCAGTTTTTTGGTTCCCATTCTGGAGGTACATTCTATCTGTTACCTTATCAAAACTTTGTGATAACGTCTGAACGTGAAATTCAACAGCCTGAACCCTTTCACGTAACTTCCTAGTACCCTTGGATATGGAGTCAATTTTGTCTATCATAGTATCCACTTGTCCAGATAAACCCTGATTTTCAGTAATTTTAATCCTTTCAACTAGTCATTCATTATTAGTCATATCTTCCTTAATGATAAAATATTGAAAAGAAAACTGAAACCTAGTAACAAGTAAATTAATGTATTCCCATAGTCATATAAACCTTGCATGACATAATCCATTGTATTAATAAAGAAAACAGTAAAATTGGCTTTGGAAACAAAAACTGCCATATTACCTATTACCTAGTAGGTGGCGCTGTTACCAAGTCGCGACTAGAACCACTGCAAAGGTGATGGAAACTGGGTCTTGTTTCAGTGTCCGCCTTAGTATTTGATAAAATATAGGAAATATAAGTTGCTCAACAAAGAAAATGTAATTAAATCAATTCCATACACGGAAGCAGAAACCCAGAATCCAGGGGTGGAGAAGAGCAACCTGGAAGCTGCACATGCCTCCACGTGACCGAGTTGCCCCGAGAAGTTGCAGCTTTTGGCAACTGCTTGCTTTCTGATTCACGCCACTCAAGCACCGCACTTACAACTCAGAAGAGAGTAAACCAGGCAGGCAGGGACTGTCCTGAGCCTTGGAGCTCAGGAGGCATGGGGTTTAATTGAACTGCTGTCTCCACACACAGGGCACAGGCTGCAGCTCAGGGAGGGCTCGTGCCTAGCCAAGCTGGCAGCAGGCAGCTGAGTGGGAGGGAAGGGGGATTCTACAACCAAACGCTGGGTGACAGATGAAGGTGTAAGTCACAAACAATCCCACACCAGTTTTGAATTATGATTAATAGAATGGTTATTTATTCAAAAGGGAAAAAAACTTACAGATTACTGACCCAAACAACAGCCCCTCTGTGCGATCAGGAAAGGAGTCTAGGAGCCGAAAGTGGAGCTGGAAGCCAGAGAGAGAGAGTGGAGGACAGCCGCTGCTTTTTTAAAGAGAGAGAGACTATGCCCTAATGGGCTAGTATCTCAATGGCTATTGGCTGAAGGAGCAGAAGGAGCTCCCGCAGCACATGTATATGGCATACATTTATGATTTAGAATATTGAGGTAAAATTCACATGGACATTCATGTTCAACTTACAGGTATAAAATGAAAATATGAAATACACTCACTGTTTGCCAAATAAAAATGATTTATAAAAATTATCTTGGTGATACATTAACTTGAAAGTCAAATGGTGCAAATACAAATGTTTAATAACCAGGTTATGTGTTAAACCTTTATTTATGATTGAGACTCTCTATTTTTTTATCTGTGTGTGTCTGTACATAGAGCAATTTGCATTCTCTTACACATTATAGAAAGGATGCCACATCTCTCTATAACTTCCACAAACTGTCATTTGTTTTCTTCTTTCTTCTTTTTATTTAAATTTTTCATAAAATACATTTGAACCACAGACTTCTCTCCCTGAATTTTTCCAAGATCACTCCTTCTAGCTTCCTCCACATTGTGTAATCCTTCTTTTCTTTTCAGAGAAGAGAAGGCCTCCTGGTGATATCAACTGGATAGGGTATAACATGATTCAATAAGACTAAGCACAAAACCTAGAGTGAACTAGGCATTGCAGTAGGAGAAAAAAAAGATTCCAAGAGCAGACGAAAGAGTCAGAGAAATTCCTGTTCTCTCTGTTAGGAGTCCAACAAAACCCCCACGTTCACCATGGAATGTATGCATTGGACCTAGTGCAGTCTGATGCATGTTTCATGAATATCTCTACAGTCTCTGTGAACCTTATACTCCCTACTATGTTGATACACTGGGAAATGTTCTGCTGAAATCCTAGAAACCTCTGGTTCCTACAATTCTTCCTTCTGCCTGGTTCTCTAAATTTTGCCTAATGTTTTGCTGTGGGTCTCTACACATCACATCACATAATAGGGAAAGCCTCTGTGATGATGACAATGTTACATAGCAAGCTATGAGGACATAGAGATATCACTAGAAACCATTTCATTGACATATTCCCCACTCATCTTTCGATCTACCATAGATTCTCTGATTCATCCATCTTCTAGTCCGTGTAGTCAAGTATTGTCCTGTTGGGTCTTCCTATAGTGCTTGTGTCTCAAGTTAGACCAGCCATTGGTCACTCCCTTAATATCTGAACCACCTTAACCCTAGCACATTTTGCAGGCAGGACACATCTTTGTTGGAGGTTTTGTGACTGGGATAGTTTCCCAATCTAAACATTGGGAGCCTTGCCTAGATAAAGAAGATGGCAATATCAGGCTTCATATCATCCATTACTAGGATTCTTCACTAGCATCACCCTCATATCTTCCAGGAAATTTTCACTGCACTCTTTCCACATCATCCCTTAAGTATTCGCAAATTCCAGTCATATTAATCTGTACTCTTTCTCACCCTGACCTGATCATTAGTGTTCCCATTCATGCCCTCAACCAGATAGGCGGAAATCAGAAAGAAGCTAGATGTCCCTCAACCAAAGAATGGATAGAGAAAATATGGTATATTTATATAATGGAGTATTACTCAGCTGAAAAAAAAGAACAAATCATAAAGTTTGCAGACAAATGGAGAAAACTCTTAAAGATCATCCTGAGCAGGATATGTAATGAATTATTTGTTTTCTTAATGACTGCCATTCTGCTTGTGATTGTATAAAATCCACATTCAGTAAAAGTTCATCTTTAATATGCTTTTGTCTAACATTATTTTGGGTTGTAAAGCAGAACACATGGCTTTCAATTTGTCTGCTAACATTCACAACCTGAAAAATTAAAGTCAGTGATTGAGGACACCTCAAACTCGAGTCTACAACAACTCCATCATCTCTTACCAAGCTTTCCCATAAACAGCTTCATCTCATAGTTTCACATTGTTGTGATTTTTGATATTTTCTGCCATTTCCAATTACGTTTCTATGTTTATGTTCTCCTTGCTTCTAGAGACAAGGAAATATTTCCATTCTCCAGGTCATTTCCATGAAATCTCTGTTAAAAGCATTGCCGCACTGGTAAAACTGAAAGTAGTATTGTTCATAAGCCAAGTGATAATAAATATATAATCTGAGGCACCCAAATGTATAAAACATATTATGACTTTATCGTAAAACCTCTTTGAAAAAGTAGAGTGAGTACCCACCGTGAATAACAAATCTGAGGAGAAGGTCACCTGTAGAAGTTTCATAAGTCATCACATATGTGGGGAATGTGTAAACACTGGTCTCAGAGAAGTGTCATGTAAATAGAAGTAAGCAGAGAACAAGGGCAAGATATTGGGGAAAGAAAAACACATTTCAATTTTGCTTTTATAAAAATTTCCACTGATCTTCAATAAAAATGAAGAAAATACTGTGAGTTTATGAAGAATATTAATATAATAGATGTATATCTTCTCAAGACATTGACAGCTAAGTTGTAAAAGTACCCATAGAACAATATGTATAAATTGCACAAGATAAGTGGATTAGAAGTTGTAAATATTTGTGCCACTGATATTATAGGCAGTTTTGAATTTCTATCATTTGATTTCTTATAAACAAGCACATGTCTGTTTACATTTTAGAATACATGTTTTTCCCTTCCTGTTCAAAAAATCTTCTAGAGTACATTTGTTTTGTTATATTCTATGACAATTACTATTTGCTTAATGTCTAACAAGCATATCATTATTTCCAAATGGAACATCTAAGATAACCACCTGTCACTTGTTATCAGATAAAAAGAAACATAAAAATTTCTTTTCATATTTTTCCACAATGTCTATAATTTTAAGACTTGGTCATGATTGCTTAGTTGGAAACTACTGGGAAATGTAAATAATCTGAAAGTAATTTTATTTATTTCCTCTCATGATGAGGAAAATACAGATCTTCCACGAATGAATGTTATTACCACAGATAGGTGGGAAGATAAGTTGTCTATTCTTTCCAGATTCCAGTGTGTTAATGCTCTAACAAGGTAGAAGTAATTAGAATTTTCAAACAATGCATATTTAAAATTATCATGCTACTAAAGATTACTTTACAACCCAATTTCTCATACAATGATTCCACTGGTGGTGTTTGTTTTATCCCCATCTTGTTGAAAAGACTGAGAGGCCAATGTGCACATGCCAGATGATATGTCAACAGAATTCCTTATCACAGTTTTCTGCTTTTTGCTAGTATTTTTATTTGTAAACATTTCCTGCAGGATTGCTGAAGTGGAACTCTTTATTGCTGCTGAATATAGGAAAGCTTGAATGTTTTATGTCTGAGTTAGATTAGCATTAGTGGATAAGTGAAGTTTGGTGTTGGTCCAGTGTTAAGAATTACATGTTTTAGGAATTTGGAAAAGGAAAAGGGACTCTCTTGATCCAGGCCTGAGCCTCCCCTGGATAGTATTATAGTGATCTCAGATGTATATTAAGGCCTTTTGGAGAACAAGGAGGCTATAGAATATGGGATTACTGAGATGAAGACGAGCACAGCTCAATGAACAACACAGTGTAAGGTGAAAACCAAGGAATCTACAGTCTGTTCCCTGATGACAGGAAAAAGAGCATCCTGCATGGGTGCCATTGACCTATGATGACCACAGTGAACCTGAATGCTGGGCACACTCTGAATTCCAGGAGTCAGTCCATGAATTCCTTCCTGATATTCTACAGGAATATTGAAGAAAAGAGATAAATATATGATCTATGTTTAATGGATATAAAATGAGATTTTTTGGCTAGTATTTGGGAAAATAATTCTTCAACAATAAGATTACCACATTTGATACAATCCTGTAACTTCCAGTACTTACTTACCCAGCCAGTGTTTCCTGAGTATGGTCTGTGAGTACTGAATTTTCATCAGCTCATTATGAAGCAGCCACAGCAAGACTGAAGCTGTGACAAGTCTATTGCAAACAATCTGAATTTTTACACACTTTTTTAGAATGATAAGTGTATAGAATAATAAGAATAGTAAATTGTATTGGTAAATTCAGTGACATGCCAACCTGCAGGTTGTTAAAGATAGGCAGATGGCACAATGGAGCCAAAAATGAAAAAGACAGAAATGAGGAATGGAGGGGATTCCTTAGACTCTGTGAACTCACTCCTTAAAGTGTATTAGCTGAACAACACATGCTACAATTGATATGGGATGTCTCAAAATTTCAAAGCCAGTGTCATGACCTAGGAAGGTGTTAGTACTGGTTAGATGAAAGTTAATCAGATCAGGACCCTATAGTGAAGGGTCTAGAATACTCTTAACCTTGTGGAACTCATAGTTATGTTTCCTTTATTACTATTAATAGTTCAAAAATACAGACCTGCTATACAGGAGTGCTACATCTTATACACCCAATACCATACTAACAATAAATATTAATAAATGAGTTTAAATTTTAGGATTTATTTACAGAAAAATCAAAGAATATGGAACATACATATTTATGTTTTTCAATACTGGATATAAAATTCCAGGCATTTTTTAAAAATCAGCTCTAACATGCACCATTGGAAACCATTTCTTCAATATCATGTCTGAATTCAACATTCATAAAAATTTGCTAATCCTTATAAACTAATTCCCATATCAAACTCTCATTCCACATAAAAGTCATGAATTTTTAAATTTTAGTTAACATTTACCAGTCTCTCCTCCCTCTATTTCTGTATTAATTTGTGTGTGTGTGTGTGTGTGTGTGTGTGTGTGTGTGTGTGTGTATGTGTTTGTGTGTGTGTTTGCCTAGGGCTAACACATTGACCTCAGTTATAGCTACTTTTATATACATATATGTAAAGCAGCCTAATTGAGTGGTTATGGGTACTGCCTGCCCTTCCAAATTTCCTAACTTCAATTTCCAGCAACCACATCGTGGCTCATCAGCATCTGTGATGAGATCTGGTTCTCTCTTGAGGAAGAGTCAGCTGTACTTATCAACTTAGGCAGTGATACACAATATGGAATTTTCAACAAAACAGTCATATCTGAGCTACCCGTGCATGTTTCAGCATTGCCAGGTCATACCATCATTTTCCATTTTTCAACCTATCATCCTGTCAGTGAGCTTGTCCCTGAAGAAATCTGACTCTTCCTCTCTCAAAAGCTATTGATTAACTGTAGTTCTTTATTTATGGGTGAGGAACAGAGACATTTCCTCCTATGGATTGGTATCTAGTCTAGGCTTCAATATTGTCTGGATTGCATAGGTGCAGCCTCCCTGCTCCATCTAGAAAATACTATCTCACAATTACATCCTGGTTTTCTAAATTTTACAATAGTTCTCTTCCTTCTTCAGGACGTTCCCTGAGACTTTAGTATATGATTTGTATTGAAGATATACCAACGGTAAATTGTCATCACAGCATCACCTTTTCTCTAAATACTTATCTAATACGAATCTCTGCAATAGTCTTCATCTACAAATAAAAGCAAGAAGTTTATTAATGTACATGTTAGAACTTTTACCTGACAGTATAAGTTCTCAGAACACAGTTAAAAATATATTAGTGACTTTCAGGCAGAAATTATTAGAGGTCAAAGAGTTTGTGGCTGGTTTGCTGTTTATCCTTTTACTTTGGTATTATGTAAGCAGAATAATTTTTGCTGGTATAGCCAATCAATCTTCGGTTGCATTTCAGAACCTCTGAGATTATACATATTACTGACACTGTTCATCTGACAAAGAATCAGATACTAGACAGTTCTGGGACCTCGGAGAAAATGAATTAATACTGTCCTGCTAAAGAAGGTGTGGGAAGGAACAATTCTGAAAAGACCAAGCCATTCTGGCTGCACTTGGGAGAAAGAACTTTGAGGAAGAAACATATTTGCTAAGCAAGAATAATGTCTAATGGAGTGGAATTTCAATTTTATTTCAAAGAATAAAGCCTGCCTGAACATCTGAGAGTCAAAGAGCTCCACTGGTCAACCTTACAGACAGGGTAATCATAGTACACATTATAAATCCAAGTAACCACAATGCCATGTACCTTTAACACCAGTATGCACACTAGTTGTCAAAGAAACCAGGCAGAACATGCTTTAATCACGGTGGTACATGCTTTTAAGCCCAGCTTTAAAGAGGCTTATATGATGGGAGGAAACAACTCTTAACACACATTCTCATTCTGAGAGTCCTGAAGTCAGGATCACCATTTTGGACTAAGGTCAAGGTAAGAGTCAGGAGCTGGTTGTTTTGCTTTCCAACCTTCAGGTTGAACTTCAATTTCTCTTTCTGAAATTTTATTAATTTTGCTTCATTTATTAATTTATTTTTTCATTTTATTAATTGAACTTCAGTCTACTAATCAGTTCAGAGAAGCAAGACTGAAGTGATGACTGCTTAAGATATTGCAGGAGCAAAACCAACATGGTGGTGTGGAGAGGAAGGTAACAGGAAGAGAGTGTATTTTAGCATAGGAAGTGTCTGAACTACCAGGCACTGCAGTTCAGGCAAGTCTCTTAAATGGCCAGCTGAATATTTACTGTGACACAGAGCATAAATTGTTGTTATGGAGAAAAATGGCAATGCATAGATGAACTCAAGAGCAGAAGGATATGGCTAGAAGCATAGGCCCACTTGGATTTTGTGGAATGTAACAAAAGAGCTGTGAGTACATTTGTGATGGGGAGCAGCAGTTATTTATAGTAGGTGGGAAAGGTCAGTCCTGGACGACATAAATGCTTAACATGGGTCTATTTTATGTGCTTTTTATCACTGATCAAAGAATAATCTCAAATACTGTTTATTTTTATATAGTAGCACCTCTATTTTTGACAATCAATCTTAGGGCTTTAGGGCAGAAATTCTGTATCAGTGATCTATGGCCTCAGCCTCAATTTGTTTCTTCAATTCAATGCAAACATTCATTATTCACAAAACCTTATATAACCTGTGTCAAATCTTATTGTATTTCTGATCTTAATTTTTTAAAAAAGTATTTAATAATTTATGCAAAGACAGTTAAAGGATTTGCAATTTTAAAGTTTAATAATGTAAAATAAAAAACTTATATTTCTATATAAACCAAAATTTGTACTAGGTAAATTTTCAATTTAAAAAATTCTTTCTTATTCTCTATAGTTTTTTTACACAGATTATTTAAGACAAATCACTACTCAAACTGATGCTTCTCCTGTTTCAATATCTCACTTGTCATGCCATGCTGGGAAAGAACACAGGTCTTCAGGAATTCAAAGCAATATTCTACCAACAGAGCTATTTTCCCAGTACAATAGGTTATATTTTATGCTATCCAAAAGGTACAGACTGCAAGGACTAAGTCTTGCCATATATTTTCAACATTCATGTGTGATATAGTTTCTTGGTAGCTCAAGACAAATTTATTTTCATGATGATATACATACATCTTTGCTTTCACATAAGGAATACCCACAGTTTCTTTGAATGTTTAAACTTAATGAAAGTGATTAAGACTCAAATATTCATTGCTTGAGAAACTTACTGTCACCATGGATAATATCGATCTCAATATTTGTAGAATTTTCAGGTGAAAGTTTAGAAGTTTGTCAACATCAATAAAAATGCCATTATTTCTGCTGAGTAAAACTCTAAAGTGTATATGTGCCACACTTTCCTTATCTATTCTTCTACTGAGGGGCACCTAGATTGTTTCCAGGTTCTGGCTATTACAAATAGTGCTGCAATGATCATAGTTGAAGAAACACTTTTGTAGTATCATTGGGTATCTCTTGTGTATGTTCCCAAGAGTGGAATTGCTGGGTCCTGAGGTAGGTTGACTCCTAGTTCCTGAGAAACCACCACACTGATTTCCAAAGTGGTTGCACAAGTTTGCATTCCCACCAACAATGGATGAGAGTTCCCCTCACTCGACATCATCCCCAGGATAGGCTATCATTGGTGTTTTTGAGTTTAGCTATTCTGACAGGTGGACGATGGTATCTCAAAGTTGTTTTGATTTGCAATTCCCTGATCGATAAGGAGGTTGAGCATGACCTTAAGTGTGGAATGGAAATAGTAAACACTTTACTGAGTGAGATGACTCAGACCCAAAAAGATGAATATGGTATGTACTCACTCAATAGTGGATTCTAGCCATAAATAAAGGACATTGAGCCTATAATTCGTGATCCTAGAGAAGCTAAATAAGAACGTGAACCCAAAGAAAATCATATAGTTTCCCTCCTGGATATTGGAATTAGAAAAGATTGCCAGGCAAAAGTTGGGTGCATGGGGGTTGTGGTGGGGTATGTGTAAGGGGAGATTTGGGGGGAGAAGGGAGAAGGGGAGGATTGGGGAGAGATTGGGGGAATCAGATGGTTAGGATGGAGGAAGGGTGGATAAGGGAGTCATTTTAAGGTTTGTCAAAAGACTTGACTCTAGAGGGGTCCCCAGGTCCCAAGAGATGTCACCAGCTTATTCCTTGAGCAGCAGAGGAGAGGGTGCCTAAACTGGCCTTCTCCCATAGCCACACCTATGAATATCTTGCATATTATCATTGAACCTTCTTCTGGCAATGGATGGAGACAGAGAGAGAGACTTACATTGGAGCACTAGATTTTGCTCCCAAGGTCCAAATGAGGAGCAGAAGGAGGGAGAATATGAGCAAGGAAGTCAGAACCGTGAAGGGTGCATTCTTCTACTGAAATGGTGGGACTGATCTAATGGGAGGTAACCAAGGCCAGCTGGGACAGGGACTGATGGAGCATGTGACCAAACTGGACTCTCTCCATGTGGCTGTCAATGAGGGCTGACTTAGAAGCCAAGGACAATGGCACTGGGTTTTAATTCAACCACATGGACTGGCTTTGTGAGAGCCTGATTTTTTTGGATGTTCATCTTCCTCGACCTGGATGGAGGCAGCAGGTCCTAAGACTTCCCATGGAGCCCTTGGACTGGAGAGGAAGGGGAAGTGGGAGGTGGGGAGGGGGAGGGAAAACGGAGGCAGGGAGGTGGTGGAAATTTTTAATAAATAAAAGAAAAAGAATATTAAGAAAATTAAAAAAATAAAAAATGCCATTATTTGTTCCTTAAATTAGGGAAATCTCTATACACACAGAAGTTCTTTCAAACATACATAAATAAGTCTGTTACTTTTCTAGATGATTTGTTAGTGCCTTTGATTTTCTACATTTTCTCTAAAGCCTCAGATATACACCAGTAAAAGGACCATGCAGAAATTCTTTTGATAAAACTGATCATGAAACTTTAATGACACATCAGTAAATAGATTCATCTTTACATGACTACACATAAATCTATATGGACAAGAATAGCAATTTTCATGATTTGGAAGATAGAGCATTGTGAAGACAGAAAATTTCCTGTGAGCTGTGATGTCTACCTCCTGCAGAAAACCCGCATTCTCTTGGTCTATTTTACCATACAGCCATTTGTCTTGTTGGAAGGAGCAGCTCATAAACATCATGGTATGTGATGGAAGTACAGTCAGTAGAGTTAAAATATTAATCACAGCAGACTTTTTGCATCAACCTGAGCTTATCCATGTGGTGTTAAGGCAATGGCAGAGGCAACCCATTGACAGAAATCAGAGGCGCTAACCCAAATATAATGATTTTCCAAGTTCCACAGCCTTTCAGAATTTTATTGATCTTAGATATTAAAGGAGCAAAGTAAGATCAGGCATGTTCTAATCCTAACCTCAGTTACTTTGATCTTCCTAACTCTTTTTCCATGCTCTTCTGACTCTCAAAGAGATCACACAGCAGTGCACAATGCTCCAGCAAGTAATCCTGAGCAGGTTTGTTAATTGATTATCACTCTAAATATAGTTAGAGCATTCCAAGCATGGTATATGTTGAAACTCAATGCAAATATGGAAAGGTGGTTCTTTCCTGATTTCTTGGCACAACAAACAGAGTTCTTTCCTAAGTCTTTTACAGACCAAGTATCAGTTCATTTTATAGACAAACAGCATCGATACTGGGAGAAACTTCATAAGTTTATCATCTAAGGTCTAGGAAGATGTACATCCAAAAACATCAGGCTCCCACAAAGCCAGTCCATGCTGTTGAATCAAAACCCAGTGCCATTGTTTATACATTTTGGGTAATAAATATTTTAAACAAATGACTAATAAATACATTTTA
This sequence comes from Myodes glareolus, assembly GCF_982192425.1. NCBI lineage: Eukaryota > Metazoa > Chordata > Mammalia > Rodentia > Cricetidae > Myodes > Myodes glareolus. The sequence goes on along the minus strand of NC_142036.1, from coordinate 8,768,968 downwards.
AAGTTTTCAGCATATTGATATATTAAAGAAATGCAAATTGAAAAATATTGTGAGTTTTTATTTTAGCCCAGTAAGAATGATATTAAATAGCAAAGCACATGATTCCAAATGTTGTTGATTAATTGTAGAAAGAAGAACTACATATATAGTTGGAGAGAGTATGAATTGTTGCAGTTCCTATAAAATTTCATCTGGAATTTCCCCAAAAAGCTGAAAATACATTTGTCATGTGAACTAATCATATCAGTGCTGGGCAGACACCTAAGGATTCTCGGTAAAAAGATAACAAGTCATTTCTGTAAATTATCACCCTCTTCATAGCAGCTAAGAGCTGGAATCATTCTAGAGGCCACACAATGGATGTATGTACAATTAAGATGTATTTGAAACACATTTATTTTGTTCTATCTGTACAGGCAGTCCCATTCATGCTCCTTTCATTAAACTTGTTAGATCTGTAATGGAAGATTCAACAAGTATATAGGATAGTCCATTATATTTCAATCAAAACAGTTGTTTTACTGTTTCAAATTGCAGATGTACTTGATGACCCTCTCTTGTAAACTTTTAGTTTAAGATGTGTTACATCATTTGTGCTTTGAATTATTTGTTCAATTTGCAAAGATGTGCTGCATTCTTTTAAGTTGTATTTGTTTACAATTACATCAATCTGTGTTACTTTGACTGACTAAATCACCTGATTGGTCTACTAAAGATCAAAATGGCCAATATACAGTCAGAAAAGAGAAGTCAACATGGCTGTTGAAAAAGAGAATAAGTAAACAGTCTGCCAGGTGGTGTTGGTGCACGCCTTTAATCCCAGCACTAGGGAGGCAGACACAGGCGGATCTTTGTGGGTTTGAGACCAGTCTGGTGTACAAGAGCTAGTTCCAGGACAGGCTCCAAAGCGACAGAGAAACCCTGTCTTGTAAAAACCAAAAAAAAAGAAAAAGAGAATAAGTAAACAATATTTTGAAACATTTACATTTAAATGGGAAATGATATAGATGTGAATAATTTGTATGGATCTTGGTTTATTGAAACAAATTTAAGGACAATTGTGCTATATGTTTATGTATTTCTGATCTTGACTAAGGTATGATGGTTGTATAGTTCATTTTAAAATGTAATGTATAATTAAGAAATATAGGTTAATAGATAATCATCTTTAATTAGTCAAGTTTGTAGTCATGTTAGTTAGATTTTCTAGATGTACTGAGAAATATTTAAGTTATATATGTCTTCTTCAAATCTTTTAGAGACCTTCAAAATATGGCATTTTAAATGTTTTAATAACTTAGGATTTTCATGACATTGAGGTGCATCTGTTCCTGGCAGAACCACCTACGTCAAGAGAAATATAGACATTGAAGAGGATTCTTATCGAGTTTGCTAGACATTTGGACAAAAAAAAACTGCTCTTGCTTGGACTGCTTAACTAAACAGGCAAAACCTGTGGAGGGCCGCAACCACATTCTCCATTACAAGATGGCACTGGCATCCGGTTTTACCGCCAGATGAACAAGATAACGCACACATGCTTGGTAACGTTCCACTGCTGCGTCCCTGCCTACTCCCGAGGCATCATCTGGGATAATGGGCAGCAGACCAATCCATGAGTGACACATCCGAAGCAAGGACTGTTTCCTATATAGGGGATGGGTTTCCTCATTCTGGGTCTCCGCTTTGGAAGCTTATGCTCTCTCTCTCAGGACGCATTAAAGCTTTTTTGCAGAAGGATCCTAAATGTGCCGCATCGTTCTTGCTGGCAAGACGGCAGCGCGGGACATCTGGTGCCAAAACCTGGTACGCCGGGGGGACCCTGACCACTGCTCGCACCGCTGGAGACCCTTTGGACACAAGGAGGATTCAAAACTGCAGGTCTGTATGCTCAGCAAGGTATGATTATTCCTGGACTTTTTGATTTTGGGCTTGACTTGTCTCCACCTTGGGAAGGTTTCGTAGAGGCCTTGGTACTTCTTTTAGCAGTTCTTTTGGGATCACTTTGGAATTGCTTAGAAGATGAATCCTGCCAGGCGGTTGTTGCAGAAGGACGAAATGTATTGGAGAAAGTCCAGGATAGCATGTCAGAAACTGAGCGCAGTGAGAGGCTGGGCACGTGCAAGAAAAGGACAGTCCCAGATAAGAAAAAAGGACCCCTCCCCGGTGGTTCTAAGTAAAAATGAATGGGGGAGAAGACTGACCTACAAGGTCAAAAGCTTTCTGATACCAACAACAAGAAAAAAGGAAAGAATAAATATGTACAGATGTATATTATGTTGTTTGTATTGTCTTTTGTGTACTGGACAGGACAAAGATATTTGAACTTAGGAACTGCTAAGTAAGGTATTTTAAATTTAAAAAATGAGTCTAAGGATTTGATGTTTTGGAAAAGAGGTTCTGTTTTTGTCTCCACAGAAAATGAGAGCCTAAGGATTTACTTGAGATTTATATGGTTTGACTCACTGAGACCTCCTGAAATATTGTAATGAATACCCCTAAGAATGCAGCATCCCCGTTCAGCAGGAAGTAGCCAGACAGACTGACAATGCCCAAATTCCTTAAAAGATTGTTTAAGTGGGGTCCATTCAGTGATTGCAGAGCAGCAAGCCTGCTTCCCTGAGTTCCGCTCCACTCCGTGCACCAATATGGACCTAAAACGAATGCAGCTGGGGCTAAAAGGCAGCTGAAGCAGAGCTTTGCTAGATGGCTATGGTAAAAGACACATTGCCCCAGCCCAGTCAATGCCTAGCCTGGCGGATGCCACAGCAATGCAGTATGCCTGGAATTGTGAGGGGCTCTGAGGCTGAAATGGCTCGGGCTCCATTTGGCTAAGCTGAACAGTGCTAACTTCAGGCAGGACTGATCGTAATTATCATAATAGCACATCGCACACTCAAATCTTATCTAGTTAAACAAAAAGGGGGAATAATGAAGGAGTTGCTCCTGACGCCAAGAGTGGCCATTGCCTTGGCTCTGTTCACTATAAATTTTTTAAATTTAGACGATAACAGCCAGAATGCGGCAACATGACATTGTTCGGATCCGCAGCGGCCCAAGGATTTGGTTAAATGGAAAGATGTGCTTTCTAATGAATGGAAAGGCTGGGATCCCATTCTATTGAAATCCAGGGGAGCTGTTTGTGTGTTCCCGCAGGATCAGAAAAACCCATTCTGGGTGCCAGAGAGACTGACCCAAAAGGTGAAAAGTGACCCACAACATGTGGACTCGCCTGAAGATTTGGCTTCTGTTCCTCCTGCCTTTTTGCGGATGGATGACAATGGTTATGATGGAGCAGCGATGGGGGATACTCTCAGCCTTCCCAAAGCCGACACCAGTCAGCCATAGAGTGGCGGTGTTTCCTCGGTTTTTTACAACCAATAAGACTCTGGGGCTCCCCTACCTTCCTAGAGATGATTTATAAGCTTAGCCGAAGGATTTCAGTCCTGGGTCGTGTCCTTCATCTCCTACTTCAAAGAATGGGTGGGGGTGGGAATGTTTGGAGCAGCCCTATGCTGTGGAGTAGTGTTTCTCCTCTGGATGGTCTGCTGACTCAAATCCCAAAGTCGTAGGGACAAAATGGTTATTGCACAAGCGCTGGCTGCCCTGAAACAGGGAACCTCTACTGATGTATGTCTATCTATGTTGAAGCAGCAAGGTTTATGCCAACCAGCTCCTGCACCCCTAGGACAGTGGTCCATTGCACAGGGTGGAATGCTTGGCTTAGCTAGCCCTGAACGTTGTCGAGCTGAAGAGCATCACACAGAGAATGGCCCTTTCTGAGATATATGTCGCCCTACATAAGGGTTTCCTGCCTTATATTCCCTTTCCCAGAAAAATGGCAGAGGGCAGGCTGGAGAAGTTCTAGATGTCATGAACCTAGGGGCAGATTCCATGCAAGCCCATTATAATGTTTCCACTTTGGGAAGTGTGACCTCTATCTTTGCCTTCTGAGGGAGTTGCCTTTCTGCAAAGAAGTAAAAAAGAGGGAGATGTGGAGGACCGCAACCACATTCTCCATTACAAGATGGCGCTGGCATCCAGTTTCACTGCCAGGTGAACAAGATAACACACATGTGCTTGGTAACTTTCCACTGCTGCATCCCTGCCTACTCCCGAGGCATCATCTGGGATAATGGGCAGCAGACCAATCCAAAAGTGACACGTCTGAAGCGAGGACTGTTTCCTATATAGGGGATGAGTTCCCTCATTCTGGGTCTCCGCTTTGGAAGCTTATGCTCTCTCTCTCAAGACGCATTAAAGCTTTTCTGAAGAAGGATCCTAAATGTGCTGCATCATTCTTGCTGGCAAGACGGTAGCGTGGGACAAAAACCCACAGAAAGATGACTACTAAACCTGCCTAAAGGTGAGATGATCTTTCAAGGTTTCTGTTTCATGAAAGGGTCTGCAAGACATTCTGAATGACACCAAATTGTGACTAACAAAATTGCCAATATAAGCTGAACTGTCTTTAAAATTGCCTGCTTCATAAATAATCTGCTAGATACTATGAGCCACTAGGCTAAAGAGGGATGCCCCAAAAGTACAAAAGAACTTTGGGTAACTGTCCAGGCAGCAAAATGTCTCTGTCAATTCTAGAGTTTTGAAAGTTGTTTATAATGTACTTCCTGTTTACTTAGGTAATGCTATATCCTTCTGGAGTTTTTATTCTAGTTAAAAAAATTGTAGTTATTTTTTACTTACTTATGATAAAATATAAAGTAGATATAAATATGGTAACTGTAATTCTTGCTTGATAACTGTATTATTATATGTAACTTTACTATGATAAAGTTAAAACCTTCCTTTTTGTTTAAACAGCAAAGGGAAAATGGTTTAGGAGATTTTCTCTGTGTGTTGCTTTCATTGGTTAATGAATAAAGAAACTGCCTCAACCTAGTTGATAGGGCAGAACTTAGGTAGGCAGAGAAGACAAAACTGAATTCTGAGAGGAAGAAAAGCAGATCAGAGGGATACCATGGATCCATGGCCAGAGGTAGACATGCTAAAATTTTCTGGTAGACAACTACCTTTTGGTGAAGTATAGATAGATAGATAGAAATGGGTTAAATAAAGATGTTGGAGTTATCCAATAAAAGAAACTAGAGCTAATGAGTCAGGCAGTGTTTTAATTAATACAAAAAAAGAGAATAAATAGAAGGAAAAAGTTAGGAAAGAGAGTGAAGAATGGGAAAAGGATGAGAGGAGGATAAAATAAGCTAACCACACAGGCACACAGTCATCCCTGGAGAAGAAGAAAAGAAAAAGATATAGAAAAAGAAAGGTAAAAGTCTAGAGGGAAAGAGTAAGGTGAATCAGAATAATTTATGTTAGAAAATCTGGAGAGAAGGAAGTAAAACTAAGACCAACATTCACAAATAAGAATAAGTCTCCCTGTATTTATTTGGGATCTGGGTGGCAGAACCCCAAATAGTTGTAAAAACAATCAACTACAATACCTAATATTCAAACAGAAGTGTTGTGTCCATTTATGTGATACAGTCTCCTTCCACTTCCTGTTTTCATCCTTAAGCCTCTGCTGAAGAATGAATTATCCAGGGTCAGAATTGAAAACCTAAATTCACAGGAAAGAAATTTAAGCCTTAAGGAATTGAATTTGAGAGGATATATCTCCTGTTGAAATGTAAATAGTATAGATAGTAGTGGATACACTGAAGGATAATTGGAAGGAAGAATCAAAGGGGTAAGAAAAAGAAATAATAGGAGGGAATAAGGGGAAAAAGAGCTAAGAGTAAGAGTCATTTAATGGATAAATTAGAAACTTAATACAGAAGAAGATTATAAAGGAGAAATGTAAACACAAAGTTAAGTTAGAGCTCCTTTGATTTATAACGGTTTCCAGCCTGCATTGTATGCTAGGTCAATGAGAGAAAAATACTTATTCGAATAACCAACAATATCAGCTTTGCATTATGACTTTTCAAAAAAATAGAACCAATACTATACACTACTTCAGGGACCAATATCTAAGCATAGATACTGTAGGAAACTACAGTAAAAATAAAAATAATTCTTTGAAAAATAAGATTATGTTAAAATGATGCCCTTAAAAATCATTATGCTAAAATAACATTCTGCTATCTGTAAAGACAAGTGGCTTACTCAGCCATGAACTGAGAAGTTTCCTACTGTAGCAGATTGGAACAAATGCAGAGACCTAAAGCTGGACAAAATTCTGAGAGTGAGAGATCTTGGAATATTCAGTACTTTACAAGATGTCTTTATCAAATCCATGGTGTGCAGAAGTCTCAGCTGTTTCTCTCAGAATCTCCTTACATTTCACAAAATGGATGGATTAAGAATTAGGTGTGGTCCCTATACAACAACAATATGTCAATTGTCAAATTTTATAGGAATGTTGGAAACTTGTAGGCAGACTTTTCTTTCTTCAGTCTGCCTGTAAACAAATAACATAAACTGAGAATTAATAAAAAATTAATTTTGGCCAATATCACTGGATTGTTACTCACTTTTATTTATATTAAAACATTTCTATGATTCTATATGTTCCCACATAGCTCTAGTCTTTACCCCTCCTCAACCCTGTATCCTCTACATCTTCTGGTGATCTCTTCTAACTCTGTCCTTCATCTTCTCAGAATTCTCTTAGTCTTACTCTTCTGCATCATCTTTCCTACCCAGGTGTAGACCCATAATATTTTTAGTAACCAATGAGAATAATGCATATTTAAAGTGTGCAAAGATTATTACACATCAGAATCTTATCTCCTGGGTGAGAAAAGGGAATTACACTAGTAGCAGTGTGGGCCTACGAAACAAAAATCAGTAACTCCGGAAATGTAGTGTGAACAGAAGGTTGGCACTGAGTGGTGACCTTCAAATACAAGAACAGAAGATTTTGCTGTGGATGGCTGGCTAGGAAGTGGATGTGGTTTCATGCTAAGATGAATTAACTTTTTTTTTCTTGAACTTTCAGGTGTGCTGTTAAGTCTCTAATGTGTGCTTTCTCTGTTTTCTTTGTGTGGGCACTTAGTGCTATGAACTTTCCTCTTAGCACTGCTTTCATAGTGTCCCATAGGTTTGAATATGTTGTGTCTTTATTTTCATTAACTTCAAGGAATATTTTAATTTCTTTCTTTATTTTTTCCTTGACCCAGGGATGGTTCAGTAGTTGACTGTTCAGTTTCCATGAGTTTTCGGCGTTCTGGGGTTAGTATTTTTGTTGAATTTTAGCTTTATTCCATGATGATCCAATAGTACACAGGTGTTTACTACATTTTTTTGTATTTATGGATGTTTGCTTTGTTACCAATTATGTGATCAATTTTTGAGAAGGTTCCATGAGATCCTGAGAAGAAGGCATATTCTTTTCTGTTTGGGTGGAACGTTCTATAGATGTCTGTTAGGTCCTTTTGGTTCATTACATCTGATAGTTTTCTTATTTCTATGTTAAGTTTCTGTCGTGAGAGTGGAGTGTTGAAATCTCCTACTATTAGTGTGTAGCATAGACAATTCGGACAACACTGAATAAATGGGTCCTCATAAAACTGAGAAGCTTCAGTAAAGTAAAGGACACTGTCATTAAGACAAAGAGGCATCCTAATGAATGGGAGAAGATCCTCACCAACCCTGCATCAGACACAGGTCTGATCTCCAAAATATATAAAGATCTCAAGAAACTAGATATTAAAACTCCAACTAACACAATTTAAAAAATGGGGGTAGTGAACTGAACAGAGAATTCTGAATAGAAGAAGTTCGAATGGCCAAGAGACACTTAAAGTCATGTTCAAATTCCTTAACGATCAGGGAAATGCAAATCAAAACAACTCTGAGATACCATCTTATACCTTTCACAATGGCTAAAATCGAGAACACCAATGATATCCTGTGCTGGAGAGGATGTGGAGTAAGGGGAACACTCATTCATTGCTGGTGGGAATGGAAACTTTTGTAACCACTTTGGAAATCAGTGTTGCAGTTTCTTGGGAAATTGTGAATCAACCTATCTCAGGATCCATCAATACCACTTTTGGGAATATACCCAAGAGATGCCCAATTATACTACAAAAGCATTTGTTAAACTATGTTCATAGCAGCACTATTTGTAATAACCTGAAGGTGGAAACAACCTAAATACCCCACAATGGAATAAAGAAAGTGTGAATGGTGATAGAAATGCATCTACTTTCACTCTTCTACAGGTCACCATCCAGTTATGCCAGCACCATTTGTTGAAGATGGTTTCTTTCCTCCATTGTATAATTTTGGCTCCTTTGTTGAAAATCAGGTGTTCTTAGGTTTGTGGATTAATATCTGGGTCTTCGATTTGATTCCATTGTTCAACATCCCTGTTTTTTTTTTTTGCCAATACCAAGCTGTTTTCATTACTGTATCTCTATAGTAAAGATTGAAGTCGGGGATGGTTATACCACCAGAAGTCTTTTTATTGTATAGGATTGTGTTGGCTATCCTGGGTTTTTTGTTTTTATATATAAAGTTGGTTATTATTCTTTCAAGGTCTGTGAAGAATTTGGTGGAATTTTGATGGGGATTGCATTGAATCTGTGGATTGTTTTGGTAAATTGCCATTTTTACAAAACTCACGTCCAAATGGATTAAAGACTTCACTATTAATCTGACCACACTGAATCTGATAGAAGAGAAAGGGGGAAGTAGTCTACAACACATGGGCACAGGAGAACACTTCCTATGTAGAACCCCAGTAGCACAGATAATAAGAGCAACAATTAATAAATGGAACGTTTTAAAATTGAGAAGCTCGTGTAAAGCAAAGGACACTGTCATTAAGACAAAAGAGCAACCTACTGATTTGGAGAAGATTTTTACCAACCTCACATCAGACAAAGGTCTGATCTCCAAAAAATATAAAGAACACAAGAAAATAGACTTTAAAACACTAACTAAACCAATTAAAAAATTAGGCACTGAACTGAACAGAGAATTCTCAATAGAAGAACTTCGAATGGCCAAAAGACACTTAATAGCATGTCAATCTTCTTAGTAATCAGGGAAATGCAAATCAAAACAACTCTGAGATACCGTCTTACACCTGTCAGAATGGCTAAAATCGAAAACACCAATGATCGCCTATGCTGGAGAGGATGTGGAGTAAGGGGAACATTCATCCATTTTTAGTGAGAATGCAAACTTGTACAGCCACTTTGAAAATCAGTGTGGCGGTTTCTCAGAAATCTGAGCGTCCACCTACCTCAGGACCCAGCAATTCCTCTATTGGAAATATACCCAAGACATACTCAATCATACTACAAAAGCATTTGTTCAACTATGTTCATAGCTGCACCATTTGTAATAGCCAGAACCTGGAAACAACCTAGGTGCCCCTCAATAGAAGAATGGTTAAAAAAGGTATGGAACATATATACATTAGAGTTTTACTCAGTGGTAAAAAACAGTGACATCTTAAATTTTGCATGCAAATGGATGGAAATAGAAAATGCTTTACTGAGTGAGGTAACCCAGACCCAAAAAGAGGAATATGGTATGTACTCACACATAAGTGGATTCTGGCCATAAATAAAGGACATTGAACCTATAATTCGTGATCCTAGAGAAGCTAAATTAGAAGGTGAACTTAAAGAAAAACATATTGTTATCCTCCTGGATATTGGTAATTGACAAAATTGCTGGGTAGGGATTGGGAAAACGGCAGTGGGGGTGAGATTGAGGTAAGGGAAGATGGGGAGAGAAGTAAGAAGGGGAGGATGGGGAGAGCATGAGAGAATTGGATGGCTGGGATAAAGGGGGGTGGATGTGGGAGCAGAGAAGTATATATCTTAATTAAGGGAGCCATTTCAGGGTTGACAAGGGACTTGGCTCTAGAGGGGATCCCAGGTGTCCATGGGGAGGTACCCAGCTATGTCCTTGGACAGCAGAGGAAAGGGTGCCTGAACTGGCCTTGTCCTATTGGCACACTGATGGATATCTTGCATATTACCATAGAACCTACATCTGGTGATGGATGGAGATAGAGACAGAGACCCACATTGGAGGACTGGATTGAGCTACCAAGGTCCTAATGAGGAGCAGAAGGAGGGAGACCATAAGCAAGGGAGTCAGGACCATGAGGGGTGTGTTCACCCACTGAGATGGTGGGACAGATCTAATGGGATATTACCAAGTTGGAATGGGACTGATGGAGCATGTCATCAAACTGGACTCTCTGAATGGGGCTGATGGTGGAGTCTGACTGAGAAACCAAGGACAGTGGTGCTGGCCTTTGATTCTACTTCATGGACAGGCTTTGTGGGAGCCTTGTCTGTTTCGGTGCTCACCATCTTGGACCTGGTGTGAATAGGGAGGACCTTGAACTTCCCATAGGGTAAGCAACCCTGAATGCTCTTTGGCCTGTAGAAGGAGTGGGAGGAAGAGTGGGGTGAATTGACGGGAAGGAAGTGGGAGGAGGGGAGCAGTTGGAAAGTTTTAATAAAAAAGGAAGATAAAAAGAAAGAAAGAAAGAAACAAAGAAGGAAACAAAGGGAGAAAGAGTGGAATATATATGCATTAGCGTACTACTCGACAAGAAAAAAAATGACATCTTGAAATTTGCATGCAAATGCATGGAAATAGAAAACACTATCCTGAGTGAGATAACTCAGACCCAAAAAGATGAATATGGTATGTACTCTCTCATTTGTGGACTCTAGCCATAAACAAAGGACATTAAGCCTATAGTTCACAAGCCTAGAGAAGCTAAATAACAAGGTAAAGTAAAATAGATAGATAGATAGATAGATAGATAGATAGATAGATAGATAGATAGATAGATAGATCCTCCTGGAAATTTGAAGCAAACAAGATTGCAGTAGAAAATTTGTGAGCATGAGGGGGATAGGGTGGAGGTGAGTTCGGGGTAAGGTGAGAGAAGCAGAGGGAAGGGAGAAGGAAAGGAGTGGCAAGAGCTTGGTGGAGTGGGAGGGTGGAGATGGAGGAAGGGCGGATATAGGAGGGAAGATGATAACTACATTAAGGAATCCATTTTAGGGTTGCCAAGAGACTTGACTCTAGGGGGATCTCAGGTGTCCATGGGGAGGTCCCCAGCAATGTCCTTGGAAAGTAGAGGAGAGGGTGCCTGATCTGTCCTTGCCCTACTCTCACACTAATTTATATCTTGAATATCAACATGTAGAAGAATGAAAACAGATCCAAATCTATCACCAGCACAAAGCTCAAGTTCAAATAGATCAAAGACCTCAAAATAAAGACACCCACACTGAACTTTATAGAAGAGAAAGAGAGAAGTACACTTGAACACATTGGCACAGGAGACCACTTCCTAAATATCACCCAGCAGCACAAACCTGAGAGAAACAGTTAATAAATAGAAAAGCGTGAAACAATTCCACACCAGTTTGGATTCAAAGGGTTATTTATTTGTGGGGAAAAACTTACAGGACCCCATCCAACCCATCAGCCAGGACAGGAGTATAGTCGCTGGAGCAAAAGATTGAATGGAGGGCTGCCACTGATTTTTAAAGAGAAAGAGACTACTACCCAGTAGACTGGTATCTCAGTGGCTATTGGCTGAAGAAGCTTAAGGAGCTTCCACGACACCTCCCCCTTTATTTAAGTAAGAGAATTCTAAACCTACTATGAAATTATATACAATAAGAACAAATATCCTATTCTAACAAGCTTAAGTCTTGTATAATAAATAACTTGGCCAAGTCATGAGAGGCAAGTAACTACATTTATATAGTTTTCATCCCCATTGAAGTTCTGAGAAGAGAAATAATGTTACCTGAGTGATTAGGAAGTACAATCAAACAACTTCCAGAATATGCAGCCAATCACAGAGACAATTGGTTACTTGGGCAGTCACACAAAGTCACATTTGCACTGCGTTGAAGCACCTAACTTTGGCTAAGGCCTAGAATAACTGACAAATTATTTTTAACAGACAAGATATTTTTCAAAACCATCTTACCTTCTCTTGGAAAGATTTGACAGTTCTGCTTATCCATTTCTAGATAACACGTATTTTGTCAGTAGTTGAGGTATGGACAGTTCCTTGCCCAGAGGCCACTTTTGCCAAGAAGACAAGCTCCAAGTGGAGTGTCTTTGGTGCTCAACAATCTCTTGGGAATAGATTGGTTTTGCCAGGAGTGATTGTATATCACTACCGCAGAACTCTAAGTTAGATTAAATGCCATTTTCTACAGCTCTTTGAAGAGGTTGAAGATTATTTATACAGAATATAATCACTATGTATCTAAAGAACCTGATTGGTCTAACTATAAATATGACAAGCATCAATGATTATTGATCTACAATTCTCAGTACCTATCTAACTTAAAAACTAAGAAAAACATGTAGTTATCCTCCTTGATATTGGAAATAGTATTAGTGAAATATTTTGGAGCACCAGTGGTAGTAAAGGATACACTGAACTCTTAATAGGGATGATCCTTTGTGGAGGATATTCATTTTGGTCATAATTGTCATCAAAAGCTATGAGATTCTAAACATCTTCCAAATATTCCTCCCTCATTTTTCTGAGCTGTAGAAAGTTTCCACAGTAAAGGGAAATTTGTAATTATCAGGTGTGCCCTAAAAGCAGTCTTCTTTTATTTCCTTGTTTTTCTTCCTATAAATGGTTCTGTTGCATTCTATTTCAACTACCAACACTAGGAACAAGCGGTTTCTCTGGGAATATTTCAGGAGTTGGAAAGTTAGGAAATAAACAAACAGCCTCCCACAACAAATACTTCACCCAACAAAAAGCAGGAAGTAGTTTAGAGAGAACTACACCCAGATTCCCAAATATTCTTTATAAATGTTTATTTTCATTTAAAGTGGGATATCGTTTAGAGATATGCTTTGGAATGGATCTTAGTTTATTGATACAAATTTTTGATGAATTTTGTCATATTGTGTATATGTCTTTCTGGTCTTGATTAAGGTATTGTGTTTGTCAAGCTAGTTTGTAAATGTAATGCATAATTAAGAAATGGAGCTTAATAGATAACCGTACATGATAGTAAAACTTATAGACATGTTAATTAGGTTTTCTAGATATATACAGACCTATTTCAGTTAGATTGGTATTCTTCAAATCTTTCAGAGAACTTCAGTATATGGCATTAAAATTATTTTAAGATCTTAGGACTTTTTATGACAGTACAACACATCTGCTCCTGGTGCCACCAATAACTTCAAGAGGAAGATGTACACTGTAGAGGTTCCTCATGGAGGTTTCTAGCCATTTCATTAAGAAACTCCTCTTTCCAGGGCTGCTTAGTGCTACAAAAAAAGGACATAAAGGAGCTACAGAAACATGACTGCTGAAGTTTTAAAAGAACGGTGATTCAGTCCTTTGGTGCAGCTGCTTCATAAAAGAGACTGCCAGACATGGTGCAGGACACATAAAAAGAAAGTATGTAACAAACTGCCAAAATAGGCAGAACAGTCTTTGAAGCTACCTGCTTCATGAGAAAGTTTCCTGGTTCCTTTGGGCATGTAGGCAGAAGATGGATGCCCCAAAAGTAAGAAAAACTTTGGGTAACTATCCAGGCAGATCAAGGACTGTTTAGGCTAACCAGCTAAAGCTTCCTGCTAGTTCCATGCTTGTTCTGCTCTAGCCTGGTATAGTAGCCTTGGGCTTTATATTACTTTGAAAAGGTAATTTCTCAACCTGCCCGGGAGAGCCCAGGTCCCTCCAACCTGTCTGACACTGCCCTGCACCCCTCTCCCACCTGCCTGTCAGAGAAGCTCTCACATGGCGCCAGCTTCTCCATCCCCCTCTGCCTGGGAGAGGGTTCTCCTCTTCTGGGGCCAAAGAATTTAACCCTAGATTAAGCTTAATAAAGGGGCATTCTCCTCCTGGCAAATGACTCGAACTCACTATCTGTGTTGTGCGTCTTGTGTTTAACCCCTAGGATCTTACCCAGCTGTTGGAAGGTATGGAGCTGCGGTCCATACTGGGTGGGTGGTGATGCAAACTCGTGTGTGGAATGTTTGCCACAGTCTCTGTCAATTCTAGTTTTGGAATTGGCTCACATTGTACTTCCTCTTTACTTAGGTAATATTAGATCCTTCTAGAGTCTTTGACGGAGTTGAAGAATAAATAATTATATTATAGTTTTCATAAATTATGAAAATTAAAAAGATAAAATATTTTTCAAATGGTTCTTGTCAATAAACTATATAATAAAAATATTTTATCTTTTTTAATTTTCATAATTTAAGAAAACTATAATTATAAATATCTATTCTTCAACTCTATCTACTAGAACTTTAAGTCTTTGAAGTAAGAAAATGAAGAGAATACCAGAAAATGAAAGGATCTCCTATGCTTTTGGATTGAAAGGATCAACATAACAAAAGTGGCAACTCTACCAAAAGCAAAGTACAGATTCAATGCAATCCTCATCAAAATACAAACAAAATTCTTCACGGACCTTGAGAAAACAATAATCAAATTTATATGAAAAAACAAAACAAAAAACAGGATAGCAAAAACAATCCTATACAATAAAAGTACTCCTAGAGTCATTACCATCCCTGACTTCATACTCTATTACAGAGATACAGTAATGAAAACAACTTGGTACTGGCACAAAAACAGAGATGTTGACCTATGGAATCAAATCAAAGACCCAAATATTAATCCACAAATCTATGAACACCTGATTTTTGACAAAGGAACTAAAAGTATACAATAGAAAAAGAAAGCCTCTTCAACAAATGGTGCAGAAATAACTGGATGTCAACCTATAGAAGAATGAAAATAGATCCATATCTATCACCATGCACAAAACTCAAGTCCAAATTGATTAAAGACATCAATATTAATATGACCACACTGAACCTGGTAGAAGAGAAAGTGGGAAGTAGTCTACAAGACATAGGCACTGGAGACCACTTCCTACATAAAACCCCTATAGCACTAACAATAAGAGCAATAATGAATAAATGGGACGTCCTGAAACAGAGAAGCTTCGGTAAAGCAAAGGAGACTGTCATTAAGAGCCATTTTAGGGTTTGCAAGAGACTTGATTCTGGAGGGGTTCCGAGGCCCATGGAGATGTCCCCACTTTGTTCCCTGGGCAGCAGAGGAGAGGGTGCCTGAACTGGCCTTGGCCCATAACCATATTGATGAATATTTTGCATGTCATCACAGAACCTTCATATGGCGATGGATGGAGATAGAGACAGAGACACATATTGGAACACTGGACTTAACTCCCTAGGTCCAAATGAGAAACAGAGGGAGGGAGATCGTGAGCAAGGAAAGCAAAATCAGAGGGGACCTTCATCCAACGATGGATGGAGATAGAGATGGAGACCCACATTGGAGCACTGGAAATCAGGACCGCAAAGGGTGCGTTCACCCACTGATACAAGGGGACTGATCGAATGAGAGCTCACCAAGGCCAGCTGGCCTGGGACTGAACGAGCATGTGATCAAACCGGATTCTCTGAATGTGGCTGACATGGGGGCTGACTGAGGCCCCAAGGTCCAAATGAAGACTGAGAAGCCATTGACAATGGCACTGGGTCTTGTTTATTCTGCATGGACTGGCTTTTTGGGATCCTGGCCTGTTTGGATGCTCACCTTCCTGGACCTGGAGGAAGGGGGGAGGAACTTGGATTTCCCACAGGGCAGGAAACCCTGACTGCACTTGGGAATGGTGAGGGAGGAAAAGAGGGAGTGGGGGAGTGGGAGGGTAGTGGGAGGAGGGGAGGAAGTGGAAAGAGTGTTTTCGGATACTTGAATAAACAAGTCTAACGGAAAAAAAAATAAAAATAAAATAAAAATAAAATAAAATGGTAATCTACTGATTGAGAGAAGATCTTCACCAACCCCGCAACAGAAAAAGGTCTGATCTCCAAAATATATAAAGAACTCAAGAAACTAGACTTTAAAATGCTAATTAATCCAACTGAAAATGGGGCACTGAACTGAACAGAGAATTTTCAACTGAAAAAGCTCAAATGGCCAAAAGACATTTAAGGTCATGTTCAACCTCCTTAGCAATCACGGAAAAGCAAATCAAAGCAACTTTGAGATACTATTTTACACATGTCAGAATGACTGAAATCAAGAACACTAATGATAGCCTTTGATGGAGAGGATGTGGAGTAAGGGGAACACTCATCCACTGCTGGTGGGAATGCAACCTTGTGCAACCACTTGGGAAATCAGTGTGGCGGTTTCTCAGGAAATTTGGGATCAACCTACCCCAGGATCCAGCAATATCATGCTCGGTAATATTCCCAAGAGATGCCCTATCATACTACAAAAGCATGAGTTTAACTATATTCATAGATGCTTTATTTGTAATAGCCAGAACCTGGAAACAACCTAGATGGAGGAGTTGAAAAAGAAAGTGTGGAATATATATGCATTAGAGTACTACTCAGCAGTAAAAAACAATGGCATCTTGAATTTTGCATGCAAATGCATGGAAATAAAAAATACTATCCTGATTGATATAACCCAGCCTGAAAAAAGATGAATATGATATGTACTCACTCATAAGTGATTTCTAGCCATATAATTAAAGGACATTGAACCTATAATTCGTGATCCTAGAGAAGCAAAATAAGAAGGTGAACTCAAAGAAAAACATATAGTTATCCTCCTTGATACTGGAAGTAGACAAGATTGTCAGGCAAAAATTGGGAGATGGGGGGTCAGTGCCGGGTGGACTTAAGGGGAGAGGGGGAGAGAGAATTGAGAATGGGAGGATGGGAAGAGTTTGGGGGAATGGGGCAGTTGGAATGGAGGAAAGGTTGAAATGGGATCAGGGAAGCATATATATTAATTAAGGGAGCTATTTTAGGGCTGGCAAGAGACTGGACTCTAGAGTTGTTCTCAGGTGTCCAAGGAGATGTTCCCAGATTGTTCTTGGGCAGCCGAGGAGAGGGCACCTGAAATGGCCCTATACTATATCCACTCTGATGAATATCTTGCACATCACCATAGAACCGTCAACTGATGATGGATGGAGATAGAGACAGAGACTCATGGTGGAGCACTGGACTAAATTCCCAAGGTCCAAATGAGGAGCAGAAGGAGGGAGAACATGAGCAAGGAAGTCAGGACGCGAGGAGTGAACCCAACAACTGAGATAGTGGGGCTTATCTAATGGGTGCTCACCACGGCTAGCTAGAATGAGACTGATGGAGCATGTGATCAAACTGGACTCTCTGAATGTGGCTGACAATGAGGGCTGACTGAGAAGCCAAGGACAATGGCACTGGGTTTTGATTCTACTGCATGTACTGGCTTTGTGGGAGCCTAGTCTGTTGGAAGCTCACTGTCCCAGATGTGGATGGAAGGGGGAGGACCATGGACTTCCCAAAGGGCAGGGAACCCTGACTGCTCTTTGAACTGTAGAGTGAGGGAGAGGGGGAGTGGGGAGAAGGAGAGGGAATTGGTAAGTTGTGAAAATTTGTAATAAAAAATTAAAAATTAGAGTTAAAAAGATAAAATATTTATAAATATTGTTACTGTAATTCTTGCTTGATAAGTTATATGTAATTTTTTTATATTAAAGTTAAAACTTTCATTTTATTTAAACAGAAAATGGGAGGTGATGTGGTATTCTAATCTGTATGCTGTAAATACCATTGGTTAATAAAGAAACTGTCTTAGGCCTGTGCAGGGAAGAATAGAGGTAGGCAGGTTAATACTAAACTGAATGCTGAGAGAAAGTAGGCAGAATCACAAGACACCATGTAGCTGCCAGAAAGGAAAGACATTAGCTGTCAGGTAGTTCCTTGCTGGGAGGCCACAAATTACATAGTAAAATATAAAATAATGGAAATGGGTTAATTCTAGATGTAAGAGCTAGTTAGCAATATACTTAAATGATTTGTCAAGCAGTGATCTAAATAATATACTTTCTGTATGACTATTTTTGGAGTTTGTGAAGATGGGAAATGAACTAGTGGCATCCTACAACATAGGACTTCCAAACAGTCTCAAAAAAAGAAGAAATATCAAAAATGTTGTTCTTATTGAATTTCTTATATAATCTCTGCATGATTTTCTGCAAAATAGTAATAAATTAAGTGACCCCACAGTCACTGAAATTTTTAAAAAGCTCCTCAGAAAGTAATATTTTTCCATTAAAGAAATTCTGGATGCATCACAGTCCCTGACTTCAAACTCTTTACAGAGATTCTTTCCTTAAAACAGCCTGTTATTTGCATGAGAACAGAAAGAAGGACCAATGCAACTGAATAGAAGACCCAGATATTAATTCATACACCTTTGAACACCTGATTTTTGACAAAAAGCAAAAAAATATCAAATGGAAAAAAGAAAGCATATTTAACAAATGATGCCGGAATAGCCGGATGTCACCATGCAGATGAATGAAAATAGATCCATATCTATTACCAGCAAAAAGCACAAGTCCAAATGAATCAAAGGCTTCAAAATAAAGCCAGCCACACCGAACCTCATAGAAGAGAAAGTAGGAAGTATACTTGAATGCATTGGCACAGGAGACCACTTCCTAAATATAACCTCAGCAGCACAAAACTGAGAGAAACAATTAATATGTGGGACCTCCTGAAACTGAAAGCGTCTGTAAAGCAAAGGACATGGTCAGCAAGACAGAACAACAGTCTACAGAATGGGAAAACATCTTCAACCACCCAACATCAGACACAGGGCTAATCTTCAAAATATACAAAGAAATCTAAAGATTCGTCATCAAAAGAAGAAATAGTACAACAATAAATGGAGTATAGACCTAAATAGAGAACTCTCAACAGAGTAATCTAAAATGGCTGAAAGATGCTTAAAGAAATGTTCAACATTGTTAGCCATCAGAGAAATACAAATCAAAATAACTCTGACATTCCATCTTACACCTATAAGAATGGCCAAGATCAAAAACACTAATTACAACTTATGCTGGAGAGGTTGTGGGATACAGGAACACTTCTTAGTTGCTGGTGGGAATGCAAGCGGGTACAGTCCTTTTGGATGTCAGTGTGCAGATTTCTCAGAAAATTAGGAAACAACCTTCCTCAAGATCCAGTAATACCACTTTTGGGTATATATCCAAGGGTTGGTCAATCGTGCCACAAGGACATGTGCTCAAATATGTTCATAGCAGCATTGTTTGTTTTAGCCAGAACCTGGAAACAAGCTAAATGCCCCTCGATCAAAAATGAATAGGAAAAATGTGGTACATTTGCACAATGGAGTATTTCACAGCAGAAAAAAAAACAATGACATCTTGAATTTTGCATGAAAATGAAAACATTGTTTTGAGTGAGGTAACCCAGACCCTAAAAGGCATATACTCACATATACTCACTCATAAGAGGTGTTTAAACATAAACCTTAGAAAAGCAGCATACAAGTCACAATCCCAGAGAACTTAGACAAAAATGAACACACTAAGATTGACATACTTAGATTTAATCTACATGAGAAGTAGAAAAAGACAAGATCTCCTGACTAAACTGAAATAATGGGGACTTTTGCGGGAGGGTTGAAGGGAAGGGGAGAGACAGGGAGGAGAACATGGAAAAATATAGAGCTCAATTAAAGTCAATTAAAAAAGAAGTTCAGCAAAACCCTGTACTTGAAAATCCTGCATTCACCATATATAACAATTTTTAAAAATAGTGTTACAGAGAATGTGGATGAGAGTATTTTCACTGCATGTATAGTAGATGTTGGTCAAGTATGCATGATGGGAAATCCTTTGAGTAGCAAATTCTATAAAAAATTTCACCACATATCAGTTTAATCTGTGACTTCAACACAGTATCAACATATCCCTATCCAATGCAGCTTACTAATTACTTATTATCAAATTGTAGGGTCAGAATACTTCTAAAGAGTTGCCCAATAGTTTGTCAGTCCTCATATGGCTAATGGTCAAAGTACCCAAGCTGATATTAAAAGCTTGGAATAAAGTTTCTGATAATGATACTTCAACAGGCAATGTTCGAATTATAGACAGAAACTTTAGCGCCCTTCATGACTCTGTTGATTGTATACAACAAGTATTATTCAGGAAGAAGGAAAGAAGGTGATTCTTTCTCGTTTCTTTTAATTATAAGAATCTCCATACTGTAGGTTCTAACACTTCTCGTACTATTTCTGATTATATAAAACCATGGCAAAATATTGGCACAGAGGAGTATAAGACTCAGATTATGTCAGTATCCTTGGGTTCCCCTATGTTTTTCAAAAGTGTGTGTTTGCATTGGAGAAAAATGTCCAATTTTACAATCTTTGCAAACAAATCTTGCTACTTAAAATCAAATTTAAAAAACTCCCTCTAAATCACCTCCAAAATATAAAACTCATTTTCACAGTTCTTTTTGATGTCTATCTAAAACTGGTGAAAGACACAATCCAGCATCAGAAATGTGGGGAATGAACACAACCCAGGGCTGCTGAGGACGGAATCCCTGCTCTTACATTCAATCTCAGTTTGTAATCCCACTACCTTTTTCACAAGGTCATCCTTAAAACTGAGGATAGTCTGTAGGTCTTTATTGGCCTGGTTGGATGTCCAACCAGTTCTTCATTCCAAGAAATCTAATATTTGAGTCTTTATTCCTTTCTGAATGATCTTTAGGCTGTGGTTTTCCATGATGTGACAGATATTTTCAATGGAGGGACAGATGTTCAGAGCAGAGTCTGAGGGACTGCAACAACTGTGCATGGTGTCCCACCTTCTTGGTAAAATTATAGTAGTTTGGTGGCTATTAATTTCAGACAATATTTATCACACTTGGTATGTTCAAATTTTTGTAATGTTCTGAGAGATTTTGAAAAAAAAATTCCCAGAATTTAATATAAGTCTTGTTAACTGAATGGAGTGGTTGATCATTTAAGTGGGGGGTATGATAAGATTACATTTACATTGTTGATTCTGTTTTAGATAAATAAGTGAGGCACTGTGTTTCAGGGTCTATGTTTGGGTTAGAATTACATTCCTCTAATAATATTGAAATGAAATCACTAATCTATGAACAATCTCTCAAGGTGAAGGTCAAAATGTATCTAAAAACAACCTTTTCAATTCTCTTCTATGTCAGAAGTGGATCATTCTCTGTCACACTTAAATACATTAATAATCAGTGTGAATATAAATATTAATTAAATATGATGTTTTAAATTCTACTACCAACTGATATATTTTCTTGCAAAAAATATTTTGTCTTTGCATGAGAGTAAATATTGACAACAGAGTTATTATACATATTCCCTCCTACACACTTCACATCAGTACATATCCTGCTGTGCATTAGACAGTTGGTAATACAGCTGTAGTGATAAGTGGAGCCTGGAAACAAAATATGTATCATTCTGTAGGCATCCCAGCAACTGGTTTGTGTGAACAGACTAGGATGTGCTTCAATACACAGTGAGGAGTGTGTAAACAATCAAAAGTGGAATCACAGTTGTTACACGAAAATTACTGTCATGTGAAATCTACTGAGTTCCAAAGAGCTACTATCATTAAATAATATTCCTACAACCAGAAAGATGGCTCTGTTGGTAAAGGCTTCAATCACATTCAAAATGACATGAAATAATGTCATGTACCCTGTCTTAAGTGACACAATTAGAAGCAAATAAATGTGGTTTAAAAAAATATTTCATGATCAGAAGGAGGAATGAACTTCCATCTTCTCCGTCCTTAGGCAGTTAGAAGAAAAGCCAGAGAAAAATCAAGCGTTTTTCTTTCTGTGCCTGAAGTTTTAAAGTTCCTGAGATCAGTTAGGGCTGAGCTCCCCCTCGTGGTCTGATGTCCTCTGCAGGGAGGTTTGTGTCTGGGCTAATGCTGAAGTTCCCTCACTGTGCCTCTTGCACAGTAATATGTGGCTGTGTCCTCAGTGGTCAGAGTGTTCAGAAGCAAGAAGAACTGGTTCTTGGATGTGTCTCTCGTGATGGAGATGCGGCTCTTAAATGATGGGTTGTAATAAGTACTACCACCACTACTTATGTACCCTATCCACTCCAACTTCTTTTCTGGTGACTGCCTGATCCAGCTCCAGGCATAATCACCATTGGTAATGGAGTAACCGGTGACAGAGCAGGTGAGGGACAATGATTGTGACGGCTTCACCAGGCTAGGACCTGACTCCTGAAGCTGAATCTGGGACAGAATTCCTTCAGAAAAAAAAAATTAACTCTGTCAATCACATGTTGTCAGAACCCCACATGGACACATGTATAAAGTAGGAACACTCACCAGGAAGGGCTGTCACCAGGTAAAGAAGATCAAACAGTTTCATCTTCTCGGATACACCTCCTTGTCTTCAGAGGTCTGCCCCCTGTGAGAGAGATGTGAACTCCCACAGTACAGGAACGGATTTAACATAGAGCAAGAAGATACATTTGCATAAGGGAAGTCAGGCTAGACTTTATAAATTGGAGGTGGATACTACCCTACTTGGCTATTACAATATGGTCAACAATGTCTGTGACTTTCTACAGATAGAGTCTGTAATAAGAGAACATAGGTCCTACACTCATCATAGTAAATACATCTTGGCATGAACCACATCTACTTCCTAGCCCACCACCTCACCAAATTCTTCTGGTTTTGTGTTTTAAGGTAACAACTCAGTGCCAACCTTCTATTCACACTACATTTTCTGAGTTCTTCACTTTTGATTAGTATGCCCACACTGCTACTAACGTTATTTTCTTTCCTCACCCATGAGTTGGGATTGTGATGTGTAACAATTTTTGCGCACTTTATATATGCATGATTCTCACTGGTTACTAAAAATATGACTGGTATAAACTTGGGTAGGAACGATGGTGAAGGAGTATAAGACTAAGAGAATTCTAAGAAGATTAAAAGCAGAGTTACAAAAAGTCACCAGCAGATGCAGAAGTAGAAGTACAGGATGGATGAGAGGTAAAGAGAAGAGCTATGTGGCAACATATAGAACCATATAAATGTGTTAATATAAATAAAAGTAACTATCCAATGACATTGGCTGAACATTTAAAATTTTTATTAATTCTCAGTTTATATTATTTGTTTACAGGCTGACTGGAGAAAGAAAAGTCTCCTACAGGTTTCCAACTTTCCTACAAAATTTGACCATTGTCATGTTGTTGTATAGGGATCACACCTAATTCTTAATCCATCCAGTTTGTGGAATGTAGAGTAATCACATTCTGAGAGAAGCAGCTGAGGATTCTGCACACTATGGATTTGATGAAGACATCTTGTATAGTACAGATTGTTCAAGGTCTCTCACTCTCAGAATATTGTCAGGCCCTAGGTCTCTGTATTTGTTCCCATCTGCTGCAGTAGGAAGCTTCTCTGCTCATGGCTGAGCAAGCCACTGATCTTCACATGGAGCAGAATGTTATAGAGAGTCATTTTAATGTAATGTCACTTTTTAAAGAATGACATTTATTTTTCTGTAGTTTCATAGATCATCTATTCTCAGATTATTGGTCACTCAAGTAGTGTAGAGTATGGGTTCTATTTCTTAGAAAAGCCTTAAAGCAAAGCAGATATTGTTGGTTACTCAAACAAGTTTTGTTCCACCACTGACCTAGCATATAATGTAGGCAGGTAATCATTATAAATCAAAGAAGTTGTAACTTATCTTTATGTTTACATTTCTTCTGTAGAAACTTCTACTGTATAAGGTTAATAAACTACCCCTTCATTGGCTCTTACTTTTAGAACTTTTCCCTTATTCCCTTCTTCTTTCTTTTTTGTCCCCCTTTGATTCTCTCTTCCAACCATTCCCCAACGCATCCACTACCTTCTATAGTATTTAAGTTTCCTAAAGGAGGTATATCCTCTCGACTCCAATCTCTTAAGGCTTAAAGTTCTTTTCTGTGAATTAGGCTTTTATTTCTGACTCTGAATAATTTGTTCTTCACTGGAGGCTTAAGAATGAGACCACGAATTTGATGGAGTCTGTATCACATGAATGGACATAACATTTCTTTTTAAATATTAGGTATTGTATTTGATTTTTTGTAACTATTTGGAGTTCTGCCACCCAGATCCCAAATAAATAGAGAGACTTTTTCTTATTTGTGAATGTTGGCCTTATTTTTGTTTCTTTCTCACCATATTTTCTAACAAATTTTTCTGATTCATTTTACATTTTTTCCTCTAGGCATTTTACCTTCTTTATTCTTTACGTTTTTCTTCTCTTCCTTCTCCAGAGCTGACTGTGTGGCTTTGTGGTTGGCCTATTTGTATCCTCCTATATTCCTTTCCTCACTCTTCACTCTCTTTCCTAACTTTCTCCATCTACTTATTCACTTTTTTTAACCGCAATATTGACTTCTCTTTCCTAACTAGAAATTGAACATTTAGATCTTTAGTAGACCAATCAGGCAATTTAGTCAGGGAAAGTAACACAGCTTTATAAATTTAAACAAATGCAAAATTACAGCACATCTTTGCAAAGTTGAACAAATAATCCAAAGCATAAATTAATGCAACACATCTCAAACTAATAGTCCACATGAATGGGTCATCAAGTACATCTGCAATTTGAAACAGTAAAACAACTATTTTGTATGAAATATAATTGACTATCCTATATGCTTCTTGAATCTTCCATTACAGATCTAACAAGTTTCATGAAAAAGAAGCATGAACCTGAGTGCCTATACATGTATAACCTGAAGTGGGTTTCAAACACATGTTTATTGTCCATTCATCTGTTGCTGGGCCTCTAGGTTTCAGCTCTTAGCTTCTATGAAGAGGGTGACATTTCACAGAATTGATCTGATATCTTGGCAGTAAAGAATCCTTAGGTTTCTGTCCAGAAGTAATATAAGTCCACATGAGAAATATATTTTCAGGTTTCGGAGGAAATTCTGGATGAAATTTTATAGACACTGCAAAAATTAACACTCTCTCCAAATATATATATATATATATATATATATATATGTGTGTGTGTGTGTGTGTGTGTGTGTGTGTGTGTGTGTGTGTATCCTTTCTACAATTGATCGTTAAGATTTGGTTTCATTTGTTTACCTATTAAATATCATTCTTACTGGAATAAAAGAAAATCTCACAGCTATTTTCCAATTTGCAATTCTTTAATAGCACAATATGCTGAAAGCTTTAAAAGTCACTTATTTAAAATATTTATTGCCCTCATCTGGCGATCGATGGAGATAGAGACGGAGACCCAGATTGGAGCACTGGATTGAGCTCCCAAGGTCCTTATGAGGAGCAGAAGGTGAGAGAACATGAGCAAGGAAGTCAGGACCAAGAGGCTGCACTCACCCACTTTGAAGGTGGGGCTGATCACACAGGCCAGCTGGACTGGGACTGATGGAGCATGTGATCAAACTGGACTCTATGAACGTGGCTGACAAGGAGGGATGACTGAGAAGCCAAGGACAATGGCACTGGGTTTGATTCTACTGCATGTACTGGCTTTGCGAGTACCTAGTCTGTTTGGATGTTCACTTTCCTAGAACTGGATGGGGGGAGGACCTTGGACTTCCCAAAGGGTGGGGGACACTGACTGCTCTTTGGACTGGAGAGGGAGGGGGAAGGAGAAAGGGGGAGACGGAGGGAAATGGGAGGTTGGGAGATGGTGAAAATTTTTAATAATAATGATAAAACCTGAAAAAATATTTATTGTCCAAATATTTAAAGACAATTCATGTGTTTCCATCAAATGATAAACCCATGAAGACTCTCCCAACATTACTGCTGTCTCTCTAAAGAATGAACAGATCCTTGATTTGTAAAAGTCTTAAAAAAGAACTTTATTAGTTTTTCCCCCAAATCAGGGAAGAACCACCTTTACATTTTTATATTGAGTTTCAACCTATACCATGCTTAGGATGCTCTGTCTATATTTAGAGTGCATGATCAATTAACAAATCTGATCAGGATTATCTGTTGGAGCATTGTGTACTGCTGTGTGATCCCTATGAGGAAGAAGAATTAGGAAGATTTTAGTGACTGAGGTTAGGTTAGAACCTGTCTGATCATAGTTTGCTCCTTTAATATGTAAGGTCAGTAAAATTCTTACAGGCTCTGGAACTTGGAAAATCATAATATTGGGATCAGTTCCTCTGATTTCTGTCAATGGGATTCCTCTGCCATTGCCTTAACACCACATGTATAAGCTCTGGGTAATGTAAAAAGTCTGCTATTATTACTTTTATGATTATGATTATGATTATTTTTAACTGTATTGACTGCACTTCCATCTCATACCATGATGTTTATGAGCTGCTCCTTCTAACAAGACAAATGTCTGTATGGTAAAATATGCAAATAGAATGGGGGTTCTCTGCTGGAGTTAGACAGCAACACTGACAGGAAATTTTCTGTCTCACACTGTTGTATCTCCCAAAGCATGAAAATTGCTATTCTTTTCCATATAGAGTTATGAGTAGTCATGTAAGAATCAATCTATTTACTGATGTGCCATTAAAGTTCCATGATCAGTTTTATCAAAAGAATTTCTGCACAGCCCTTTTACTGAGGCTTTAGAGAAAATGTAGAAAATCAAAGACACTAATAAATCATCTAGAAAGTAAGAGTCTTATTTATCTATGTTTGAAGGAACTTCTTTGTGTATAGAGATTTCCCTAATTTCAATAGCAAATAATGACATTTTTATTGGTTTTGACACACTTCTAGACATTTACCTGAAATTTCTAGCAACTGTTGAGATCCATATTATCTGTGGTGACAGTGATATTCTCAAGCAATGAATATTTAAACTTTAAATCATTTTATTAAGTTTAAACATTTAAAGAAACTGTGGATGTTCCTTATCTGAAAGTAAAGATTTAAGTATGACCTCATGAAAGAATAATGTCTCCTAAGCTACCAAGAAACAGTATCACAATAAATGTTGAAAAATATGGCAAGATTTATTCCTTTTAGTCTGTAAGCCTTTGGTAGCATAAAGTATCACTTATTGTACTGGGACCATAGCTCAGTTGGTAGAGTATTGCTTTGAATGCCTGTGTTCTTTCCCACCATGGCATGACAAGTGAGATCCTGAACAGGAGAAGCATAGGTTTGAGTAGTGATTTGTCTGAACAAAGCTGTGTAAAAAAACAATAAAGATTAAGGGAAAATCTTTTTAGAATAGAAAATTTACCTAGTACAAATTTATGATTTTATGTAGAAATATAATTTTTTGGCTTTACATTATTAAACTTTAAAATTGCAAACCCTTTTACTGCCTTTGCATAAATTATTATATAATTTCTTAAGAATTTAAGATCAGAAATACTATATGATTTGACAAAGGTTATATAAGTTTTAGTGAATAATAAATGTTTGCACTGAATTGAAGAAACAAATTGACGCTGAGGCCATAGATCACTGATACAGAAATTTTGCCCAAAAGTCCTAAAAATAGAGGTGCTACTATATAAAAATAAACAGTATTTGAGAGTATTCTTTGATCAGTGATTAAAAAAAAACACATAAAATAGACCCATGTTAAACATTTAGGTCGTCCAGGACTGACTTTTCCCACCTACCATATATAACTGCTTTGCTCCCACAAAGGTACTCCCTAAAAATTCCTAAAAATCCAAGTGGGTCTATGCCTTCATGACATATCTGTCTGCTCTTGAGTTCCTCAATGAACTGCCTTTTTTTTTACCTAATAGCAAGTTATGCTCTCTGTCACAGTAAAGATTCACCTGGACCTTTAAGAGACTTGACTGAACTGCAGTGCCTGGTAATTCAGACACTTTCTATGCTAAAATACACTCTCTTCCTGCTACCTTCCTCTCCACACCACCATGTTGTTTTTGCTCTTGCAAATCTTAAGCAGTCATTACTTCAGTCTAGTTTCTCTGAACTGATTAGTAGACTGAAGTTCAATTAATAAAATGAAAAAATAAATTAATAAATGAAGCAAAATTAATAAAATTTCAGAAAGAGAAATTGGAGTTCAAACTGAAAGTTGGAAAGCAAAACAACCAGCCACTGACTCTTACCTTGACCTTAGTCCAAAATGGTGATCTTGATGTCAGGACTCTCAGAATGAGAATGTGTGTCAAGAGATGTTTCCTCCCATCCTATAAGTCTCTCTAAAGCTGGGATTAAAAGCATGTACCACCGTGATTAAAGCTTGTTCTGCCTGGTATCTATGAACTAGTGTGGATACTGGTGTTAAAGGTACATGGCATTGTGGTTACTTGGATT
Source organism: Myodes glareolus (assembly GCF_982192425.1). Lineage (NCBI taxonomy): Eukaryota > Metazoa > Chordata > Mammalia > Rodentia > Cricetidae > Myodes > Myodes glareolus. The sequence goes on along the minus strand of NC_142036.1, from coordinate 8,740,817 downwards.
TATAGTGTGTAGTATGATTACCTTGTCTGTAAGGATGACCAGTGGGGCTCTTTTACACTCAGATGTTCAGGAAGGCTTTATTTTTTGAAATGCAATTGAAATTCCACTCCACTAGACATTGTTCTTGCTTAGCAAATATGTTTCTTCTTCAAAGTTATTTCTTCCAAGTGTGGCCAGACTGGCTTGGTTTATTCAGAATTGTTCTTTCCCAAACCTTCTTTAGCAGGACAGTATTATTTCATTTGCTCTTTGGTCCCAGGGCTGTCTGGTATCTGGTTGTTTGTCAGATGAACAGTGTCAGTAATATGTATAATCTCAGAGAGTAGTTTTGAAATGCATTCAGATATTGATTGGATGTAGCAGCAAAAGTTATTCTGCTTACATAGTACCAAAATAAAAGGATAAACAGCAAACCACCCACAAATTATTTTGACCTCTAATAATTTCTGCCTGAAAGTCACTAATATATTTTTAACTGTGTTCTGAGAACTTATACTGTCATTTCAAAGTTTTAACATGCACATTAATAAGGTGTTTGCTTTTATTTGTAGATGAAGACTATTGCAGAGATTCATATTAGATAAACATGCAGAGAAAAGGTGATGCTGTGATGACAATTACGTTGGTATATCTTAAATACAAATCATATATTAAAGTCTCAGGGAAAGTACTAAAGAAGAGACAAAACTATTGTAAAATTTAGGGAACCAGAATGTAATCATGAGAAAGTATTTTCTAGATGGAGCAGGAATGTTACACTCATGAAATCTTGACAATATTGAAGCCAAGACTAGATACCAAGGAAGAAACCTCTCTGTTCCTCACCTCTAGATAAAGAGCTAGAGTTAATCAATAGCTTTTGAGAGAGAAGAATAAGGTTTCTTCAGGTATAAGCTCCTTGATAGGTTAAGAAACGAAAAATAGGTTATGCCCTGGCAATGCTGAAACATGCATGGGTAGTTCATATATGGAGGTTCTGGTGAATTTGTCCATACTGGGTATCATTGCCTACGTTGATAAGTATAGCTGACTCTTCCTCAAGAGAGAACCAGTCTCATCAAAGATGCTGGTGAGCTATCATGTGTTTCCGGGGAATTGAACTCAGGAAATTTGGAAGAGCATTCAATTAGATTGCTTTACACATATGTACATATAAGTTGCTATAACTGAGGTCAATATGATAGATTTAACACACACACACATACACACACACACACAAATTAAGACAGAGATAGATGGATGAGAGACTGGTAAATGATAACTAAAATTTAAAAATTCATGAATTTATATGGAATGAGAGTTGGATCTGGGAATTTGTTTAGAAAGATTAGCAGATATTTATGAATGTTGAATACAGATATGAAATTGAAGAAATGGTTTTCAATGGTGAAGCTTAGTGCTGATTCTTAAAAATGCCTGGAATTTGATATCTAGTATTAAAAAAACAGTGATATGTATGTTCCATGTGCCATGATTTTTCTGTAAATAATTTCTAAAATTTGAACTCATCTATTAGCATTTATTACTAGTCTGGTATTGGCTGTGTTAGATATAGCCCTCCTGTATGTCAGGTCAGTGTTTTTAAACTATTTAATTCTAACAAAGGAAACATAACTATGAGTTCCAAAAGGTTACTGATTCACACGGTCATTTCATCTGATACCAAGTAAAAAATGGCTATCTGAGATGCTCATTAGGAAATAATGATATGCATATTAGACATTAAGCAAATAGTAATTGTCATAGAATACAACAAAGCAAATGTACTCTAGATTTTTTGAACAGGAAGGGAAAATTACATATTCTAAAATGTAAACAGACATGTGATTGTTTATAAGGAATCACATGATAGAAATTCAAAACTGCCTATAATATCACTGGCACCCGGACATTCTGAGTAGCTTTAGTATTTCTTAAATTTCTCTTATGTTTCAGATCTCCTGCCAATGAAGATTTGTGTCTGAGTTCACACTAACATCTCCTCCCAGGTTCCTGGCACATTAAAACGTGGCACATGGTTCAGATTTAAGAAAACTTAGCTTTAGGAAGGAGTTATCCCTACTGAAAATGACGCTGGAGTTGAAGTTCCAACTACAAACTGTCTCCAAAAGTCCATAGTATGGTAATAGCACATTCTAAGAGTTCTTTTATAAAAATTTTATGTGCTTCTGTACAACATCAATGGGATGTAAGAAATAATATATAAATGCAGGGAGAGGGAAACAAAACATTTGAACCTTCTAATCCACTTATGTTGTGCAATACACACATATTGTTCTATGGGTGCATTTACCACCTCTCAATGTCTTGAGAAGATATACATCTATTATATTAATATTCTTCAATTACTATCAGTATTTGCTTCATCTTTTATTGAAGGTCAATGGAAATTTTCATAAAAGCAAAACCGAAAAGTCTTTTCCTTTCTCCAATATCGTACTCCTCTTCTCTGCTTACTTCTATTTACACGACACTTCTCTGAGACCAGTGTTTACACATTCCACATATATGTGCTGACTTATGAAATGTCTGCTGGTGACCTTCTGCTCAGATTTGCCATTCTTGATGGGTACTAACTCTACTTTCTCAAAGACGTTTCATTATACAGTCATAACTTGTTATATACAGCTGTGTGCCTCACATTGAATATTTATTAACACTTGGATTATGAGCAATACTATTAGCAGTTTTACCAGTGTGATAATGCTTTTAACAGAGAGATTTCAGGGAAAAGATACAAAAAATGGAAATATTTCCTTGTCACTAGAAGCAAGGGAGAACATAAACATAGAAACCTAATTGGAAATGGCTGAAAATATCAAAATCCCAACAATGATAACAATGGGATGAAGCTGTTTATGGGAAGGCTTGGTAAGAGAAGATGGAGTTGTTGTAGACTCCAGTTGGAAGTGGGCTCACTCACTGACTTTAATTTTTCAGATTGTGGATGTCAGAAGACAAATTAAAACCTGTGTATTCAGCTTTATGATCCAAAATAATGCTAGATAAAAGCATATTAAATCTGAATTTTCCTGAATATGAATTCTATACAATCACAATCAGAATGGCAGTCATTAAGAAAACATATGATTTATTACATATGATGTTTGACTATATGGGTCTGGGTTTCCTGCTCAGGATGATCTTTAAGGTTTATCTCCAGTTGTCTGTGAATTTCATAGTTTCTTCTTTTTTTCAGCTATGTAATAACGCATTGTATAAATATACCATATTTTCTCTATGTATTCTTTGATTGTGGGACATCTAGGTTGTTTCTCATTTCTACCTATCTGCTTTTTGGGGTGAATGGGAACAGAAATGTTCAGGTAAGGGTGAGAAAGAGAACAGAGAAATATGACTGGAACTTGTGGACACAAAGGGGATGATGTGGAAAAAGTGAAGTGAAAATTTTCTGGAACATATGAGGGTGATGCTAGTGAAGAATCCCAGTAATGGATGATATGAAGCCTGAAATTGCCATCTTTTTTATTCAAGCAAGGCTCCCAATGGTTAGATTAAGAAACCATCCCAGTCACAAAATCTCCAACACAGGTGTGACCTGTCCGCAAGATGTGCTTGGGTCATGGGGGTTCAGAGATTAAGAGAGTGACCAAACAATGACTGGTCTAACTTGAGGCCCAAGCTTAAGAGGAAGATCATGCTGGACAATGCCTGGACTGCCAGGAACTGGAAGATGGATAAATCAGAGAATCTATGGGAGGATGAAATATGAGTGGGGAAAATGTCAATGAAATGATTTCTAGTGGTATTCTTCTGTCCTCATAGATTGGTTTGTAGCCCAGTCATCATCACAGAGGCTTTCCCTATTAGCTGATGTGAGCAGATGTAGAGATACACAGCAAAACATTAACTAAAATTTATAGAGCCAAGCAGGAGGAAAGATTGTAGAAACCAGTAGTTTCTAGGATTTTAGCAGAACATTGCCCATTGTATCTACTTAGTAGGGAGCATAAGGGCAACAGCGACTGAGGAGACATTCATAAAACATGCATGGGACTACCCTTGGTCCTCCACATACATTCCATGGTTGTTTAACTTGAGGTTTTTGTTGGACTCTTAACAGAGAGAACAAGACTGTCTCCGATTCTTTTGTCTGCTCCTGGAGTCTTTTTTCTCCTACTGCATTGCCTAGTTCATCCTTGATATGAGGTTTTGTGCCTAGTTTTATTGAATCATGTTATACTATATCAAGTTGATATCACCAAGACACCTGCTCTTTTCTGAAGTGAAAAGGAGGAGTAGACAATGTGGAGGAAGCTGGAAGAGGGATCTGGGAGAAATTCAGGGAGAGAAACCTGTAGCTGGTATGTATTTTATGAGAAAATTTAAATATAAAGAAAAAAGAAGCAAACAAATGACGGGTTTTGAAAGTTATACAGAGAAGTGTCATCTTGTCTGTAATTATATGAGAATGCAAATTGCTCTATGTATAGACACACAAAGATAAAAATAAAGTAGAGTCTAATTTAATCATATATACAATCATAAATACAGGTTTTACACATGACCTGGTTATTAAACATTTGTATCTGTACCATTAGACTTTCAAGTTAATGTATCGCCAAAATATTTTGTAGGTCATATTTATTTGAAATATTTATAGAAATAATATAAGCTCATATTAATACGAAAACACAGCATGATATCTCATGAATGTGAATGGAAATTTCCTCAGAAAGTTCTGGAAAATTTTATGAACTACCTCATCAAGATTTATTTACTACGATGCAAAGAGAACCACTTGAGTTTTGCTAACATGATTAAACATGGAAATAAACAATGTGATTGAACACCAAGGCAAAATGTATATTTCCAAGAATGTAGAACATGTAATTCATAAAATTAAATACTTTCAGTATAAAAACTACAAACACATTAGGAAGAAAGAAAAAAATAAAATGTATTAATGTATTTTACACTGTGGGAAATAGGTGGCTGTACTAGTGTGCAAATGTGACGTCCTGAATTAAGGACTTCAGAAACTGTGTAATACTTTGGAAGTTTCTTTTACCTGCAACACTACCACTTATATTTTGAGATAATTGGACAGTCTTGATATTCATTCTTCACCTATAATGACTTTGCTAGTGGTAGACAACTAGTGACCCTATATCTAAGAAGGTGGAAAGTCTTCTAATCTCAGCATACAGTATATACTGGTACCGACATTTTCACCCTCACCTCAATCTCTCTCTCCCCCATCTCTATGACACACATAGACAGAAAGACACACAAATAAATATGACTAAAATACCTTCAGAGAGAAAGGATCACAGGTTATAAAACAACTATAATCATAATGATCAAGAAATACATAAATGGATTTGTCTCTTTAATCTAGGGCAATATAACTATGTCCACTTGAATCAAGTAGCCTGATCATCATTCATGGAACAGAAGAATAATTGAAAATATAAAATTGTTCACAGATGACACGAGTTTGTCACATAGATGACTTGTATTTTTGTACAAAATTGTCATTAACAGGTAAATAATTATTTAATAAAAGTTCATGTTGTCTATTGATCATTAGAGGATCAGGAAAGAACAGAATATTTTCTCCACAAGAAGGAGTGTGGGAATTATGAGCTTAGTATTAGGGTGTAAGGGTTAGTAGATCAAATGATCTGGGACAGAAGAATATTTGATTTTAATGAAAGTGTGTATTAAAAATAAGTTATAAAATATAAAGTTATTATTAAACATGTTCTGTTATAAACAAACTCCAGGTATTCTTTTATCAATAACGCGTACCAATATTTCTTAAAGAATTATAGCAAGGTTTTTGATCCATTTGGACATGAGCATTTTGCATGGTGATAGATATGGATCTATTTTCATTCCTTGACAGGTTGACATCCAGTTATGCCAGCACCATTTGTTGAAGATGCTTTCTTTCTTTCATTGTATAATTTAAGTTCCTTTGTCAAAAATCAGGTGTTCATAGGTTTGTGGATTAATATCCAGGTCTTTGATTCAATTCCATTGGTCAACATCTTTGTTTTTATGCCAATACCAAGCTGTTTTCATTACTGTAGCTCTGTAATAAACTTTGATCAGTGATGGTAATGCCTCCAGAAGTCCTTTTATTGTATAGGATTGTTTTGGCTATCCTGGGTTTTTTTTTTGTATGTTTGTTTTTCAGTATAAAGTTGTTTATTGTTCTCTCAAGACCTAAAAAAGAATCGAGTTGGGATTTTGATGGGGATTGCATTGAATTTATAGATTGCCTTTGGTTGAATTGCAATTTTTACTATGTTGATCCTCTCAATCCTAGAGAATTGGAGATCCTTCCATTTTCTGGTATCCTCTTCAATTTTGTTCTTCAATGCCTTAAAGTTCTTGTCAAATAGATCTTTCACTTCCTTGGTTAGAGTTACCCCAAGGAACTTTATGCTATTTGTGGCTATCATAAAAGGTGAAGTTTCTCTGATTTCCCTCTCTGCTTCTCTATCCTTTGTGTATAGGAGGGCTATTGATTTTTTTTGAGTTGATCTTGTAACATTCCACATCACTGAACGTATTTATCAGCTGTAGAAGATTTTTGGTAGAGTTTTTGGGGTCAGTAATGTACACTATCTGCAAATAATGAAAGTTTGACTTCTTCCTTTCCAATTTGAATCCCCTTGGTCTCTTTATGTTCACTTATTGCTATTCCTAAAACTTTAAGCACGATGTTGAATAGATATGCTGAGAGTGTATAGCCTTGTCTTTTTCATGATTTTAGTAGAATGACTTTGAGTTTCTCTTCATTTAATTTGATATTAGCTGTTGGCTTGCTATATATTACTTTAATTATATTTAGGTAGGAAACTTGTTTCTCTAACCTGTCCAAAACCTTTATAATAAAGGGGTGTTGAATCTTGTCAATATTTTTTAGCATCTAATGAAAAGATCATATGGTTTTTTTCTTTCAGATTATTTATATGATGGATTACATTGATAGGTTTTCATCCTGCATCTCTGGGATGAAGCCTAATTGATTGTAACGGATAATTTTTTGATGTGTTCTTGGATTTGGTTTGCCAGTATTTTATTGAGAATTTTTGTATCGATGTACACGAGAGAGATTGGTCTGCAATTCTCTTTCTTGGTTGGGTCTTTGTATGGCTTTGGAATCAGGGTGACTGTAGCTTCATAAAAAATGTTTCGCAATGACTTTTTTGTTTCTATTATGTGAAACACATCACGGAGTATAGGTATCAACTCTTCTTAGAAGTTCTGATAAAATTCTGCAATAAAATCATCTGGTCCTGGGGTTTTTTTGGTTGGGACGTTTTTATGAGAGCTTCAATTTCCTCACAACTTATAGGTCAATTGAAATTTTTCACCTGGTCTTGATTAAATTTTGATGAATGGTATTTACCTAAAAAATCTAAAACCAAGTTGACTTCCTTTACATTTTCCAACTTTGTGGCATATAAATTTTTGTAGTAATACCTAATGACTCTCTGAATTTCCACCGTGTCTGCGATTATCTCCCCCTCTTCATTTCTGATATTGTTAATGTGCATGTTCTCTCTCTGCCTTTTGATTAGATTGAATAAAGGTTTAACAATCTTGTTGACTTTCTCCAAGAGCCACCTCTCTGTTTCATTGAATCTTTGGATTGTTTTCTATTTTGTTGATTTCAGCCCTCAGTTTGATTATTTCCAGTCTTCTACTTCTCCTGGGTGAGTCTGCTTCTTTTTTTTCTAGAACTTTCAAGTGTGCTGTACAGTCTGTAATGTGTGCTTTCTCTGTTTTCTTTGTGTGGGCACTTAGTGCTATGAACTTTCCTCTTAGCACTGCTTTCATAGTGTCCCATAGGTTTGCGTATGTTGTGTCTTTATTTTCATTAAATTCAAGGAAGATTTTAATTTCTTTCTTTATTTCTTCCTTGACCCAGGGATGTTTTAGTAGTTGACTGTTCAATTTCCATGAGTTTTAGCCTTTCTGGGGTTAGTATTTTGTTGAATTTTAGCTTTATTCCATGATGATCCAATAGTACACAGGTGGTTACTACAACTTTTTTGTATCTATGGATGTTTGCTTTATTACCAATTATGTGATCAATTTTTGAGAAGGTTCCATGAGATGCTGAGAAGAAGGTATATTTTTTTCTGTTTGGGTAGAATGTTCTATAGATGTCTGTTAGGTCCATTTAGTTCATTACACCTGATAGTTCTCTTTTTTCTCTGTTAAGTTTCTGTCTGGTTGACCTATTCATTCGTGAGAGTGGAGTTATGAAATCTCCTACTCTTAGAGTGTAGCAGAGAAAATTTGGACAACATTGAATAAATGGGTCTTCATAAAACTGAGAAGCTTCTGTAAAGCAAAGGACACTCTCATTAAGACAAAGAAGCATTCTAATGAATGGGAGAAGATCTTCATCAACCCTGCATCAGACAAAGGTCTGATCTCCAAAATATATAAAGAACTCATGAAACTAGACTTTAAAACTCTAACTAAATCAATTAAAAAATGGGACAGTGAACTGAACAGAGAATTCTGAATAGAAGAAGTTCGAATGGCCAAGAGATCTTAATTTCATGTTTAACTTCCTTAGCAAGCAGGGAAATGCAAATCAAAACAACTCTGAGATACCATCTCACACCTGTCAGAATTGCTAAAATCACAAACACCAATGATGCCTATGCTGGAGAGGATGTGGAGTAAGGGGAACACTCATTGATTGCTGGTGGGAATGCAAACATTTGTAACCACTTTGGAAATCAGTGTGGCAGTTTTTTAGGAAATTGGGAATTAACCTACCTCAGGATCCAGCAATTCCACTCTTGGGAATATACCCAAGAGATGCCCAATTATACTACAAAAGCATTTGTTCAACTATGTTCATAGTAGCACTATTTGTAATAGCCAGAACCTGGAAACAACCTAGGTGCCCCTCAAATAGAATAATGGATAAAAAAGGTATGGTACATATACACTTTAGAGTTCTACTCAGCAGTAAAAAGCAATGACATTTGAATTTTGCATGCAAATGCATGCAAAAAATAGAAAATTTTTTGAAATAGAAAATATTTTACTAAGAAATGGAAAATACTTTACTAAGTGAGGTATCCCAGACCCAAAAAGAGGAATATAGTATGTACTCACACATAAGTGGATTCTGGCCATTAATAGAGGACATTGAACCTATAATTCGTGATACTAGAGAAGCTAAATAAGAAGGTGATCTTAAAGAAAAACATATTGTTATCCTCTTGGATATTAGAAGTAGACACAATCGCTGCGCAGAGGTTGGGAACACGGGGGTTGGGGTGAGGTGGGGATAAGGGTAAATGGGGGAGAGATTGGAGAAGGGCAGAATGGGGAGAGCTTGGGGGAATGGGATGGCTGGGATGAAGGAGGGATGGATGTGGGAGCAGAGAAGTATATATCTTAATTAAGCAAGCCATTTCAGGGTTGGCAAGAGACTTGACTCTAGAGGGGTTCCCAGGTGTCCATGGAGATGTCCCCATCTTGTTCCTTGAGCAGCAGAAGAAAAGGTACCTGAACTGGCCTTGTCCTATAGACACACTCATGAATATCTTGCATATTACCATAGAACCTACATCTGGTGATGGATGGAGATAGAGACAGAGACCTACATTGGAAGACAGGACTGAGATCCAAGGTCCTAATGAGGAGCAGAAGGAGGTAGAACATGAGCAAGGAAGTCAGGAACATGAGGGGTGTGTTCACCCACGGAGACGGTGAGACAGATCTAATGGAAGATCACAAAGGCCAGTTGGAATGGGACTAATGGAGCATGTCATCAAACTGGACTCTCTGAATGTGGCTGATGGTGGAGTCTGACTGAGAAACCAAGGAAAATGTTGCTGGCCTTTGATTCATGAACAGGCTTTGTGGGAGCCTTGTCTGTTTGTATGTTCACCATCCTGGACCTGGGGTGAATAAGGAGGACCTTGAACTTCCTGTCGGGTAGGGAAGCATGAGTGTTCTTTGGCCTGGAGAAGGAGTGGGAGGAGGAGTGGAGTGAGTTGCCAGGAAGGAAGTGGGAGGAGGGGAGCATTGGAAACTTTTAATAAAAAAGAAATAAAGATAGATAGAAAGAAAGAAAGAAAGAAAGAGTGTAACATATATGCATTAGAGTACTACTCAGTGATTAAAAAAAAAACAACGACATCTTGAATTTTGCATGCAAATAGATGGAAATAGAAAACATTATCCTGAGTGAGATAACTCAGACCCCAAAAGATGAATATGTTATGCACTCTCTGATTTGTGGACTCTATCCATAAACAAAGGACATTAAGCCTATAGTTCACAAGCCTAGAGAAGCTAAATAACAAGGTGAACTCAAAAAAAAAAAAAAAGATATATAGATCCTCCTAGAAATTTAAAGCAAACAAGATTGCAGTACAAAATTTATTAGCATGAGTGGGATAAGGTTGGGGTGATTTGGGGATAAGGTGAGAGGAGCAGAGGGAAGAAAGAAGGGAAGGAATGGCAAGAGTTTGGGGGAGTGTGAGGGTGGAGATGGAGGAAGGGCGGATATAGGAGGGAAGATGATAACTGCATTAAGGGATCCATTTTAGGGTTGTCAAGAGACTTGTCTCTAGAGGGGATTCCAGGTGCCCATGTGAAGGTCTCCAGCTATGTCCTTTGACAGCAGAGGAGAGTGTGCCTGAACTGTCCTTGCCCTACTATCACACTGATTTATATCTTGAATTTCAACATGTAGAATAATGAAAATAGATCCAAATCTATCACCAGCACAAATCTCAAGTCCAAATGGATCAAAGACCTCAAAATAAAGACAGCCACACTGAACTTCATAGAAGAGAAAGAGAGAAGTACACATGAACACATTGGCACAGGAGACCACTTCCTAAATATCACCCAGCAGCACAAACCTGAGAGAAACAGTTAATAAATGGTAAAGCGTGAAATAATTCCACACCAGTTTGGATTCAAGGGTTATTTATTTGTGGGGTGTAACATGAGGAGGCCTACTTGTTTGTGTTTTCTATGCCTCCCAGTACCCCACAGCTGTTTAGTCCCAGAGAAAATCAACCACACAAGAGATCTCTCTATAAGTTATAATGCTGATTGGCCCATTAGGTCAGGTTTCTTACTGTCTAACTCTCACATCTTGATTAACCCATTTTTCTGATCTATTTTAGGCATGTGGCTCAGTACCCTTTTCAGTGGGGCAGCTCACATCCTGCTGCTTTGGTGATCTGGGCAGGAGTGGGAGGAATCAACTTCTGCCTCCCTAAAATTCCTCCTGCTCTCCTTGCATCATTTCCACTTCCTGTCTGGTTTTCCCGCCTACACCTCCTGCCTGGTCAATCAGTGTTTATTTAAAACATGATTGACAGAATATAAACAATTCTCCCTCAGCAGTGGGGGAAAAAACTCACAGGACCCCATTCGACACAACAGCCAGGACAGGAGTAAAGTCACTGGAGCAAAAGATCGAATGGAGGTCTGCAACTGGTTTTTAAAGAGAGAGAGACTACTACCCAGTGGGCTGGTATCTCAGTGGCTATTGGCTGAAGGAGCTTAAGTAGCTTCCATGGCACCTCCCCTTTTTGGGTAAATAAGAGAATTCTAAACGTACTATGAAATTATATACAATAAGAACAAATATCCTATTCTAACTAGCTTAAGTCTTGTATAATAAATAATTTGGTCAAGTCATGAGAGGACAGTAACTACATTCATATAGTTTTCATCCCCATCGAAGTTCTGAGAAGAGAAATAATGTTACCTGAGTAATTAGGAAGTACAATCAAACAACTTCCAGAATATGCAACAAATCACAGAGACAACAGGCTACCTGGGCAATCATGCAAACTCACATTTGCAGCGCATTATTCTAAGGCCTAGAATAACTGACAAATTATTTATAAGAGGCAAGATATTTTTCAAAACCATCTTACCTTTCTTGGAAAGATTTTACAGTTCTGCTTATCCATTTCTAGATAATACATATTTTGTCAGTAGTTGGGGCATGGGCAGTTCCTTGCCCAGAGCCCGGTTTTGCCATGAAGAAGACAAGCTCCAAGTGGAGAGTCTTTGGTGCTCAACAATCTCTTGGGAATACATCGGTATTGCCAGGAGTGATTGTGTATCACTACCACAGAATTCTAAGTTAGATTAAATGCCATTTTCTACAGCTCTTTGAAGAGGTTGAACATTATTTATACAGAATATAATCTCTATATATCTAAAGAACCTGATTAGTCTAACTATAAATATGACAAACATAGATGACTATTGATCTACAATTCTCAATACCTATCTAACTTAGAGACTAAGAAAAACATATAGTTATCCTCTTTGCTATTGGAAATAGTATTAGTGAAATATTTTGGACCACCAGTGGTAGTAAAGGATACACTGAACACTTAATAGGAATGATACTTTGTTGAGGATATTCATTTTGGTCATAATTGTCATCTAAAGCTATGAGATTCTAAATATTTTCCAAAGGTTCCTCCCTCATCTTTTTGAGCTGTAGAAAGTTTCTGCAGAAAAGGGAAATTTGTAATTCTCAGGTCTAAAGTAGGTAGATCTTTGCCCCAAAAGCAGTCTTCTTTTATTTCCTTGCTTTTTCTTCCTATAAATGGTTCGGTTGCATTCTATTTCAACAACCAACACTAGGAGCAAGTGGTTTCTCTGGGAATATTTCAGGAGTTGGAAAGTTAGGAAATAAACAAGCAGCCTCCCACAACAAATTGGTACAACGACATGAGGTTGACTACATCCATATAAAATCTGAGAAAGCTTGGAAAGAAATTCTAAACACAGAAAAACAAAGTTTAGTCATATTTTCTCTTTTTCTTTTCTGTCAGCATGTGGCAGGTCCTTTAAGAGAGTTTTTCCTGATTGAACATTAGCAGAAAAAAAACATGCTGTTTTGAAATGATGGCTTTCTGGGCCATGTTTCCAGCACAAACTCTGACTCTTTCAGCTGGCCAAGCATTTAAATACAGTTTGTGCTCAGCGTGATGCAAGTTACTTGTTGGCAGCATGGGCCAACTGGTTATCAGAGTTGAGGTGGTGAGAACTTCTCCAACCCAGCAGTCTCAGAGCCAGTGAACAGACTTCCATCATGTTGGACTGGTGTAACAAGCATGCATGACCTTGTTTGCCTTAGCAATGCAACCACTTAGGATTTTAAGAAGCACATAGCATTTTAAGAAGCATTCCTTGACAGAAAGTGATTAAAAATGCACAATAAAGATAGATTAAGGTTTAAGAAAGACCTCTAAATGGGTTACAGTGCTGGATAAATTCACATAGGCTTGGGAGAGAAAAAAAAGAATACAGACAGTTATAAAAATGTAAATTTTTTTAAAGGTAAAGTCTTTAAGAGACAGAGTACAGACTGCCATAGTTTAAAGTAGTAAAGAAAAATAAGACACACAAAGATGGAATATACACAGAGAGTCTGGATTATGTATACTATTGTGCTTTCTTTGAATATTTTGACTGCAGAGAGACAGATTTGGAAACTACTAAGTTAAGCATACATATATACTTTAAATATATACAGATCCTTCATCCGACAATGGATGGTGATACAGACGGAAACCCACATTGGAGCACCAGACTGAGTCCCCCATGGCCCAAATGAGGAGCAGAAGGAGGAAGAATATGAAAAAAAAACTCAGTACCGCGAGGGGTGCGATCACCCACTGATACAAGGGGACTGATCTAATGAGAGTTCACCAAGGCCAGTTGGACTGGGACTGAACGAGCATGTGATCCAACCAGATTTTCTGAATGTGGCTGGATTCTCTGAATGTGGCTGGCCCGGTGCCTTTCTGAAAAGCCATTGACAATGACACTGGGACTTGTTTCCTCTGCATATACTGGATTTTTGGGATCCAGTCTGTTTGGATACTCACCTTCCTGGACCTGGAAGGAGGGGGGAGGAACTTGCACTTCCCACAGGGCTGGAAGCCCTGACTCCTTTTAGGGATAGAGAGGGGGGAGGAAGGGGAGGGGGAGGGGAAGGGTGTTGGGAGGAGGGGCGGAAATGGAAACTTTCATAATTTAATAAACTTTGGAAAAAAAAATCTCTATATGAGTCATTAATATGCTAATGCTTGCTATGGTATCTAAATATAATTATGTACATTATCACATTATTATTTGAAAAATGCAAAGGTAAAATACCTTTGGAACTTTTGGACTAGTAATAATAATTATAATTTAAAAAAAAATAAAAAGTGAGTCATTAATAGCTGTCTGCCCTTAAGGGATTCTGTGTTCAGGTTTGAAAAGTGTAACAGAGCCTTTGTAAGGCATTCCAAAAATGCAGAAAGATTTTCCTTCATATCCTGAATAATCTCTGAGAGTTGAGAATAATTTACTGGCTTGAGGGCAGCCTTATGGAGGCCTGTCAGGAGACAAGTTAAAAATCGGTCTCTGGCCAAAATCCCACCTGGACTGTTATAATCCCAGTGTGGCTCTTGGTCTGTGACCGCCTCTGCCCCAGGAGGGTGGGAGGCAAGAGTCTGGTGAACTTTGTCTGCATGTTGCCTGATCTGCTCCCAAACCCACCTGTGCTCTTCGGGAAGTAGGTTATTAGACAGAATCACAAAAATGTCATAGAAAGTGAAATTATAGGGTTGGGTAAGATATTGAAATTTCTTTATGAAAGTGGTAGGAATAGACGTATAGGACCCAAGCAATTTTGCTATATCGGAGAGTTCCAATAGGAAAACAGAATGTGAACTCTATCCAATCTGTCTGTGCCAGCCACTTCCCGCAAAAGCAGGACAGGACAACTGGCACGGACATGCACTGGAGAGGGAGGGGAACTCAGCCTGGCTTTGGAAGACCGGGTGAGGGTAGGTGAAGTAGGGCAGGAAGGGGATGAATCCGGGGAAGTTTTTGGGGACCTGCAGGGAAAAGAGGAGTCAGAATCTGTTAAGTGTTTTGTAGATCATTGGTAAAAGGAAGATTTAGGAGAGCTTCCTGAAGACCTGCAGGGAGAAGTTTTAGGTGAAATATTTTTAGTCCCGGAACAACATTTGGGGGAGATCTTTTTCGACCTGGAAGAAGCTTTAGGGGAGACTTCTGTAGACCTGGAAGTGGATTTAAGTGGGGATTTAGGAGACCTAGCAGTAGAAGGTTTAGGTGAGGTTCTGCTTGACTGAGTAGAGTGGGAGGAGGCAGATTTCCGAGGAAAGGTGGAGGTTCATTGGCTGGGTCCATAACAGGAGTGAAGAGTTCCATAGGAGGATCCATAGGAGCAGATGGCATAGCTAGAAACATGTGTGCAGGTGAACAGTGAGCCAGGCCAGAGGGGTTGGCCTTAGTGGCCATATAGAAAAAAGCCTGGATATAAGGGAGTTCTTTCCATTTGCCTGTACAATGGCAGTAAGTTGATAATTCCTGTAAAATATCGGGATCAAAGGTGCTGTTAGGCGGCCATTTACAATTTCCATCTAAGGTATACCAGGGCCATTTCTTTGAACAGAGATGGATAAGTTTGGAGTTGTAAGGAAGGCATTAAAACATGAGGTTGTAGGGTGTCCAGAAGATGCCCTAGCAGGGAGGCCGGAGGGATTGGTTTGAACGACTTGCTTCTCATGGTTAAGGCCATGAAAAAACCCACAAAACCATGGCAACTCAAGCCTACAATGAGAATGGCTCCTGTTTAGGTGAGTTGCAGATGGCACGAACACCCAGGACACATGGGCAGATGTCCCAGATCCACGTGTGGGGTGCTAAGGGCCTAGCTGGATCTGGGCAGATTGCTCAGAAACTAGAGGCCAGACCAAAACTTAGCAGCGGGGTGCACCCTAGTGGCTGTCACGACAAAAATAAGGAAGGAAAGGAATGAAAAGAGGGAAAGAGGAAGAGCTGGAGACCCCAGGCCTCCTAGTGTGGGTGAGCTGGGGGGGCTGGCCATTGCTGCACCATCCCAGGCACAGGCTTAAAACAGGAAGGAAGCCGGAATTGAATGCCATCAAAGGGAAGAACCACGGCTGTTAAGACCCATGGTTGGGGGTAGTCTCCCCAACCCTAGAAAGACCTGGGGTTTCTGGGAGCTAAAGGTCAATTCCCAGGTTAAAAGGGGTGGTTAAGTTGGTGGAAATAGGGACACTCACGATTAGAAGCCAGTGTTGTTTGGATGGGACATGCCCAGGCAGATGGAACACATGGGCCTTACAGTCCCGATTCTGACCTGGAAATCAGAGCTCAGAGTCCTGGAGAGAGCCTGAAGCCAGGCCCCGGGGTGGGCAAATGTCTCGAGTCCACAGCACCAAATAATATTCCTGCATAGACGAAAGAGGACAAAGGACACGAAGCAACAAATGAACCCACGTGTATGAGTTTATAAACTCTTGTTATTTGGAGACGATATGATAGTATATATGAGCAACCCCAAAAACTCTACCAAAGAACTCCTACAGCTGATAAACACCTTTAGTAATGTGGCAGGTTACAAGATCAACTCCAAAAAATCAGTTGCCCTCCTATACACAAAGGATAAAGAAGCAGGGAGGAAAATCAGAGAAACTTCACCTTTCACGATAGCCACAAATAGCATAAAATATCTTGGGATAACTCTGACCAAGGAAGTGAAAGACCTATTTGACAAGAACTTTAAGTCTTTGAAGAAAGAAATTGAGGAGGATACCAGAAAATGGAAAGATCTCCCTTGCTCTTGGATTGGGTGGATCAACATAGTAACAATGGCAATTCTACCAAAAGTAATCTATAGATTCAATGCAATCCCCATCAAAATCCCATCAAACTTCTTCACAGACCTTGAGAGAATAATAATTAATTTTATATGGAAAAACAAAAAACCCAGGATAGCCAAAACAATCTTATATAATAAAGGAACTCCTGGAGGCATAACCATTCCTGACTTCAAACTCTATTACAGAGCTACAGTATTGAAAACAGCTTGGTACTGACATAAGAACAGAGAAGGCGACCTATGGAATCGAATAGAAGACCCAGATATTAACCCACAAACCTATAAACACTTGATTTTCGACAAGGGAGCTAAAGGTATGCAATGGAAGAAGGAAAGCATCTTTAACAAATGGTGCTGGCATAACTGGATGTCAACCTGTAGAAGAATGAAAATAGATCCATATCTATCACCATGCACAAAACTCAAGTCCAAATGGATTAAAGATCTCAACATTAACCTGACCACTTTGAACCATATAGAAGAGAAAGTGGGAAATAGTCTACAAGACATAGACATAGGAGACCACTTCCTAGGTAGAACCCCAGTAGCACAGACAATAAGAGAATCAATAAATAAATGGGACCTCCTGAAACTGAGAAGCTTCTGTAAAGCAAAGGACACTGTCAGTAAGACAAAAAGGCTACCTTCTGACTGGGAAAAGATCTTCACCAACCCCTCATCAGACAAAGGTCTGATCTCTAAAATATATAATGAACTAAAGAAACTAGACACTAAAACTCTAATTAACCCAATTAAAAAATGGGGTGCTGATCTGAACAGAGAATTCTCAACAGATGAACTTCGAATGGCCAGAAGACACTTAAGGTCATGCTCAACCTCCTTAGCGATCAGGGAAATGCAAATCAAAACAACTATGAGATACCATTTTACACTGGTCAGATTAGCTATATTCACAAACACCAATGATAATCTATGCTGGAGAGGATGTGGAGAGAGGGCAACTCTCATCCATTGTTGGTGGGAATACAAACTTGTGCAGCCACTGTGGAAATCAGTGTGGTGGTTTCTCAGGAAACTGGGAGTCAACCTCTCTCAAGACCCAGCAATTCCACTCTTGGGATTATACCCAAGAGATGCCCTATCATATCACAAAAGCATTTGTTCAACTATGTTCATAGCAGCACTATTTGTAATTGCCAGAACCTGGAAACAACTTAGGTGCCCCTCAATAGAAGAATGGTTAAAGAAGGTGTGGAACATATACACATTAGAGTTTTACTCAGCGGTATAAAACAATGACATCTTGAATTTTGCATGCAAATGGATGGACATAGAAAACGCTTTACTGAGTGAGGTAAGCCAGACCCAAAAAGAGGAACACGGTATGTATTCACTCATAAGTGGATTCTAGCCATAATTAAAGGTCTTTGAGCCTATTATTCGTGATCCTAGAGAAGCTAAATAAGAAGGTGAACCTGAAGAAAATCATGTACTTATCCTCCTGGAGATTGGAAATAGACAAGAGGGCCAGAACCTTCATCTGGCGATGGATGGAGATAGAAACAGAGACCCACATTGGAACACTGGACTTAACTCCCTAGGTCCAAACGAGAAGCAGAAGGAAAGAGAACGTGAGCAAAATAGGCAAGACCAGAGGGAACCTTTATCCAACGATGGATGGCGATACAGATGGAGACCCACATTGGAGCACCGGACTGAGTCCCCCAAGGTCCAAATGAGGAGCAGAAGGAGGAAGAACATGAAAAAGAAATCAGGGCCGCGAGGGGTGCGATCACCCACTGATACAAGGGGACGGATCTAAGGAGAGTTCACCAAGGCCAGTTGGACTGGGACTGAACGAGCAGGTGATCCAACCAGATTCTCTGAATGTGGCCGGATTCTCTGAATGTGGCTGGCCCGGAGTCTTTCTGAAAAGCCATTGACAATGACACTGGGACTTGTTTCCTCTGCATATACTGAATTTTGGGGATCCTGTCTGTTCGGATACTCACCTTCCTGGACCTGGAGGGAGTGGGGAGGAACTTGAACTTCCCACAGGGCAGGAAACCCTGACTGCTCTTAGGGATGGAGAGGGAGGAGGAGAGGGAGTGGGGGGGGGGAATGGGAGGGTGTTGGGAGGAAGGGCAGAAATGGAAAGTTTTATAATTTAATGAAATTACTTTCTAAAAAAAATAATACTTCAACAGGAAATGTTCTGATTATAGACAGAAACTTTAGGGCCCTTCATGACTTTCTTGATAGTAGACAACAAGTGTTATTCATTAAAAAGGAAAGTAAAGAAGGTGATTCTTTCTTGTTTCTTTTAATTATAAGAAGCTCCATCCCGTAGGTTCTAACACTTCTGATACTATTATTGATTTGATAAAACCATGGTAAAATATTGTCACTGAGGAGCACAAGAATCATATTATGTCAGTATCCTTGTGTTCCCCTGTGTGTTTCAGAAGTGTGTGTTTGTATTGGAGGAAAATGTTCATTTCTACAATCTTTGCAAACAAACCTTGCTACTTCAAGTCAAAGTTAAAAAAAAAACTCCCTCTAAAACACCTCCAAAATATAAAACTCATTTTCACTGTTCTTGTTGATGTCCAACTGAAACTAGTGAAAGACACACTCCAGTTTCAGAAATGTGGTGAATGAGCACAACCTAGGGCTGCTGAGGACAGAATTACTCCTGTTACATTCAATCTCAGCTTGAAATCTCCTTGGAAACTGAGGATAGTCTGTAGGTCTTGGTTGACCTGGATGCATATCCATCCAGTTCATTCATTGAAATCTTATATTTGAGTCGTTAATTCTTTCTGAATGATCTTCAGGCTGTGATTTTCCGTGATGGTGACAGATATTTGCAAAGGAGAGGCAGATGTCCAGTGCAGGTTCTGAGGGACTGCAACAACTATGCATGCTTTCCCACCATGTTGGTAAAGTTATGATGGTTTCGGGTATAAATTTCAGACAATATTTATCACACTTGGTTTGTTCAAATTTTTCAGAGGGAGTTTGAAAAATATATCCCAGATTTTAATATAAGTCCTCTTAACTGTATGGGGTGTTTGTTCACTTAAGTGGGGAAATGATAAAATTCCACTTACACTGTTGATTTTGTTTTAGTTAAATAAGTATGGCACGGTGTTTCAGGGTCTATATTTGGGTTAGGATTACATTCCTCTAATAATATTGGAATGAAATCACAAATCAATGAACAATCTCTCAAGGTGAAGGTCAAAATATATCTAAACACACACTTTTCAATTATGTTCTATGTCAGAGGTGGATCCTTCTCTGTTATATTTAAATATGTTAATAATCAGTGTGAACATGAATATTTATTTGATATGATGTTTTAAATTCTACTACCAATTGATATATTTTTTTGCACAAAATATTTTGTCTTTGCAAGTCATCAAATATTGACAACAGAGTTACATACATTCCCTCCTACACACTTGACACCAGTAAATACCCTGCTGTGCATTAAACAGTTGGTGATACAGCATTGGTGATATGCAGAGACCCAAAACACAATATGTATTATTCTGTAGGCTTCCCAGCAACTGGTTTGTGTGAACAAACTAAGATGTGATCCAACATACAGAGAGGAGTGTGTAACAATCAAAAGTGGAATCACAATTGTTACAGGAAAATTACTGTCATGTGAAATCTGTTGAGTTTTAAAGAGCTACTATCATTAAAACATATTCCTACAATATTCCTACAATATTCCTACAGAACGAAGGCTCAGTTGGTACAGGATTTATACAAATTCAAAATGACATGTAATACTGCCTCATACCCTGTCTTAAGTGACACAGTTAGAAATAAATAAATGTGGTTTTACAAAAACAAAATATTTCATGATTAAAGAGAGGAATGAACCTCCATCTTCTCTGTTCTTAGGCAGTTAGAAGAAAAGCCAGAGAAAACCAAGTATTTTTCTCTCTGTGCCTGAAGTTTTAAAGTTCCTGAGATCAGTTATGGCTGAGCTCCCCCTGCTGGTCCAGAGGTCCTCTACAGGGAGGTTTGTGTCTGGGCTAATGCTGAAGTTCCCTCACTGTGCCTCTTGCACAGTAATATGTGGCTGTGTCCTCAGTGGTAAGAGAGTTCAGCTGCAAGAAGAACTGGTTCATGGATGTGTCTCTAGTGATGGAGATACGGCTCTTAAATGATGGGTTGTAATTAGTACCACCACTATAACTTATGTATCCAATATGTTCCAACTTCTTTTCTGGGGACTGTCTGATCCAGTTCCAGCCATAATTAGCAGTAATGGAGTAACCGGTGACAGAGCAGGTGAGGGACAGTGATTGTGATGGCTTCACCAGGCCAGGTCCTGACTCCTGAAGCTGAATCTGGGACAGAATTCCTTCAGACAAAAAAGTCAATTCTGTCAATCACATGTTGTCAGAACCTCACATGAACACATGTATGAAGTGGGAACACTCACCAGGAAGGGTTGTCACCAGGTAAAGAAGATAAAACAGTTTCATCTTCTAGAATACACCTTCTTTTTTTTCAGAGGTCGGCCTCCTTGAGCGAGATGTGCACTCCCACAGTACAGAAGGGGATTTAACATAGAGCTAGAAGATACATTTGCATGAGGGAACTCTGGATAGACTTTATAAACTGGAGGTGGATACTACCCTACTTGGTTATTACAATTTGGTCAATGGTATCTGTGACTGCCCAAAGATAGAGTCTGTACTAAGAGCATACATACTATACTCATTCTAGTAAACACATCTTGGCATGAACCCACATCCACATTTTAGCCCACCATACCCACTAAATTCTTCTGTTCATGAATTTTAAGGTCACAACTCAGTGCCAACCTTCTGTTCATACTACATTTCTGAGTTCTTGATTTTTGATTAGTATGCCCACACTGGTACTAATGTTATTCCCTTTTCTTACCGATGAGATGGGATTCTGATGTGGAACAATCTTTGCACACTTTAAATATGTATTATTCTCACTGAGTACTCAAGCGCTGACAGGTATACTCATGGGTAGGAAAGATGGTGCAGGACAGTAAGACTAGGAGAATTAAGAGAAAATGAAAGGCATAGTTAGTAGAGGTCACCAGAAGATGCAGAGGGTACAGGATGGAGGAGAGGGAAAGACAAGAGCTATGTGGCAACATATAGAATCATAGAAAAGTTTTAATATAAAAGTGAGTAACAATCCAGTGATATTGGTCAAAAATTTAATTTTTTATTAATTCTCAGTTTATGTTATTTGTTTAGAGGCAGACTGGGGAAAGAAAATTCTGCCTACAAGTTTCCCTCTTTCCTATAAAATTTGACCATTGACATATTGTTGTATAGGGACCGCACCTAATTCTTAATCCATCCAGTTTGTGGAATGTAAGCACATTCTGATAGAAGCAGATGAGAACTCATCACACCATGAATTTGATGAACGCATCTTTTATAGTACTGAATGTCCCAAGTTCTCTCACTCTCAGAATACTGTCAGGCCCTAGGTCTCTCTATTTTCTCCAATCTGCTACAGTAGAAAGCTTCTCAGCTCATGGCTGAGCAAGCCACTGATCCTGACATGTAGCAGAATGTTATAGAGAGTCATTTTAATATATTCTTATTTTTATAAAGATTTTATTTATTTTTACTGTAGTTTCCTAAAGTATCTATTCTTAGTTATTGGTCCCTCAAGAAGTGTAGAATATGGGTTCTGTGTCTTTGAAAAGCCTTAATGCAAAGCAGATATTGTGGTTGCTGGGAATTGAACTCAGGAAATTTGGAAGAGCAGGCTCTATTCTTAAACCACACAGTTAGACTGCTTTACATATATGTACATCTAAAGGAGCTATAACTGAGGTCAATATGATACACATAGGCCAACACATACAAACACACACAAAAAAGTTAAGACAGAGATAGAGGGAAGAGATACTGGTAAATGTTAACTAAAATTTAACAAATCATGAATTTTATATGGAATAAGAGTTGGATATGGGAAAAACTTAAGTGCTGAAAATTGATGGTTACAGTCTTCAGATTAAGCAAGTGTCAAACGTATGTTCATTAAAAATTTAAAATTTTAAAAATGAAATGACCTTTCACATACATATCTCCTTGGTTAGTGTTTTCTATTTGGTAATATCACTGAATGTGCAGACCTTGGAATCAAGGGATGGTCTACTTAGTGGGAGCTGCAGTTAGGGTCGCTGGTTTTCAGAAGCAGAGAGAAGCCTTGTTTGCATTTTCCTTTGCAGTATAATGAGTTTGTGGAGTTAGTTTTATACACATGGATCCCAAGAACAAAGGAAAGAAAAAATCTGAGTAGTATAGAAAGAGTAAATAATTATACATTATTTATTTTATATTTGTGATATAATTCAAACTTTTATTTTATTGTGTTTTTGACCAGAGACACCACTCTACCCCATTTTCTCCACAGAAGCCATTATAATACAATATCAATGATTTATAAGGATAAGCAAATTTTTATGAATGTTGAATCCAGATATGAAATTGAAGGAATGGTTTTCAATTGTGCAGCTTAGTGTTGATTCTTGAAAATGCCTGAAATTTGATATCCAATATTAAAAAACAGTGATATGTATGTTCCATATGCTATGATTTTCTGTAAATAATTTCTAAAATTTGAACTTGTCTATCAATAGTTATTACTAGTCTGATATTGGCTATGTAAGACGGACCATTTCTGTTTATCATGTCAGTGTTTTTAACTATTCCATATTAATAAAGGAAACATAACTATGGATTCCAAAAGGATAAGAGTATTCTAGACCCTCCACTGTAGAGTATTGATCTGATTTCCTTCCATCTAATCAGTACTAACCATTCCTTAAGACATGACACTCCATATTTATTGAGGTTTAGTGTTAGCATGAAGATTTTTTAAAAATTAGCTTTATAAGAGACAAGAGTATCAGGATTTAGTTTTACAATAGAACAATTCTACATTGAGATAAACTTTCTTCATGGTGACTGAGAGAGACTTTAACTGGATTATTTCTGTCTGTCATTGTAACATTCCCAGGAGAGTGTCATAGATTCTAGGAAATTACTTAACTTCTCCATGTCAGATTTTGTGTCATTATAGGAGAGGGCACTAACTGCCATAAGAGAGGGTCTCCTTGGCCCTGAATGTAATTAAATGAGAGGAGTAAACTCTGACTAGTGTCAGGAAACACCACTGCTGGCCTTTCTGCCCCTGCACCTTAGGATGTGCATACTTAGTTTATTTGGGGTTTACTTTTTTGTTGCCTTATGGCAAAAATATTTAGCAATGCTATTGCTCGTATGGATTTTATGTCATTTGAAATTCATAACATACAATATCTGAATGTGTCTTTTTTTTTAGTTCGACAGAACAGCATCTTCAGTTGATTAATTTCACTCCCATGTAGTGATTGTTTTCAAATGTTTGTAACCACTTTTATATTCTGTCCACAATCCTGTGTAGGTAACATAGGCTGTCCTAGGAATCTAGTGTTACTGTGATGCATCAGAGTATGCACAAGGCATAATTTTGTGAAGGATGGAAGCTTTGACTCTTTTTGAGAATGCTAGCCTATCCCTGCAAAAGTCAGCCTTATGAATCCTGCGTGCGTCTACCCAGTTCAAATCCAACAATAACCCTCCATTCATACCACTCTTATTCTTCCTGCTAATGGTTGCCCAGATTTTCTATATAAGAGAACTTGTCCTTAATTTTTGTCTTGACTTTGTAGTTTATATCTTAACAGACAAGTTCATGATGGTAGTGACATGTTATGTTGTACATAAAGTCATTCGACTTTAAAAGGTAAGAAATTTCTGTTCATTTTTTCTTGTTGCAGGAGAAATTTTCTTTGTATCACGTGATCTACTTAAAAATGCCTGGAGGATAAAGAAGCGTAATGATAAACTAAGAGAATAAATTTCAGGAGAAAGAAAAACACAAGAGTCAGGAAAACAGACACTCCAATCTACATTCAACCTGAGGGTGCTAATGTATATGAGAGCAACCATGAGATCTGGGAAAGAAATTGGGTATTAAAGTTGCAGGTTCTTGTTTACACAAAAGTCTGGCTCTTATTTGAGATAATAAATCAATAATAATTGCATAAACACATAAATACATAAAATAAAACTGTTTATACCAGAAAATCCCAGTGTCTACTGTATTGCTTTCATTTTTCTTTTTCTTTTAATTGTTTTAATCAAAATAGCCATATTGGACTTGTGAACTATAGGATTAATGTCCTTGGTTTATGGCTAGAGTCCACAAATGAGTGACAAATATTCGTCTTTTTGGGTTTGGGTTATCTCACTCAGGATAGTGTTTTCTATTTCCATCCATTTGCATGCAAATTCAAGATGTCTTTTTTTTTTTTTAACCGCTGAGTAGTACTCTAATGTGTAAATATTCCACAATTTCTTTATCCATTCTTTCATTCACGGGAATCTAGATTGTTTCCAGGTTCTGGCTATTACAAATAATGCTGCTATGAACATAATTGAGGAAATGCTTTTGTAATATGATTGGGCATCTCTTGGGTATATTTCCAAGAGTGGTATTGCTGGAATCTGAGGTGGGTTGATTCACAAGCCCAGAGAAGCAAAATAACAAGGTGAACCCAAAGAAAAACTTACATAGATCCTCCTGGAAATTGGAAGCAAACCAGATTGTTGGGATAAAGTTGTTCGCATGGCGGAGGGGGGAGGGATGGGTGAGGTTGGAGGAAAGGGAGAGGGAGAGAGGGAATGGAGAAGGGAAGGACCAGCAAGAGCTTGGGTCTCTCTTTTCATCTCTCTCCGTCACTCTCTCTCTTCTTCCCCATTCTCGCCCCCCCTTTCCTTTCCAATCCATAGCACACTAAATAAACTCTATATACAAACTCTTTCTCAGTGAGGTATGTCTGTCTCCCACCTGCTGTGTTCTCCACCTGCCAAGGTGACCCAACCTGCCAAAGCTTCAGGGGGCTTGCTGGGGTCTGAGTCATCTGCAACAACCCCTTGTGGAAATGGCTGGCCCTAGAGGGACACTTAAGGAAATGTTCCAAATCCTTAGCCACCAGAGAAATACAAATCGAAAGAATTCTGAGAGTCTTTCTTATACCTGAAAGACTGACCAAGATCAAAAACACTGATGGCAACTTATGCTGGAGAGGATGTCAGGTAAAGGGAACACTCCTGCATTACTGGAGGAAGTGCAAACAGATAAGGCCCCATTAAATATCAATATCGCATTGTCTCAGAAAATTAGGAAAAACATTCATCAATATCCAGGAATATAACTTTTGGTTATATTCTCAAAGAATGCTCAATTGTACCACAAGATCATGCGCTCTACTATGTTCTCGGCAATGTTGTTTGTGTATCCAAAACATGGAATTAATTTAAATGACCCTTGATCGAGGAATGGATAAGGAAAATGTGGTACATTTACACAATGGAGAACTATATAGCAGAAAAAAAGACATCTTGAATTTTGCAGCCAAATGGATGTATCTACAAAATATCATATTGAATGAGGTATCCCAGACCAGAAAGACAAATATTATATTTACTCAAAGGTGGCTTTTAGGCATAAAGCTAAGCAGCCTATAATTCCCAATCTCAGAAACAGTTGACAACAATGAGGACCATAACAGTGACATGCATGGATCTAATATACATGGAATGGTAAACAATTTTCCAGCTGAAAGTGGGTCCAAGTCTCAGATTGCTGCTCCTTGTAGTGTAGTCAGGGCCACAGTTCCAATCATCGCAGAAGTTGCTTGGCACTCCCAGAAGTCACTCAGCATTTCCGGAGGTTGTTCTGCAATCCCAGAGGTCATCTGGGCCTGCTTCCACATAGGTTTCTTGCTTGGGCCTGCTCCAGTGGAGGTCATTGGCATGGGTCTGCTCTGACTGAGGTCAATGCTTTGGGTCTGATTCTACAGAGTTCACTGTCTTGGGTCTTCTTCTTTAGATTTGACCTACTCTGTGCTGCTCCTGGGAAGTTGCACCCTTGTACTTGCTCCTGTGGAGGTTGCTGGTTCTGACATGATCAATCAGAGGTTTCTGGTTCTAACCTGCTCCCATGGAGGTGACTAGCTAGGTCCTTTTCCTACAAAAGTCGCTGTCTCAGGCCTGCATTCATGAAGGTTGCTGGCTCAGTCCTACTTCTCCAGTTTGTAACTCAGGCCTGCACCAGCAGAAAGAGGAATTTGGCTTGGGTCTTCTTTGCTGGAGGTTGCTTACTGGGGCCAGCTCTACAGATATCCCTGGCTATGGCCTGTTCCCACTGAGAATGCTGGCTCTGACCCAGTCACACAGAGGTCTCTGGCTCAGGTCTTTTCCCTCAGCTGTCACACAGTTGTTCCTGTTCCTGAAGGTCACTGGTTTTGGTCAGGTCCTTCTGAAGTCAATCTCTCTCTCCTGCTCTAGCAGATGTTGCTGGCTTGGGTCTGCTACTGCAAATGTTCCAGACTCAGGACTGCCCTGGCAGAGTACACTGGCTCAGGCCTGGTCCCACAGGGGTCTTGTCTCAGGTCTGCTCTTTTGGTAGTTTCTCCCACATTCCTGCTTCTGTGGAAGTCCCTGGCTCAGGCCCAGTACCATGGAAGGACTCAGGAGTCTTGTCTCAAGCCTGCTCTTTTGGGAGTTTTTCCCACACACCTGCTCCTGTGCAGGTCCCTGCCTTAGGCCTGATCCCACTGAGGTTCCTACCTTGTACCTGTCTGGCAGAGATTGCTGGCTCAGGTCTAGTGCACAGTTCTAATATTAAATTTTATGTTCATCAATGCTTTTGACTAAAGGCTATTTAATATGATTTTGTGTGTGTTATGACAACCATTTATCAAGAACACAAAGTATAAGTTCGAAAAAATCATCTAAAATCAATATAAAAAATTGTTGAAGTAATTATACAGATAATGGTTTTTAAACAGCAATGGTTATTAAAATATTTATGACTTGAATCAGTTGAAACCAATAACAAGAGACCACGCTTGTACAACTGGTATAAGATTTCTGTAAGTACCCTTCTGTTATTCCAAGAGTTGTATGCGGATTCAATAATGGAATAAACATGCTTATTTGGTTGGGAATATTTAATGTATTAGTGAAATATTTTGGAGCACCAGTGGTAGTAAAGGATAGACTGAACTCTGAATAGGGATGATCCTTTGTGAAGGATATTGACTTTGGTCATAATTTTTATCAAAAGCTATGAGACTCTAAATATTTTCCAAAGGTTCCTCCCTCATCTTTCTGAGCTGTAGAGAGTTTCCACAGTTAAGGGAAATTTGTACTTCTCAGATCTACAGTTGGTGGACCTGTGTCCTAAAAATGGTCTTCTTTTATTTCCTTGATTCCCTTCCTGTAAATGGTTCCATTGAATTCTATTTCAACTTCCAACACTAGGAAAAAGCTGTTTCTGTGGGATTATTTCAGGAGTCTGGGAAGTTAGGAAATAAACAAGCAGCCTCCCACAACAAATTGGTTCAACAACATGAGGTTGACTACATCCATATAAAACTTGAGAAAGCTTGGAAAGAAATTCTAGACGAAGAAAAAAACAAGGTTTAGCCATATTATTTTTTTTTCTTTTTTCTGTCAGCATGTGGCAGGTCCTTTAAGAGAGGTTTTCCTGATTGACAGTAGCAGAAAAAAACATGCTATTTTGAAATGATGGCTTTCTGGGCCATGTTGCCAGCAAAAACTCTGACTCTTTCAGCAGCCAAGCATTTAAATTCAGTTTGTGGGCAGTGTGATGCTAGTTACTTGTTGGCATCATGGGCCAACTGGTTATCAGAGTTGAGGTCGTGAGGATTTCCCCAACCTAGCAGTCTCAGAGGCAGTGAACAAGCTTCCACCATGGTGTACTGGGTGGAGAAGCAGGCAGGGCCTTGTTTATCTTAGCAATGCCACCGCTTACAATCTTAAGAAGCACTTAGCATTTTAAGAATCATTTCTGGACAGAAAATGATTAAAAATACACAATAAAGACAGATTAAGATTCAAAAATACCTCTAAATGGGTCACAGTTTTTAGATAAATGCACACAGGCTTGGGAGAGAAAAGAGAAAGAATATATAAAGTTATAAAAAGAGTAAATGTTTTTTTAAAAGATAAAGTCTATAAAGAGACAGAGTACAGACAGCCACAGATTAAAGTAAAAGAAAAATAAGCCTCATGAAGATAAAATATATACACAGAGTCTGGATTATGTATACTATAGTGCTTTCTTTGAATATTTTGACTGCAGAGAGACAGTTTTGTAAACTACTAAGCTAAGCAAACATATATACTTTAAAGTTATCTTGATTTCAAAGTTTGAGTCTAAGGATATTTTGCTTTGGAAAAGAGGTTTTCCTTTGTTTCCACAGAGGATGACAATATGTGGATTAATTCCAGACTAATATGGGTTGATTGACACCCAAAAGTTCACCATGAACATCCCCAAAAATACTTCTTCCAACAAAGAGCAGGAAGTAGTTTAGAGAGAACTGCGCCCAGGTTCCCAAATATTGTTTTTAAATGTTTGTTTTCAGTTAAAGGGATATATGCTATAGAGTTTTGCATTGGTATCGATCTTATTTTATGCATACAAATTTAAGGTGGATTTTGCTATACTGTGTATACGTATTTATGGTCTTGATTAAGGTATTGTGTTTGTCTAGCTAATTTATAAATGTAATGGATAATTAAAAAATATATGTTAATAGGTGACCATCCATAGTAGTCAAACTTGTAGTCATGTTAATAAGGTGTTCTAGGTATAGAGAGACATACAGTCTAGGTATTTCAGTTAGTAAGATATTCTTCAAATCCTTCAGGGACCTTCAGAATATGGCATTAAACATATTTTAAGAACTTAAGACTTATTATGACACTATGACACATCTGCTCCTGGCGCCACCCATAACATCAAGAGGAAGATGTGCACTGTAGAGGCTCCTTATCGAGTTTGCTAGCCATTTGATTAAGAAACTGCTCTTGCCTGGGCTGCTTGATGCTATGGTGTATAAAATGGACACAAAGAACCCACAGAGACATGACTGCTGAAATTTTAATAGAAAGGTGAGGCAGTCCTTTGGCATTGATGCTTCATAAAAGAGACTGCCAGACATGCTGCAGGACACATTTTAAAAAGTGAGTAACAAACTGCCAATGTAGGCAGAACTGTCTTTGAAACTTTCTGCTTCATGGAAAAGTCTGTAGGATACTGTGGGCCTGTGGGCTGAAAATGGATGACCGAACAGTATAGACAATCCTGTATTTGCCTGGTAACTATCCAGGCAAATAAATGTCTCTGTCAGTTCTAGTTTTGGAAGTTGTTCACTATGCATTTCCTGTTTACTCAGGTATTATTAAATCCTTCTGGAGTCTTTGATGGGGTTGAGTATTAGATAATTATAATGATAGTTTTCTTAAATTATGAAAAATAAAAATATAAAATATACATAAATATTGTAACTGTAATTCTTGCTTGAGAACAGTTTTGTTATATGTTGCTATATGTAATTTTACTATGTTCAATTTAAAACTTTCTACTTTATTTACACAGAAAAGGGGAGGGGATATGGTATTCTATTATGTATGCAGTGACTACCATTGGTTAATAAAAAACTGTCTTAGGAAATGTTTCAGGAAAGCATAAAGGTAGGCAGGGGAAAACTAAACTGAATGCTGAGAGAAAGAAGGCAGAATCACGAGACACCATGCAGCTGCCAGAAGGGAAAGACATGAGCTGTCAGGTAGCTCCTTGCGGGGAGGCCACAAACACCATAGTAATATATAAAATGGTGGAAATGGGTTAATTCTAGATGTAAGAGCTTGCTAGCAATATACTTAAGTGACTGGCCAAGCAGAGATTTAAATAATATACTTTCTGTGTGATTATTTCTGGAGTTTGTGCAGATGGGAAATGAACAAGCAGGATCCTACTTCCAAATAAACTCAAGAAAAGGAAGAAAAGTATCAGAAATCTTTTGCCTATTGAATTTATTATATAATCTCTGCATGATTTCCTGACAAATAATAACAAATTAAGTCATCCATGGTCACTGAAAGCTTTAAAAAGCTCCTCAGGAAGAATTAATTTTTACATTAAAGAAATTTTGGGTGAATCACAATCCCTGACTTCAACCTCTATTACAAAGCTACAGTACTGAAAAGAGCCTGATATTGGCATAAGAACAGAAAGGAGAACCAATGGAATTTAATAGAAAACCCAGATATTAATCTAAACACCTTTGAACATGTCATTTTTGAAAAAAAAAAGCAAAAAAATATGAAATGGGAAAAAGAAAGCATATTTTACAAATGGTGCTGGCTTAACTGGATATCAACATGTAGAAGAATGAAAATAGACCCATATCTATCACCAGCACAAAGCTCAAGTTCAAATGGATCAAAGACCTGAAAATAAAGCCAGCCACACTGAACCTTATAGAAGAAAAAGTAAGAAGTACACTTGAACGCATTGACACAGGAGACCACTTCCTATATATAACCACAGCAGCACAAACCTGAGAGAAAATAAATAAATGGGACCTCCTCAAGCTGAAAAGTTTCTGCAAAGCAAAGGACATGGTCAACATATAGAACAACAGCCTACAGAATGGGAAAACATCTTCAACAACCAAACATCAGACACAGGGCTGATGTGCAAAATATAAAAAGAAATAAAACAAAAATGGTCATCAAGAGAACAAATAGTACAATAATATATGAAGTAAAGACCTAAATGGAGAATTCTCAATAGAGTAATCTAAAATGGCTGAAAGATGCTTAAAGAAATGTTTAATGTCCTGAGTCATCAGAGAAATGCAAATCAAAACAACCCTGACATTCCATCTTACACCTATAAGAATGGCCAAGACCAAAAACACTGATGACATCTTATGCTGGAGAGGTTGTGGGGTAAAGGAACACTTCTCCATTGCTAGTGGGAATGCAAGCTGATACAGAACCTTTGGATGACAGTGTGGAAATTTCTCAGATTATTGAGAAACAACCTTGTGCAAGACCCAGTAATACCACTTTTGGATATAAATCCAAAGGATGCTCAATCGTGCCACAAGGACTTGTGCTCAACTATGCTCATAGCACCATTGTTTGTCATAGCCAGGACCTGGAAACAACCTAAATGCCCCTTGATCAAAGTATGGATAAGAAAAATGTGGAACATTTACACAATGGAGTATTCCACATCTATATATGTATAATGACATCTTGAATTTTGCAGGAAAATGGATGGAGCTAGAAAACATTGTTTTGAGTGAGGTAACCCAAACACAGAAATACAATTATCACATGGACTCACTCCAAAGTGGTTTTTAAACATAAAGCAAAGACAACCAGCCTACAAATTACAATCCTGGAGAACTTAGACAAACATGAACACACTAAGAGTGACATACATATCTATTCTACATGGGAAATAGAAAAAGACAAAATCTCCTGACTAAATTGAAATCATTGGGACTTTGCGGAGAGAGTTGAAGCAGAGGGTAGTGACAGGGAGGGAAACAGGGAAAAATGTAGAGCTCAATAAAAATCAGTTTAAAAAAATAAGTTCAGGTAAATCCTGTGCTGAAAATTCTGCATTCACCAAATATAACAATGTTTTAAACATTGGGGTGAGAGTATTTTTACTACATGAATATTAGTTGTAGGTCAAGTATGCCTGATAGGATATGCTTTGAGTGGCAAACTCTATGAAAAATGTCACCACCCATCTGTTTAATCTGTGACTTCAGTACAGTATCAGCAAGTCCCTATCCAATGAAACTTATAACCGAATACAAGGATTCCCCCATGAATTACTTATTATCAATATGTAGGGTAAGGAAACTTCTAAACCGTTGTCCTAAAGTTTGCCAGTCCTCATATTGCTAATGGTCAAAGTACCCAAGGTGATATTAAAAGCTTGGAATAAAGATTCTGATAATAATACTTCAACAGGAAATGTTCTGATTATAGACAGAAACTTTAGGGCCATTTATGACTCTCTTGGTAGTATACAAAAAGTGTTATTCAGGATAAAAGAAAGTAAAGAAGGTGATTTTTTTCTTGTTTCTTTTAATTATAAGAAGCTCCATGCTGTAGATTCTAACACTTCTCATATTATTATTGATTTGATAAAACCATGGCAAAATACCGGCATAGAGGAGCATAAGGCGAAGATTTTGACAGTATCCTTGTTTCCCCTATGTGTTTCAAAAGTGTGTGTTTGTATTGGAGGAAAATGTCCACTTCTACAATCTTTGCAAACAAAACTTGCTACTTAAAATCAAAGTTAAAGAAAAAAAAACATTCCCTCTGAAACACCTCCAAAATATAAAACTCATTTTCACTGTTCTTGTTGATGTCATTCTAAAACTGGTGAAAGACACAATCCAGCTTCAGAAATGTGGGGAATGAGCATAATCCAGCGATGCTGAGGACAGAATCCCTGCTCTTACCTTCTATCTCAGCTTGTAATCTCATTACTTTTTTCACAAGGCAATCCTTAAAACTCAAGATAGTCTGTAGGTCTTGGTTGGCCTGGCTGGATTTCCATCTAGTTCTTCATTCCTAGAAATCTTATATTTGAGTCGTTAATTTTTTCTGAATGATCTTTAGGCTGTGGTTTACATGATGTGACAGATATTTTCAATGGAGAGGCAGATGTTCAGAGCAGGGTCTGAGGGACTGCAACAACTGTGCATGGTGTCCTACCTTGTTGGCAAAATTTTGATAGTTTGGGGGCTATTAATTTCAGACAACATTTATCACACTTGGTTTGTTTGTTTTTCTAATGTTCAGAAAGTGTTTGACAAAAATATCACAGAATTTAATAAAAGTCTTGTCAACTGAATAGATTGGTTGTTCAATTAAGTGGGAGTATGACAAGATTCCATTTACACTGTTGATTTTGTTTTAGTTATATAAGTAAGGCATTGTGTTTCGGGGGTCTATATTTGGGTTAGAATTACATTCCTCTAATAATATTGAGATGAAATCACAAATCGATGAACAACCTCTCAAGGTGAGGTCCAAGTATATCTAAACACATACTTTTCAATTCTCTTCTATGTCAGAGGTGGATTCTTTTCTGTCACATTTAAATATATTAATAATCGGTGTGAACATGAATATTTATTTGAAATGATGTTTTAAATTTTACAACCAATTGATATATTTTCCTGCACAAAATATTTTGTCATTGCAAGACAGTAAATATTGACAACAGAGTTATTATATTCATTCCATCCTACACATTCACACCAATGCATACCCTGCTGTGCATTACACATTTGGCAATGTAGCAGTAGTGATATGTGGAGCCACAAATCACAATATGTATCATTCTGTAGGCATCCCAGCAACTGGTTTGTGTGAAGAGACTAGGATGTGCTCTTACATACAGGGAGGACTATGGAAACAATCAAAAGTGGAATCACAATTGTTACAGGAAAATTAATGTCATGTGAAATCTGCTGAGTTTTAAGGAGCTACTATCATTAAAACATATTCATACAACCAGAAAGGTGGCTGTTTTGGTAAAGTATTTATCAACATTCAAAATGACATGAAATACTGCCTCATACCTTTTCTTAAGTGACATAATTAGAAACAAATAAATGTGGCTTCACAAAAACAAAATATTTCATGATCATAGAGAAGAATGAAACTTTATCTTCTCTGTTCTTAGGCAGTTTGAAGAAAAGCTAGGAAAAAAACCCAAGTGTTTGTCTTTCTCTGCCTGAAGTTTTAAAGTTCCTATGATCGGTTTGGACTGAGCTCCCCCTGCTGGTCCTGAGGTCCTCTGCAGGGAGGTTTGTGTCTGGGCTAATGCTGAAGTTCCCTCACTGTGCCTCTTGCACAGTAATAAGTGACTGTGTCCTCAGTGGTCAGAGAGTTCAGCTGCAAGAAGAACTGGTTCTTGGATGTGTCTCTCGTGATGGAGATACGGCTTTTCAATGACGGGTTGTAGTTAGTACTTCCATCATAAACTATGTACCCTATCCATTCCAACTTCTTTTCTGGGGACTGTCTGATCCAGCTCCAGGCATAACCAGTGGTAATGGAGTAACCGGTGACAGAGCAGGTGAGGGACAGTGATTGTGATGGCTTCACAAGGCCAGGTCCTGACTCCTGAAGCTGAATCTGGGACAGAATTCCTTCAGACAAAAAAGTCAATTCTGTCAATCACATGTTGTCAGAATCCCACATGGACACATCTATGAAGTGGGAACACTCACCAGGAAGGGCTGTCAGCAGGTAAAGAAGATCAAGCAGTTTCATCTTGTAGAATATACCTCCTTTTCTTCAGAGGTCGGCCTCCTTGAGAGAGATGTGAGCTCCCACAGTACAGCAGGGGATTTAACATAGAACAAGAAGATACATTTTCATGAGGGAAGTCTGACTAGACTTTATAAACTGGAGGTGGATACTACCCTACTTGGTTATTACAATATGGTCAACAGTGTCTCTGACTTCCTACAGAATGAGTCTGGAATAAGAGCATAGGTACTACATTCATCATAATAAACACATCTTGGTATAAAATCACATTCTCTTCCTAGCTCACCATCCCCACCAAATTCTTCTGTTCCTGTATTTTAAGGTCACAACTCAGTGCCAACCTTCTGTTCACATTAATTTCATGAGTTCTTGAGTTTTGATTAGTATGCCCACACTGCTACTAATGTTGTTCTCTTTTCTCACTCATGCAATGGTGTTCTGATGTGTAACAATATTTGCACACTTTTAATATGCATTATTTTCACTGGTTACTAAAAATATGACTGGTCAACACCTGGGTAGGAAATATGGTGCAGAAGAATAAAACTGGGATAATTCTGGGAAGATGAAGGGCAGAGTTAGAAGAGGTCACCAGAAGATACAGAGGGTACAGGATGGAGAAGAGGTAAAGACAATAGCTATGTGGCAATATATAGAATCATAGTAATGTGTTAATATAAATAAAAGTGATTAACAATCCAACGATATTGGCTGAACAGTTAAAATTTTTATTAATTCTCAGTTTATGTTGTTTGTTTACAGGCTGAGTGGGGAAGGAAAATCTCCTAAAGTTTCCATCTTTCCTATAAAATTTGACCATTGACATATTGTTGTTGTATAGGGAACACACCTAATTCTTAATCCATTCAGTTTGTGAAATGTAGAGTAATCACATTCTGGGAGAAGAGCTGAGAATTCTGCACACCGTGGATTTGTTGAAGACATCTTGTATAGTACTGATTGTTCTAGGTCTCTCTCTCTCTCAGAATATTGTCAGGCATTAGGTCTCTGAATTTGTCACTATCTGCTGCAGTAGGAATCTTCTCTGCTCATGGCTGAGCAAGCCACTGATCTTTGCATGTAGCAGAATGTTATAAAGAGTCATTATAAAATAATTATTTTTTAAAAAATTATATTTATATTTACTGTAGTTTCCTAAAGTATCTATTCTCAGATATTGGACCCTCAAGTAGTGTAGAGTATGGGTTCTATTTATTTTAAAATACTTAATGCAAAGCAGAAATCATTGGTTACTCAAACAAGTATTTTTCTCTCATTGACCTAGCAAATAATGCAGGCTGGAAACCATTACAAATCAAAGAAGCTTTAACTTATCCTTGTGTTTACATTTCTCCTTTAGAATCTTCTACTGTTTTAAGTTTCTAATTTATCCCTTAAATGACTCTTACTTTTAGTTCTTTTCCCCTTTGTTCCCTTCTTCTCTTCCCTTTTTCCCCCCTTTGTTTCTCCCTTCCAACCATCCTCCAATGCATCCACTACTATCTATACTATTTACGTTTATACAGGAGATATATCTTCTCGACTTCAATCCCTTAGTGCTTGAATTTCTTTCCTGTGAATTTAGATTTACAATTCTGGCCGTGGACAATTCATTCTTCACCAGAGGCTTAAGGATGAGAACAGGAAGTTAACAGAGACTGTATCACATAAATGGACACAGCATTTCTGCTTAAATATTTGGCATTGTAGTTGGTTTTTTTTGTAACTATTTGAGGTTCTGCCACCCAGGTCCTAAATAAATACAGAAAGACTCATTCCTATTTGTGAACGATGGTCTTGGTTTTGCTTCTTTCTCTCTGGGTTTTCTGAAATAAATTATTCTGATTAGCTTTACATTTTGCCTCAAGGCTTTTTACCTTTTTAATTCTATATCTTTTTCTTTACTTCCTTCTATAGGACTGACTGTGTGGCTGTGTGGTTGGCCTATTTGTATTGTCTCCCTTCAATTTCTCATTCTTCACTCTCTTTCTGAACCTTTTCCTTC
The DNA here is from genome assembly GCF_982192425.1 of Myodes glareolus. Lineage (NCBI taxonomy): Eukaryota > Metazoa > Chordata > Mammalia > Rodentia > Cricetidae > Myodes > Myodes glareolus. The sequence goes on along the minus strand of NC_142036.1, from coordinate 8,703,877 downwards.
TACTTATTCTATTTTTTTGTATAAATTAAAACACTGCTTGACCCATTAGCTCTAGATTTTTATTGGATAACTTCTACAACTTTATTTAACCGATTTCTATCAATCTGTACATCACCACATGAAAGGGGCCTACCAGAAAAATTTTGGCATGTCTACCCATGGATCCATGATGTCTCTCTGACTCTGCTTTTACCTCTCAGAATTCAGTCATGCCTTCTCTGCCTACCTAAGTTCATCCCTATCAACTAGGCCAAGATAGATTCTTTATTCATTAGGCAATGAAAGCAACACACAAATAGAAGGACCTCCTAAACCATTTTCAATTTTCTGTTTAAACAAAAACAAATGCTTTAACTTCATCATAGTAAACTTACATATAACAAAACAGTTAACAAGCAAGAATTAAAGTTACAATATTTATATCTTCTTTATCTTTTAATTCTAAAATATATTATAGATTTTTTATCTCCATCCAAGAGTCCAGAAGGATATAACTTTACCTTATTAAGCAGGAAGTATATTATAAACATCTTTAAAAACTCTAAAATTGGCAGAGACGTTTTGCTGCCTGGACAGTTACCCAAAGTTTTTTTGTACCATTGCGGCATCTGTCTCTAGCCTACTGGCTCATAGAATTCAGCAGACTCTTTTATGAACCAGGAAATTTGAAAGACAGTTCTGCCTATATTGGCAGTTTGTTAGTCACAATTTAGTATCATGCAGAATGTCTTGCAGACTCTTTTATGAAGCAGAAACCCTGAGGGATCATCTCACCTTCAGGCAAGTTCAGCCCTCATCTCTAACTAGGTTTTGCCTGTTTAGTTAAGCAGTCCAAGCAAGAGCAGTTTTTTTTTTGTCTGAATGACTAGCAAATGCCATAAGGATCATCTTCAATGTCCATCTTTATCTTGAAATAGGTGGTACTTCCAGGAGCAGATGCATCTCATTGTCATGAAAAGTTCTAAGTTATTAAGATATTTTAAATGTCATATTTTGAAGGTCTCTGAAAGATTTGAAGAAAACCTATATAACTGAAAAACTTTTCTGTACATCTTGAAAATCTACCTAAGATGACTACAAACTTGACTATTAAAGATGATTATCTGTTAACCTATATTTCTTAATCATACGTTATATTTTAAAATGAACTACGCAATCACAGTACATTAGTAAAGATTAGAAATACATATACATACAACAAAATTGACCTTACATTTATATCAATAAACCAAGATACATACCAATGCAAAATATTCATATCTATATCATATTACCCTTTAAATGTAAATGTTCCCAAATATTGTTTACTTATTCTCTCATTTAACAACCATATTGACTTCTCTTTCCTGACTAGAAATTGGCCATTTACATCTTTAGTACACCAATAAGGAGACTGAATCTGGCAACGTAACACAGTACTATATAGTTAAACAAATGCAAAACAAAAGAATGCAGGACATCTTTGCAAAATTGATCAAATAATCCAAAGCATAAATGAATGTAACATATCTTAAACTAATAGTTCACAATACAGGGTCATAAGGTATATCTGCAATTTGAAACAGTAAACAACTCTTTTGACTGGAACATAAATGACTATCCTATATACTTGTTGAATCTTCCATTACAGATCTACAAATTTAGCAAAAAGGAGAATGAACCAGTGTGCATGTACAGATAGAACAAAATACATCTTTATTGTCCATTCATCCACTGTGGAGCCTCTAGAATGATTGCAGCTCTTAGCCGCTATGAAGAGGGTGAAATTTCACAGAAATGATCTGGTATCTTTTTAGTAAGAATGCTTTCATGTCTGTCCAGGAGTGATGTAGTTAGTTCACATGACAAATGTATTTTCATGTTTTGGGGGAAATCCAGATGAAATTTTATAGAGATGGCAACAATTCACACTCTCTCCAACTCTGTATATAATTCTCCTTTCTACAATTAATGAACAACATTTTGTGTCATTTGTTTCCCTATTAAATGTCATTCTTATTGGGATAAAGTAAAATCTCACAGTATTTTTTAATTTGCATTACTCTAATAGATCAATATGCTGAAAAATATAAAAAGTATTTATTAGTCATTTGTTTAACATATTTATTACTCTAATGTATAAACACATTTTGTGTGTTTTCATCAGATGATAAACTTATGAAGTTTCTCCCAGCACCACTGCTGTCTGTCTATAGAATGAACTGATTCTTGGTCTGTAAAAGACTTATGAAAGAACTTTGTTTGTTGTGCCAATGAATCAGGGAAGAACCACCTTTCCATATTTGTATTGAGTTTCAACATATACCATGCTTGGGATGCTCTAACTATATTTAGAGTGCATGATCAATTAACAATCCTGCTTAGGATTACTTGTTGGAGCAATGTGCACTGCTGTGTAATCCCTATGGGGGTCAGAACTACAAGGAAGAAGAGTTAGCAAGATCATTCTGACTGAGGTTAGGATTAGATCCTGCCTGATCATAGTTTGCTCCTTTAAAATGTAAGAACAATAAAATTCTGACAGGTGGTGGAACTTGGAAAATCATTGTATTTGAGTCAGCTCCTCTGATTTCTTTCAATGGGATGCCTCTGCTATTACCTTAACACCACATGGATAGGCTCTGGGTAATGTTAAAACTCTGCCATGATAATTTTTTTTAACTCTACTGACTGCACTTACATCACATACCATGTTTATGAGCTGCTCTTTCCATCAAGACAAATGGCTGTATGGTAAAATAGACCAAGAGAATGAGGGTTCTCTGCAGGAGGTAGACAGCAACACTCACTGGAAATTCCCTATCTTCACACTGCTCTAGCTCCCAAGGCATGAATAATAATATCCTTGTCTATATAGATTTATGTGCAGTCATGAAAAGATGAGTCTAATAACTCATGTGTCATTCAAGTACCATGATCAGTGTTATCAAAAGAACTTCTGCATGGACCTATTACATGTGTATGTCTGAGGCTTTAGAGAAAATGTAGAAATTCAAATTAACTGCTACTTCTAGAAAAGTAGCAGTCTTATTTATCTATTTTTGAAGGAACTTCTTAGTGTATAGAGATTTCCCTAGTTTAAGCAGCAAGCAACTTCTCGACATTCACCTGAAATTTCTAGCAACTATTGAGATCCGTATTATCTGTGCTGACAGTGATATTCTGAAGCAATGAATATTTGAAACTTTAAATCATTTTTATTAAGTTTAAACATTCAAAGAAACTGTGGATATTCCTTATCTGAAAGCAAAGATTTAAGCATGTCTTCATGAAAGAAAATTATGTCCTGAGATACCAAGAATCGGTATCACCATGATTGTTGAAAAAATATGGCAAGACTTAGTCCTTCTAGTCTGTACCCCTTGGATATCATAAAATATCACTTATTTTATTGGTAACATAACTCAGTTGGTAGAGTATTGCTTTGCATGTCTGAAGACCCATGTTCTTTCCTACCATGGCATGGCAAGTGAGATATTGTAACAGAAGAAACACAGGTTTGGTTAGTTATTTCTCTGAATGAAGGTGTGTAAAAAAACAATAGAGTATAAGAAAGATTTTTTTTTAAAGAGAAAATTAACTTAGTACAAATTTATGGTTTTATGTAGAAATATAAGTTTTTGGTCTTACATTATTAAGCTTAAAATTGCAACCCTTTTATTGTCTTTGCATAAAATATTAAATAATTTCTTACAAGATCAGTAAAACTGTATGATTTGACACAGTTTGTATAAGCTTTAATGAATAATGAATGATTGCATTGAATTGAAGTAACAACATGAGGCTGAGGCCATAGATCACTGATGCAGTATTCCTGCCGTAAAGCCCTACAATTGATTCTCAAAAATAGAAGTGCTACTATATAAGAATAAACAGTATTTGAGATTACTATTTGAACACTGATAAAAAAGCCACATTATATTGACCCATGTAAAGCATTTAGGTCGTCCAGAACTGACCTTTCCCACCTACTATATATAACTGCTGTTCCCCATCACAAAGGTACTCCCAGATCTTTTCTGACATCCCGAAAATCTAAGTGGGCCTATACCTTTATGTCATATCCTTATGCTCTTGGGTTCTTCAAAGACTTGCCATTTTTCTTCCCACATTATTCTCTTTGTCATGGTAAAGATTCACCTGGAACTTTCAGAGACTTGCCTGAACTGTAGCACCAGGTAGTTCAGAGACTTGCTATCCCAAAATTCACTCTCTTTCTGTTGCCTTCTTCTCCACAACACCATGTTGTTTTGTTCTTCAAACATATTAAGCAGTCATCACCATGGTCTTGCTTCTCTGTACTGCATGGTAGAATGAAGTACAATTAATAAAATGAAAAAAAAATAAACGGATAAATAAAGCATGGTAAAGAAAATGTCAGAAAGAAAAATTGGAGATCAAACTGATGTTTGAATAAACCAAAACAATGAGCCACTGACTCTTACCTTGATCTTAATCCAAAAATGTGATCCTGCCTTCAAGACTCTAAGAATGAGAATATATATCAAAAGTTGTTTCCTCCCATTCAATAAGCCTCTCTCGAGATGGGATTAAAAGCTTGCAGCACTGTGATTAAAGTATGTACTGAGTGGTTTCTATGACAACTAGTGTGGCTGCTGGGATTAAAGGTTCAAGTCATTGTGGTTACTGGGATTTATAGTGTGTATTGTGATTACCTTGTCTATAAGGCTTACCAGTGGGATTCTGTTACTCTCAGATTTTCAGGCAGGCTTTATTTATTAAATACAATTGAAATTCCACTATATTAGACATAGTTCTTGCTTAGCAAATAGGTTTCCTCCTCAAAGTTCATTCTTCCAAGTGTGGCCAGACTGGCTTGATTTTTTTCTTCAGAATTGTTCCTCCCCATGCATTCATTAGCAGATCAGTATTACTTTTTTTTCTCCTATGTCCCAGAGCTATCTAGTATCTGGTTCACACTTGCCAGCTGAACAGTGTCAGTAATATGTATAATCTCAGAGAGTAGTTCTGAACTGCAATCAGAGATTGAATGGTTATACCAGAGAAGTTATTCTGCTTACATGGTACCAAAGTAAAAGGATAAAACCTTTTTTTATATATAAAGGCTTTTATATATATAAAGGCTGAAACCCAGCCACAAACTCTTTTGATGTCTAATAATTTTTGCCTGTAAGTCACTAATATATTTTTAACTGTGTTCTGAGAACTTATACTGTCAGGTAAAATTCTAACATGCACATCAATAAAGTTCATGTTTTTCTTTGTAAATGAAGACTATTGCAGAGATTCATATGAGGTAAACATGCAGAGAAAAGGTGATGCTGTGATGACCATTTACAGTTGAAATATCTTCAATACAATCATATACTAAAGTCTCAGGGAAAGTCCTGAAGAAGAGACAGAACTATTGTAATATTTAGAGAACCAGGATGTAATTGTGAGATAGTATTTTCTAGATGGAGCAGGAATGCTGCACCCATGAAATCTTGACAATATTGATGCCTAAACTAGATACCAATCCATAAGGGGAAACCTCTCTGTTCCTCCTCCCCTAAATGAAGAACTACAGTTAATCAATAGCTTTTGAGAGAGGAAGAATCAGATTTCTTCAGGTACAAGCTCCCTGATAGGTTGAAAAACAAAAAAAATGATGGTATCCCCTGGCAATGCTGAAACATGCATGGGCAGCTCATATATGGAAGTTCTGTTGAATTTTTCATGTTGAGTTTCATTGCCTAAATTGGTAAATACATCTGACTCTTCCTCAACAGAGAACCAGATCTCATAAGAAATGCTAGTGAGCTACCATGTGTTTGCTGGGAATTGAACTCAGGAAATTTGGAAGAACAGGCAATACCCTTAACCACTCAATAAGATTGCTTTACACATATGTACATATAAGTACCTATAACTGAGGTCAATATGATAGACATAACAAACACACACACACTCACACACATACACACACACAAATTAAGACAGAGATAGAGGGCTGAGAGATTGGTAAATGATAAGAAAAATTTAAAAATTCATGAATTTTATATGGAATGAGAGTTGGATCTGGGAATTGGTTTAGAAATATAAGCAAATTTTTATGAATGTTGAATACAGATATGAAATTGAAGAAATGGTTTTCAATGGTGCAGCTTAGTGTTGATTCTTTAAAATGCCTGGAATTTAATATCCAGTATTGAAAAACAGTGATATGTATGTTCCACATGCTATGATTTTTCTGTAAATAATTTCTAAAATTTAAACTTGTCTATTAGCATTTATTGCTAGTCTGGTATTGGCTGTATAAGATGTAGCACTCCTGTGTATCAGGTCAGTGCTTTTAAACTATTTAATAGTAATAAAGGAAACATAACTATGAGTTCCAAAAGGTTAAGAGTATTCTAGACCCTCCACTATAGGGTCCCGATCTGATTAACTTCCATCTAATCAGTACTAACACATCCCTAGGACATGACAATCTATACTGATTGGGGTTGAGTCTCAGCATAAAGATTTTTAAAATTAGCTCTATGAGAGACAAAAGTGTCAGGAATTAGTTTTAAAATAGAGCAATTCTACCATTAGATAAACTTTCTTCATGGTGACTGAGAGAGACTTTAACTGGACCATTTCTGTCAGTTTAACATTCCTAGGAGAGTGTCGTAGATTCTAGGAACTAACTTTACTTTCCCATGTCAGATCTTGTGTCATTATAGGAGAGGGTACTAACTGCCGTAAGAGATGATCTCCTGGGCCCTGAATGTAATTAAATGAGAGGAGTAAACTCTGACTAGTGTCAGGAAACACCACTGCTGGCCTTTCTGCCCCTGTACCTTAGGATGTACATACTTAGTTGATTATTGTTTTACTTTTTGCTGCCTTATGGCAAAAATATTTAGCAATGCTATTGTTCATATGGACTTTATATCTTTTGAAAATCACAACATACAATATTTGAATGTGTTTCTCTTTTTTTTGTTTGCCAGAACAGTATCTTCAATTGATTAATCTCACTCCCATGTAGTTATGGTTTTAAATGTTTGTAGTCACTTTTATATTCTGTCAGTGATCCTGTGTATGTCAAATAGGCTGTCCAAGGAATCTTGTGTTACAGTGATGTATCAGAGTACGCACAAGACACAATTCTGTGGAGGATGGAAGCTTTGGCTCCTCTTGAGAATGCTAGTTTATTCCAGCAAAATTCAACCCTATAAATCATACATGGGCTTACCCAGTTCAAATCTAACAATAATCCTCCATTCATACCACTCTTAGTCTTCCTGCTGATGGTTACCCAGAATTTCTAGATAAGAGAACTTGTCTTTAATTTCTGTCTTGTCTTTCTAGTTTATATTTGAACAGGAGAGTTCCTGATGGTATTCACATGTTACGTTGCAAGGAAAGACATTAGGCTATAAAAGATAAGAAATTTCTGTTCAGGTTTTCTTGGTGCAGGATTAATTTCCTGAGCATCATGTGATCTACTTGAAAATGCCTTGAAGATAAAGAAGGATAATGATGAACTGTGAGAATAAATTTCAGGAGGAAAATAAATGTAGTGGCAAGAAAAGAGACACTTTGATCTACATTCAACCTGAGGGTGTTCATGTATGTGAGGAACTATGTGAGATGGGACAGAAATTGCTTATTCTAATTGAAGGTTCGTGTTTACACAACAGTCTGGCTTTTAGTTGAGACAATAAATAGATAATAATTGTATAAACACATAAATACATAAATTAAAACTGTTTATACCAGAGAATCCCAGTGTCCACTGTGTTGTTGTCATTTCTCTTTTTTGTAGTGATAGGGCAAGCAAGCCTCCTTTTCGTCCTGCCTGGCTCCTGCACGGCTAGCTTTCTATCGGAAATAAGAACACACAAACTATATTCATTTAAACACTGCCTAACCCATTAGCTCTAGCCTCTTACTGAATAACTTTCACAACTTGATTAACCAATTTCTATTAATCTGTGTTTCATCACAGGGTCGTGGCTTACAGGGAAGATTCTAACCCAAGTAGATCTTGGGCCAGAGCTTCATGGTGGTGCCTGACTTTGCTTTCTTTCTCCTAGAATTCTGTTCTGTCTACTACACCCACCAAAGGGCTGGCCTATTAAAAGGCCAAGGCAGTTCCTTTATTAACCAATGAAAGTAACACATAGAGAGTTGACCCACCTACATCACCTTTTATTGTTTTAATCAAAATAGACAGATTGTAGGTATGCTAACAATGGCATTATTATATCTGCTCTGGAAATTCAGCCATTTTATAGAAATGTATATATGAATTCTCCTATTTAAAAAAAAACAACATTTAAGTAACATACATTGTCAGAAATTTTAGATCTCAGACATGTCAAAATTATGACAGACTGAAAAATCAATAAAATTCCCATGTTGACCTTGTTGCTTTTGATAACAAAACAATGTATGTGTACGTGTATTTGTGTGTGTTTGTGGAACTAGTGCACTAAACAATGACGGACATCCATTCAATTTCAATCAGTGTCAATCTAGTACTTGAGTTAAAAACAATCCCATTTCAGGAAACAGGGTAATGAGCATGCAGGGCTTCTCATAACTTCAACAAGTCTTTTAGCTTCCCAGTTTGGAATCCTCCACCTCTGGTCCAATGTCTTCTGAGCAAGGGTCCAAAATGTTGTCAAAGTAGGAGACTCCACATGTGAACACTCCACAGAATGACATGTAGGGACATCTTTAACTATAAAACAATAAGAAATTTGATTAATGCCTCCAAAATAAATTTAGGATTAGAATTAATAATTAATAAATATATAAAATTATATTTATGAGGAAAGGTGAAATGACTTCCCATAAAACTAAGGGGAAAACATCCAACAAATTATGTGTTATACAGGTATATCAAAATGAATTTTGAAAGGGGTTTTAGTTTGCCCTGATATTTTTGATATGTATTTTACTAGAAAAATTCATATTATAGTATTTTCTCATTTACTCCAAATACAGTTCTAAACACAATACAATGTGATGTCAAAGTTTGCTACGCCAGAGTTTGCTATTTTTTGTTTCTCTAACTCAGAAGCATGTCTAAGATATTAACTGATAAATATCGCGTCAAGGTGTGGAGGAGTGTACAGGATATCCAGAATCCGCATATCTTCATTTTCTGATGTTCTTTGGAAATGTTGAGAAACACCATACAGGAATGTGAAGAAATGGCTGACAAATGGACAATAGAATGATTGTTTATGTTATTGTATCCAGGCTAATCTTCAATGTCATCTCACCTTCCTGGACCTCCAGGGTTTTGACAGACTCACCATGTACCTGCAACACTGTGTATTGCTCAGTAAGAGATCACAGAATCCACAGATGTCAGGCTGCTGAGCTCCATTTATTTTTTTCTGGAGGATTTGCCTACAAAATGGGTGGCTCTGCCTTGGAACTTATGTTCATAAAGAATACTGCCTTTTCCAAGATGAACGTTTCTAATTCACGTCAAGCTCTGCCACAGTCACTGATTCACAGTGCATATAGTAGCTAAAGTATTGCGAGAAGTCTTGCAAAACAAATTCCCTGACGTCCCAGGTCTCACAAGCTCAGCCCGCAGATCTCTGCTGATTGACCTGGGAGTGTAAACCTGTGGAGAGAAACGGAGAGTGTGTGTCACCATTAACTAGGTGTGTGGACCCTCTTCCAGTCTGGAACTAGGAAACCACTTGCCTGTAGCTGTTGCCATGAGAAAGAAAATAATCCAACTCCATTCCATGATGAAAGAGTGTGTACTCAGTGACTCTGGAGAAGACACTGTTCAAAAGTTGTTGTGGGCATCCAAACAGACTGGATCCGAAAAATCCAGTATATGCAGAGGAAACAAGTCCCAGTGTCATAGTCAATGGCTTTTCAGAAAGAGCCCGTGCCAGCCACATTCAGAGAATCTGGTTGGATCACGTGCTCGTTCAGTCCCAGTCCAACTGGCCTTGGTGAACTCTCATTAGATCCGTCCCCTTGTATCAGTGGGTGAATGCACTCCTCACGGTCCTGCCTTTCTTGTTCATGTTCTCCCTCCTTCTGCTCCTCATTTGGACCTTGGGGGGCTCAGTCCGGTGCTCCAATGTGGGTCTCTGTCTCTATCTCCATCCATCGCCAGATGAAGGTTCTATGGCGATATGCAAAATATTCATCAGTATGGTTATGGGCCAAGACCGGTTCAGGCACCCTCTCCTCTGACCAGAGAACAATCTGGGGATCTCTCCTTGGACCTGGGATCCCCTTTATAATCTAGTCTCTTGTAAACCCTAAAATGACTCCCTTAGTTGAGATATATACTTCCCTGCTCCCATATCCATCCTTCCTCCCTCCCCCCTCATCCCAATCCCCTGAGCTTTTCCCATTCCGCCCCTACTCCCTTCTCTCTAACCCTCTTCCCTTCCAACAACCCTCCCCCCCCCATGCACCCGAGGTTGCCTGGCATTCTTGTCTACTTCCAATCTCCAGGAGAAAAACTACATGATTTTCTTCAGATTCACCTTCTTATTTAACTTCTCTAGGATCACGAGTAATAGGCTCAAAGACCTTTAATTATGGCTAGAATCCTCTTATGAGTGAATACATACCATATTCCTCTTTTTGGGTCTGGGTTACCTCACTCAGTAAAGCGTTTTCTATGTACATCCATTTGCATGCAAAATTCAAGATGTCATTGTTTTTTACATATATACATTAGAGTAAAACTCTAATGTTTGTATGCACCACACCTTTTTTAACCATTCATCTATTCAGCAATGATACAGTAGCGACAACCTAAGATGTGTATTCTGTGAATATATTCTCATGGTCTAGTCATGCACGGTGTGATCTTAGACGCAGAAGACTAATCTGGGAGAGTATCTTTCAGACAAATTCTTTGGCAAATATATTCTGATTTTATTCTTCAGAAAAATGCTTTTTCAGATGTTGCAAGGACTAAAATGCCCAAATTAATTTTATCTACTTCCTATCAACAAAATGAAAATTCTTGAGCTATCAGATGGACAAAAATCTAAACTACCAATAGAGTTGCAGGATATGAATTCTTGAATTGGGCAACATGAACTAAACAAAAGTACACATTTATCTTCATTTCTCCAATCATTTTCTAAAGTTTCCAAATTATTTTATTCTGAATTTTATGGTACTGAAATCACACGAATTCATAGGCAGTTATGTAAATATACTCAATATTCACTCGAAAAGCATTTATTAAATGCTCCCTTTATACAAGATGTGTGGTTCCACGCTCAGGGCCATTATTCCCTCGGAAAGCAAATAAATAAATAAATAAATAACCATTCTGATCTATATTCCATAAGTCACAACATTATATTTCCAGCATGGATATAAAATCTCAAGACAGAAACATAGTTTTGATCTCAGCTTATGCCTAAAAACATCCAGGCTTTCCTTTATTTATACATTATGTATAAAATTTAAAGTCTTTATAAATATCAAGTAGATTTAATAAAAATGTTACTAATGTTAAAATAAATAGTATATGATTACCAAACAAAAGTAGGTTATTGTAGTTCCCACCTCTGTTTGAACTTATCAGTAACAAAGATTGATGAAAATTCTGTTTGCATATTAAATTGAGTTAAATACGTACAAATAGTAGCCCCCATCATATATCAAAATAAATTTCAACCACTTTTGGAACTGGTCTAGAGAAAGTACTTCTAAAATAGGCAAATCTTATTTTTAAAGTGCTGACTTCAATTATCTGCTATTGGTCAACTGAGAAAAAAAAACAATTTTTGAAAAGAAAACATGTTTTGTATATGACTAAGGAAAGTACAAGGAAAATATGACAAAATGTGGAATACAATTAACCATGGAAAAATGAAGTCATGAAAATAGAGTATTAATATCCCTTATATTGCACATGAGTAAATTGAGTCAAGAGGGGCTACATAAAACAGTAATTTGACATGAAAATGGAAGACAGCATTTTTATAGCTCTTGTGTTTGAGATAAGGTCTTGCTTTGCAGATAGGACCTTAGATTCATAGCAGTCTTCTTCCTGTAGTCTTTCACGTCTCAGGGAGGAAAGGAGTCTTATTGTTTTGATACTTGTGGGGAGAAATAAAGAAACCTGTGTCTAGCGCAGAACCCAGAAGATGCTAACAGATCAAGGTCTTTCAAGTTCAGTGTGATTATCCAGTGATTGCAGTTGGAATGTCAAAGGCAGATGCACAACTTAAAGACAGTTATAATGCTGTTGAATCCCACCTCAATATATTGCTCACCTCTACATGTTACTGGGGAGAGAAAATAGTCTCTCATGTAGTTGGTCATAGCAGCTTTGTTTCAAGACATTGATAATCACTCCAACCCGGAGGGGCAGATATGTTATTTGAACGCGTCTGTATTTCTTGGTTGGACTTTTGCTACTCTGAAGGTTGTTATTACAGTTTAAGTCTTCTCATTTGTTACTGGGTTGTTTAGGATGATCTCTTAGTTTAACTTTGAAAATTTGGGTGAATCTGTAAATTTATTAATTTCTTTTAGTTGACAAGTTAATGGAGTATAGTTTTTTTAAATTATACTCTTATGTAGTCTGAATGTCTTAGCTGTCTGCTGTAATATATCCATTTTTGATTCTATTGATGTGGAACATGTCATTTTTTTGATTAGGTGGTCCAAACATCTTCTCGAAAAATCACTTCTTAGATACATTGATTCTTTGTATTATTTTCTTTGCTTTTATTTAATTAAGTTCTGCTTTGATTTTTCTTGCCATGAAATAGATTTGGGTAAAAACGAACAAACAAACAAAAAAAACAAAACCAAAAAAAAGTTGTTGTGGGATGTGGATATCCCTGTATTGATCATCATAGACCCACATGTTTTGTATATCCATGAGGCATGGACATTATTTCTTATAAAAGTATCTAGTCCAGATGAGGAAGAAGGAGGTATGTCAGACCTGTATCAGGCAACAGAATGCTGTGGTCCAAAACCTCACCCTGTCTGAGGAAATACATATTCAGGAGACCTGTGTAGACCCTGGGGACATAACACCAAGGCCTAATCTCTTAATTTAAAAATAGAATCACAACCTGAGACATTTGGTCTTCATGGTGACAAAACTGCTTTACAGGCGATGGTAGTGATGAGAATAATGTAATTGGAAATTCCCCAAACCCCCAAATTAGGAGAACTTCTAATCATTTCTCATGTATAAGAAATTAATATTTCCTTTTCCAGGTTTTAGCTATTGGTATCTGGTGACGTTTTTCTTTTAGTTCATTTGTTTGCTTTCTATAGAGAGAAAGAAAGATTGTGGAATTTAGTGATAGAAACATGGTAATGTTTTAAGAGGAGTTGGGCATGGAATTTATTCATAATATATCTTTTAAAAAACTTGTTAATATTCAAAAAATAAATAAATCTTAATGAAATAAATGATAAAACATTGGTGCAATACTTAACAATGAATTTCTACTGGGTTTGAAAATTTGAGACATCACATATCAATTGTAGCATGAGTTGTTCAGTTAATAGACTTTAAGCAGTGAGCTCACAGAGTCTATGGATTTCCCTCCTTTCCTCATTTCTGGCTTGTTGATTGTTGGCTCCATTGTGCCCTCTGCTGTTCTTGAACACCCTGCAGGTTGGCATGTCACTGAACTTACCAATACACTTTTAATATTCTTATTATTTTATACACTGATCATTCTAAAAAAGAATGTAAAAATTAAATTTGTTAGCAATAAACTTATCAAAGTTTCTGTTTTGCTGTGACTGCTTCATACTGTGCTGGTTAAAATTCAATATTCACTGACTATATTCAGGAAACCCTGGCTTGGTAAATAAGTGTTATTGATTGCAATGATTGTATCAAATGTAGTATCTCATTTTTGAAGAATTATTTTCCAAAATACTAACTGAAAAATCCCATTTCACATTCATTAAACATGGATCATACATTTATCTCTTTTCTTCAACATAGCTGGAAGATATTAAGAAGCAATTCCATGGACTCCTGGAATCCAGAGTGTGCCCAACATTCAGGTACTCTGTGGTCATCATAGGTCACTGGCAACAATGTGGGCTGCTCTTTTTCCTGTCATTGTGGAACAGACTGTAAATTCCTTGGTTTTTACTTTACACTTTGCTGTTCACTGAGCTGTGTTTGTCTTCATTTCAGTAATCCCATATTCTATAGACACCTTGGTCTCCAAAATTTCTTAATATAAACCTGAGATCATTGTAATACTATCTAGAGAAGGCTTAGGCCTGGACCAGGAGAGTCTCTTTTCCGTTTCCAAATTCCTAAAACATGTAATTCTTAACAGTGAACCAACACCAAACTTCACTTCTCCGCTAAGCTAATCTAACACAGATATAAAGCATTCCAGCTTTCCTATATTCAGCAGCAATAAAAAGTTCCAATTCAGCAATCATTCAGGAAATGTTTACAAAGAACACTAGCAAAAATCAGACTACTCTGATAAGAAATTGTTTTGTGATTTCACCTGGCATGTGCACATTGTTCACTCAGACTTTTCAACAAGATGACTATACAAGAAACACCTCCAGTGATATCATTATATGGGAAATTGGGTTATAAAGTAATCTTTAGAAGGATGATAATTTTAAGCATGCATTATGTTAAAATTTTAATTACTTCTACCTTGTTAGAGTGTTAACACACTGGGATCTGGAAGGAGTAGGCAACTTATCCTTCCTCCTATCTGTGGTTATAACATTCATTCATGGGAAATCTGTATTTTACTCACCATTGGTGGTCATGAATAGAATGATCGTCAGATTATTTAAATTTTCCAGTAGTTTCCAACTAAACTATCATTAACAAAGTCTGAAAATTATAGACATTGTGGAAAAACATGAAAAGAGATTTTTATGTTCATTTCATCTGATAACAAGAGATAAATGGTCATCTTAAATATTCCCTTTGGAAGTAATGATATGCCTGTTAGACATTAAGCAAATATTAATTGACATACAATAAAACAAAGCAAATGTAATCTAGAAGATTTTTTTGAAAAGGAAGGAAAAATACGTATTCTAAAATGTAATCAGACATGTGCTTGTCTATAAGGAATCACATGATAGAAATTCAAAACTGCCTATAACATCAGCGGTACCTGTTCATTCTAAGTAGCTTCATTAGTTCTTAAAGGTCTCTGCTGTTTCTGAGCTCCTGTCTATGAAGGTTTGTGTCCGAGTTCACACTAACATCTCCTCCCATGTTCCTGGCACAGTAAAACATGGCACATGGTTCAGATTTAAGAAAATTTAGCTATAGGAGTTATCCCTACTGAAAATGATGCTGGAGTTGAAATCCCAATTACAAACTGTGTCTCCAAAAGTCCCTAGTATGGTACCAGCAATTTATAATAGTTCCTTTATAAAAATTGTTTGTGCCTCTGTACAAAAATAAATGGACTGTAAGAAATAATATATAAACACAGGGAGAGGGAAACAAAATATTTGAACCTTCTAATCCACTTATGTTGTGCAATATACACATATTGTTCTATGGATGCATTTACCACTCCTTAATGTCTTGAGAAGATATACATCTATTATATTATTATTCTTCAGTTACTCACAGTATTTGCTTCATCTTTTATTGAAGATCAGTGAAAATTTTCATAAAAGCAAAATTGAAAAGTCTTTTCATTTCTCCAATATCATACTCCTCTTCTCTGCTTACTTCTGTTTACACAACACTTCTCTGAGACCAGTTTTTACACATTCCACATATATGTGCTGACTTATGAAATGCCTGCTGGTGACCTTCTGCTCAGATTTGCCATTCTTGTTGGGTACTAACTCTACTTTTTCAAAGAGGTTTCATGGTACAGTCATAACTTGTTATATACAGTTGTGTGCCTCACATTGAATATTTATTAACACTTGAATTATGAACAATACTATTAGCAGTTTTAGCAGTGTGACAATGCTTTTAACAGAGAGATTTAAGGGAAAAGATATAGAAAATGGAAATATTTCCTTGTCACTAGAAGCAAGGAAGAACATAAACATAGAAAACTAATTGGAAATGGCTGAAAATATCAAAATCCCAACAATGATAACAATGGGATGAAGCTTTTCGTGAGAAGGCTTGGTAAGAGAAGATGGAGTTGTTGTAGACTCCAGTTGGAAGTGTGCTCAATCAATGACTTTAATTTTTCAGATTGGGGATGTTAGAAGACAAATTAAAACCCGTGTATTCAGCTTTATGACTCAAAATAATGCTAGATAAAAGCATATTAAAGCTGAATTTTTACTGAATATGAATTCTATACAATCACAATCAGAATGGCAGTCATTAAGAAAACAAATGATTCATTAAATATGATGTTTGACTATATGTGTCTGGTTTTCCTGCTCAGGATGATCTTTAAGGGTTATCTCTATTTGTCTGTGAAGTTCATAGTTTCTTCTTTTTTTCAGCTATGTAATAACCCATTGTATAAATATACCATATTTTCTCTATGTATTCTTTGATTGTGGGACATCTAGGTTGTTTCTCATTTCTACCTATCTGCTTTTTGGCATGAATGGGAACAGAAATGTTCAGGTCAGGGTCAGAAACAGAACAGAGAAATATGACTGGAACTTGTGGACAGTAAGGGGATGATGTGGAAAAAGTGCAGTGAAAATTTCCTGGAACATATGAGGGTGATGCTAGTGAAGAATCCCAGTAATGGATGACATGAAGCCTGAAATTGCCATCTTTCTTTATCCAAGCAAGGCTCCCAATGGTTAGATTAAGAAACCATCCCAGTCACAAAATCTCCAACACAGGCATGACCTGTCTGCAAGATGTGCTTGGGTCATGGGGGTTCAGAGATTAAGGGAGTGACCAACCAATGACTGGTCTAACTTGAGGCCCAAGCACAAGAGGAAGATCACGCTGGACAATGCCTGGACTGCCAGGAACTGGAAGATGGATAAATCAGAGAATCTATGGGAGGATGAAATATGAGTGGGGTAAATGTCAATGAAATGATTTCTAGTGGTATTCTTCTGTCCTCATAGATTGGTTTGTAGCCCAGTCATCATCACAGAGGCTTTCCCTATTAGCTGATGTGAGCAGATGTAGAGACACACACCAAAACATTAACTAAAATTTATAGAGCCATGCAGGAGGAAAGATTGTAGAAACCAGTAGTTTCTCGGATTTTGGCAGAACATTGCCCATTGTATCTACTTAGTAGGGAGCATAAGGGCAACAGTGACTGAGGAGACATTCATAAAACATGCATGGGACTACACTGGGTCCTCCACATACATTCCATGGTTGTTTAACTTGAGGTTTTTGTTGGACTCTTAACAGAGAGAACAAGACTGTCTCCAATTCTTTTGTCTGCTCCTGAAGTCTTTTTTCTCCTACTGCATTGCCTAGTTCATCCTTGATATGAGGTTTTGTGCCTAGTTTTATTGAATCATGTTATACTATATCAAGTTGATATCACCAAGACACCTGCTCTTTTCTGAAGTGAAAAGGAGGAGTAGACAATGTGGAGGAAGCTGGAAGAGGGATCTGGGAGAAATTCAGGAAGAGAAACCTGTAGCTGGTATGCATTTTATGAGAAATTTAAATATAAAGAAAAAAGAAGCAAACAAATGACAGGTTTTGAAAGTTATACAGAGAAGTGTCATCTTGTCTGTAATGTATATGAGAATACAAATTGCTCTATGTATAGACACACAAAGATAAAATAAAATAGAGTCTTATTTAATCATATATACAATCATAAATACAGGTTTAACACATGACCTGGTTATTAAACATTCGTATTTGTACCATTAGACTTTCAAGTTAATGTATCGCCAAAATATTTTGTAGGTCATATTTATTTGAAATATTTATAGAAATAATATAAGCTCATATTAGTATGAAAACACAGCATGATATCTCATGAATGTGAATGGAAATTTCCTCAGAAAGTTCTGGAAAATTTTATGAACTACCTCATCAAAATTTATTTACTACAATGCAAAGAGAACCACTTGAGGTTTGCTAACATGATTAAACATGGAAATAAACAATGTGATTGAACACCAAGGCAAAATATATATTTCCAAGAATGTAGAACATGTAATTCATAAAATTAAATACTTTCAGTATAAAAACTACAAACACATTAGGAAGAAAGAAAAAAATAAAATGTATTAATGTATTTTACACTGTGGGAAATAGGTGGCTGTACTAGTGTACAAATGTGACGTCCTGAATTAAGGACTTCAGAAACTGTGTAATACTTTGGAAGTGTCTTTTACCTGCAACACTACCACTTATATTTTGAGATAATTGGACAGTCTTGATATTCATTCTTCACCTAAACTGACTTTCCTAGTGGTAGACAACTAGTGACCCTGTATCTAAGAAGGTGGAAAGTCTTCTAGTCTCAGCATACAGTATATACTGGTACCTACATTTCCACCCTCACCTCTCTCTCTCTCTCCCATCTCTATGACACACATAGACAGAAAGACACACAAATAAATATGACTAAAATACCTTCAGAGAGAAAGGATCACAGGTTATAAAACAACTATAATGATAATGATCAAGAAATACATAAATGGATTTGTCTCTTTAATCTAGGGCAACATAACTATGTCCACTTGAATCAAGTAGCCTGATCATCATTCATGGAACAGAAGAATAATTGAAAATATAAAATTGTTCACAGATGACACGAGTTTGTCACATAGATGACTTGTATTTTTGTACAAAATTGTCATTCACAGGTAAATAATTATTTAATAAAAGTTCATGTTGTCTATTGATCATTAGAGGATCAGGAAAGAACAGATTATTTTCTCCACAAGAATGAGTGTGGGAATTATGAGCTCAGTATTAGGGTGTAAGGGTTAGTAGATCAAATGATCTGGGACAGAAGAATATTTGATTTTAATGAAAGTGTGTATTAAAAATAAGTTATAAAAATAAACTTATTATAAAAAATAAGTTCAGTCCTTTGATCTTGGTCTCAGATGATTTTTTTTTAAAGATTTGGGAGGAGTCTTTCCTGCAGAAACAGTATCGTTAATGGTGGGCTTTGAGAGCTCACACCCTCATTCAACTTCTCTTTGCCTTTTGCTTGAGATCTCTCATATTTCTGTCCACTATTTGCTACTATGATTCTTCCATACTGCTTGGTTTCTATCTCTGAAGTAATGGGACAAAACAAAATTACTTTTCTTAAATTGTCTTCGACCACAGTGTTACATGAAAGGAAATGAAAAGTAATAAATATAAACATATACCTTGTTCAGGCCCCTAGACCAGCAGAATTCAGTTATAATTTGCTAGTGATCACAAAGGAACATGACATCACAACTCAGAGATATCTTCATTCTTACACATACACACACACGCACACACACACACACACACACACACATTTATTTGTAAAATGTACTGAGTCAGCTTACTTAAGGCTAATATTTGTGTATGTATCACCTATCAAGGTAATTGTAGATAGGAGAATAGTTATCCTTCAATCAACAACAAACAATTGTTTGTAATTTGATGTGGAATTTTCTTCGGAATGCTGTGAATATAGTTTATTACCAATGGTTGTTAAGAAAGCTGCTTGGCCGATGAAAGTTCAGAGTATTGTCAGATGTGAAATCCAAACACAAATATATAGAGAAAGTAGGTGGAATCAAAGAGACACTATGTAGCTGCCAAAGGAGAAAGACACCAAAATCATACTGGTAAGCCACAACTCTGTGTTTATAAATAGATTTATAGAAATGAGTTAATTTAAGTAGTAAGAGCTAAGTAGGAATATGTCTGGAACATTGGCCAAACTTTGCTCAAATTAATATAGTTTCTCTGTGACAATTTGGGTCTGTGTATTAAGGAAACCAAAGCAGGTTCTCTGCTTATGTAATAGCATCTAATGTTTGGCAATGTACATCCACACAAAGCCTAAGAAAACTTAAAGAAAAGGACTTCTAGAACCCCTTCCAAACGGAGTCAATTGGAGCATCTTGGTATCCAGTTTTAAAGATAAGCTCTTTTTGCTGGCCACAAGCAGAGGCATAACTTCTTTAAGAAATAGCTTCCTGGTTCTTTCTAATGGCCCTTTCAGAAAATCCTGCTACAGAGTACTTAAATGGGGTTTGTGAGAAGATAGCTACAAGTTGCTTAATGGCAACGTAGACCTGCTGCAACCCTGCAACTGGGGTAGTGTGTGTGGCTCACAGAGCTGGCAGTAAACATACTTCTACCATGTTAATTAAGACATGGGCCAAAAAGCAATGTCATAGTGTTATCCTAGTCACGCTGTTTGACATTTTGAAAGTGCTCTTGTACAAAAAAAGCATTACAGATATTATAGAAATGCTGGTTTAGACTGAAATAAATCCTCTAATTGGGTCATAGTGGTGGATAAATGTACATGCGTTTAGGAGTAAAAGTAATAAATATTAAAATGTAAATTAAGTAGCTTAATTTCTGACTGTACTATAAATCATGTCTTCATTTGTAAAAATAGAAAAAGTTATCTTTCCCCTCAAGGAAACTCCTCTTTGCAAAATTTTGAGACCATTACAGAAAAACAGATCAAAATGCATAGTTGTTAGGAAAACTGCAATTGGTTTATCTACAATATAAAATATGCATCATAGGCTCAGTAGTTATTATGGAAGAGGGAATGGATAGGGGTGTGGACCAGGGTCACTAATTTTCTAATATTATGACTGTTATAAGTGTTAGAAAAGATACAATCAAAAAGCCTAACTGACAAGTCTCCAGAAACATGACCTAATGCAGAATGAAAGCGATAAACATTCTAACATGGAAGAAGGAGAGTTTACACTGCTTCAACTCTAGTCAAAGGATTATAGACAATTAAGGAGCTATGAGTAGGAGAAATTGTCTTCACATGATCAGAGGATACTAATACATTTTCCAATTCTATACCGTCCTGAAAATATACTTACAAGTCACATTATATGGAGTTATTGGATTGGATTTCCATAATTAGGGATACTAACATACATGCATACATACACACACATACACACACACACTCACACACATGACAGGGATAGAAGGAAGCATACATATTTACATAGTAAAGAAATAGGCAAAGAACTTGAATGAGAAGAGGAGTCTACAAAGGAACTTTTGTAAAGAAGAAAGGAAAGAGGAAAATGAAGGACATTATGATCTCAAAAATATTTACAAATATTTCACAATAAAAACCAAACTCTTTGTTCATTAATTTCTTTACTTTTTCATGTAGAAATCAAAATAATTGAAACTGAGTCATATGTAGTTCATCAGTAGAGTAATTGCCTCATGTGCACAAAACCCTGAATTCATTTCAACACAGCATAACAACCCCCTGTCATAATGCTTGCATCACAACTGGAACTCTTGGGGTGATATGTTATGAGCTGCTGACCTGGTCTGTCACCAGTGTACCCTGTCCCTTTAAGAAACAAGCCCTGGCCACTCCTAACCTCCTCCCTTCTACCAAGGGAAGTAGATATCCCAACTTCTCCAGCATACACTCTCTCTTTTCTCTTTCTCAATGAGGTCGCTCTATTTCTCTCTCTCAGTCTCTCTCTCTCTCAACCCCCTCTCATTGTGCCTCTCTCTCCTCCCCCCTTCTACCCTCCTCCGTCTCTTTTCCACTCCATAACACACTAAATAATCTCTATATCCAAACTCTCTCTCAATGATGTATGTCTGTCTCTCACCCGCTGTGTTTTCCACCAACAAAGATAATCCAACCCGCCAAATATTCAGGGGACTTGCTGCAACTACAGCTTGTGGGAATGGCTGTCCCTAGAGGGACCATTGCCCATTGTAGGATCAGTACCACACACTTATATCATTAAAAAAAGAATAATATGATGCAGAAGGACTAGAGCACAAGACATTTTTTGTAATTATAATATGATTGAGGAAAGCACAGAATACATGAAACTGATATCTTCCAAACTATAATATTTAAGAAATAAAACTATAAATGATTGTACAATACATATTACATGAAGCGATAATTTATAGGCAAAGGAAACCAATCTTTAACATAGCTTTGCACCTGCTTCACGGGGTGTCTTCTCAGTATATCCTAACAGCACGTGAAGAATTTGGAACTGTTTTTAACACGTAGTACCTAAGAAGCAATGGACACTTCTCTCATCAGGATAGTACGTCTGAGTCATTTGTTATGCTTTTTCTCAGCTGTACTTAATCTTGAATGATAATTAACAGCCCCTTATTGCTTTCTTGTTTTATTATAGTATTTTGAGTTAAATTTAAATTTTGGCATAATGTAAAAATATTTAATTCAGTGTGCGTGAAAATTGCCTTGCAATGCATTTCACATATCTGGATGTGAGTTGCTCCTCCTACCTGCAAAGAAAAGAGTTCCAGATATTCTTGAGTCTGAGTGAGTCCAAGATCTCAAGTTGTTTTTATCAAAAAATATTTTACAGGAAAACAGAATTTTATAGTAAAGGTTAATGATACACACACACAGGTACATACATCTATAATATATATGAGATATTCAGCAATAAGTGTGTTAATTATAGGAAAATGTAGAGAATTGTCACAGACAATGTAGGAAAATGGATAGAATTAGAGAATATGAATTTATAAAACTTGTCATTAAATTTCTTTTCAATTGCATGCTTTTAAAAAGATGATATCAACATAAATTTGAGACTAGTTTCTTAATTTTAGGGGAAGACAGATGATAAAGAGGGTGATAGTGAAGTCATGATTTCAAAGAATTGTAAATACATACATTGAAAGTAACAAAATTAAAACTCTTACCTTACATAATGAACATATATTAATAAAATGTAAGCATATATATTCAGCTAAACTATATCAAATAGTTCCATAAGAATCAAGTCAATTCATAATAGAAATCCCATAAACACATGATAGTGGTGAGCCCACAGGTATTATACAGGAAATGTATAGCTTACAGATGTATTAGACTAATCCATGGGAGTATGAACACTCACATTGTAATCTATTCAGCAGAGCTGAGGGAACATTTGTCTTTTGGATAAGTTACTGTCGATTTTATAGAAACATAGTGAAATCATGGATTTTCTCCCTTCAAAATGGGATTCATTCCCAAAATACCTCAGCAGTATATCTTCCTAATCCTGCATGGGCAATGGAACAACCTCCCATAAGTCAATCCTTCCAATCTTTAAATAAACAAAAAGAAAATCAAGGTCTAAAAGAGCAGGCATTGGATCTAGATTCTTCTCATTTGGACAGTTGGGCCATATTTTTAAATTTTGCTCCTCTAAAGGAGGAAGTAATACAAGTCCAAATGTCCCTGGTTCAACTCAAAATAGAAAACAGAAAATGCCATCTGAACTCTGCCCCTGATGCCAGAAGGGCTTTCACGGACATGGGATTTTAAACTTCTTCAATAGGGATGGCACTCCCTTAACTGATGCAAGAGCCCCAACTGCTGATGGGAAAATCCAAAGAGACCTTGTCTCCCATCTCCAATGGTCATTTTCAATAATTCTCATATCATTTTAATAGATTTGCAGAATTGTTCCTTTATCATACCTTTACAACCCAGCAATTTTCAGTATTTTGTATTTAGTTTATCTCCACCTAATTTCCAGAAACCTTATCAACAGTGGAAAACCTTGCCACAAGTCACTTAAGCAATCTGAACATTATGTCAGAAGTTTATAATGCAGTTCTCTTAAGTCTGTATAAAGTTCTCTGGAATATACTTTATTCACTGTGTGGATGATATATTGTATAAGAGTCTATTTGCATGAAGAATTACAAATTCTATTTCAAAATTTAATCTTATGTCAGGTGGCACCCTGAGAAAAATCCAAATGTTTCCACCATTTTCTTATTTGTCCCATGTTATGCAAACATATTTTGTTTGTCCCTAGCCTTTGCAATTGCAAATAAATAATTTATAAACTCTAAATGACATCCAAAGACTGCTTAAAAGTAATAACTGGGTTTGATCTTTCATAGAGATATGCATGGCTGTATTCAAGTCATTATACAACATTCATCATGATTACCACAATCCCAGGATACCTTGGAAGCCAACAATGAAACAAAAAGTTTTTTGACTCTTATAGAAGAAAAAATTAATTCTCAAAGGCTCCTTCATATAGATTGCAGTAAACAAGAGTCTTTCTTTACTTCCTTCTGAGTATACAACCTCTGCCTACTTTTGGTGAAAAAGGTCACTAGTAAGACTGAATTTTTCTGTAACACATTACCTATACCTCCTTGTTTTTTTTTCTTGTTGGACAAGGGAAGAAGCAAGTAAAAAATAAAAAAAAATTAACAGAAAATTAACTGGTATAGGATTGAGACCTAATTTCAACTAAGATATGATAAATAGTTAAGACTGAAGGATAGAACAGAGTATAAGAAAGAAAACAGAACATAAAGACAAATGGAGGAAAAAATGCCTGTAACTGAATTGTTTCCCTCAGGTCTCTGTAGTTATTTCCCTTCACTTGCTATTGAAGCATGATTAATAAAAGCTCAGAAACAGATATTGGAGATCAACATGAAGATCATAATATCAAAGCAGCCAGTCACTCTATCTTACTTCAAACTCAGTCCAAAAATGTTGAAATTGCCTTGAGGAAACCTCAGAATGAGACTGAGTTTGAGTGGTGTCTCCTAACATATTATAATACCCTCTAGTTCTGTGATTAACAATGTGTACCACTACCGCCTGGTTTCTATGGCAAGCTAGTATGGCTGCTGGGATTAAAGCTGTGTGTCATTGTAGCCTGGTCAGTGAGGCTGACCATTAGGACTATTGTATATTTCTAATCTTCAGGCAATCTTTATTAAAAGAAATGAAATGCAACTACATTTCCCTTTTTTGTCTAAAAAAATGAAAAAGAAACTTATAACTAATATAAAAAATTCTATACAATAAATAGAATACATATATAAAATATATATAGGAAATAGCTACATGAAAAATATTTATTTTATTTTCATTTGAGAAATTCATAGAAAACACATCATTTCTATCCTACCTTTGTGAGTTTGAAGTCTTTTACCTAATTTAGCTTGTATCATAACTTTCTTTTTGCATAAGATAAATAATGAAAACAAAAAGTATCAATTGTTCAACTCCCTCAGAGACTCAATAAGTAAATATTATTAACTGAATATAAAGGAAGTGGAAGCTAGGGAATTCCAAAAAATGTGAGTAATTAAATGAACAGTTGTTTGCCTGGATAGTCATCCAAAGTTCTTCTGCAATGTAAGAACATTCATCTTCAGCCTATAGGACTAATATATCCAATAGATTTTTCTTTGATGGAGGATATTCTGAAGGGATGTTCCTTCTTTTCTTGAACATATTTGGCAGTCACTTTCTTTTGTGTTCTCCTTATAAATTTAGAACAACATACTCTCAACAGTAGAAGCAGGATCATTTGCTTTCCCTGTGGCTTAAATTTTCCACAAAGAAATTAACTCTGTGTGTAGTTTCTTCAATGCTCATTATCTTCTCTGGAAAACCTCACACAGATCTTATATTCTTTAAGACAAAAATAAGTCACTGGGCAAGAAATTGCTCTTGCCTTGGCTGTTGACAATATACTGCTCTAATTTGACATAAAAGTGACTGTCAAGCACTCTCAAGATGAGGGACACATCTTCAGAATATCTTGCTTCACAGAAAAGTCTTTTGGATATGTTAAAATTTTGGTTTAAGTAGGATGCCTCAATGATGCAAGGGTACCTTGAGTGACTTGTTCAGATAGCCAGATGTTTTGATCATTTCTCACATTTTCGTGAAAGTTGCTTGCTCACACATTTTACTTACTAAGTTGATATTTTTTCTTCTTGGCTTTCTGGGGTGTTAGAAGATAAGATAGTTATATGTATAGTTTTTGTTATTTATGAGACTCAGAGAAAATATCACTAAAAATGAAAAGTATATAAGGTTAAGAGCTGTTAAAAGATAGCTTTTGATGGTAAGGAATGTTATGATAGAAAACAAAATAGGTATACATCTTTGGGCTCACCAATATACAATAGATAATGAAGTATTTTCTCTGAATTTGAAAATGGAAATGAAAATGTACTTATTCCCTGCATATATTTTATATTGTTATTGCAATTATTGCATAGAGCTTTCTTATATTAGGTATAGCATTCTTTCAATTTTAAACAAAAATGGAAAATGTAGTGAAATTTTATTTGTATTTCAAAAAATAAAGCTTGCCTTAAGAGAGGACTACAATGCTAAAACATTAAAAGCCAAGGATGGGATCACAACTTTAATCCAAGAAGACAAGCAGACAAATATCTATGAGGTTAAGGCTACCTAGGGCTATACAAGCTTGATCCCAAAACTGATCCAGGTAGTGGTGGCTCATGCTTTTAATCTCAGTCTTTAGAATTCATACACATTTAATCTCAGCAGTAGGGAGGTAGGGACAGGTGAAATGACTGAGTCGAGAGAAGAATATAAAAGTAAAGAGACAGAAACTCACTGGAGTGTGGAGTCTGGGTATTTATGAGAACCGGAGCGTACTTTTTCAGTCTGAAGATTTGGTGGAGGAAAAGGTATCTCCACTGGTTGACAGCTTTGCTTATCTAATCTTCAGCTCGAACCCCAATATCTGTCTCGGGATTTTCACTTTTCATGTTAGATTCCTATTGTAAGATCTTTCTCTTTGTGTATCATCTCTGTCTCTCCCTCAAAACTCATTATTCAATAAGCACATTCATTCAAAAGAGAAAAGATAGTTATCAGAAATAATGATCACAGCTATACAAAGGACTCTCCTGGTTGTTCAAAATTACAGTTAAGTTTATTGTGAAGTTCAGTCATGTCATGTTTACTTCTTCTCAACTTGACCATAAACTCTTTGGTTTCATCTTTAAATATTTCACGCATGTTCTTCAAAGAATATTACATCTTACAATTAAAATTTCTCTTAGTTCATTACTTAGATACATTGAAATTTTAATAGTTATTTTCATATGTGTACATGTGCATTTCTTTGTATATGTTCACATGAGTGCAGGTGGTTGTGGAGGACAGAAGAGCATGTCAGATCTAATAGAACAATAGTTATATATACTTAAGAACTGTTATTTTGAATGCTGGGAATCAAATCAGATTCTCTTCAAGATATTGCTTTTACCAAGTGAGCACTATCCAGCCTCTAGAATACTCCAAATATTAACTACATCGATATTTTTGTGAATACCAAAGCCTAAAAGCTAAGAATAATCAGCAAATTGGAATTCCACTTAAATAAATAAATAAATAACAAAAGGATATGTCTTCCTATATACATTGTCACAGAGTAAACATTCCCTTCAAAATTATCAACACAATTTATATCAAAGAATATTTGTTCTACATCAGTATTTTAGGGTGCTTAAGTGATCATCATGTCAGAAGCAAACTTTAATGTCATTCTTTTATCATTTCTATTATTTTATTGCTTGTGCATAGATCAGGAAATATACAGATTAATTAATTGGAGATAGGCAGAATTCTTATTTTTGTTATTTACTGACTGCAGACCTGCAGCCCACTAAAACTTGCCATCTATGTGAAATGTGAATCTTCCCTCCTCTATTACAATTCTGTGAAAACACTCTTACATCCGTTGAGTAAGAGATGTATGTGATCTCAAATTAAGTAACGCAAACAAGGAATGTTAAACCTCATAATCTCAGACCTGTCACAATAGCATCTAATACTTTCAGTTCTGAACAAATGCAATGGAAAACTGATTTCTACAAAGTCACAGAAAACATTAAAATAAAAAAGCTATTTTCATCAGTAGGTATAGTTATGAATCTGTTTATCCACAGAAAAAAAATCATATAAAATAATCTAACATTAATGAACACAAACTCAAATCTTGTGAATGACTAAGACATATCAAAGAAGATTGTAATATTTGTAGGTATGGATAGATGGCAAAATTATGGATGTTGTTTCAGGAAATAATTTTATTGAAAGACAAAGGTATAAGAATAAAAATCAGTATTCATAACTGAGATAATTACTGCAAGCAAGTTTATGAACGGGGAAAAATCATTAGAAAAGTGAAGAATATAAACAACCTTGGAAAAATGTTCTTAATTAATAATTTATTAAAATATAACTATATCTTTTTGTTTCCAAATGAACTAAAAGCACGGCTGGATATTATTTGAACCTTAGTGCACCAACCTCAAGGAGAAGAAAGACTATAAATATGCTAGGATGTTTTCATCTAATGATCATGGTTTTTCTCTTTGTTTTTTATTAAATATTCATCCTGCCATAATCAAAAAATATAATCTAACCTCCCCCTAAAATATAAAAATACTCAGAAATGTGCACGTACTATTTTTCTCATGAAATTTCAATGACTAATGTAGGTTACTTTGTAGTTGTCAGTTTACACATCTGTATCATATGAGACTGTGCCTCATATGACAGAATAGCACAAGAAGAACATATATTGTTTTGAGGACATTCGATTCCTTACAAACGTACATGTGCAGAGAATTCCAGAGAAAGTGTAAAAAAATTGGAGGTCAAACATCTAAGAGGAGTGCTTAATCTAATCATGTCTGCATAAATTCCTGGGATGAACCTGCATTCTGTGTCTTTGCACCCCCTGGTGGCACTGAGTGACCTAACAGTGAGGTTTATGTCTGAGTTAACACTGAAGTCCCATCACTGTGTCTACAGCACAGTAATAAGTGGCTGTGTCCTCAGATCTCACGCTGCTCATTTGCAGGTACAGAGTGTTCCTGGTATTGTCTCTGGAGATGGTGAATCGATCCTTCACGGATGCTGCATATCTTATAGTATTGCTGTCTGTATTAATAGTTCCAACCCACTCCAGCCACTTCCCTGGAGCTTGGCGGAACCAGTGCATCCAGTAGTTACTGAAAGTGAATCGTGAGGCTACACAGGATAGTCTCAGGGATCCCCCAGGCTTCACCAGGCCTCCCCCAGACTCCACAAGCTGCACCTCAGACTGGACACCTGCAAACACAGGGAATGTTGTTAGTAAATCGCCACAGAATCTCTATCTTTTATATATCCTTTTCATGTTCACTAACACACTCATTGCCTCTTCTTCATATATTACCTTTTAAAAAAGCAACAAGGAAAAGCCAATTCAACACCAAATTCATTGTGTGATTTGTTTTCTGTGCTGTTCACTGGATGGGAAGACCTGGGCATCCAGGAGTGATTTCTTTGTGTGAGCTTTAGGGTCAGTGTTTATCAGGTTTTCATGAGAAGAGATCGGCTTTATTTGCATGCCTTCCTGCTATATAAGTTCTGTTGTTAGAGCTAAGAAATAGTGTGTTCTAATATGTTTGTAACTGTTGTGGGGAAGTCTAGCAGTAGAGATAAGGTTAGGAAATTTTTGTACCATACAAAGCTAATTCTTCATGGCACACTTTAAGTATCATCTATTTCATTTAATAATTACAAACCAAATATGCAATTCAGGAATAATTTCTGCCCAATTATTCATGTCCTGTATTGTAGAGGGCAGTGGGTCTTGCTTTTTTACATTCTCTGGAGATATTTCCTTATATTGTTTTGACTCAACACTGATGCATTTAGTACCACCTGAGTCAGCTACAGCCCTATGTGTAGTTGCCTATAGAGTTTGGAAGCTCTATTTTTATGTTTAGATCGTGTGACAAGACTGAATTCAGTTGCTCAGCAAGGAACCTGCTAAGACTTTGTCCACATTCATGTGCACAAAGAGTATTAAATTCTTGTGTTATTTTCTATTTTAGCTCTTTTTTTCGGATTATCTATCTATCTGTTCACAAGAAACAGGGAGTGACTGATAAGCTGAACTTCAGTGTACAACTCAGGATTTGAACTCACTATGTCCTACATATATGCCTTTACAGGCCTCTTAGAAGGAAACCTCACTCACAACACCCTCCCCTTTACCTTTCTTATTCAGTCTGTGACTCATGCTCATCTTTCTTACCCAGAAACAATAGGGATCAGCATTGCCATTAGTAAACACAGTTTTCTAATGACTTGACTAAAAATTTGTTTTCTTGACATTTGTTTCTCATTCCCAAGCAAGAAGATATTTACTTCTTTCTAGTATATAAGTCAGCATTTCTAAACATTTCTTATTGTGCTGATCCATAGATCTACACATCACAAAAACTCTGAATTGCCATCACAGTGCTTCACTCTCAGCTTAGTGCTGAATATCTCAAAGTAGAAACATTGTCTCTTCCAACATGTTCTCTACCACCATGTGAGTGAAGAATGCATTCCTGTCCTATCACTTCTTATGTCTAAGATAACAAGACACACTGAGAATTCCATAACCTAGATTTTCATTTACTACTGATTAAATAAACATTTGTAATAATGGTGGCTTATCTTAGCCACCAATTTGAAACACCTAGATATAAATAATTTAGATTGAAGAATTGCTTTTATTTGACTGGCCTACAGCCTTTCTGTTAGGCATTTTCTCAAATGATAATGAAAAGGGATCCACCACATTGTGAGTGGTGCCATCCCTGGGTAGTTAGGTAGGGTCTCCATAATTAAACAATGTGATTAAGGAACTAGTCAGTATTCATTGTTTGTCTCTCCTTCAGTTTTTATTTTATATTCCTATATTGGTTTCACTCAGTGCTGGACTACGATCTGTAAGATGACCTTTTCTTCTCCTCACTGCTTTTGATTATAGTGGTTATTAAAATAGGACCAAACTGGGAAAATAACCAAGTACAATGTTTTCCAAATTCCAGGAGCTCTACATGCTTTCTCTGTAGAGTATAGGAAAGAAGAAAATGATTCTGACACTAAAAAAATACCCCATTTTTTGAGTTACGTTTTGCTAGATTGACAGCACAACCTAGATTCATCTGAGAAGAAAGAATTTCAATTCAAGTAACATCAAAAATTATTCCTAATGACATTCTACAATAAACATAGATCAGGGTTAGCTCAGCCGTCATCAGCTATATTTCCTCCTTCATAGGATAATTATAAATAAAGAAATCCACTGCCAGCCAGACAATATGCAGAGAGTGAGGCAAAACCAAAGAGTCATTCCTAAATAGGAACTCTGTAGAATGGGTGACAGATAAAATGTAAGAGTCTAAAAAAGTGTAAAAGAGGGAATCTGAGCAATACTTGTGCCTGCCATTAATCCAAGCACTTGGGAGCTAGAAGCAGGCAGGTCTCCATGAGATCAAGATCAGCCTGATTTGTATAGCATGTTGTAGGAGTGTTACAGGAAAGCCAAGATTACACTGAGAAACTATGTCTCAAAAGTAAGAGAACACTAGAAAAACAGGATTACTAAAAATGTCGATAAAAATAAACAACTAATGAAACAAATGGAATGCAGAATGGGAGCAGTGTTTTAACAGTTACACATCATACGAGGGCTCAGATCCAGAGTTTATATGGCAATGCATAAGTTAAATGTCCGAGAAAAATAAGTGCCAATCAGCACAAAGATAGATGACATAAAAATGAAATAGAGACAGCAAGTAAATATTTTTAAAAGTGTTCAGTATTCAAAAATGTCATGCTAAGTCAAATTAAAACCATTTTGAAATACGAGCTTTCCCAAATAGAAGTGGCTGCTATCAAAAGGTCTCACAAAGGTTGAGAGAAAGCAGTCCTCATTCACATTTGGTAGTGCAATAATTTGTTCAACCTTTGTAGAAATCTGATTGGAGATTTCTCATAGAACTAAAACTAGATAGACTTTCCCCGACCCCCTCGACTTCCTGGTCACCCTGCAGTGGTGGCTCCACCCTGCGGAGCTCTCCCAAATCCCATCCCAGCCTTCATCCAGCTCAGCCACATTCCTGGCCAGCAAGGGGCAATGATCTTTGGGCAGACATCTACTGGAGGAGGGGTGAGTGTGCTCCTGGCTGGAGGGCTTCCGCTAGGAGGAATTCAGACTTTCCACAACGCCCTCACTTCCTGGTCACCCTGCAGTGGTGGCTCCACCCTGCGGAGCTCTCCCAAATCCCATCCCAGCCTTCATCCAGGTACATCTTCCTCTCTTCCCCCCTTCCTCCTGGGACCACAAGATATCCCTAGAGTAGCTCCCTTGTTCACTGGGCCTGGGCTGTGGGCACAACCCAGCAGAGACAGTGCCTGTGCTTTAATAGCCTGCCTGAGGACAGGCCAGCCCTGTGTCAGCTCAGCCACATTCCTGGCCAGCAAGAGGCAGTGATCTTCTAGCAGACATCCATCAGAGAAAGGGGATTTCCCCAGATCTGTTGCCTTGAGCACTGGGCCTGGGCTGTGAGTGCAACCAGGCAGGAGGGAGTGCCTGTGTTTCAATAGACTGTCTGAGGAAAGATAGGCCTTCTTTCAATGAAGTCCCTGCCCAACAAGGGAACCTGACCTGGTACCAGAAGATACAATAGAGAGCATTTGAAGGAAGAGATGGCAGACACCAAGGCAAGAACTCCTCCAACAATCTGAAAAACAACATGAAAACACCAGATCCAACCACCCTACAATAGAAGGACCTGAACCTCTAGGTAAACGAACAGAGACTACAGAATCAAGCATAACCAATAGGATACAAGAGATGGAAGAAGGAATCTCAGAATCTGAAGATACCATAGAGAAAATAAATGCTCTGATCAAAGAAAACAGCAACTCCAACAAATTCTCATCACAAAACACTCAAGAAATCTGGGACACAATAAAAACAACCAAATCTAAGAATAATAGGGATTGAAGAAGGAGAAGAACTGCAGATCAAAGGCCCAGAAAATACATTCAACAAAATTGTAGAAAAAAACTTTCCCAACCTAAAGAATGATATTTCTAAGAAGGTTCAAGAAGCATACAGAACACCGAATAGACTTGATAAAAAAAAAAAACATACCCTCGCCATATAATAATCAAAACACAAAGCATTCAGACTAAAGAAAGAATATTAAGAGCTGCATAAGAAAAAGGTCAAGTGACTTATAAAGGTAAACCTATCAGACTTACACCAGACTTCTCTATGGAAACCATGAAAGCCAGAAGGTCCTGGATAGAGTTATTGCAGAAACTAAGAGACCATGGATGCAAACCCAGACTACTATACCCAGCCAAGCTATCATTCACTATCAATGGAGAAAACAAAATATTCCAGGATAAGTACAAATTTAAACAATTCATAGCCACAAACCCAGCCTTACAGAAAGTAATAGAAGGAAAATCGAAACCCAAGGAATCCAACATTGCCAACACTGCCTACAATAACTCAGACATCTAGCGACCCTTCACGAGCTTAACTCAAAGAAGGGACACATACAAACTCTATTAAACAAACAAACAAAAAATAATAATAACCAGAGTCAACAACCACTGGTCATTAATATCACTTAATATTGATGGACTCAATTCACCTATAAAAAGGCAGAGACCAAGAGATTGGATACGAAAACAGGATCCAACATTCTGCTGTTTACAAGAAACATACCTCAACCACAAAGACAGATATCTACTCAGAGTAAAGGGTTGGGAAAAGGTTTTTGAAGCAAATGGACCTAAGAAACAAGCGGGTGTGGCCATTCTAATTTCCAACAAAATTGACTTCAAACTAAAATCAATCAGAAGAGATGGAGACGGACATTTTATACTCATAACAGGAATAATTCATCATGAGGAAGTCTCAATCCTGAATATCTATGCCCCTAATATAAAGCATCCTACTTATTTAAAAGAAACACTTCTAGAACTCAAGGCAGTCATCAAACCACAGACACTAATAGTAGGAGACCTCAACACTCCTCTCTCACCACTGGACAGGTCAATCAGACAGAAACCTAACAGAGAAATAAGAGAATTATTGGAGGTATTGAATCAAATGGACTTAACAGACATCTATAGAACATTCCACCCAAATAGGAAAGAATATACCTTCTTCTCTGCAGATCATGGAACCTTCTCGAAAATTGACCACATACTGGGTAACAAAGCAAACTTTCACAGATACAAAAAAATATTAGTAACCACCTGTGTCTTGTCAGACCACCATGGATTAAAGTTAGAATTCAACAACAGTGCTATCCCCAGGAAGTCAACAAACTCATGGAAGTTGAACAGTCAACTACTAAATCACCCCTGGGTCAAGGAAGAAATAAAGAAAGAAGTTAAAGTCTTCCTTGAATTTAATGAAAATAAAAACACAACATACTCAAACCTATGGGACACTATGAAAGCAGTGCTAAGAGGAAAATTCATAGCACTAAGTGCACAATTAAAGGAAACGGAGAAAGCACACACTGGAGAATTAACAACACACTTGAAAGCTCTAGAAAAAAAGAAGAAGCTGATTCACCCAGGAGGTCTAGAAGACTGGAAATAATCAAACTGAGGGCTGAAATCAACAAAATAGAAACACAGAAAGCAATCCAAAAAATCAACGAAACGAAAAATTGGTTCTTGGAGAAAATCAACAAGATTGACAAACCCCTATCCAAACTAATCAAATTGCAGAGAGAGAACATGCATAATTAGTAAGATCTGAAATGAAAAGGGGGACATAACCACAGACACAGAGGAAATTAAGAGAATCATTAGATCTTACTACAAAAGCCTGTATGCCGCAAAATTGTAAAATGTAAAAGAAATGGACATTTTTTTACATAAGTACCATATACCAAAGTTGAACCAAGACCAGGTGAACAATCTAAATAGACCTGTCAGTTGTGAAGAATTAGAAGCTGTTATCAAAGATCTCCCCACCAAAAAAAAGCCCAGGACCAGATGGTTTCAATGCAGAATTCTACCAGAACTTCCAGGAAGAGCTAATACCTACACTCCTTAATGTATTTCACAATATAGACACAGAAGAATCATTGCCAAACTCTTTTTATGAAGCTACAGTTACCCTGATACCAAAACCACACAAAGACACAACCAAGAAAGAGAACTACAGGCCAATCTCACTCATGAACATTGATGCAAAAGTACTCAATAAATTACTGGCAAACCGAATCCAAGAACACATTAGAAAAATTATCAATTATGATCAAGTGGGCTTCATCCCAGAGATGCAGGGCTGGTTCAACATACACAAATCTACCAATGTAATCCATCATATAAATAAACTGAAAAAAAAAACATATGATCATTTCACTGGATGCTGAAAAATCATTTTACAAAATTCAACACCCCTTTATGGTAAAGGTGTTGGAGAGATTGGGTATACAAGGATCATACCTACATATAATAAAAGCAGCATATAGCAAGCCATCAGCTAACATCAAATTGAACGGAGAGAAACTCAAAACCATTCCACTAAAATCAGGAACGCGACAAGGCTGTCCACTCTCTCCATACCTCTTCAATATAGTGCTTGAAGTTCAAGCAATAACAATAAGCAAACATAAGGGTGTCAAGGGGATTAGAATTGGAAAAGATGAAGTTAAACTTTCGTTATTTGCTGACGATATGATAGTATACATAAGTGACCCAAAAAATCTACCAAAGAACTCCTACAGTTGATAAACACCTTTAGTAATGTGGCAGGATAGAAGATCAACTCCAAAAAATCAGTGACCCTCCTATACACAAAGGATAAAGAAGCAGAGAGGGAAATCAGAGAAACATCACCTTTCACAATAGCCACAAATAGCATAAAATATCCTGGGGTTACTCTTACCAAGGAAGTGAAAGACCTATTTGACAAGAACTTTAAGTTATTGAAGAAAGAAATTGAGC
The DNA here is from genome assembly GCF_982192425.1 of Myodes glareolus. NCBI lineage: Eukaryota > Metazoa > Chordata > Mammalia > Rodentia > Cricetidae > Myodes > Myodes glareolus. The sequence continues at coordinate 8,668,172 of NC_142036.1, read as the reverse complement.
AGGATGCCAGAAAATGGAAAGACCTCCCCTGCTCTTGGATTGGGAGAATCAACATAGTAAAAATGGCAATTCTACCAAAAGCAATCTATAGATTCAATGCAATTCCCATCAAAATCCCATCAAACTTCTTCACAGACCTTGAGAGAGCAATAATCAAGTTTATATGGAAAAACAAAAAACCCAGGATAGCCAAAACAATCTTATACAATAAAGGAACTTCTGGAGGCATTACCATCCCTGACTTCAAACTCTATTACAGAGCAACAGTATTGAAAACAGCTTGGTATTGGCATAACACCAGAGAAGTCGATCTATGGAATCAAATAGAAGACCCAGGTATTAACCCACAAACTTATGAACACCTGATTTTTGACAAGGGAGCTAAAACTATACAGTGGAAGATGGAAAGCATCTTTAACAAATGGTGCTGGCATAACTGGATGTTAACCTTTAGAAGAATGAAAGTAGATCCATATCTATCACCATGCACAAAAATCAGGTACAAAAGGATTAAAGACATCAACATTAATCCGAACCTGATAACATACTTTGAACCTGATAGAAGAGAAAGTGGGAAGTAGTCTACAAGATATAGGCACAGGAGACCACTCCCTAAGCAGAACCCCAGGAGCGCAGACAATAAGAGAATCAATGAATAAATGGGACCTACCGAATCTGAGAAGCTTCTGTAAAGCAAAGGACACTGTCAGTATGACAAAAAGTTTACCTTCGGACTGGGAGAAGATCTTCACAAACCCCTCATCAGACAAAGGTCTGATCTCCAAAATATACAAACAACTCAAGAAACTAGACATTAAAACTCTAATTAACCCAATTAAAAAATGGGGTACTGAACTGAACAGAGAATTCTCAACAGATGAACTTCGGATTGCAAAAGGCACTTAAGGTCATGCTCAACCTCCTTAGTGATCAGGGATATGCAAATCAAAACAACTTTGAGATACCATCTTACACCTGTCAGAATAGACAAACTCAAAAACACCAATGGTAGCCTATGCTGGAGAAGATGTGGAATGAGGGGAACACTCATCCATTGTTGGTGGGAATGCAAATTTGTGCAGCCACTGTGGAAATCAGTGTGGCGGTTTCTCAGGAAGCTGAGAGTCAACCTCCCTCAGGACTCAGCAATTCCACTCTTGGGAATATAACCAAGAGATGCCCTATCATACTACAAAAGCATTTGTTCAACTATGTTCATAGCAGCACTATTTGTAATAGCCAGAACCTGGAAAAAACCTAGGTGCCCCTCAATAGAAGAATGGTTTAAAAAGGTGTGGAGCATATACACATTAGAGTTTTACTCAGCGTTAAAAATCAATGACATCTTGACTTTTGCATGCAAATGGATGGAAATAGAAAACGCTTTACTGAGTGAGGTAACCCAGACCCAAAAAGAGGAATATGGTATGTTCTCACTCATTAGTGGATTCTAGCCATAATTAAAGGTCTTTGAGCCTATAATTTGTGATCCTAGAGAAGCTAAATAAGATAGTGAACCTGAAGAAAATCTTATAGTTATCCTCTTGGATATTGGAAGTAGACAAGTTTGTCAGGCAAACTTGGGTCCGGAGGGAGGTGTGGGGGGTGGAAGTAAGGGGAGATGGTTAGAGAGAAGGGAGAGGAGGAGGATTGGGGATGGCTTGGGGGAATGGGAGGGGAGGAGGAAGGATGTATATGGGACTAGGGAAGTATATATCTCAAATAAGGGAGCCATTTCAGAGTTTGCAAGAGTCTTGATTCTGGAGGGCTTCCCAGGCCCAAGGAGGGGTCCCCAGATTGTTCCCTGGGCAGCGGAGAAGAGCATACCTGAACTGGTCCTGGTCCATAACCATACTGATGAATATTTTGTATATCACCATAGATCCTTCATTGGGCGATTGATGGAGATAGAGAGAGAGACACACATTGGAACACTGGACTTAACTCCCTAGGTCCAAATGAGAAGCAGAAGGAGGGAGAACGTGAGCAAGAAAGGCAGGACTAGAGGGAACCTTCATCTGATGATAGATGGAGATAGAGACGGAGACCCACATTGGAGCACTGGACTGAGCCCCCAAGGTCCAAATGAGGAGCAGAAGGAGAGAGATCATGAAAAAGGAAATCAGAACCGTGTGGGGTGTGCTCACCATCGGATACAAGGGGACTTATCGAATGAGAGCTCACCAAGGCCTGCTGGTCTGGGACTGAGCGAGCATGTGATCAAACCGGAGTCTCTAAATGTGACTGACATAGGGGCTGACTGAGAAGCCATTGTCAATGTCACTGGGTCTTGTTTTGTCTGCATGTACTAGCTTTCTGGGATCCTAGTCTGTTTGGATGCTCACCTTCCTAGACCTGGAGAGAGAGGGGAGGAACTTGAACTTCCCACAGGGCAGGAAATCCTGACTGCTCTTAGGACTGGAGAGGAAGGAGGGGAGGGAGTGGTAGGGGAGGAGGAGAGGGAGTGGGGGAAATGGGAGGGTATGGGGAGGAGGGGAGGAATTGGAAATTTTTATAAACAAATAAATAAATAAATTTATTAATTAATTAATAATAAAAATGAGGAACAAAGAATGTGGAGTTTGGTGAGTAGTGAGATGCAGAGGATTTGGGAGAAATTGGGGGAGTCAAAAATCATGATCATAACACATAGCATGCAATTTTCTCAATAAAAAAATTACAAGTTTAAGAATATTTACAAACAACATCCCACATTCAACTAGAACATCATTACCCTGGCAGAGACCCAGGCTATTCAGTAGCCAGCTGTGGATGGACTGCCCTTGCTTTCTCTCTCACCTGCATAGATAGATGTTCTTCTTGGAAGCTATTGAATCTGTCAGCCCCACCAGCTCCCATGCCGCACTTGCTCAGCTCATTAATTGGATGTTTCAGAGTAGATAACAGCTGAAAATCCCTGTCCAGATAGATCCACGTCATCTTTCTCATCAACAGTAACAGTACCAGTGACTGCCAAACACATTCAGGACTCAAAAGGGAACATAGACTTAGACTCAGGACCTGCCCGATAGAATCAGGATCAGAATTAAAACGCTAACATGGAAACAAGAAGCCTAATGGAATTCTCTTCTTCAGAGAAAAGGAAACTTGGGGGGGGAGCATGGGATATGTTTTTGTGAGTCGATTCAAATGGAGTCACTCCTGCTTCAAAAATGGTTTTTGTATGTTTCACCCTTTAAATATGTACATACTGGACAAGCTGATTAGCTAGCTCTACCAAAAATGTGCACCTAGAGGTTTACCAAATACTCATTTAATTGCCCTCCTTTGAGTTTAATTATGAGAGAGAATAGCTCTTATTCAAATGCATGGCAGATATACAAAGATAGTATCTTATGTAGATTGCCACACAATGCCATGGGTCAGATTTACTTTAGTTCCTACCACCTATACTGTAACTGTATTTCTTTCTGTGTTCCCTCTTCACCTCTCAATTCTCCCTGCTTTGGGAAGTTCCAGAACATTATTGACAGAAAATATCTCCCATATTCTAGATCTTTCAAGTAAATACACAATCTGGAAACTGTTCCTTCTGGAAGCCCCTGGGAATCCCTCTATTAAACTTTGGAGGAGGCATAGAGTGCAGGTGTGACTGTGAACATCTGAGTTTTTCCAGGCCTTGTGCAAGCCTGGCTTCCTCCAGGAAGTTCCAAAAGCCTTGTTAATCTTGGAACTCCCCAGTCTACTAAGTTTTTAATCCTAGCAGGTTTTTTAATAATCCTATCATTTCCCTTTAACACACATGCTCAAGGATACACGGGAAAGGAAAATATTCCAAGTAAAAAAAATATTTAAGAAGCTTTAGCCTGTACTGCATACAGAAAGATCTGAACAATTACAATGTTACTACACGCTTCGGCAAAATATTTACCTACTCAGACATCTCTTGCAAACAAACAATGAGTTATGTTATGCCCTTCTGCTATAATATAATGCTGTTCGTAAAATCCATCCATTACTTATAGGATTATACTTTAAATGGTTTAAAAAAAGGAACTAAAACTAGAACAAACATATGATTCTCATTTCTCTCTCTTGGAAAAATACCCAGAGTATCCCATACCTTATGAATTAATATTTACACCATCATGTTTGTTGCTGATTTGTTTACTTCAGTAAAATATTAAAATTAACCTAGTTATTCATAAACACACCAGAAAATAATGTGTATGAGTTACATAAAATAGGAAAATATTGTTCATCTCCAATGATTAATGAAATTACAATATTCGTAGAAAATGGATGATTATAGAGTGTAAAATATTGGGAAGTGAAATTTGACTATTGAGAGGAACTGGGATTTATTAAAAAATAAAAATTTAACAAACAAACAAGCAAAAAATATAATAGAGTAACTGAGGCCACATAAACACTGATGATATCCCAATTACACCTCATACAAAGAATCTCTACAAAGTCAGACACACACACCCTCAAACACACATGTGTACAAAACAATTGTATCTGTTGTGCAGTCTATCTACTTTAAAAGAGAACAAGAAAGGCTAAATAGTCAGAAATAAGTAAGGATTTAATGCAGCCAATGAATATGAAATAGGAAAAGAAGATAAAGCTAACCATTTATCTGGTTCTTACTCTATAAATATTTGTTTCATTTTTGTTTTTAGGACAGTGAATAAAAGTATATTTGATAGAGAATTTATTATATTCAAAATAAAACTCCAGAGTTTTGTTTCTAAATGATCATCATAATGGAAAAATACTGATAGAATTATAATAAAGAAGACGTTCATTTTCAAATAATTTAGTTATGTTCTGTAAGTTTCACAGATTCAGTTCTGAACAATTTCTGGTTTTAACACCATTATATACACTAATTTATATATCATACAGCTTTAACTATTTGTTAGCAATGCAAGAACTTCATTTATAGGACAATTTTATTTGAAACATACTTTTGTTGATTATTTTATATATTGACACACTATTGGCAAATATTTATTATTGACAATTATGGAAATCTGCTGCGAAACCTATGGAGAAAACGTGGAAAATGAGGAGTCAGAGAACAGTCTCAGTTTACTGTGAAGCTTTGGCCTCTGATATCCTGTTTTGTACAACAATCAAAAGGAAAAGAACCCTCTACAGCCTCTCCACGAGGAATGAGCCTGGGAACACTAGTTTCTTCATTCTAATTTGGCAGTCTCTAGCTGGTTGAGGGAGATGAGCCTAAGATTTCTCCTCTGAAAACTTTGTGTAAGACAAATTTACATATTAACAGGTAGTGATCAAACCTGATATACAATCTAATATACAAATATCTATGATGACTTCAGGGGGGTCAACCAGTCTCTTTTCTTGGCTTATTTTCCATGGCTTCATTCTGGTTGTTTTTTCCCTCAAACCCACAGCTTGAGCTGGGTCTGCACACTGTCGCCCTTTGCATTCCCATGTCAGTGCCTAGCAGTCTTGATGAAATAGATAGAAATAAAATACATTTTAAGTTAAAATGATAAAATATGTGTTCTCCTTTCATATAAATCAGGTAATAAAAGTTACAAATTTGTAAAAGAGCAAGGGGTTAATGGTGAGGTTTGGGAGAAAATATGTACTTACATTAATATGTAATTTAAACATATATTGTAATAAAATATTGAAGGATAGTTTATAATAAAGACTAGTTATGTATCTGGTGAGATGGACCAATTGTTATACACATGTCTTGAAACCCTAAAGACCAGGGTTTTATTTCTATCACCAGCCTCATGTATATACAACCACTTATAATACTGTCTCCAGTGGAAGGCAAAATCTTTGATCTCCTTGGATACCTACAATCATGTTCACATATCCTCATAAAGAAAAGGGCACAATTGGAAGGAAACTAGTTTGAAAACAAATAATATTTTAATAATAAATCAACTTAAATGAAAAATGTCACACTAAAGTAAAAATATCTGGATTTATTTTTTGTAGTATAGGAACTGACTTAAATCTGTGTTCATATATGAAGAAATTCGAGCATACGCCATCCATTTTGGAAAATTTGAAATCTCATAAAAACCTTTGCTAATATGAATCTGATTTCTTTTATTTTATCATCCAGATTTAACAAGACTAAAAATCAGTACAAGGAATCTGATTCTACCTACAATTGATGCTTTTAATGAGACTTAAAGAAAATCAATACATTGAGAGATAAATACACAGCTTCTAGGATCATCAGAAACAGAGTTATGAAAAACAGGCTTGGGGGAAAAATATGAGAGATGCCTTACATCTGACTTAAAGTTGTTTAAAATCATTTTATTTATCTTGCATGTGGATGGAAATCTGTGCTATTAATGAGTACTAAGCAGAGACAATTACCACAGGGTACAAAGCAAAAACAATGGGGCTGTGATAGAGTATTAAAAATGAGGAAAATAATGTTGTGCTCACAGACTGGACTTTGCACCATCAATGTTTTTGTAGCACAAATACTATCTGTCAAAGGAGTCAATAGATGGCAGTTTCAAGGTACTGCAGTTTTTTTTCAGCACATTTGGCAGGGAGAGGAAGCCTGGGCTTACTGAAAGTGCTTCTGGGCTTCTATGCACTTCTCTCAAAGGAAACACTTGAAACCAGGGAAATTTGACATAGCCTGATGTTATACTTTGTCTCTCTGCAATATGATGTTCCCACCTTGATGGTCAGAGCATCATGATGGCTCCCTATACACTTTGTCAGGGATAAACTCATGCCTAAAAGGCCCTCTATAACTTGTACTTGGAGAATAGGTGATGTAATAATTACATAATTTTCTGATAATTTAGGATTAAGCTTTGAAGTCATGTTTTCTTCTGGTACTGGCATGTGGATGGTATAAGCATGGGTGACTTCTGACAAGTGATACAGTTGGTCTAACAAAAGCATTTAGATGTAGCCATTACCAGATATTGATCTCTCTTCTGATAGATGATTTAAATTCTTTGTCATGTTAATTGATTTATGGACTGAATGGACACAGATGTTTCACAATCAGTGTCGCTGCTTAAAATCTTTGTGCTAGGTGTGTCTCTTCATGTCTCACACAAAATAAGAGACAGGATATTTTTATTATGATATCCTCTTGCTTCTATCTCATTGCAGCATCATTCAGAACTACATGCGTATTTGCTCATGTGAGTGTACAAATGTATTCACTGGACCTTTACAGGTATATTAATTTCAATTCAAATCATTGTTTATCATTGAATTCTAACTCTTCATCATGCTCCATATTTATGTGGAATCACATGAGTAACCACTTAACTGAGCAGAAACCTGACAATGACAATCTTCACAATGCTGGTCTTTCTTCTTCCTAACATTCTGGAATCAAAGAAAGCCATGCAACTCTCATTCACACCTCAGGCTCCCAGGTTCTCCTTCTCTTTTCCCTGCCTATCTCTATGGACTTATTTGTCCCTCAGTATCATGGAAATGGAAATACACTATTCATGTATTTGTCCCCAGTCTTGGATATATAGATATCCAAAGCTATTCCTTGTTTTTTATTTGGATATTAGGGATCCAAATTTAGAGTGTCTTGCTCATATAACTCTGTTATCAACTGAGCTGTTTTCCCAACCTTTAATTTTCTTCTGCTTTGGTATTTTGTATTGAAGCCAGGGCTTAAAATATCCTAAGTTAGAACTGTGTTACTAAATTATATCATCTGCCCCATCTTATCACTCCTGTTGGTCATGATATCATTTCTGCAGTGTCTTTCCTATGGCCATGTGGAAATCTTATTAGAAACAGATAAAGGATAGTTCAAAATACTAAGTATTATTCAATAAAATATAAACAATATGATAGTAAGTGAAGACAAGATAATTCCATTTGATAATTTCATTTCTTTTAGATAGACCCAAAAATGATATTTATAGGTCATAAAACAATTCCATATTAATTTTATTATAAATTGCCTTAATTATTTGCCAGGTTCCCTGAAGCATCATGAACGAAGTCTATGATCTCAGATAGTATGCCAATATGAAACCTAAGAATTGCATTCAAGTTCTGTTTTTTGGATCACCACTTTATTGGACTCCTGTGCAGGCATTTGAGTGACCTGACAAGAACTAGATTACAAATATGGACCTTCACATCATGTAAAAGTATCTAAACACTGTGCACATGTATTCCCCTTAGTAAACCTCTTAACCGATATGAATATTATCATATTTTTACCACATGGAAGAGAAATATGTATGTGTAATGTAAAGGATAGTTTAATGGACATTAGTGCAACTCAATATCAGTGAATTCATTTGTTATAATTACATGATGATAAAAATCATGACACTTATTACCTAAATGTCTGTTCCTGTGAAACTATCTCATATTCTAGAAAAAAGGAAAACACCATCTCTATGCACTTCTTTCAAGCATAAAAACAATGTTCCAAGAACTTAGTGTGATATTGATTCATCAAGAAAAAGATAAGGGAGAATCTACAGAGGATGGCATACTTGGCTAAAGAACCCTATCCTATCAGCACTGAAAATCAACAGTATGGAATGTAGATAAACCAAGAGAAGTCCTAAAAACTACAATCCAGAGCTCATAACAGTATTGGACTTCCTTTTGAAGGATTTCCTCAAATCCAAATTTAAAGTAGGTTTTACTGTGAAAATATACAAACAATGGCTGTTAATAAACATGTTCCATTTTAAATAAACTCCTGGTATTCTTTTATCAATAAGGTGTACCAGTGTTTCTTGAAGAATTACATCATGTCATGGAAAATAGAAGGAAATAATTCATGTAAGGAATAATGAGACTAGAAGAAGTCCTGTGTACCAGAGAGGACATGTGAGTGGTGCTGTGGATATATTGAAACATCCTGGGACAGGACAGATTGCTATAAGGTAGAATGATATACTAATTCAATCCATGAGTAATATAGGGTGTCAAGTGAACATCTTGGTCACAAACGATGCACTGTAGATGAAGCCAGTCATCCAACATCAATGAAAATTTTTACCAAAGAGGATAAAAATGATCAACATCAGTATTTCATGTATTAAACTTTATTGTAATATCCTCTTAATTACAAACGCATGCTTTGTCTTTCAGGGTCTTGATTATTTCACTTAGGATTTTTTCTTAGTTCTATCCAATTGACTACAATTTTCAGAATTCCATTTGTATTTTTCCTGCTGAGGAGTACTACATTGTGTAAATGTACATCTTCTTTACAAATTCTTTGATCAGGGGCATAAAGTTGTTTCCATATTTTGTCTATTACATAATGTTGCTATGGACATAGTTGAGTAAATGTCCTTATGGTGTGATCAGTTTGGTTGTATCCCAGGGATGCAGGACTGGTCCAACATACATACGTAATACAGTTAAAATATAACAAAAATTCATGCCTCTTTTTATCATAAACTGAGAATTACAAGAAGTAATTCCAATTTATTTATTTATTTATTAAACATTAGTGGCTCCTTCCATCCCCCTATTTTTGTCTCATCCCCCCCTTCACCCTTCCGCTCCATCTCCAGTTCTAAGAGAAGTAATGGTGTCCTGCCCTATGAGAAGTCCAAGGCCCTCAACCCTAGGAAGGTGTGATCCAAAAGGACTAGGCTCCCAAAAAGCCAATACATATAGTCAAATCAAAACCTGATATCATTATCATTGGCTTCTCAGTTTGCCCTCATTGTCATCCAAATTCAGAGTCCAGTTTGATCAAGTGCTTGTTCAGTCTCAGTCCAGATGGCCTTGGTAAACTCCCATTAGATCAGTCACACCATTGGTTGGATGCACATCTCCCAGTTCTGACTTCCTTGCTTAAGTTTTTCCTTCTTCTGATCTTCATCTGGGCCTTGGGAGCTCAGTCCAATGCTCCAGTGTGGGTCTCTGTCTCTATCTCCATCCATTGCCAGGTGAAGGTTCTATGGTGATATGCAAGATATACATCAGTGTAGCTGTGGGAGAAGGCCAGATTAGACAACCTCTCCTCTGCTGCCCAAGGATCTAACTGGGGAAATCTCCTTGGACACCTGGGAACCTCTGTAGACACAAGTCTCTTGCCAACTCTAAAATGGTCCCCTTAATTAAAGTATCTTCTTTGTTGATGCCATATAGACTTTTCCTCCATCTCAACCATTCCATTCCCACAAGCTCTACCCAATCCTCCCCTTCTCCATTCTCTTTCCCCATCTTCCCTTCTCCCCATTCCCACAACCCCATGCTCCCAACTTTTGCCTGGCAATCTTATCTACTTCCAATATCCATGAAAATAAATATATGTTTTTCTTTGTGTTCACATTCTTATTTAGAGACTCTAGGATTACGAATTAGGGCTCAACGTCCTTTGTTTATTGCTAGAATTCTCTTATGATTGAGTACAGACCATATTCCTCTTTAGGATCTGGGTTATCTCACTCAGTAAACTGTTTTCTATTTCCATACATTTGCATGAAAAATTCAAGATGTCATTGTTTTTTATCGCTGAGGAGAACTCTAAAGTGTATATGTGCCACACTTTCTTTATCCATTCTTCCATTGAGGGGCACCTAGATTGTTTTCAGGTTGTGGCTATTACAAATTATGCTGCTATGAACATAGTTGAACAAATGCTTTTGTAGTATGATCAGGCATCTCTTGGGTTTATTCCCAAGAGTGGAAGTGCTGGTTCATGAGGTAGGTTGACTCCCAGATTCCTGAGAAACCACCACGCTGATTTCCAAACTGGTTGCACAAGTTTGCATTCCCTCCAACAGTGGATGAGTGTTCCCATTAGTCCACATCCTCTCCAACACAGGCTATCACTGGTGTTTTTGATTTTATCTATTCTGACAGGTGTAAGATGGTATCTCAAAGTTGTTTTGATTCTCATTTCCCTGATTTCTAAGGAGGTTGATTGTGAACTTAAGGGTCTTTCAGCATTTGAAATTCTTCTGTTGAGATTTCAGTTCAGTACCCCATTTTTAAATTGGATTAATGTCTAATTTCTTTAGTTCTTAATAGATTTTAATATCAGACTTTTGTTTGATGTGGGGTTAGTGAAGTTCTTCTCCCATTCAGTAGGTTGCCTTTTTGCCTTAATGACAGTATCCTTTGCATTACATATGTTCCTCAGTTTCAAGAGGACCTATTTATTTATTGTTGCTCTTATTGTCTCTGCTACTGGGGTTATAATGTCTGTGAGGTTTTTGGCCCAGGAACAGTTCCTGCTCCTGCACTGAGGAGATCCACCCAGAGAGTTAATCACAGCAAAAATTGGACCAAGACACCAAGACTCTCCTGACTGCATTTTAAGGAAGAGATGATCTGGCGCCAATGCAAAAATTTTCCAACAACTTGAAAGGCAACATGACAACACCAGTATTCGGGGATCATGTAGCAAGAAAACTTGCACACCCTTCTCCAGAAGAAGTAGAAGAAATGAAGTTTAAAAGTAACATTATGAAAATAATAGAGGACCATAAACAGGATGTGAAAAACTGCTTTAAAGAAATGGAGAAGACAAATAAAAAGGTAGAGGAAATGAATATATCTCTCAAAGATACCCAAGAAAATCACAAAAAAAGCAATCAAACAAGTAATGGAAATAGTTCGAGACTTGAAAAATTAAATGGAGGTAATGAAGAAAACACAAACCTAGGGAAGACTGGATAGGGAAAATCTGGGTAAATGAACAGTAACTACAGAGACAAGTATAACCAACAGAATACAAGATAGAAGAAAGAATCCCAGACACTGAAGATACTATAGAAGAAATAAATTCGTTGATTAAAGAAAATAACAAATCCAGCAAATTCTTAGCACAAAACATCCAGGAAGTCTTGGACATAATGAAAAGACCAAACCTTAGAATAATAGGGGTAGAAGACGGAGAAGAATTACAGCTCAAATACTCAGAAAATATATTCAACAAATTTTTAGAAAAAAAAAATTTCTCACCTAAGAAGGATATTCCTATGAAGGTATGAGAAGCATACAGAACACCAAATAGACTGTATCAAAAAATCCTCTCATCATATAATAATCAAAACACAAAACATACAGAATAAAGAATATTAAGAGCTGTAAAATGATCAAGTAACATATAAAAGGAAATCAATCAGAATTCCACCTGATTTCTCAATAGAAACAGGAAACCAGAAGGTCTTGGATAGATATGCTGCAGACACTAAAAGAGCATGTATGCAAGCACAGACTACTATACCCAGCAAAGCTTGCGTTCACCATGGAGAAAGCAAGATATTCCAGGACAAAAACAGATTTAAACAATAAACAAAATAGAAACACAGAAAACAATCCAAGGAATCAATGAAACATAAAGCTGATTTTTGGAGAAAATCAACAAGATTGACAAACCCCAATCCAAACTAATCAAACAGCAGAGAGAGAACACAAAAATTAACAAGATAAGAAATGAAAAGGGGAACATAACCACAGACACAGAGGAAATTCAGAGAATCATTAGATCTTATGACAAAAGCCTGTATGCCACAAAATTGGAAAATATGAAAGAAATGGACAATTTTTTAGATAAGTACCATATACCAAAATTAAATCAAGACCAGGTAAACAATAGACCTGTAAGTTTGAGTAATTAAAAGCTGTCATCAGAAATCACCCTACCGAACAAAGCCCCGGACCAGATAGTTTCAATGAAGAATTCTGCCAGAACTTCCATGAAGAGCTATTACCTATAGTCCTTAATATGTTTAATAAAGTAGAAACAGAAGAGTCATTGCCGAACTCCTTTATGAAGCTACAGACACCCTGATACCAAAATCACACAAAGATTCAACCAAGAAAGAGAATTACAGACCAGTCTCACTCACGAACTTCGATGCAAAAATTCTCAATAAAATACTTGTAAACCGAATCCAAGAACACATCTGAAAAATTATACACTATGATCAAGTAAGCTTCATCCCAGAGAGACAGGCCTGGTTCAACATATTAAAATCTATCAATGTAATCCATCATATAAATAAACTGAAGGAAAAAAAACATATGATCTCTTCATTAGACAAAGAAGAAAAAATTGACAAAATTCCACACCTTTATTATAACGGTCTTGTAGCGATTAGGGATTCAAGGTTCTTTCCTAAATATAATAAAAGCAATATAAAGCAAGCCAACAGCTAACATCAACTTAAATGAAGAGAAACTCAAAGTCATTCCACTGAAATCAGGAACAAGACAAGGCTGTCCACTCTCCCCATACCTCTTCAATATAATGCTTGAAGTTCTAGCAATAGCAATAATACAAAATAAGAAGATCAAGGGTATTCGAATTGGAAAGGAAGACGTAAAACTTTCGTTATTTGCTGATATGATAGTGTAGTTACCAAGGTTTTTCCCTTCTCCTGGTGATTCGCAGGGCCATGTGACCTCCGGCTCCCTGGAGACTCTGCACTAGCTCTGGCTTGAGGGGATAACTTAGCAAGAACCTGGTTCTCTTTGTTATGGTGATTCCACTTGTATTCAAGGTCTTTGCAGTGGGCCAATAGCCTGCCTCCCCTAGCTGACCCTGCCGGAGGGGCCGGGAAGCTTTAATCTTCTCCTCCTGCTCCTGGATGGGAGGAGGCCTTGCATTTTCGATCCTTCTAGCCCACTGGTATAAATACCCGACTTGAGTTTAATAAAGTAGCCATTTACTCTGGTAAATGAGCAAAGGTCTCTTTTGTATGTGTCTCTTTTTCAACCCTCAGGACAATCGTCCATTCTCGTGGGCTCGAGTTCAGGAAAGCGCGCAGCCTGAACCGGGTGTGGGTATCCATTGGAAAGTGCAGACTCTTACATGATAGAGTACATAAGCGACCCTAAAAACTCTACCAAAGATTTCCAACAGTTGATAAATTGTAATCTGGCAATTTTTTTGATCAACTCCAAAAAAAAATCAATTGCCCTCCTATACACAAGGAACCAAGAAGCAGAGAGGAAAATCAGAGAAACATCACCTTTCACAATCGCCGCAAATAGTATGAAGTATCTTGGGGCTAACTCTAACCAAGGAAGTATAAGATCTATTTGACAAGAACTTTAAGTCTTTAAGAAATAAATTGAAGAGGATACCAGAAAATGGAAGTATTTCCCATGCTTTTGCATTGGGAGGATCAACATAGTAAAATGACAATTCTTCCAAAAGCAGTCTATAGATTCAATGAAATCCCCATCAAAATCCCAAGAAAATTCTTCACAGACATTGAGAGAACAACAATCAATTTATATGGAAAAAATAAAAAACTCAGGATAGCCAAAACAATCTTATACAATAAAAGAACTTCTGGAGGCATTACCATCCCTGACTTCAAGCTCTATTACAGAGCTACAGTAGTGAAAACAGCTTGGTAATGGCACCAAAACAGAGATGTTGAGCAATGGAATTGAATCAAAGACCCGGAGGTCAATCCACAAACCTATGAACACCTGATTTTTGACAATGGAGCTAAAATTATTCAATGGAAGAATGAAAGCATCTTTAACAAATGGTGCTGGCATAACTGGATGTCAACCTGTAGAAGAATGAAAATAGATCCTTGTCTATCACCATGCAAAATCTCAAATCCAAATGGATTAAAGATTTCAATATAAATCTGACTTCACTGAACCTGAGGGTAATTCCAATTTCTAATTAAATTCAATTACTTCCATAAAATTTAGATTTGAGGAAATGACTCTGTAAAAAATATTTTCTGCCACATGCAGAAGGAACTAAAGTTCCTAGTGATCAGACGCCCACTTAAATGTATACCCCAGACACAAACGTGATGTATAAATACAAATACAGAAATACACACATATACACACATATACATATATATGTATATAATGTAACAAAATCAATGGTTAAAATGTTAAAATTTCAGAATAAAAGAAATTATGCCTAAAACATATTTTGACAGAAAATTCTAGAAATAATGTGCACATTTAGCAAAATAACATGAAATAAACTGAACTTATTGTAATCTTTCTGTGTACTAATAATAACACTTTTGAAGAAGAATAATAGAATAGTTTCATTGACAATATTCTTCCAAAACTTAAAAAAACTATGACTAATCCTAACAAAGAGGTTATGATAAAAACACTAAGATCTTGAAAACTGTACGACATCTTAAAAGATGGAATGACCTTCCATATTTATTGATTTGTAGACCTACCTAATACTATAATGATGATCATTCTATCAAAGAAATTCAGAGATTAAATGCAATCCATTCTAAATCATCATTAAATTCTCTGTGTAATAGAAAAACAAAAATTGTCTAAAGTTTAACTTGAAATCACAATTGAACCAAAATACCATAAGCAATCTTGATAAACAGAGTGTTGGAAGGATTCTGTATCATTTTTCACATCATAATTTGCTATGGTAATAAATTAAACTGCTGCTGGCACAAAACATTGATGTAGATAAAAAAGTAAATAAACTGGAATATAAAAACTTGAATGTCTATTACCTATAACCACTTGATACTTGACAAAAAATCCAAAATTACGCACTATAAAAATATATCATATTCAAAAAATGGTACTTAAAAAACAGTACAGATAGAAAATAAAAGAAATTAGACTCACAGAAAATGTATAAGAGAAATAAATATTAAAGTTGAAATGTTGAACTGTTGGAAGAAACAGAGGCAATACTCAACACATTTTAATTGTAGACAAGAATGTTATGAACACAGCTACATGCCAAAGAGTTAAGAAAAAATCTTGACTAATGGGACATCATAAAACTAACTTGCTCCTTCTAATAAATTTTAAAGAAGATTATGCTCTTACCAGATATTTGATGAAAAAGGAAAAATCATGCAGAAAAAAAATGATTCAAGTAAAATTAAATTGTCTTATTGGTATATCACTTTTTCAAGAGGATAAAATTTCATAAATTTTCTCAAATAATTTTTTTACTATTTTCCACAGATATATAATTTAAATGGTTTTTGTGTAGTTCCAGTCCAGTTAAAAATTAAAGATAGGTCTTTGTCCTATTGAATATCGCACTTCTAGTGGCTTCTTTTGAATCCTGCAGCTTCTGTTTATTGGGATAAGTTGACTTGAAGCTGAAAGTTTCAAGAGACTTGACGGATTTGGGTTGGCTGTTGGAAAAAGAGGTTGAGGGGCAGCCTGCCTGCCTCTCCGGGAAGGGAGCACAGCCCTTCCCCCCTCAGCTTCTGCGGCAGGGTCTTAGGTGTTCCAAGGGACCCCTCCCCTCCCCCCACTGCTGCGGGCCCTTTGTCTCCTGAGTCCTGGGAAGACCAGCTAGCCCTGTTGTCCTGCTGAGCCGTTCTTCCCAGAGAGGTGAGTAGGTGCTAGCCTGGGCAGCCTGCCTGCCTCTCCGGGAAGGGAGGACAGCCCTTCCCCCCTCAGCTTCTGTGGCAGGGTCTTCCGTGTTCCAAGGGACCCCTCCCCTCCCCCCACTGCTGCGGGCCCTTTGTCTCCTGAGTCCTGGGAAGACCAGCTAGCCCTGTTGTCCTGCTGAGCCGTTCTTCCCAGAGAGGTGAGTGGGTGCTAGCCTGGGCAGCCTGCCTGCCTCTCCGGGAAGGGAGGACAGCCCTTCCCCCCTCAGCTTCTGCGGCAGGGTCTTCGGTGTTCCAAGGGACCCCTCCCCTCCCCCCACTGCTGCTGGCCCTTTGTCTCCTGAGTCCTGGGAAGACCAGCTAGCCCTGTTGTCCTGCTGAGCCGTTCTTCCCAGAGAGGTGAGTGGGTGCTAGCCTGGGCAGCCTGCCTGCCTCTCCGGGAAGGGAGGACAGCCCTTCCCCCCTCAGCTTCTGCGGCAGGGTCTTCGGTGTTCCAAGGGACCCCTCCCCTCCCCCCACTGCTGCGGGCCCTTTGTCTCCTGGGTCCTGGGAAGACCAGCTAGCCCTGTTGCCCTGCTGAGGAGCTCTTCCCAGAGAGGGCTGAGGAGCTCTATCCAGAGAGTGCTGTGAAGTCCTACCCAGAGAGTGCTGAGAAGTTCTATCCAGAAAGTGCTGAGGAGTTTCATCCAGAGTGGGGGAGATGGGCAGGCGCCAATGCAAGAATTCCTCCAACAACCTGAAAGGCAACATGACATCGCCTGAATCCAGGGAGCTCGAAACTAGAAGAATTGAACACCCTACTCCAGAAGAAATAGAAGAAATCGACTCTAAGCGCTTCTTTATGAAAATAATAGAGGATCTTAAACAGGAGGTGAAAATCTGCCGTAAAGAAATGGAAGATAAGTATAACAAAAAAATTGAGGAAATGAGTAAAGAATTGGAAGAGAAATATACCAAAAAGTTTGAAGAAATGAGTAAATCCGTAAATGAAATTCTGGGAAACCAAGAAAAAACAATCAAACAGGTAATAGAAACAGTTCAAGATTTGAAAACTGAAATGGAGTCAATGAAGAAATCACAAACCGAGGGCCGGCTGGCTATGGAAAATCTGGGTAAACGAACAGAGACTTCAGAAACAAGCTTAACCAATAGAATACAAGAGATAGAAGAGAGAATCTCAGACTCTGAGGACACCATAGAGAAATTAAACACTCTGTCCAAAGAAAACAGCAAATCCAACAAATTCTCATCACAAAACATTCAGGAACTGTGGGACACAATAAAAAAACCAAATCTAAGAATAATAGGAGTAGAAGAAGGAGAAGAATTGCATTTCAAAGGTCCAGAAAATATACTCAACAAAATTATAGAAGAAAACTTTCCCATCCTAAAGAACGATATTCCTATGAAGGTTCAAGAAGCATACAGAACACCGAATAGACTGGATCAGACAAAAACATCCCCTCGTCATATAATAATCAAAACACAAAGCATTCAGACTAAAGAAAGGATATTGAGAGCTGCAAAGGAAAAAGGTCAAGTAACTTATAAAGGTAAACCTATCAGACTTACACCAGACTTCTCGATGGAAACCATGAAAGCCAGAAGGTCCTGGATAGAGGTACTGCAGAAACTAAGAGACAATGGATGCAAACCCAGACTACTTTACCCAGCCAAGCTATTGTTCACTATCAACGGAGAAAACAAAATATTCCAGGATAAAAACAAATTTAAACAATACGTAGCTACTAATCCAGCCTTACAGAGAATACTAGAAGGAAAATCACAACCCAAGGAATCCAACATTCCCAACACTGCCTACATTAACTCAGACATCTAGCGACCCTTCACAAGCACAACTCAAAGAAGGAAAACACATACACGCTACTACCCAAAAAAATGACCGGAGTCATCGATCACTGGTCATTAATATCACTTAATATCAATGGTCTCAACTCACCTATAAAGAGGCACAGACTTAGAGATTGGATACGAAAACAGGATCCAACATTCTGCTGTCTACAAGAAACACACCTCAACCACAAAGACAGACACCTACTCAGAGTAAAGGGTTGGGAAAAGGTTTTCCAAGCAAATGGACCTAAGAAACAAGCGGGTGTGGCCATTCTAATATCTAACAAAATTGACTTCAAACTAAAATCAATTAGAAGAGATGGAGATGGACATTTCATACTCATAACAGGAACAATTCATCAGGAAGAAGTCTCAATCTTGAATATCTATGCCCCTAATATAAAGGCACCCACATATGTATAAGAAACTCTTCTAGAACTCAAGGCAGTCATCAAACCACAGACACTAATAGTAGGAGACTTCAACACTCCTCTCTCACCAATGGACAGGTCAAACAGACAGAAACCTAACAGAGAAATAAGAGATTTACTGGAGGTACTGAATCAAATGGACTTAACAGACATCTATAGAACACTCCACCCAAATAGGAAAGAGTATACCTTCTTCTCTGCAGCTCATGGAACCTTCTCGAAAATTGACCACATACTTGGTAACAAAGCAAACTTCCACAGATACAAAAAAATATTAGTGACCACCCGTGTCTTGTCAGATCACCATGGATTAAAATTAGAATTCAACAACAATGGTACCCCCAGGAAGCCAACAAACTCATGGAAGTTGAACAGTCAACTACTAAATCACCCCTGGGTCAAGGAAGAAATAAAGAAAGAAATTAAAGTCTTCCTTGAATATAATGAAAACAAAGACACAACGTATTCAAACCTATGGGACACTATGAAAGCAGTGCTAAGAGGAAAGTTCATAGCACTAAGTGCCCACCTAAAGAAAACAGAGAAAGCACACATCGGAGACTTAACAACACACTTGAAAGCTCTAGAAAAAAAAGAAGCTGATTTACCCAGGAGGAGTAGAAGACTGGAAATAATCAAACTGAGGGCTGAAATCAACAAAATAGAAACACAGAAAACAATTCAAAGAATCAATGAAGCAAAAAGCTGGTTCTTGGAGAAAATTAACAAGATTGACAAACCCCTATCCAAACTAATCAAACGGCAGAGAGAGAACTTGCAAATTAATAGGATCAGAAATGAAAAGGGGGACATAACCACAGACACAGAGGAAATTCAGAGAATCATTAGATCTTACTATGAAAGTTTATATGCCACAAAGTTGGAAAATGTAAAAGAAATGGACATTTTTTTAGATAAGTACCATATACCAAAGTTGAACCAAGACCAGGTGAACAATCTAAATAGACCTGTTAGTCGTGAAGAACTAGAAGCTGTTATCAAAAATCTTCCTACCAAAAAAAGCCCAGGACCAGATGGTTTCAATGCAGAATTCTACCAGAACTTTCAGGAAGAGCTAATACCTATACTCCTTAATGTATTCCGCAATATAGAAACAGAAGAGTCATTGCCTAACTCCTTTTATGAAGCTACAGTTACCCTAATACCAAAACCACACAAAGACACAACCAAGAAAGAGAATTACAGGCCAATCTCACTCATGAACATCGACGCGAAAATTCTCAATAAAATACTGGCAAACCGAATCCAAGAACACATTAGAAAAATTATCCATTATGATCAAGTCGGCTTCATTCCAGAGATGCAGGGCTGGTTCAACATACGCAAATCTATCAATGTAATCCATCATATAAATAAACTGAAAGAAAAAAACCATATGATCATCTCACTAGATGCTGAAAAAGCATTTGACAAAATTCAACACCCATTTATGATAAAGGTGTTGGAGAGACTGGGGATACAAGGATCATACCTAAATATAATAAAAGCAATATACAGCAAGCCGACAGCTAACATCATACTGAATGGAGAGAAACTCAAAGCCTTTCCACTAAAATCAGGAACGCGACAAGGCTGTCCACTCTCTCCATACCTCTTCAATATAGTGCTTGAAGTTCTAGCAATAGCAATAAGACAACATAAGGGGATCACGGGGATTCGAATTGGAAAGGATGAAGTTAAACTTTCGTTATTTGCTGACGATATGATAGTGTACATAAGCGACCCCAAAAACTCTACCAAAGAACTCCTACAGCTGATAAACACCTTTAGTAACGTGGCAGGATACAAGATCAACTCCAAAAAATCAGTGGCCCTCCTATACACAAAGGATAAAGAAGCAGAGAGGGAAATCAGAGAAGCATCACCCTTCATGATAGCCACAAATAGCATAAAATATCTTGGGGTTACTCTAACCAAGGAAGTGAAAGACCTATTTGACAAAAACTTTAAGTCTTTGAAGAAAGAAATTGAGGAGGATACCAGAAAATGGAAAGACCTCCCCTGCTCTTGGATTGGGAGAATCAACATAGTAAAAATGGCAATTCTACCAAAAGCAATCTATAGATTCAATGCAATCCCCATCAAAATCCCATCAAACTTCTTCACAGACCTTGAGAGAACAATAATCAAGTTTATATGGCAAAACAAAAAACCCAGGATAGCCAAAACAATCTTATACAATAAAAGAACTTCTGGAGGCATTACCATCCCTGACTTCAAACTCTATTACAGAGCTACAGTATTGAAAACAGCTTGGTATTGGCATAAGAACAGAGAAGTCGACTTATGGAATCGAATAGAAGACCCAGATATTAACCCACAAACTTATGAACACCTAATTTTCGACAAGGGAGCTAAAGGTATACAATGGAAGAAGGAAAGCATCTTTAACAAATGGTGCTGGCATAACTGGATGTCAACCTGTAAAAAAATGAAAGTAGATCCATATCTATCACCATGCACAAAAATCAAGTCCAAATGGATTAAAGACATCAACATTAATCCGTCCACTTTGAACCTGATAGAAGAGAAAGTGGGAAGTAGTCTACAAGATTTAGGCACAGGAGGCCTCTTCCTAAGTAGGACCCCAGCAGCACAGACAATAAGAGAAACAATGAATAAATGGGATCTACTGAAACTGGGAAGCTTCTGTAAAGCAAAGGACACTGTCAGTAGGACAAAAAGGCTGCCTTCTGACTGGGAGAAGATCTTCACCAACCCCTCATCAGACAAAGGTCTGATCTCCAAAATATACAAAGAACTCAAGAAACTAGGCACTAAAACTCTAATTAACCCAATTAAAAAATGGGGTACTGAACTTAACAGAGAATTCACAACAGATGAACTTCGAATGGCCAGAAGACACTTAAGGTCATGCTCAACCTCCCTAGCGATCAGGGAAATGCAAATCAAAACCACTTTGAGATACCATCTTACACCTGTCAGAATAGCTAAAGTCAAAAACACCAACGATAGCCTATGCTGGAGAGGATGTGGGGTGAGGGGAACACTCATCCATTGTTGGTGGGAATGCAAACTCGTGCAGCCACTGTGGAAATCAGTGTGGCGGCTTCTCAGGAAACTGGGAGTCAACCTCCCTCAGGACCCAGCAATACCACTCTTGGGAATATACCCTAAAGATTCCCTAACATACTACAAAAGCATTTGTTCAACTATGTTCATAGCTGCACTATTTGTAATAGCCAGATCATGGAAACAACCTAGGTGCCCCTCAATAGAAGAATGGTTAAAAAAGGTGTGGAACATATATACATTAGAGTTTTACTCGGCGGTAAAAAACAATGACATCTTGAATTTTGCATGCAAATGGATGGAAATAGAAAACGCTTTACTGAGTGAGGTAAGCCAGACCCAAAAAGAGGAACACGGTATGTATTCACTCATAAGTGGATTCTAACCATAATTAAAGGTCTTTGAGCCTACTATTCGTGATCCTAGAGAAGCTAAATAAGAAGATGAACCTGATGAAGATTATTTAGCTATCCACCAGGAGGTAGGAAATATACATGAGTCCCAGGTAACCTCGGGTGCATGGGGGGGTGGGAGGGTCGATGGAGGGGGAGAGGACTAGAGAGAAGGGAGTAGGGGAGGAACGGGGAAAGCTTGGTGGCCGGAGATGGGGGGGGAGGGAGGTAGGATGAATATGGGATCAGGGAACAATATATTTCAACTAAGGGAGCCATTTTAGGGTTTACAGGAAACTTGATTATATATGGGATCCCAGGTCCAAGGAGAAATCCCCCAGATTGCTCTCTGGACAGAGGAGAGGGTGCCTGAATCGGCCGTGGCCCATGACCATACTGATGTATATTTTGCTTATCACCATAGATCCTTCCTCTGGCGAAGGACGGCTATGCAGTCGGAGGCCCACATTGGAGCACCGGATTGAGCCCCCCGAGGTCCGGAGGGGGAGCGGAAGGAGGAGGAACATGAAAAACAAAATCAATACTGCGAGGGATGCTATCACCCACTGATACAAGGGAACGGATCTGATGAGAGTTTACCAGGGCCAGCCGGACTGGGACTGAACGAGGACATGATCTAGCCAGATTCTCGGAATTTGGCCGGATTCTCTGACTGTGGCTGGCCCGGGGTCTTTCTGAAAAGCCATTGACTATGACACTGGGACCTGTTTCCTCTGCATATGCTGGATTTTGGGGATCCAGTCTGTTTGGACGCTGGCCATCCTGGACCTGGAGGGAGGGGGAGGGAGCTGGAGCTTCCCACAGGGCAGGAAACCCTGACTGCCCTGGGGGACGGAGGGGAAGGAGGGGGGGAGTGGGGGGAGTGGGAGGGTGTTGGGAGGGGGGGCGGAAATGGAAACTTTTATAATTTAATAAAATTTACGTTAAAAAAAATTAAAGATAGCTTTGGAGTTAGAATATGGCTCTCTCCTTCCTTAAACAAAAACATTCTCATTAAAGCAAAATCCAAAGTCTCTATCTCATGTCAGAAAAGCATATGGGAAAGAAGAAAAACAGATATTTAAGCACTATTGTGTTGTCAATAAGTTCATAATACTTTGCTTTATATTTATTCTACAGCTTTTCTTAAAATATGCTTCATGTGATTGAAATATATTAAGGTTTTTTCATGATATTAATAATCATATAGAGTAATAACTTATTTTAGAAACGGGCTTCATTAAACTTCTTGTATATGATTTGGAATTGAGTCTCTATTGCTTTTCAGCCATCAACCATAAGCAGGTCTAACAGTGACCTTTGAGTACACAAAAGGAGGATAGAGTCCCACAACTGTGATTTCATTCAGGACTATGGTTTCACCACCAAGCTGAAAAACATCATCTAAAGATCGTTTTTGAATTACAAACTTGTTCTGAACAATTTTGAAGTGGCTAGGTGTGATGATACAACCTAACAGACTTCTCTAGCCAGGACTTGAGACAAGCACTATGCTTCCCGTTACACAAACTAGACAAAATACAATACAGCTACCTCTCTCAGGGCTTGATAATTAATCAATTTTTTTCAGGATCCCCTAAAGACAGCTTTGAACCTAGACATGAGGAGGCAAATTTAAGAATATGGTGCCTGCTATGTTCATAGCAACATTATTTGAAATAACAAGAAATAACAGGGAAACAACCCAAATGTCCCTAAACTGAAGAATAGATAAAGAGAATGTGGTACATTTACACAATGAAATACTACTCAGTGGTAAAATACAATGACATCTTGAAATTTGGATGCAAACGGATGGAACTAGAAAAAAAGTTATGAGTGAGGATACCCAGGCCCAGAAAGATGAACATGGTAAATACTTCTTCATAAGTGTATACTAGCTGTAAAGCAAAGGATGACAAGCCTATAGTCCATGACCCTAGAGAAGCTAGGTAACAAAGTTAACCCTAAGAAAAAACATATATAGATCCACCTGGAAATGAGGAACAGAAAAAAAAATACTCTTTAAAAATGGGAACATGCAGTGGGGCAAGATATAGGAGGGTAAAAAGGGATGAGGAGGAGAGAAGGGGAGGGGTGAAGAGAACTTGAGGGAAAGGGATAGTTGAGAGGGAGGAACGACAGAGATGGAGAGCAAGAAAAGAGATATTTTAATTGAGCATGCCATTGTCGGGCTGGCAAGAAACCTGGCACTACAGAAATTACAAGGAATCCATAATGATGACTCTAGCCAAGAACCTAAGCAATCGAGGAAAGGGTGCCTGAACTGGTCTTGCCCTCTGGTCGGATTGATGAATATCATAAATGTAACCATAAATACTTCATCCAGCAACTAATGGTAACAAAGTCAGAAACCTGCATCAGAGTGCTGACTAAGCTCCCAAAGTCCAGTTGAAGAGTGGGAGGAATGATAATATGAGCAAAGAGGTCAGGACCACAATGGGGACATCCACTGCAGCAGTTTACCTGAGCTAATGGATGCTCACCAACTCCAGTCAAACAGGAAAGGAACCAGCTTAGGACCAAACTGAACCATCTGGATGTGAGAGACGGTTGCATGGCTGGGGCATGCTGTGGGGCCACTGAAAGTGGCAACTGAATTTATTTATTCATTATTCTTGTAATGTCTTTTTGGGAACATATTTTTAAGGCTATCTTACTCAGCTTAGATGTAGTATGAAGAGCCCTGATCATCTTCAAAGCAATATGTCTTACCCTCTCTCAGTAGTTGATATCCAGCTATGCCAGCACCATTTGTTAAATATCCTTTTTTTCCATTTGATATTTTTCGCTTTTTTGGCAAAAATCAGGTGTTCAAAGATGTGTGAATTAATATTTCTGTCTTCTATTCAGTTCCATTGGTCATCTCTGTTCTTATGCCTATACCAGGCTGTTTTCACTACTGTAGCTCTATAGTCGAATTTAAGTCAGAGATTGTGATGCCTCCAGAGGTTTTTTTCAGGATTGTTTTGTTCTTCCTGGGTTTCTTGCTTTTTAACATAAAGTTGCATATTGTTCTTTTGTGGCCTGTGAAGTGTTTTGCTGGGAGTTTTATGGGCATTTCACTGAATCTGTATATTGCTTTTGGTAAGGTTGATGTTTTTACTTTATTAATTATTCTACCTACCCAAGAACATGGGATATCTTTTCATTTTCTGGTGTCTTCTTCAATTTCTTACTTAAAGTTTTAAAATCCCTGTTATACAAGCCTTCTACTTGTTCAGTTAGATTAATCCCATATATTTTATACTATTTGTGGCTATTGTTAAGAGTCATGTTTCTCTGACTTTCTTCTCAGTTATTTATCATCTGGTTAACGGAGGGCTACTAATGTTTTAGTTAATCGTGCATCCTGTTACATGACTGAAGTCGCCTTTTTGAGTTATAGAAATTACTTGGTAGAAGTTTTGGGGTCACTTATGTAAATTATAATATCATCAGCAAATATTGAGAATTTGGTTACTTCTTTTCTGATTTGTATCCCTTTGATCTCCTCTTGTTGTCTTATTTTTCTAGTTAGAATTTCAAATACTATAATAAATAGATATGGAGAGAGTAGACAACCGTGTCTTGTTCCTGATTTCAATGGGTTCACTTTGAGTTTATTTCTCTTTAATTTGATGTTGGCTGTTGGCTTGCTGTATATTGCTTTTATTATGTTTAGTTATGTTTCTCATATTGCTGTTTTCTCCAAAACCTTTATCAAGAAGAGATGTTGTATTATATTGAAATCTTTTTCAGCTTCTAATGAGTGATTTTGTTTTTCAGTTTGTTTATATGGTAGATTATACTGACAGATTTTTGTATGTTGAACCATCCTTATCTCTGGGATGAAGACTATGCTGTCATGTTGGATGATTGTTTTGATATGTTCTCGAATTCAATTTATTCATATATTATTGAGTATTTTGCATCTATGTTTATGAGTGAGATTAGTCTTTAATTCTCTTTCTTAGCAATGTCTTTGTGTGGTTTGTGTATGAAGATAATTTTAGCCTCATTAAAGAGTTTAGCAATGTATCCTCTGTTTCTATTATGTGGAACAATTTGAGGAGTACTGGCATTAGTTCTTTGAAAATCAAATAGAATTCTGCTCTGAAACAATCTGGTTGTATACTTTTTTGCTTTGGAGAAAATTGATGATTGTTTATATTCCTTTAGCACTTCACTTATAAGTCCTTTTAATTTGCCTATATGGCCTTCATTTAATTTTGGTAAGTGATATTTATCAAGGAAAGAGTCCATTTAAGTTTTTCAGTTTGTTGAGTACAGCTATTTGATATATGATCTGATGATTCTCTGAATTTCCTCTATGTCTATAGTTATATCCCACTTTTCATATTTGATTTTGTTAATACAAATATTCTCTCTCTGCTTTTTGGGTAATTTTTATAAGGGTTTCTCTATTTTGGTGATTTTTTACAACACCTGTTCCTTTCCTTTTGGCTTTACCTTCAGCCATCCTGAACTTTTCCTAGCCAAAAATATCTTGGACTCAGAGATCATTGTACTTTACCATAATCTTCTGTAAGACAGACTTGCTTCTTGATATGCAACTGCTAACTTTCACATTAGATAACGTGTGCTGTAGCGCAGTCTTCCTTAGCCTATAACCACTGTGGCAGTAGATTTGTGGTGATGTCTTAGTACTTTTGATTAATTTAAGTATTTAATTTTCATCTTTCTTGGATCCATTTGGTCTCTCAATTGAACATATTTCTGCTAAATAATTTAGTGTTATACTCTCTTGTTGAGAACTTAATAAAATATCTGTTAATGTATGCAAAATAACAACCAACTCTTTGTTCCATTGATTCTTTCCATTGTTTTCTTTATTTCTATTTTGTTGTCGTCAACTCTAAATTTGATTACTTTCTGTTATTTGATCATCATGGGAGGATTTGTTTCTTTTTGTTCTAGAGTTTTCAGATGTTCGGTTAGCTCACTAATATAGGATGTTTCCAGCATCTTTATGAATTTTGGTGCTATGAAATTTTTTCTTAACTCTTCTTTAACTGTGTCCCATAAATTTGGGTATGTTGTATTGTCAGTTTCATTGAATTTTATGATGTCTTTAAATATTTCTTTATTTCTTTCTTGACCCCATGGTGATTCAGGTGAACAGTGTGAAATTTCTATGTGTCTGTGGACTTTCTAAAATTAGTGCTGCTTTTGAACTCTAATTTTAAGTCCTAGTGATCCAATAAGATACATGGGGTTCTCACTTTCTCTTTTATGAGGTACAGTGTGGTTGGTTTTATGTTGAGATTTTTGATTCACTTGTAGTTTAATTTGTGCATAATGACAGATGTGGATCTCTTTTAATTCTTCTACATGTTGATATTCAGATATGACAGCACTTTTTATTGAAGATGCTTTTTTTTCCAATTGACTTTGTTGTTTCTTTTTCAAAAATCAGGTGTTCATAGGTGTATGGATTAATATTTGGGGCTTTGATTTGTTTCCATTGGTCCTCTTGTCTGTTTTAATGACAGAATCAGGCTGTTAGTAGTACTGAGACTCAATAGTAAAGTTTGAAGTCAGGGATTGTGATACCTCCAGAATTTCCTTTGTTTTACAGGATTATTTTTGCTAGTCTATGGTTTTTTGCTTTTGCATATGAAGTTGAGTACTATTCCTTCAAGGGCTGTGAAGAATTTTCCAGGAATTTCATGGGGCATTGCATTGAATCTTTAAATTGCCAATGGAAAGATTTCTACTTTTACTATGTTAATTCTACCTAACCGAAAGCATTGGAGATCTTTCCATTTTCTGGTGTCTTCTTCAATTTTTTTCTTCAAAGATTTGTAAGTCTTGCCATACATGTCTTCCTCTTGTATGTTTAGATTTGATTCAAAATATGTTATGCTATTTGTGGCTTTTGTGAAGGGTGATGTTTCTGTGATTTCATTCTCAGCTCATTGGTGCAGGAGAGCACTTCCAAACTGTAACCCTAGTATCACAGACACTGATAGCAACAATTTATTAATTAATGGGAGCTCTTGAAACTGAGAAGCTTCTATAAAGCAAAGGACATAGTCAACAAGATAAAATAGCAGCCGCTGGAATGGGAAAAGATCTTCAACAACTTCATTTCAGACATGGGGCTGATATTCAAAATATACAAAGAAATCAAGAAATTGGTCATCAAAGGAACAAATAATCCAATAAAAAACGGGGTACAGACCTACACAGAGAACTCTCAACAGAGGAATCTAAAATGTCTGAAAGATACTTAAGGAAATGCTGAAAATCCTTAGCAACCAGAGAAATACCAAACGAAAGAATTCTCAGAGTCTTTCTTATACCTGAAAGATTGACCAAGATCAAAAACACTGATGACAACTTATGCTGGAGAGGATGTTGGGTAAAGGGAACACTCCTGCATTACTGAGGGAGTGCAAACCAATAAAGAACCATTAAATATCATTACGGCTAACTTCCAAAAAAACAAGGAATAAGTGTTTTCGGTGGAAATATTTCAGGAGTCTGGGCAGTTGGGAAATAAACAAGCAGCCTCTTACACTAAATTGGTACAATGACATGAGGCTGACTATATCTACATAAAACCTGAGAAAGCTTGGAAATAAAATCTAGACACAGAAACACAAAGTTTAGCCACATTTTTTTTTTCTGTCAGCATGTGGCAGGTCCTTTAAGAAAGGTTTTCTTTTTCAATTTATTTATTTAATTATTAAAAATTTCCACTCCTTCCTGCCTTTCTTTCCCCTCCCCCTCTTGACCTCCCCCTCCCTATCTAGTCCTTAGAGCAGTAAGGGTTCCCAGCCCCATGGGAAGTCCAAGGTCTTCCCCCCTCCATCGAGGTCTAGGAAGGTGAGCATCCAAACAAACCAGGCTCCCACAAAGTCAGTTCATGCAGTAGAATCAAAACCCAGTGCCATTGTCCTTGGCTTCTCTTTTAGCCTTCATTGCCAGCCACTTTCAGAATGTCCAGTTTGATCACATGTTCCATCACTCCCATTCCAGCTGGCCTTGGTGAGCTCCCATTAGATCTTTCCCACCTTCTCAGTTGGTGGAGGCACCCCTCATGGTCCTGACTTCCTTGCTCATGCTCTCCCTCATTCTGCTCCTCATTTGGACCTTGACAGCTAAGTCCAGTGCTGCCATGTGGGTCTAGTTCTCTATCTCCATCCATTGCCAGATGAAGGTTCTATGGTGATATGCAAGATATTCATCTTTCAGCAGGCCAAGCATTTAAATAAAGATTGTGGGCAGTGTGATGCAAGTTACTTGTTGACAGTATGGACCAACTGGCTATCAAATTTGAAGTGTGAGGACTTCTCCAACCTAGCAGTCTTAGAAGCAGTGAACAACTTTCATCTTGTTGGACTGGGTGGAGGAAGCAGGTAGGGCCTTGTTTGTCTTAGCAATGACACGGCTTATGATTTTTAGAAGCATTCCTGTACAGAAAATTGTTAAAAACACACAATAAAGACAGATTAAGATTTAAAAAAAAACCTCTAAATGGGTCACAGTGTTGGATAAATGCACATAGGATTGGAAGAGTGAAAAAAATATAGACAGTTATGAAAGAAAGTAAATTTTTTTTAAAAGGTAAAGTCTTTAAAGAGACAGAGTACAGGCAGCTGTAGAGTAAAGTAGGAAAGAAAAATAAGCCACTTAAAGATGGAATATACACAGAGAGTCTGGATTATGTATACTGTTTTTTGAATATTTTGACTGCAGATAGGCAGTTTTGAAAACTACTAAGCTAAGCAAACATATATATATATATAGTATTTGATTTCAAAGTTTAAGTTTAAGGGTATGTTGCTTTGGAAAAGAGGTTTTTCTTTTGTTTCCAAAGAGGAAGAGCATATGGGGATTAATTTCAGACTAATATAGGTTGATGGACCCCCAAAAGTTCACCATGAACACCCCAAAAATACTTCACCCAACATAAAGCAGGAAGTAGTTTAGGGAGAACTATGCCCAGATTCCAAATATTGTTTACAAATGTTTGTTTTCATTTAAAGAGGGATATGTTACAGAGATTTGCATTGGTATGAATCTTATTTTATTGATACAAATTTAAGGTGAGTTTTGTTATACTGTATATATGTATTTCTGATCTTGATTAAGGTATTGTGTTTGTCCAGGTAATTTATAAATGTAATGCATAATTTAAAAATATAGGTTAATAGATAACCATTTATAGTAGTCTAACTTTTAGTCATGTTAGTTAGGATTTCAAATATATGGAGACATAATTCAGTTAGATAGGTATTCTACAAATCTTTCAGAGAACTTCAGAATATGACATTAAAATATTTTAACAACTTAGAACTTTTTATGACACTATGACACATCTGTTTCTAGTGCCACCAATAACTTCAAGAGTAAGATGTGCACTGTAGAGGCCCCTTATGGAATTTGCAATTCGTTTGATTAAAAAACTGCTATTGTCTGGGCTGCCTGATGCTATGCTGCATAAAATGGACATAAAGGACCCACTGAGAACTGACTGCTGAAGTTTTACAAGAAGATGAGGTAGTTCTTTTGTGTTGCTGCTTCATAAAAGAGACTGCAGGACATGCTGCAGGACACATTAAAAAAAAGTGAGTAGCAAGCTGCCAATGTAGGCAGAACTGTCTTTAAAACTTCCTCCTTCATGAAAAATACTGCTGGATACTATGGGCCTGTAGACTAAAAATAGATGCCCCAACAGTATAGAAAAACTTTGTCTAACTATCCAGGCAGTGAGATGTCTCTGTGAATTCTATTTCAGGAAGTTGCTCACAATATACTTCCTGTTTACTTAGGTAATATCAGATCCCTCTGGCATATTTGATAGAGTTGAAGAATAGATAATTATAATTATAGTTTTCTTAAATTATGAAAAATAAAAAGATAATATATATATAAATATTGCAACTGTAAATCTTGCTTGATATCTGTTTTGTTATATGTAATTTTACTGTGTTAAAGTTAAAGCTTTCCATTTTATTTAAACAGAAGACGGGATTTGATGTGGTATTCTAATCTGTATGTTGTGAATGCCATTAGTTAATAAAGAAACTGTCTAAGGCCTGTGCAGGGAAGAATAGAGGTAGGCAGGGGAAAGCTAAACTGAATGCAAAGAGAAAGAAGGCAGAATCACGAGACACCATGTAGCTGCCAGAAAGGAAAGACATGAACCGTCAGGTAGTAGCTTGCTGGTATGCCACAAACTCTATAGTAAAATATAAAATAATGGAAATGGGTTAATTCTAGATATAAGAGCTAGCTAACAATACACTTAAGTGATTGGCCAAGCATTGATTTAAATAATATACTTTCTGTGTGATTATTTCTGGAGCTTTTGCAGATAGAAAATGACCAAATAGCATTCTACAAAATAGGATTTCGACAGTCTCAAAAAAGGAAAAAGAAATAACATAAATGTTTTTCCTATAAATTTCTTACATAATCTCTGCATGATTTCCTACCAAATAGTAATAAATTAAGTGATCCATAGTCACTGCAATTTTTAAGAATCTCCTCAGGAAGAAATACTTTTTTAAATTAAAGAAATTCTGGAGACATCACAATCCCTGACTTCAAACAGACCTACAGTACTGAAAACAGCCTGGTATTGCCATAAGAACTGAAAGGAGGAAAAATGGAACTGAATAGAAAACTCAGATATTAATTCACACCTTTGAATACCTGATTTTTGACAAAAATTATCAAATGGAAAAAAAGAAAGCATAATTAACAAATGGTACTGGCATAACTAGATATCAACATGGAGAAGAATTTAAAAAAATCCACATCTGTCACCAGCACAAAGCTCATGTCCACATGGATCAAAAACCTTAAAATAAAGCCAGCCACACTGAACCTCACTGAAGACAAAGGGGGATGAAAACTTGAACGCATCGGTACAGGAGACTGCTTCCTAAATATACCCTTCTCACAAAGCTGAGAGAAAGAATTAATAAATAGGACCTCCTAAAACTTAAAATCTTCTTTAAAGCAAAGGACATGGTCAACAAGACAGAACCACTGCCTACAGAATGTGAAAAAAATCTTCAACAACTCAACATCAGAAAAATGGCTGATCTTAAAAATATACAAAAAAATCAAAAAATTGGTCATCAAAAGAACAAATAGTATAATAATAAGTGGAGTACATACCTAAATAGAAAACCATCAACACAGTAATTTAAAATTGCTGATAGTTGCTTAAAGAAATGTTCAACATCCTTAGTCATCAGAGAAATGCAGATCAAAACAACTCTGAGATTCCATATTACACCTACAAGAATGGCCAAGATCAAAAACAGTGATGACAACTTATGCTGGAGAGATTGTAGGGTAAAGGAACACTTCTTCATTGCTGGTGGGAATGCAAGCTGTACAGCACCTTTGGATGTCAGTGTGGAGAAGTCTCAGAAAATTAGAAAACAGTATTCCTCAAGACCCAGTAATACTACTTTTGAGTATATATCCAAATGAGGCTCAATCGTGCCACAAGGACATATGCTCAAATATGTTCATATCAGCACTGTTTGTCATAGCCAGAACCTGGAAACAACCTAAAAGCCCCTCGATTGAAGAATGGATAAGAAACATGTTGTACATTTACACAATGGAGTAGTACACAGCAGAAAAAAATAATGACAGTTTGAATTTTGCAGGAAAAAAGATGGAGCTAGAAAACATTGTTTTGAGTGAGGTAACACAGACACAAAAAGACAATTATCACATGTATTTATTCATAAGTGATTTTTAAACATAAAGCAGAGAAAATCAGTCTACAAATCACATACCCAGAGACCTTAGACAAAAATGAACACACTAAGAGAGACATACATAGATCTAATCTACATGGGAAGTAGAAAAAGACAAGATCTCCTGACTAAAGTGAAATAATGGAGACTTTTGTGGGGAGGGTTATAGGGGAGGTGAGAGACAGGGAGGGGAGCAGGAGAAAATGTAGAGCTCAATTAAAAAGGAAGTTCAGCAAAATCCTGCACTTGAAAATCCTGCATTCACCATATACAGCAACTTTTAAAAATGTTTCAGAGCATGGGAATGAGAGTATTTTCACTGCATGTATAGTAGATGTAGTTCACATATGCATGATAGGATACGCTTTGAGTGCAAACTCTACGAAAAATCTCACCATTCATCAGTTTAATCTGTGACTACAGTATAGTATCAACAAATACTTATCCAATGCAGCTTACAACCAAATGCAAGGATTCCTCTAGGAATTACTCATTATCAAATTTTATGGTAAGAAAACTTCTAAACTGTGGCCCAATAGCTTGCCAGTCTTCATATTGTCAATGACCAAGGTACTAAAGCTGATATTAAAATCTTGGAATAAAGTTTCTGATAATAATACTTCAACAGGCAATGTTCTGATTATAGACAGAAACTTTAAGGCCATTCATGACTCTATTGATTGTTTACAACAAGTGTTATTAAGGAAGAAAGAAATTAAAGGAGGTGATTTCTTCTTGTTTCTTTTAAGAATCTCCATGCTGTAGGTTCCAACACTTCTCATACTATTACTGATATGATAAGACCATAGCAAAATATTGGCACAGAGGAGCAGAAAACTCAGATTATGTAAGTATCCTTGTGTTCTTTTATGAGTTTCAAAATTGTGTGTTTGTATTGGAGGAAAATGTCCATTGCTACAATCTTTGCGACCAAACTTGTTACTTAAAATAAAAGTAAAAAAAAAAAACTCCCTCTAAATCACCTCCAAAATATAAAACTCATTTTCACTGTTGTTGTTGATGTCCATCTGAAACTGGTGAAAGACACAATCTGGCTTCAGAAATGTAGAGAATGAGCACAACCCATGGCTGCTGAGGACAGAATCCCTGCTCTTACATTCAGTCTCAGCTTGAAATCCCACTACTTTTTTCACAAGGACTTTTTTAATGCTGAGGATAGTCAATAGGACTTGGTTGGCCTGGCTGGATGTCTTATATCTGAGTTGTTAATTCTTTCTGAATGATCTTTAGGCTGTGGTTTTCCATGATGTTGACAGATCTTTTCAATGGAGAGGCAGATGTTCAGAGCAGGGTCTGAGGGACTGCAACAACTATGCATGCTGTCCCACCTTGATGGCAAAATTATGATAGCTTTGGGGACTATTAATTTCAGACAATATTTATCACACTTGGTTTGTTCAAATTTTTCTAATGTTCAGAGAGAGTTTGACAAAAATATCCCAGAAATTAAAATAAGTCTTGTTAACTGAATGGAGTAGTTGTTCACTTAAGTGGGGGTATGATAAAGTTCTATTTACACTGTTGATTTTGTTTTAGTTACATAAGTGAGGCACTGTGTTTCAGCATCTATATTTGGGTTAGAATTACATTCCGCTCATAATATTGGAATGAAATCACAAATCAATGAACAATCTCTCAAGGTCCAAGTATATCTAAACACAAACATTTCAGTTCTCTTCTATGTCAAATGTGGAGCCTTCTCTGTCACATTTAAATACATTGATAATCACTGTGAATATGAATATTAATTTGATATGATGTTTTAAATTCTACTACCAACTGATATATTTTCTTGCACAAAATATTCTGTCTTTGCAAGACAGTAAATATTGACAACAGAGTTATTATATACATTCCCTCCTATACACTTGACACCAGTGCGTACCTTGCTCTTCATTACAGAGTTGGTAATACAGCAGTAGTGATATGTGGAGCCCCAAAACACAATATGTATCATTCTGTAGGCATTCCAGCAACTGGTATGCGTGAACAGACTAGCATGTGCTCCAACATACAGAGAGGAGTCTGTAACAATCAAATGTGGAATCACGATTGTTACAGGAAAATTGCTGTCATATGAAATCTGCTGAGTTCTAAAGAGCTACTATCATTAAAACATATTCCAACAATCAGAAAGATGGCTCTGTTGGTAAAGGCTTCAATCACATCCAAAATGACATGAAATACTGCCTAGTCACCTGTTTTAAGTGACACAGTTAGAAAAAAATAAATGTGGCTTCACAAAAACAAAATATTTCATGATCAGAGAGAGGAATGAACCTCCATTTTCTCTGTCCTTAGGCAGTTAGAAGAAAAGCCAGAGAAAACCAAGTGTTTTTCTTTCTCTGCCTGAAGTTATCAAGTTCCTGAGATCAGTTATGGCTGAGCTCCCCCTGCTGGTTCAGAGTTCCTCTACAGGGAGGTTTGTGTCTGGGCTAATGCTGAAGTTCCCTCACTGTGCCTCTTGCACAGTAATAAGTGGCTGTGTCCTCGGTGGTCAGCGAGTTCAGCTGCAAGAAGAACTGGTTCTTGGATGTGTCTCTCGTGATGGAGATGCGGCTCTTAAATGATGGGTTGTAATAAGTACTACCACCACTACTTATGTACCCTATCCACTCCAACTTCTTTTCTGGTGACTGCCTGATCCAGCTCCAGTAGTAACCACTGGTAATGGAGTAACCGGTGACAGAGCAGGTGAGGGACAGTGATTGTGACGGCTTCACCAGGCCAGGTCCTGACTCCAGAAGCTGAATCTGGGACAGAATTCCTTTAGACAAAAAAGTTAATTCTGTCAATCTCATGTTGTCAGAACCCCACATGGACACATGTATGAAGTGGGAACACTCACCAGGAAGGGCTGTCACCAGGTAAAGAAGATCAAATAGCTTCATCTTCTAGAATACACCTCCTTTTCTTCAGAGGTCAGCCTCCTATGAGAGAGATGTGAGCTCCCACTGTACTGGAGGGGATTTAACATAGAGCTAGACAATACATTTGCATGAGGGAAGTCAGGTTAGACTTTATAAATTGGAGGTGGATACTACCCTATTTGGTTATTACAATATTGTCAACTGTGTCTCTGACTTCCTACAGATAGAGTCTGAAATAAGAGAGCATGGGTACTACACTCATACATACACACATCTTGGCATGAACCTGTACTCACTCCCTAGCCCACCCTCCCCACCAAATTCTTCTGTTCCTGTATTTTAAGGTCACCACTCAATGCCAACCTTCTGTTCACACTACATTTTCTGAGTTCTTGATTTTTGTTTAGTATGGCTACACTGCTACTAATGTTATTCTCTTTTCTCACTCATGAGTTGGAATTCTGATGTGTATCAATCTTTGCACACTTTATATATGCATTATTCTCTCTGGTTACTAAAAATCTGACTTGTGTAGGAATGATGGTGCAGGAGAGTAAGACTAAGAGAATTCTGAGAAGATTAAGAGCAGAGTTACAAAAAACCACCAGGAGATGCAGAGGGAGAAGTACAGGGCTGATGAGATGTAAAGACAAGAGATATGTGACAATATTTAAAATGATATAAATGTGTTAATATAAATAAAAGTGAGTAACTATCCAATAATATTGACTGAACTTTTAAAATTTTTATTAATTCTCAGTTTATATTATTTGTTTACAGGCTGACTGGAGAAAGAAAAGTCTCCTACAGGTTTCCATCTTTCCTACAAAATTTGACCATTGACATTTTGTTGTTGTATAGGGACCACAACTAATTCTTAATCCATCCAGTTTTTGGAATGTAGAGTAATCACATTCTGGGAGAAGCAGCTGAGAACTCTTCACACCATGGATTTGATGAAAACATCCTGTATAGTACTGATTGTCCAAGGTCTCTCACTCTCAGAATATTGTCCAGCTTTGGGTCTCTGTATTTGTTCCCAACTGCTGGAGTAGGAAGCTTCTCTGCTAATGACTTAACAAACCACTGATTATCTGTTCTCAGATTATTGGTTACTCAAGCAGTTGAGAGTATGGGTTCTATTTCTTGGAAAAACAAGCTTTGTTCCACCATTGACCTGGCATATAATTTTGGCAGGAAACTATTATAAATCAAAAGAGCTGTAACTTATCTTTGTGTTTACATTTCTTCTTTAGAAACTTCTATTGTATTTGGTTAATGAATTATCTCTTAATTGGCTCTTACTTTTAGCTCTTTTCCCCTTATTCCCTTCTCTTTCTTTTTTGCCCCACTTTGATCCTCGCCTCCAACCATCCCACAACACATCCTCCACAATCTATAATATTTAGGTTTCCCAAAGAAGATATATCCTCTTGAATCCAATCTTTTAAGGTTTAAAGTTCTTTCCTGTGAATAAGTCTTTTAATTCTGGCCCTAGGTAATTCGATCTTCACTGGAGGCTTAAGAATGAGACCAGGAAGTTGATGGAGTCTGTATCACATAAATGGACATACCATTTCTTTTTAAATATTAGGTATTGTAGTTGTTTTTTTGTAACTATTTGGAGTTCTGCCACCCAGATCCCAAATAAACAAGAGAATTATTCTTATTTGTGAATGTTGTCCAAGTTTTTGCTTCATTCTCACCATATTTTCTAACAAAAATTACTCTGATTCACTTTACATTTTGCCTCTAGGCTTTTTACCTCTCTTTATTCTATACCTTTTTCTTCTCTTCCTACTCCAGAGCTGACTGTGTGGCTGTGTGTTTTGCCCATTTGTGTCCTTCTCTCTTCCTTTTCTCACTCTTCACTTTCTTTCCTAACTTTCTCCCTCTACTTATTCTCTTTTTTAACAGCAATATTGACTTCTCTTTCCTAACTAGAAATTGACCATTTGGATCTTTAGTAGATCAGTCAGGCAATTTAGTCAGGGAAATTAACACAACTTTACAAATTTAAACAAATATAACATAAAAATTGCAGCACATCTTTGCAAAATTGAACAAATCATCCAAAGCGTAAATGAATGCAACCATCTCAAACTAATAGTCCATAAGAATGGGTCATCAAGTACATCTGCAATTTGAAACAGTGAAACAACTGTTTTGTATGAAATATAATTACGTTTTTTCCATTACAGATCTAAAAAGTTTCATGAAAAAGGAGCATGTACCTGAGTGCCTGTACAGATAGAACAAGAAATGGGTTTCAAACACATCTTTATTGTCCATTCATCCATTGCTGGGCCTCTAGGTTTCAACTCTTAGCTGCTATGAAGAGGATGACATTTCACAGAAATGACCTGGTATCTTGGAAATATAGAATCCTTAGGTGTCTGCCCAGAAGTAATATAATTAGTTCACATGGCAAATGTATTTTCAGGTTTTGGGTGAAATTCCAGATGAAATTTTATAGAGACTGCAACATTTAACACTCTCTCCAACTATAAATCTATATCTATATCTATATTATCTATATCTATATATATGATTTTCCTTTTCACAATTGATCTTCATGGTTTGGTATCATTTGTTTCCCTATTACACATCATTCTCACAGTAATAAAGTAAAATCTCACAGCATTTTCTAATTTATAATTCTTTAATAGGACAACATGCTGAAAGCTTTTAAAGTATTTATTAATCATTTGTTTAAAATATTTTTACGCATATATTTAAACACAGTTTATGTGTTTTCATCAGATGATAAACCTATGAAGTTTCTCCCAGCACCACTGCTGTCTGTCTATAGAATAAACCTATTCTCGGTCCGTAAAATACTTAAAAAATTACTCTTTTAGTTGTTCCAACAAATCAGGGAAGAACCACTTTTCCATTTTTATATTGAGATTCAACATAGACCATGCTTGTGATGCTCTGTCTATATTTAGAGAAATGATAATTTAACAAAACTGCTCAGAATTATCTGTTGGAGCATTATGTACTGCTGTGTGATCACTATGAGGGTCATAACAGCAAGGAAGAAGAGTTAAGACGATTATAGTGACTGAGGTTAGGGTTAGAACCTGCCTGATAATAGTTTGCTCCTTCAATATGTAAGATCAGTAAAATTCTGACAGGCTGTGGAACTTGAAAATCATTATATTTGGGTAAGCTCCTCTGATTTCTGTCAGTGGGTTGCCACTGCCATTGCCTTAACACCACATGTATAAGCTCTGGGTAATGTAAAAAGTCTGCTATGATTAATTTTTTAACTCCACTGACTGCAGTTCCATCACATACCATGATGTCTATGAGGTGCTCCTTCCCACAAGACAAATGACTGTATGGTAAAATAGGCAAAGAGAATGAGGGTTCTCTGCAGGAGGTAGACAGCAACACGCACAGGAAATTTCCTATCTTCACACTGCACTATCTCCCAAAGCATGAAAATTGCTGTTCTTGTCCATATACAGCTATGTGTAGTCATGGAAAGATGAGTCTATGTACTGATGTGTCATTAAAGTTCCCATAACCATACTGATGAACATTTTGCATATCACCATAGAACCCTCATCTGACAATGGAGGGAGATGGAGGCGGAGACCCACGTCGAAACACTGGACCTAGATCCCTAGGTCCAAACGAGAGGCAGAAGGAAGGAGAACGTGAACAAAGAAGGCAAGAGCAGAGGAAACCTTCATCCGACATTGGATGGCGATACAGACGGAGACCCATATTGGAGCACTGGACGGAACCCTCCACGGTCCAAATGAGGAGCAGAAGGATGAAGAAAATGAAAAAAGAAATCAGGACTGCGATGGGCGCCATCACCCACTGATACAAGGGGACTGATCTAATGAGAGTTCACCAAGGCCAGCTGGACTGGAACTGAACGAGCACGTGATCTAACCAGATTCTCTGAATGTGGCCGGATTTTCTGGATGTGGCTGGCCCGGAGTCTTTCTGAAAAGCCATTGACAATGACACTGGGACTTGTTTCCTCTGCATATACTGGATTTTGGGGATCCAGTCTGTTTGGATACTCACCTTCCTGGACCTGGAGGGAGGGGGGAGGAACTTGAACTTCCCACAGGGCAGGAAACCCTTACTACTCTTAGGGATGGAGAGGGAGGAGGAGAGGGAGGGGGGAAGTGGGAGGGTGTTGGGAGGAGGGGCGGAAATGGAAACTTTTATAATTTAATAAACTTTAAAAAAAAAAGAAACAACATAACACTGTTGTTTTTACCAGAAAAAAAAAGAAATTCTGGATGCATCATAATGCCTGACTTCAAACTCTTTACAGAGATTCAGTTCTGAAAACAGTCTGTTATTGGCAAAAAAACAGAGAGGACCAATACAACTGAATAGAAGACCCAGATATTAATTCATACACCTTTGAACACCTGATTTTTGACAAAAAAACAAAAATTTCAAATGGAAAAAAGAAAGCATATTTAACAAATGATGCTGGAATATCTGGATGTCAACATGCAGAAGAATGAAAATAGATCCATATCTATTACCAGCACAAAGCTCAAGTCAAAATGGATCAAAAGCTTCAAAATATAGTCAGCCACACTGAACCTCATAGAAGAGAAAGTAGGAAGTATACTTGATCGCATTGGCACAGGAGACCACTTCCTAAATATAACCTCAGCAGCACAAAACTGAGAGAAACAATTAATAAATGGGACCTCCTGAAACTTAAAAGCTTCTGTAAAGCAAAGAACATGGTCAACAAGACAGAACAACAGTCTACAGAATGGGAAAACATCATCAACCACCCAACATCAGACACATGTCTAATCTTCAAAATATATAAAGAAATCAAAAAATTAGCCATCAAAAGAACAAAGAGTACAATAATAAATGGAGTACAGACCTAAATAGAGAACTCTCAGCAGAGTGATCTGAAATGGCTGAAAGATGCTTAAAGAAATGTTTAACATCCTTAGTCATCAGAGAAATTCAAATCAAAACAACTCTGAAATTCCATCTTACACCTGTAAGAACGGCCAAGATCAAAAACACTGATGACAACTTATGCTGGAGAGGTTGTGTGATACAGGAGTACTTCTTCATGGCTGGTGGGAATGCAAGTGGGTACAGTCCTTTTGGATGTCAGTGTGCAGATTTCTCAGAAAATTAGGAAACAACCT
Source organism: Myodes glareolus (assembly GCF_982192425.1). Taxonomy (NCBI): domain Eukaryota; kingdom Metazoa; phylum Chordata; class Mammalia; order Rodentia; family Cricetidae; genus Myodes; species Myodes glareolus. The sequence goes on along the minus strand of NC_142036.1, from coordinate 8,627,348 downwards.
TCCTCAAGATTCAGTAATACCACTTTTGGATATATAACCAAAGGATGCTCAATCGTGCCACAAGGACATGTGCTCAACTATGTTCATAGCAGCATTGTTTGTCTTAGTCAGAACCTGGAAACAACCTAAATGCCCCTCAATCAAAGAATGAATTGGAAAAATATGGTACATTTACACAATGGAGTATTCCACAGCAGAAAAAAAACAATGACATCTTGAATTTTGCATGAAAATGAATGGAGCTAGAAAATATTGTTTGAGTGAGGTAACCCAGACCCTAAAAGACATATACTAACATGTACTCACTCATAAGTGGTGTTTAAACATAAACGTTAGAAAACCAGCATTCAAATCACAATCCCAGAGAACTTAAACAAAAATGAACACATCCTTAGATATAATCTACATGGGAAGTAGGAAAAGACAAGATCTCCTGCCTGAACTGAAATAATGGGGACTTTTGCAGGAGGGTTGAAGGGGAGGTGAGAGACAGGGAGGGGAGCAGGGAAAAATGCAGAGCTCAATAAAAATCAATTTAAAAAGAAGTTCAACAAAATCCTGCACTTGAAAATCCTGCATTCACCATATATAATAATTTTTTAAAAAGTGTTACAGAGAATGGGGATGAGAGTATTTTCACTCATGGATAGTAGATGTTGGTCAAGTATGCATGATGGGATACCCTTTGAGTGGCAAATTCTATAAAAAAAATCTCACCACCTATCTGTTTAATCTGTGACTTCAACACTGTATCAACATATCCCTATCCAATGCAGCTTACTAATTATTTATTATCAAATTGTAGGGTCAGAATACTTCTAAAGAGTTGCCCAATAGTTTGTCAGTCCTCCTATGCCAAAGGCCAAAGAACCCAAGTTGATATTAAAATCTTGCAATAAAGTGTCTGATAATAATACTTCAGCAGACAACTTTCTGACTATAGACAGAAACTTTAGAGCCCTTCATGACTTTGTTGATCATATTCAACAAGTACTATTCAGGAAGAAGGAAAGAAGGTGATTCTTTCTTGTTTCTTTTAATTATAAGAATCTCCATGCTGTAGGTTCTAACACTTCTCATACTATTATTGATTATATAAGACCATGGCAAAATATTGGCATAGAGGAGCATAAGACTCAGATTATGTCAGTGTCCTTGTGTTCCCCTATGTTTTTCAAAAGTGTGTGTTTGTATTGGAGGAAAATGTTCATTTCTATAATCTTTGCAAAGAAAACTTACTACTTAAAATCAAATTTAAAAAAACTCCCTCTAAAACACCTACAAAATAAAAAAAAACTCCTTTTCACTGTTCTTGTTGATGTCCATCTAAAACTAGTGAAAGACACAATCCAGCATCAGAAATGTGGGGAATCAATACAATCCAGGGCTGCTGAGGACAGAATCCCTGCTCTAACATTCAATCTCAGCTTGGAATCCCACTACTTTTTTCACAAGGCCATCCTTAAAACTGAGGATACTCTGTAGGTCTTGATTGGCCTGGCTGGATGTCCATCCAGTTCTTCATTCCATGAAATCTAATATATGAGTCTTTATTCCTTTCTGAATGATCTTTAGGCTGTGGTTTTCCATGATGGGGACAGATATTTTCAATGGAGAGGCAGATGTTCAGAGCAGGTTCTGAGGGACTGCAACAACTGTGCATTGTGTCCTACCTTGTTGGTAAAATTATAGTAGTTTGGTGGCTATTAATTTCAGACAATATTTTTCACACTTGGCTTGTTCAAATTTTTCTAATGTTCTGAGAGATTCTGACAAAAAAATCCCAGAATTTAATATAAGTCTTGTTAACTGAATGGAGTGGTTGTTCATTTAAGTGGGGGTATGATTAGATTCCATTTACATTCTTGATTTTGATTTAGATAAATAAGTGAGGCACTGTGTTTCAGGGTCTATGTTTGGGTTAGAATTTCATTCCTCTAATAATATTGAAATGAAATCACAAATCTATGAACAATCTCTCAAGGTGAAGATCAATATATATCTAAACACACACTTTTCAATTCTCTTCTATGTCATTCTCTGTCACACTTAAATACATTGAAATCAGTGTGAATATGAATATTAATTTGATATGATGTTTTAAATTCTAATACCAACTGATATATTTTATTGCACAAAATATTTTTTCTTTGCAAGACAGTAAATATTGACAACAGAGTTATTATACATATTCCCTCCTACACACTTGACACCAGTACATATCCTGCTGTGCATTAGACAGTTGGTAATATAGCTGTAGTGATATGTGGAGCCTGGAAACAAAATATGTATCATTCTGTAGGCATCCCAGCAACTGGTTTGTGTGAACAGACTAGGATGTGTTCCGACATACAGAGAGGAGTGTGTAAACAATCAAATGTGGAATCACAATTGTTACAGGAAAATTATTGTCATGTGAAATGTGCTGAGTTCCAAAGAGCTGCTATCATTAAAACATATTCCTACAATCAGAGAGAAGGCTCGGTTTGTGGAGGCTTCATCCAAATTCAAAATGACATGAAATACTGCCTCGTACCCTATCTTCAGTGACACAGTTAGAAACAAATAAATGTGACTTAAAAAAAAATTCATGATCAGAGAGAGGAATGAACCTCCATCTTCTCTGTCCTTAGGCAGTAAGAAGAAAAGTCAGAGAAAACCAAGTGTTTTTCTTTCTCTGCCTGAAGTTTAAAAGTTCCTGAGATCCTTTAGGGCTGAGCTCCCCCTGCTGGTCCACAGGTCCTCTACAGGGAGGTTTGTGTCTGGGCTAATGCTAAATTTCCCTCACTGTGCCTCTTGCACAATAATATGTGGCTGTGTCCTCAGTGGTCAGAGAGTTCAGCTGCAAGAAGAACTGGTTCTTGGATGTGTCTCTAGTGATGGAGATGCGGCTCTTAAATGATGGGTTGTAATACGTACCACCACCACCATTTATGTGCCCAATATGCTCCAACTTCTTTTCTGGGGACTGTCTGATCCAGCTCCAGTCGTAACCACTGGTAATGGAGTCACCGGTGACAGAGCAGGTGAGGGACAGTGATTGTGACGGCTTCACCAGGCCAGGTCCTGACTCCTGAAGCTGAATCTGGGACAGAATTCCTTCAGACAAAAAAATCAATTCTGTCAATCACATGTATTCAGAACCCCACATGGACACATGTATGAAGTGGGAACACTCACCAGGAAGGGCTGTCACCACGTAAAGAATATCAAACAATTTCATCTTGTAGAATACACCTTCTTATCTTCAGAGTCCAGCCTCCTGTGAGAGATGTGAGCTCCCACAGTACAGAAGGGAATTTAACACTGAGCTAGAAGATACATTTGCATGAGGGAAGTCAGGCTAGACTTTATAAATTGGAGGTGGGTACTAACCTTCTTGGTTATTACAAGGTGGTCAACAGTGTCTTTGCCTTCCTACAGATAGAGTCTGGAATAAGAGAGCATAGGTACTACACTCATCATAGTAAACACATCTTGGCATGAAACTGCATCCACTTCCTAGCCCACACTTTTCACCAAATTCTTCTCTTTCTGTATTTGACGGTCACAATTCAGTGCCAAGCTTCTGTTCACACTACATTTCTTGAGTTCTTGATTTTTGATTAGTATGCCCACACTGCCACTAATGTTATTCTCTTTTCTCACCCATGAGATGGGATTCTGATGTGTAACAATCTTTGCACACTTTAAATATGCATTATTCTCACTGGTTACTAAAAATATGACTAGTCTACACTTGTGTAGGAAAGAGGGTGCAGGAGAGTAAGACTAGGAGAATTCTGAGAAGATGAAAGGCAAAGTTAGAAGAGGTCACCAGGAGATGCAGAAGCTACAGGATGCAGGAGATATAAAGACAAGAGCTATGTGGCCACAGATAGAATCATAGAAATGCGTTAATATAAGTAAAAGATAGTAACAATCTAAAGATATTGACTGAACGCTTAAAATTTTTATTATTTCTCAGGTTATGTTATTTGCTTACAGGCAGACTGGGTAAAGAAAAGTCTTCTAAAAGATCCGTCTTCCCTACCAAATTTGACCATTGACATATTGATGTATAGGGACCACACCTAATTCTTAACCCATCCAGTTTGTGGAATGTAGAGTAATCACATTGTGAGAGAAGCAGCTGAGAATTCTGCACACTATGGATTTGATGAAGACATCTTGTATAGTACTGATTGTCCAAGGTCTCTCCCTCTCAGACTATGGTCAGGCCTTAGGTCTGTGTATTTGTTCCCATCTGGTGCAGTAGCTCAGCTCATGGCTGAGAAAGCCACTGATCATTGCATGTAGCAGAATGTTATACAGGTAATTTTAATGTAATGTTATTTTTTAAAATAATTATATTTATTATTACCTGTAGTTTCCTAAAGTATCAATTCTTAGATATTGGTCTCACAAGTAGTATAGAGTATTGGTTCTATTTCTTTGAAAAGCTTTAATGCAAAATAGATATTTTTTGGTTACTCAAACAAGTATTTTTCTCTTACTGACCTAGCATATAATGCTGGCGAGAAATCATTATAAATCAAAGGAGCTCTAACTTATCTTTGTGTTTACATTTCTCCTTTAGAATCTTCCACTGTATTAAGTTTCTAATTTATCCATTAAACGGATTTTACTTTTAGCTCTTTTCCTCTTTATTCCCTTCTTCTTTTTCCTTTTCTTACCCCTTTGTTTCTCCATTCCAACCATTCTCCAATGCATTCACCACTATCTATACTATTTACATATCTACGTACACATAAATATAGCTATGTAAATAGTATAGATAGTCCTATTGAATATAGGTATATTAAATATAGGTATATTGAATATAGATATATTGACGTCCTCTCAACTTCAATCCCTTAATGCTTAAATTTCTTTCTTGTTAATTTAGGTTTTCAATTCTTCAGTCTTCACCAGAGGCTTAAGAATGAGAACAGGAAGTAGACGGAGACTGTATCACATAAATGGACATAACACTTCTGGTCAAATATTAGGCATTGTAGTTGTTTTTTGTAACTATTTCGGGTTCTGCAACCCAGATTGCAAATAATTACAGAGAGACTTATTTTTATTTGTGAATGCTGTCTTTGGTTTGCTTCTTTCTCTCCAGATTATTCTGATTCACATTACATTTTGCCTCTAGGCTTTTTACCTTTCTTACTCCATATCTTTTTCTTTTCTTCCTTCTCCAGAGCTGACTGTGTGGCTGTGTGGGTGACTCATTTGTATCCTCCTCTCTTACTTTTCACACTCTTTACTCTCTTTCCTAACTTTCTCCTTCTACTTATTCTCTTTTTGTATTAATTAAAATACTGCCTGACCCATTAGCTCTAGCTTTTTATTGGATAATTCTTACAACTTTATTTAACAAATTTTTATTAATCTGTACCTCATCCCAAGGTAGGGGCCTATCAAAAAAGTTTTAGCATGTCGAACTCCAGCTGTGGATCCATAATGTCTCTCTGACTCTGTTTTCTACCTCCCAGAATTCATTTATGTCTTCTCTGCCTACCTAAATTTCATCCCTATCAACTAGGCCAAGAAAGATTCTTTACTCATTAATAAATGAAAGCAACACACAAATAGAAGAACCTCCTTAACCATTTTCCCTTTTCTGTTTAAACAAAAAGAAAGACTTTGACTTTATCATAGAAAAATTATATATAACAAAACAGTTATCACACAAGAATTACAGTTACAATATTTATGTCTTCTTTATCTTTTAAAGGAAACTATACTATAATTTTTTATATCCATCTAAAACTCCACAAGGATACAACATTGCCTAAGTAAACAGGAAGTATATCATAAACAACTTTTAAAACTCTAAAATTGGCAGAGACGTTTTGCTGCCCGTACAGTTACCAAAATATTTTCGTAGTGCTGGTGCATCCGTCTTTAGCCTACTGGCTCATAGTATCCAGTGGACTCTTTCATAAACCAGGAAACTAAAGACAGTTATGCCTATATTGGCAGTTTGTTAGTCACATTTCGTTGTCATGCAGAATGTCTTGCAGACTCTTTCAGGAAGCAGAAACACTGAGGGATCACCACACTTTCAGGTAAGTTTAGCAGTCATCTCTCTCTAGGTTTCACATGTTTAGTTAAGCAGTACAAACAAGAGCAGATTTTTTTTTGTCTGAATGACAAGCAAATGCCATAAGGATCCTCTTCAATGTCCATCTTTATTTTGAAGTAGGTGATACTGCCAGGATCAGATGCAACTCATTGTTGTGAAAAGTCCTAAGTTATTAAGACATTTTAAATGTCATATTTTGAAGGTCTCTGAAATATTTGAAGAATACCTATATAACTGAAACACTTTTCTGCACATCTTGAAAATCTACCTAAGATGACTACAAACTTGACTATTAAAGATGATTATCTATTAAGCTATATTTCTTAGTGATACATAACATTTTAAAATGAACTACACAAACACAGTACCTTAGTAAAGATCAGAAATGCATATACATATAACAAAATTGATCTTACATTTGTATCAATAAACCAAGATCCATACCAATGCAAATTATTCATATCTATATCAAATTATCCTTTAAATATAAAGGATTTTCTTCAGGTTAACCTTCTTATATCGCTTCACTAGGATCACGAATTATAGGCTCAAAGACCTTTAATTATGGCTAGAATCCACTTATGAATGAGACATACCATATTCCTCCTTTTGGGTCTGCGTTACCTCACTCAGTAAAGCGCTTTCTATTTCCATTCATTTGCATGCAAAATTCAAGATGTCATTGTTTTTTACCGCTGAGTAAAACTCTAATGTGTATATGATCCACACCTTCTTTAACCATTTTTCTATTGAGGGGCATCTAGGTTGTTTCCAGGTTCTGGCTATTACAAATAATGCTGCTATGAACATAATTGAACACATGTTTTTGTGGTAAGATAGAGAATCTCTTGGGTATATTCCCAAAAGTGGAATTGCTGAGTTCTGAGGTAGGTTGACTCCCAGTTTCCTGAGAAACCGCCACACTGATTTCCACAGTGACTGCACAAGTTTGCATTCCCACCAACAGTGGATGAGTCTTCCCCTCACTCCACATCCACTCCAGCATAGGTTATCATTAGTGTTTTTGAGTCTAGCTATTCTGACAGGTGTAAGATGGTATCTCAATGTTGTTTTGATTTGCATTTCCCTGATCGCCAAGGAGGTTGAGCATGACCTTAAGTGTCTTCTGGCCATTCGAAGTTCTTTTGTTGAGAATTCTCTGTTCAGTTCAGGACCCCATTTTTTAATTGGGTTAATTAAAGTTTTAGTGTCTAGTTTCTTGATTTCTTTGTACTTTGGAGATCAGACCTTTGATGATGGGTTGCTGAAGATCTTCTCCCAGTCAGAAGGTAGCCTTTTTGTCATAGTGACAGTGTCCTTTGCTTTACAGAAGCTTCTCAGTTTCAGGAGGTCCCATTTATTCATTGATTCTCTTATTGTCTGTGCTACTGGTGTTCTACCTAGGAAGTGGCCTCTTGTGCCTGTGTCTTGTAGACTACTTCCCACTTTGTCTTCTATCAGGTTCACAGTTGTCAGATTAGTGTTGAGGTCTTTAATCCTTGAGTTTTGTGCATGGTGACAGATATGGATCTACTTTCATTCTTCTACAGGTTGACATCCAGTTATACAGGCACCATTTGTTAAAGATGCTTTCCTTCTTCCATTGTATACCTTTAGCTCCCTTGTCAAAAATCAGGTGTTCATAGGTTTGTGGGTTAATATCCAGGTCTTCTATTCAATTCCATAGGTCGACTTCTCTGTTCTTATGCCAATACCAAGCTGTTTTCAATACTGTAGCTCTGTAATAGAGTTTGAAGTCAGGGATGGTAATGCCTCCAGAAGTTCCTTTATTGTATAAGATTGTTTTGGCTTTCCTGGGCTTTTTGTTTTGCCATATAAATTTGATTATTGTTCTCTCAAGGTCTGTGAAGAATTTTGATGGGAATTGCATAGAATCTATAGATTGCTTTTGGTAGAACTGCCATTTTTACTATGTTGATCTTCCCAATCCAAGAGCAAGGGAGATCTTTCCATTTTCTGGTATCCTCCTCAATTTCCTTCTTCAAAGACTTAAAGTTCTTGTCAAATAGGTCTTTAACTTCCTTGGTTAGAGTTACCAGAAGATATTTTATGCTATTTGTGGCTGTCATGAACGGTGATGTTTCTCTGATTTCCCTCTCAGTATCTTTGCTCTTTGAGTATAGGAGGGCAACTGATTTTTGGAGTTGACCTTGTATCCTGCCACAGTACTAAAGGTGTTGATCAGCTGTAGGAGTTCTTTGGTAGAGTATTTGGGGTCGCTTATGTACTCTATCATATCATCTGAAAATAAGGAAAGTTTGACTTCTTTCTTTCCAATTCGAATCCCCTCGATCTCTTTATGCTGTCTTATTGCTATTGCTAGAACTTCAAGCACTAGATTGAAGACGTATGGTGAGAGTGGACAGCCTTGTCGTGTTCCTGATTTTAGTGGAATGGCTTTGAGTTTCTCTCCATTCAATTTGATGTTAGCTGTCGGCTTGCTATAAATAGCTTTTATTATATTTGGTATGATGCTTGTATCCCCTATAGCTCCAACACCTTTATAATAAAGGGGTGTTGAATTTTGTCAAATGCTTTTTCAGCATCCAATGAAATGATCATATGGTTTTTTCATTCTTTTTATTTATATGATGGATTACGTTGATTGGTTTGTGTATGTTGAACCAGCCCTTCATCTCTGGGATGAAGCCTAACAGGTCTATTTAGATTGTTCACCTGTTTTTGGTTCAACTTTGGTATATGGTACTTTTCTTAAAAAAATGTCCATTTCTTTTACATTTTCCAATTTTGTGGCATACAGGGTTTTGTAGTAAGATCTAATGATTTTCTGAATTTTCTCTATGTCTGTGGTTATGGCCCCCATTTCATTTCTGATCTTATTAATTTGCATCTTCTCTCTCTGCCATTTGATTAGTTTGGATAGGAGTTTGTCAATTTTGTTGATTTTCTCCAAGAACCAGATTTTTCTTTCACTGATTCTTTGGATTGTTTTTTGCGTTTCTATTTTGTTGATTTCAGCCCTCAGTTTTATTATTTCCGGACTTCTACTCCTCCTTGCTGAATCTGCTTCTTTTTTTTTCTAGAGCTTTCAAGTGTGCTGTTAAGTTTCCAATATGTGCTTTCTCTGTTTTCTTTAATTGGGCACTTAGTGCTATGAAATTTCCTCTTATCACTACTAAAATAGTGTCCCATAGGTTTAAGTATGTTGTGTTTTTATTTTCATTTAATTCAAGGAAGACTTTAATTTCTTTCTTTATTTCTTCCTTGACCCAGGGGTGATTCAGTAGTTGACTGTTCATCTTCCACGAGTTTGTTATCTTCCTGGGGGTAGCATTGTTTGTGAATTCTAACTTTAACCCATGGTGATCCAACAAGATACAGGTTGTTATTAATATTTTTTTTTAATCTGTGGAAGTTTGCTTTCTTTCCGAGTATGTGGTCAATTTTCGAGAAGGTTCCATGAGCTGCAGAGAAGAAGGTAAATTCCTTCCTATTTAAATGGAATGTTTTATAGATGTCTGTTAAGTTCATTTGATTCAATACCTCCAATAATTCTCTTATATCTCTTTAAGGTTTCTGTCTGATTGACCTGTCCATTGGTGAGAGAGGTGTGTTTAAGTTTCCTACTATTCGTGTATGTGGTTTGATGATTGCCTTGAGTTCCAGAAGTGTTTCTTGGTTTCCCAGGTGTCATTTACAGATTTACTCATTTCTTCAAACTTTTTGTTATACTTCTCTTGCATTTATTTAAGGGAGTTATTCATACCCTGTATAAGGGATTCTATTGCTTTCATAATGACACTGCTTTCCACTTCTTCCAGAATAGAGTGTTCAAGTCCTTTTGTAGGATCTCTGGGATCTGGTGTTTTCATGTTGTTTTTCAGATTGTTGGAGGAATTCTTGCCTTGGTGCCTACCCATCTCTTCCTTCAAATGCTCTCCAATGGCTCTTCTGGTACAGGGTAAGATTCCCTTGTTGGCCAGGGACCTTGCCCTCTGATGGATCTTCTGCTCCAGGATTAGTGCCACTTGCTGGCCAGGAATCTTGCTGACTAAAGGCCTACCTAGTTGCAGGCAGGCTATTAAAACATAGAAACTACCTCCAGCCTGGTTCCACTCACCACCCCATCCTGGCACCCTCACAGGTTGGGCTGGGGGACTTTATGGCCACGAGGAAGGGAGGGAGGAAGAGAAGGGGTTCCTGGGTAAAAACTGGACTGAGATAGGAGGATAGAGGGCTTAGCAGGGTGAAGCAGCCCCTGCAGAATGACCAGGGAGATAAGGGCGTTGGGAAAAGTCTGTGTTCCTTTGCCGGGCTTCTGCCACATGTCAGAAGAACACTTACCCCTCCACTGGATCTTCTGCTACAGGATCAGTGCCTCTTGCTGGCCAGAAATCTCCCTGACTCAAAAAAATAAATAAATCTTAATGAAATAAATGATAAAACAAAACACAGTAATAAGTGGCTGTGTCCTCAGATCTCACACTGCTCATTTGCAGGTACAGAGTGTTCTTGGCATTGTCTCTGGAGATGGTGAATCGATCCTTCACGGATGGTTCATATCTTATAGTACTGCTGTCTTTATTAATATCTCCAACCCACTCCAAGCCTTTCCCTGGAGCTTGGCGAAACCAGTCCATCCAGTAGTCACTGAAAGTGAATCCAGAGGCTACACAGGATAGTCTCAGGGATCCCCCAGGCTTCACCAAGCCTCCTCCTGACTCCACAAGTTGCACCTCAGACTGGACACCTGTAAACACAGAGAATGTAAATTTCCACAGAAGCTCTAAAATTTATATATCTTGTTCATGTTCACTACCACACTCAGTATCTATTCTTCATAAATTACCTTTTAAAACAGCAACAAGGAAAATCCAAATCATCACCAAATCCATTGTGTGTTTTGCTTTCTGTGCTGATCACTTAATTGGAAGACCCAGGCATTCAGGACTGATTCCTTTGTCTGAGCTTCAGAGTCAGGGTTTATCTGGTTTTCATGATCACAGATGGACCTTATTTGCATATTTTCCTGCTATATAAGTTCTACTGTTGGAGCTAAGAGATAGTATGTTCTAATATGTTTGTAAATGTTCTGAGAAAGTCTAGCAGTAAAGACTCTAGGATTCTGGTAACAAAAGGGAATTTTTGTGTGTAAATTTTTAATGAAATATGTAAATTTAATATAAGAATAAATGAAAAATATCTACCATGAGTAAGTAGGACACATTCCAGAGATGAAGTAAAGCTTTATATATTTAAAGTTACAAATGTAATCCATAACACAATCAGACTAAAAGACAAAATTCACATGATCATATCATTGGACTGAAAAATGAGTTTAACAAAATTTAATACCTCTTTGTTTAAATGCAGTGAGACTCTAGGGATACAAGGAATATACTTCACCATAATAAATGCAATATACTGGAAGTTCTCATCTAACATCAACTGAAATTTAGAGAATTTATAAGCATTTACACCAAAATAAGGAACATGTCAATTTATCTACTCTCTATATACCAATTCAAAATAGTTCTTGAAGTCTTATCTAGAACATTAAGATAACTGAGGAGATAAAGTGGACAAAATTAGGAAGGGAAGAACTCAAAGTATTTATCCTTGTAAGTGATATGATTGAATATACAAGTGACCCTAAAATGCCCTCTGAAAACTCCTACAACTAAGAAATATGATTAGTAAACATCAGGACATGATATAAATGCACAAATATCAGTGACCTCTTATATACATATGATAATGAAATTGAGAAAGACCTTTACAAGGAAACAGTACATTCACAAGAGACTCAAAAATATCTTGTGGTAACTCAAACTAAGTAAAATATTTGTACAATAAAACTTTAAAATTTTGGCGAAAAAATTGAAAAAGCTAATAGAGATGGAAAGATCATCCCCACAAATGAATTAGTAGGAGTAATACAGCTAAAATTCTCAGTCTATAAATAGCAATCTACAGATTCAATATAAGCTTCAACAAAATTCTACTTCAAATATTCATAATTGAAAGGACAATGTTCAGATTCATATGAAAACAACAAGAACAAGAATTCAGGAAGTTAAAATAATCCTAATTAATACAGGAACTGTTGAAGATATTACCATCCCTGATATCAAATCATACTATAGAGCTGTAGTAATAAAAATAGCATGGTCTTGTCATAAACCTGGCATGATGATCAATTGAAAAAATTGAAGTCCCTTACATAAGTCCAAACACCTACGGACACTTTACTTTTTTTTTTTTGAAAGAAGCCAATAGTCCAACTAGAAATAAAAGGGAATCATCTTCAGCAAGTAAACCTGGCCAAATTGTTTGGATGCATGTAGAAGAATGTAAAAAAAATTATAATACACACCCTCACACACACATAGATCAGGCTACAAAATGGAAAATATTTTTACCAACTTCTCATCTATTATGAGGATAATGTCTTGAATATCTAAAGAATGCAGAAAAACAGGGTATCAAGAACACAAACAAATCAATTAAAAATGGGATAGATTCAAAGTGAGAAGTCTCAAAAAGGTTAAGAAGGATGAAAAGAAATATTCAAAATTCACCACCATGAAGGAAAGACAAGTGAAAAATGCCCTGAGACTTAAATACACACCAATTCAGAATGTCATAGGTCAATAAAACAAATGATGGCTCATTATTGGGTCAAGTAGAGTAATGAGAACTTATAGGTGAGAATAAAAGTTTGTATAGGCATTGTAGAAATAATAGTAGAGATTCCTCAGGAGTGCAAGGAGATCTACCTCAAATTTCATCTTATTCATTTATCTAGAAGATTTTTCAAACTAAGATGAAGACACTAGCTCAAACATATTTATTTCTGCCTACATGCCCTTCGGTGGATTGATGGATAAAGAAAATATGGTTCATTAACCCAACGAAATATTATTGAGATGTTTAAATTTCAAAGTCACGAAATTTGAAGACAGAGGACTGGATCTAGGGAAAAAGGCATACTGAGTGAGGTAACCCAGACTCCAAAATACAGACATGGTATGTATGCCCTTACTTGAGGATGTTTCCTCTTGAGGTTTAGGTAAGTATGTTTTATTCAACATAACCACACATTTTATGTTTAAATTATGGGATTAGAGAGTCAGGTTAAATCTATTCAGAAAACTGAAATGGAATGCAAAGTTATGGACTGGGATGTTGTGCAATGGAATAGGATCAAAGAGTAAGAGGGTTAGAAGAGGGAAGAATAGAGGTTTTCTAGAGAGGGAAAAGTAAAACTAAAGACCAATTGGAGATTCATATGGAAAACAATGAAATAGAAGCTGCCTAAATTGCATACATATATGAAGCCACTCTAAAAATATTTACATATAATAGGGAAAATGAAGATGTAGATGGATATCTCTCATAATCAAATGAGGCCTCCAAGTCTAGGAATATGTTTTATCTAATTGGATTATTGGCCACGCAAGTCCCTTGCAACGCCCAAACAACCCTGTCTACAGTGAAATATATTACTTGGTGTGCACATTGGTAAGGTAATATTGACAAAGGCAATACTTATACAAATCATTGAAAATAGATAACTTGAGCCATTGACTACCTAGAGTCTTCACCTCTAGTTATTAGTATTCACAGGAACTGGAAGGTATTATGCATGCTACCAGTGTATAAAAATAAATTCCAATCCAGCTATTACTGTAGCATGTACCTGAATGAAGTAGGTGTGACCATAATACTGGCACAAAACTCTGGAAAATAATCAAACAATGTCTGATTTCCTTTAAGGATCACCTTATGAGATGAAGAACATCAATGACACTGCTCTTATGGCCAAGAACAAGAGAAGGGACAGATAAGGAACCTATGGCAAAATCAAGTACTAGTATTATTCTAAAATAGCACAACAAAAATTTATTCCTAATGACATTCTACAATATTTATAGATCAGTGGTTAGCTCAGCCATAATCAGACATATGTCCTGCTTCATAAGATAATTACAAGTATAGAAATCCATTGCCAGACAATGTGGAAAGAGTGAGACACTTGCAACAGTTGGTTGTAAATGGGAACTCTGTAGAACAGGTGACAGATAGAATGTAAGAGTCTAGACAGGAGTAAGACAACACTAGGGAATCTGGGCACTAATTGTACCTGCCTTTTAATCTAAGCACTTGGGAGTCAGCAGTAGACAGGTTTCTGTGAGATCGAGATCAGCCTGATCTATAGAGCATGCTGCAGGAGTGTTCCAGGAGAGCCAAGGCTACACTGAGTAACCAATTCTCGAAAGAAAGAGAACACCGGAAAAGCAAGGATTGCTAATAAAATATCAATAGAATTAAGCAACTAATGAAACAGGTGGAAAACAGAATGGGAGCATGGATTTAACAGCTACACATCATACAAGGGGTAAGATCCAATTACATGGCATTGCATAAATTAAATGTCAGAGAAATAAAAGTGCCAAGCAGCACACAGATAGATGACATAAAAAAGACATACAATCATCAATAGATATTTTGAAGGTCTTCGATATTCATAGACATCATGCTAATTCAAATTAAAACCACTTTGAAATAGAATCTTTCCCAAGAAGAAGTGGCTTCTATCAAAAGTCTGACAAAATTTTGAGATTCTGAGAGAAAGCAGTACTGATATACAGTGGTGGTGGCAACAATTATGTCAACCATTGTAGATATCTGATTGGAGATTTCTCATAAAACTCAAACTAGAATTCACATATGATCCTCATGTATCTGTATTGGAAAAATATCTCATATCTTATGTATGAATATTTACAACCCTATGTTTGTTGCTGCTTTGTTTACTTCATCAAAATATTAAAATTAACCAAGTTATTCATAAACACAACAGAAAATATTGTATATGAGTTACATAAAATAGGAAAATATTGTTCATCTCCAATGAATAATGAAATCACATTATTTGTAGGAAATGGATCGATATAGATTGTAAAATACTGGGGAGTGGTAAGTGAGTATGGACAGAGAATTGAAATTTGAATTTAAAACATCAAAAAGTAACAAAAACCAAAAGATTTAAAAGAGTAACTGAGGTCACATAAGTACAATGATAATTCAATTATACCTTATATAAAGAATCTAGACACAGCCAGATTCTCACACGTGCGTGTGTGGAGTGTGTGTGTGTACAAAATAAATGTATCTGTGTTGCAATTTACTGTGAAGCACTGGCCTCTGGTATCCTATTTTGGCCTACAATCAACAGGAAAAGGACGCTCTACAATCACTCCATGTGGAATGAGACTGGGCACTCTAGTTTCTTCATTCTAATTAGGCACTCTCTTATTGTTTGAGGGAGATAAGCCTCAGAATTCTATTCTAAAAACTTTGTATATGGCAAATTTGCATATGACAAGGTAGTGAACAAACCTGATACACAATGTAATATACAAAGATCGATGATGACATCAGGTGGGACAACCAGTCCCATTCCTTGGCTGTTTTCAATGGCTTCATGCTGATTATTTTTTCCCTCAAACTCACAGCTTGATCTGGGTCTGCACACTGTCGTCCTCTCTTATGCATCTCATGGTCCCACTGTTTCATCCTATGCAACAGGGCAAATGTGGTCTATAATCGCCATTCCATGTCTGTCATACTGTGTGCTCAGAATCAGTGACTTTTTCTTTCCACTGGTTAGTACCTTTGCACACTGGGTTTTCTTTATCATTATTTCCTGGCATAAAGCTACTAAATAAGTGATTTTCTTTTTTTTCTTTTTTTTTTAAGTAAATTTTATTAAATTATAAAAGTTTCCATTTCCGCCCCTCTTCCCAACACCCTCCCACTCCCCCCACTCCCTCCCCTCCTCCTTCTTCGTCCCTTAGGGCAGTCAGGGTTTCCTGCCCTGTGGGAAGTTCAAGTTCCTCCCCCCTCCCTCCAGGTCCAGGAAGGTGAGTATCCAAACAGACTGGATACCCAAAATCCAGAATATGCAGAGGAAACAGGTCCCAGTATCATAGTCAATGGCTTTTCAGAAAGACTTTGGGCCAGCCACATTCAGAGAATCCGGCCAAATTCCGAGAATCTGGTTAGATCACGTCCTCGTTCAGTCCCAGTCCAACTGGCCTTGGTAAACTCTCATTAGATCCGTTTCCTTGTATCAGTGGGTGATAGCATCCCTCGCAGTACTGATTTTGTTTTTCATGTTCTTCCTCCTTCTGCTCCTCATTTGGACCTCGGGGGGCTCAGTCCGGTGCTCCAATGTGGGTCTCCGACTTTATCGCTGTCCTTCGCCAGATGAAGGATCTATGGTGATAAGCAAAATATACATCAGTATGGTTATGGGCCACGGCCGATTCAGACACCCTCTCCTCTGTCCAGAGAACAATCTGGGGGATCTCTCCTTGGACCTGGGATCCCATATATAATCAAGTCTCCTGTAAACCCTAAAATGACTCCCTTAGTTGAAATATATTCTTCCCTGATCCCATATTCATCCTTTCTCCCTCCCCCCCATCCCAGGCCACCGAGCTTTCCCCATTCCTCCCCTACTCCCTTCACTCTAACCCTCTCCCCTTCCAACTACCCTCCCCCACATGCACCCAAGGTTACCTGGGACTCTTGTCTATTTCCTACCTCCTGGTGGATAGCTAAATAATCTTCATCAGGTTCATCTTCTTATTTAGCTTCTCTAGGATCACGAATAATAGGCTCAAAGACCTTTAATTATGGTTAGAATCCACTTATGAGTGAATACATACCGTGTTCCTCTTTTTGGGTCTGGCTTACCTCACTCAGTAAAGCGTTTTCTATTTCCATCCATTTGCATGCAAAATTCAAGATGTCATTGTTTTTTTACTGCTGAGTAAAACTCTAATGTGTATATGTTCCACACCTTTTTTAACCATTCTTTTATTGAGGGGCACCTAGGCTGTTTCCAGGTTCTGGCTATTACAAATAGTGCTGATATGAACATAGTTGAACAAATGCTTTTGTAGTATGTTAGGGAATCTTTAGGGTATATTCCCAAGAGTGGAATTGCTGGGTCCTGAGGGAGGTTGACTCCCAGTTTCCTGAGAAACCGCCACACTGATTTCCACAGTGGCTGCACGAGTTTGCATTCCCACCAACAATGGATGAGTGTTCCCCTCACCCCACATCCTCTCCAGCATAGGCTATCATTGGTGTTTTTGACTTTAGCTATTCTGACAGGTGTAAGATGGTATCTCAAAATGGTTTTGATTTGCATTTCCCTGATGGCTAAGGAGGTTGAGCATGACCTTAAGTGTCTTCTGGCCATTCGAAGTTCATCTGTTGTGAATTCTCTGTTAAGTTCAGTACCCCATTTTATAATTGGGTTAATTAGAGTTTTAGTGCCTAGTTTCTTGAGTTCTTTGTATATTTTGGAGATCAGACCTTTGTCTGATGAGGGGTTGGTGAAGATCTTCTCCCAGTCAGAAGGCAGCCTTTTTGTCCTACTGACAGTGTCCTTTGCTTTACAGAAGCTTCTCAGTTTCAGTAGATCTCATTTATTCATTGTTTCTCTTATTGTCTGTGCTGCTGGGGTCCTACGTAGGAAGAGGCCTCCTGTGCCTATATCTTGTAGACTACTTCCCACTTTCTCTTCTATCAGGTTCAAAGTGGACGGATTAATGTTGATGTCTTTAATCCATTTGGACTTGAGTTTTGTGCATGGTGATAGATATGGATCTACTTTCATTTTTTTACAGGTTGACATCCAGTTATGCCAGCACCATTTGTTAATGATGCTTTCCTTCTTCCATTGTATACCTTTAGCTCCCTTGTCGAAAATTAGGTGTTCATTAGTTTGTGGGTTAATATCTGGGTCTTCTATTCGATTCTATAGGTCGACTTCTCTGTTCTTATGCCAATACCAAGATGTTTTCAATACTGTAGCTCTATAATAGAGTTTGAAGTCAGGGATGGTAATGCCTCCAGAAGTTCTTTTATTGTATAAGATTGTTTTGGCTATCCTGGGTTTTTTGTTTTGCCATATAAACTTGATTATTGTTCTCTCAAGGTCTGTGAAGAAGTTTGATGGGATTTTGATGGGGATTGCATTGAATCTATAGATTGCTTTTGGTAGAATTGCCATTTTTACTATGTTGATTCTCCCAATCCAAAAGCAGGGGAGGTCTTTCCATTTTCTGGTATCCTCCTCGATTTCTTTCTTCAAAGACTTAAAGTTTTTGTCAAATAGGTCTTTCACTTCCTTGGTTAGAGTAATCCCAAGATATTTTATGCTATTTGTGGCTATCATGAAAGGTGATGTTTCTCTGATTTCCCTCTCTGCTTCTTTATCCTTTGTGTATAGGAGGTCCACTGATTTTTTGGAGTTGATCTTGTATCCTGCCACGTTACTAAAGGTGTTTATCAGCTGTAGGAGTTCTTTGGTAGAGTTTTTGGGGTCACTTATGTAAACTATCATATCGTCAGCAAATAACGAAAGTTTAACTTCATCCTTTCCAATACGAATCCCCTTGATCTCCTTATGTTGTCTTATTGCTATTGCTAGAACTTCAAGCACTATATTGAAGAGGTATGGAGAGAATGGACAGCCTTGTCGCGTTCCTGATTTTAGTGGAAAGGCTTTGAGTTTCTCTCCATTCAGTTTGATGTTAGCTGTCGGCTTGCTGTATATTGCTTTTATTATATTTAGGTATGATCCTTGTATCCCCAGTCTCTCCAACACCTTTATCATAAATGGGTGTTGAATTTTGTCAAATGCTTTTTCAGCATCTAGTGAGAAGATCATATGGTTTTTTTCTTTCAGTTTAATTATATAATGGATTACATTGATAGATTTGCATATGTTGAACCAGCCCTGCATCTCTGGAATGAAGCCAACTTGATCATAATGGATAATTTTTCTAATGTGCTCTTGGATTCGGTTTGCCAGTATTTTATTGAGAATTTTCGCGTCGATGTTCATGAGTGAGATTGGCCTGTAATTCTCTTTCTTGGTTGTGTCTTTGTGTGGTTTTGGTATTAGGGTAACTGTAGCTTCATAAAAGGAGTTAGGCAATGACTCTTCTGTTTCTATATTGCGGAATACGTTAAGGAGTATAGGTATTAGCTCTTCCTGGAAGTTCTGGTAGAATTCTGCATTGAAACCATCTGGTCCTGGGCTTTTTTTGGTAGGGAGATTTTTGATAACAACTTCTAATTCTTCGCGACTAACAGGTCTATTTAGATTGTTCACCTGTTCTTGGTTACACTTTGGTATATGGTACTTATCTAAAAAAATGTCCATTTCTTTTACATTTTCCAACTTTGTGGCATATAAACTTTCATAGTAATATCTAATGATTCTCTGAATTTCCTCTGTGTCTGTGGTTATGGCCCCCTTTTCATTTCTGATCTTATTAATTTGCATGTTCTCTCTCTGCCGTTTGATTAATTTGGATAGGGGTTTGTCAATCTTGTTGATTTTCTCCAAGAACCAGCTTTTTGATTCATTGATTCTTTGGATTGTTTTCTCTATTTCTATTTTGTTGATTTCAGCCCTCAGTTTGATTATTTCCAGTCTTCTAGACCTCCTGGGTGAATCAGCTTCTTTTTTTCGAGAGCTTTCAAGTGTGCTGTTAAGTCTCCAATGTGTGCTTTCTCCGTTTTCTTTAATTGGGCACTTAGTGCTATGAACTTTCCTCTTAGCACTGCTTTCATAGTGTCCCATAGGTTTGAATATGTTGTGTCTTTGTTTTCATTAAATTGAAGAAATACTTTAATTTCTTTCTTTATTTCTTCCTTGACCCAGGGGTGATTTAGTAGTTGACTGTTCAGTTTCCATGAGTTTGTTGGCTTCCTGGGGGAAGCATTGTTGTTGAATTCTAATTTTAGTCCATGGTGATCTGACAAGACACAGGTAGTTACTAATATTTTTTTGTATCTGTGGAAGTTTGCTTTGTTTCCGAGTATGTGGTCAGTTTTCGAGAAGGTTCCATGAGCTGCAGAGGAAATGGTATATTCTTTCCTATTTGGGTGGAGTGTTCTGTAGATATCTGTTAAGTCCATTTGATTCAATACCTCCAATAAATCTCTCAATTCTCTGTTTGGTTTCTGTCTGATTGACCTGTCCACTGGTGAGAGAGGAGTGTTGAAGTCTCCTAGTATTAGTATGTGTGGTTTGATGACTGCCTTGAGTTCTAGAAGAGTTTCTTTTACATAGGTGGGTGCCTTTATATTAGGAGCATAGATATTCAGGATTGAGACTTCCTCCTGATGAATTGTTCCAGTTATGAGTATGAAATGTCCATCTCCATTTCTTCTGATTGATTTTAGTGTGAAGTCGATTTTGTTAGATATTAGAATGGCCACACCCGCTTGTTTCTTAGGTCCATTTGCTTGGAAAACCTTTTCCCAACCCTTTACTCTGAGTAGGTGTCTGTCTTTGTGGTTGAGGTGTGTTTCTTGTAAACAGCAGAATGTTGGATCCTGTTTTCGTATCCAATCTCTAAGTCTGTGCCTCTTTATAGGTGAATTGAGTCCATTGATATTAAGTGATATTAATGACCAGTGGTTGTTGACTCCGGTCATTTTTTTTTTTTTTAGGTAGTAGAGTGTATGTATTTTTCTTCTTTGATTTGTGCTTGTGAATGGTCGCTAGATGTTCGAGTTATTGTAGGCCGTGTTGGGAATGTTGGATTCCTTCGGTAGTGATTTTCCTTCTAATATTCTCTGTAAGGCTGGATTAGTAGCTATGTATTGTTTAAATTTGTTTTTATCCTGGAATATTTTGTTTTCTCCGTTGATAGTGAACAATAGCTTGGCTGGGTATAGTAGTCTGGGTTTGCATCCATGGTCTCTTAGGTTCTGCAGTACCTCTATCCAGGATCATCTGGCTTTCATGGTTTCCATAGAGAAATCCTGATGAGTTTACCTTTATAAGTTACTTGACCTTTTTCCTTTGCAGCTCTTAAAATTTTTTCTTCAATATTTATGTTTTGTGTTTTGATTATTATATGGCGAGGGGATGTTTTTTTCTGATCCAGTCTATTCGGTGTTCTGTATGCTTCTTGAACCTTCATAGGAATATCGTTCTTTAGGATGGGAAAGTTTTCTTCTATAATTTTGTTGAGTATATTTTCTGAACCTTTGAAATGCAATTCTTCTCCTTCTTCTACTCCTTTTATTCTTAGATTTGGTTTTTTTATTGTGTCCCACAGATCCTGAATGTTTTGTGATGAGAATTTGTTGGATTTGCTGTTTTCTTTGGTCAGAGTGTTTAATTTCTCTATGGTGTCCTCAGAGTCTGAGATTCTTTCTTCTATCTCTTGTATTCTATTGGTTAAGCTTGTTTCTGAAGTCTCTGTTCGTTTACCCAGATTTTCCATAGCCAGCCGGCCCTCGGTTTGTGATTTCTTCATTGACTCCATTTCAGTTTTCAAATCTTGAACTGTTTCTATTACCTGTTTGATTGTTTTTTCTTGGTTTCCCAGAATTTCATTTACGGATTTACTCATTTCTTCAAACTTTTTGGTATATTTCTCTTCCATTTCTTTACTCATTTCCTCAATTTTTTTGTTATATTTATCTTCCATTTCTTTACGGCAGATTTTCACCTCCTGTTTAAGTTCCTCTATTATTTTCATAAAGAAGCGCTTAGAGTCGATTTCTTCTATTTCTTCTGGAGTAGGGTGTTCAATTCTTCTAGTTTCGAGCTCCCTGGATTCTGGCGATGTCGTGTTGCCTTTCAGGTTGTTGGAGGAATTCTTGCATTGGCGCCTGCCCATCTCCCCCACTCTGGATGAAACTCCTCAGAACTTTCTGGATAGAACTCCTCAGCACTCTCTGGGTAGGACTTCACAGCACTCTCTGGATAGAGCTCCTCAGCCCTCTCTGGGAAGAACTCCTCAGCAATGCAACAGGGCTAGCTGGTCTTCCCAGGACCCAGGAGACAAAGGGCCTGCAGCAGTGGGGGGAGGCGAGGGGTCCCTTGGAACACCGAAGACCCTGCCGCAGAAGCTGAGGGGGGAAGGGCTGTGCTCCCTTCCCGCACAGGCAGGCAGGCTGCCCAGGCTAGCACCCACTCAGCTCTCTGGGAAGAGCGCCTCAGCAGTGCAACAGGGCTATCTGGTCTTCCCAGGACCTGGGAGGCAAAGGGCCTGCAGCAGTGGGGGGAGGGGAGGGGTCCCTTAGAACACCGAAGACCCTGCTGCAGAAGCTGGGGGGGGGGCTGTGCTCCCTTCCTGGGCAGGCAGGCTGCCCAGGTGAGCACCCACTCACCTCTCTGGGAAGAGCGCCTCAGCAGTGCAACAGGGCTAGCTGGTCTTCCCAGGACCCAGGAGACAAAGGGCCCGCAGCAGTGGGGGGAGGGGAGGGGTCCCTTGGAACACCGAAGACCCTGCCGCAGAAGCTGAGGGGGGAAGGGCTGTGCTCCCTTCCCGGACAGACAGGCAGGCTGCCCAGGCTGGCACCCACTCAGCTCTCTGGGAAGAGCGCCTCAGCAGGGCAACAGGGCTAGCTGTTCTTCCCAGGACCTGGGAGGCAAAGGGCCTGCAGCAGTTGGGGGAGGGGAGGGGTCCCTTGGAACACCGAAGACCCTGCTGCAGAAGCTGGGGGGGGGGGCTGTGCTCCCTTCCTGGGCAGGCAGGCTGCCCAGGTGAGCACCCACTCACCTCTCTGGGAAGAACTCCTCAGCAGGGCAACAGGGCTAGCTGGTCTTCCCAGGACCCAGGAGACCAAATAAGTGATTTTCTTAAACTCTTTGAATCATTTGCATTCCCATGTCAGTGTCTAGCATTGTGCATGAAACAGAAATAAAATACATTTTAACTTAAAAATCATAAAGTATATGATATTCTTTATATTGCCCTTTATATAAATCAGGCAATAAAAGTTACAAATTTGTAAAAGAGCAAGGGGTTAATGGTGAGGTCTGGAAGAAATTATGTACATACATTAATATATAATTTAAATATATGTTACAATAAAATGTTTAAGGATAGTTTATAATAAAGAGTGGTTATGTATCTGGTGAGATGGATCAGTGGTTATATACATGTCCTGAAATCCAAAAGACCAGGGATTGATTTCTATTACCAACCTCATGTATATATCACCACTTATAATTCTCTCTTCAATAGGCTCCAAAACCTTTGATCTTTGATCTTTGATGATGTTCACACACCCTCACAGAAAAGGACACAATCAGAAGAATACAAGCTTGAAAATAAAGAATATATTAATAATAAATCAACTTAAATGAAAAACCTCACACTAAAGCAAAATTATATGGATTTATTTTTAGTATTACAGAATCTGACAATAAATCTATGTTCAAATATGAAAAAGTCCAGCATATGCCATTCATTTTGGATAATATGAAATCTCATAAAAAACCTTGCTTATATTAATCTGATATCTTTTATTTTATTATTCAGACTTAGCAAGACTGAATATCATTACAGGAATCTGATTCTATGTACTTCCACATTTGATGCTTTGAGTGAGATTAAAAGATCATCAATACATCAAGAGATATAAACACAGCTTCTAGAATCCTCAGAAACAGAGTTATGAAAAAACAGGCTTGGAGGACAAATTTGAGAGATGTCTTACATCTGGCATAAAGTTCTTTTATTTAATTTATTTATCTTTGATGTGTATGTAAGTCTGTGGTAGTAATGAAGACTAAGGACAGGCAATTATCACAGGGTACAAAGCAAAAACAGTGGGACAGTGACAGAGTATAAAAAAATGAGTAAAATAGTGCTATGCACACTGACCATCAATGTTTTTGTAGCACAAATACTATCTGTCAAAGGAAGTCAATAAATGTCAGTTTCAAGGCACTGCAGTTTATTCAGCACAATTGGAAGGAAAAGAAAGCCTGGGCTTACTGGAATTTCTTTTTGGAATTTTATACACTTGACTCAATGGACACACTTGGAAGCTTGAAAATTTGGCATAGCCTGATGTTATACTCTGTCTCTCTGCAATATGATGTTCCCAGCCTGATTGTCAGAGCATCATGATGGCTCCCTATACACTTTGTCAGGGATAAACTCATGCCTAAAAGGCACTCAATGACTTCTTCATGGAGAATATGTGATTTAAGAATTACATAATTTTCTGTTAATTTAGCATTAAGCTTTGAAGTCATGTTTTCTTCTTGTACTGGCTTGTGGATGGTATAAGCATGGGTGACTTCTGACAAGTGATACAGTTGGTCTACCAAAAGCATTTAGATTATAGTCCTTACCAGATGTTGATCTCTCTTGTGATAGATGGTTTAAATTTTTTGTGATGTTAATTGATTTACGGACTGAATGGACACAGATATTTCACAATATGTTTCACATAGCTTAGTCTTTGTGCTAGGTGTGTCTCTTCATGTCTCACACAGAATAAAAGACAGGATATTTTTATTCTGATATCCTCTTGCTTTTATCTCACTGCAGCATCGTCCAGAACTACATGCATATTTATTTCCTCATGGTGGTGTACAAATATATTCACTGTATCATTCATAGGTATATTAATTTCATTTCAATTCATTGTTTATCATTAAATCTAACTCTTTAAAATGTTGCAGTTTTGTCTGGAATCATATAAGTAACCACTTAACTGAGCAGAATCCTGACAATGATAAAATTTACAATGCTGGTCTCTTTTCTTCCTAACATTCTAGAATCAAAGAAAGTCATGCATCTCACATTTACACCTCATGTTCCCAGGTTCTTCTTCTCATTTGCCTGCCTATCTCTATGGACTTATTTGTCCTTCAGTATCAGGGAAATGGAAATACACTTTATACTTTTAATCTCCTTTAGATTCATCCAATTTGTGGATTGAAATAAGTACATGCATGCTAAATGCTGAAAGCAGAACATGGCATTTTATAATAGCACATGTGTTCAGTATTCAACTGTTGATAGTTTCTAGAGTACAATACCATAGATTATAAGGAGATGACAATTTGTGTAAAATTTTTGGTAGCAATTCCAAACTTTTGTATTTTATGGTTTACCAAAATGAGGAATATTGATAGATCAAATATTAACTCTTTGTTTGGGGATTTAACCTCTTTCTTTCTTTTTTTTTAAGTAATTTTATTAAATTGTAAAAGTTTCCATTTCCGCCCCTCCTCCCAACACCCTCCCACTCCCCCCACTCCCTCTCCTCCTCCCTCTCCATCCCTAAGAGCAGTCAGGGTTTCCTGCCCAGTGGGAAGTTCAAGTTCCTCCCCCCTCCCTCAAGGTCCAGGAAGGTGAGTGTCCAGACAGACTGGATCTGCAAAATCCAGTATATGCAGAAGAAACAAGTCCCAATGCCATTGTCAATGGCTTTTCAGAAAGACTCCGGGCCAGCCACATTCAGAGAATCCGGCCACATTCAGAGAATCTGGTTGGATTGCGTCCTCGTTCAGTCCCAGTCTAACTGGCCTTGGTAAACTCTCATTAGATCTGTCCCCTTGTATCAGTGGGTGATCACATCCCTCGCAGTCCTTATTTCCTTTTTCATTTTCTTCCTCCTTCTGCTCCTCAATTGGACCTTGGGGGGCTCAGTCCGGTGCTCCAATGTGGGTCTCCGTCTGTATCGCCATCCATCGTCAGATGAAGGTTCTCTCTGATCTTGCCTTATTGCTCACGTTCTCTTTCCTTCTGCTTCTCGTTTGGACCTAGGGAGTTATCTGCCTGGAGACTGGAAATAGACAAGAGTCCCAGGTAACCTCGGGTGCATGGGGGGTGGGTGGGAGGGTTGTTGGAAGGGGAGAGGGTTAGAGAGAAGGGAGTAGGGGAGGAATGGGTAAAGCTAGGTGGACTGGGATGGGGGGAGGGAGGAAGGATGGATATGGGATCAGGGAAGAATATATTTCAACTAAGGGAGTCATTTTAGGGTTTACAGGAGACTTGATTATAAATGGGATCTCAAGTCCAAGGAGAGATCCCCAGATTGTTCTCTAGACAGAAGAGAGGGTGCCTGAAACGGCCTAGGCCCATGACCATACTGATGAATATTTTGCTTATCACCATAGAACCTTCATCTGGCAATGGATGGAGATAGAGACAGAGACCCACATCAGAACACTGGACTTAATCTCTTTCTTTAAATCAACTTAATGTATCCTTTCATTCTTTGTATATGTGTGTGCTTGTGTGTGTATATGTATGTGTGTGTGTGTGTGTATTTCTCTGTGTGTGTGTGTGTGTGTGCAGTGTTTTCAACTGTTGCGGGTATGTACAATTGTGTACACAATGGTTGTTCTTTGGTGTAAACACACATGTAGATGCTAGAGATAGATCTTTGGTGTCTTTCATCTCCAAAAATAACTTTTTTTTAGATTAGAGTTTATAAATCAATATGAATTTCTTCAATTGGGCATTACTGGCATCTCAAAATGCTTCTGTGATTCACATATTTGTCCCCAGTCTTGGATCTATAGACATCCACTGCTATTCTTTGTTTCTTATTTGGATATTAGGCGTCCAAATTTACTGTCTTGCTCATATAACTATGTTATCAATTGAGCTGTTTTTCCATCCCTCAATTTTCTTCTGCTTTGGTATTTTGTATTGAAGCCAGGTCTTAAAATATACTAAGTTAGAACTGTGTTACTAAACAATATCATCTACCCCATCTTATCACTCCTGTTGGTCATGAAATCATTTTGAAGTACCTTTCCTATGGCCTTGTGGAAATCTTTTTAGAAATAGAACAAGAATAGTTCAAAATACTAAGTTTTATTCAATAAAATATACACAATATGATAGTAAGTGAAGACAAGACAATTCGACACTTCCGTTTGATAATTTAATTTCTTTGGATAGACCCAAAAATAATATTAATAGGTCATAGAGCAATTCTATATTAATTTTATTAGAAATTCTCTTAATTTTTTTCCAGTTTCTCTGAAGCGTCATGAACAAAGTCTATGATCTCAGATAGTATGCCAATATGAAAACAAAGAATTGCATTCAAGTTCTGTTTTTTGGATCACCACTCTATTGGACTCCTGTGCAGGCATTTGAGTGACCTGAAAAAGCTAGATTACAAATATGACCCTTCACATCATGTAAAATATCTGAGCATGTGCACATGTAGTCCCCTCAGTTAACAAATATGGATATTATCATCTATCAAACACACGGAGGAGGAATATGTAGGTGCAATGTAGATGACAGTTTAACAGACTTCAGTGTTCCTCAACATCAGTGAATTCATTAATCATAATTACATGATGTCAAAAGTCATGACATTTATTACCTAAATGTCTGTTCCTGTAAAACTGTCTCATATTCTAGAAAAAAGAAAATACCATCTTTAGGCAATTCTTTCAATCATAAACACAATGTTCCAAGAATTTAGTGTGATAGTGATTCATCAAGAAAAAGATAAGGGAGACTCTTCTTAGGATGACATACTTGGCTATTGAACCCTATCCTATCAGTACTAAAAATCAACACTATGGAATGTGGATAAACCAAGAGAGGTCCTAATAACTACAACTCAGATCTCATAGCATTATTGGTCTTCCCTTTGAATCATTTACTCAAATCCAAATTTCTAGTGAGTTTTACTGAGAAAATTATACAAACAATGGCAATTATTAAACATGTTCCGTTATAAACAAACTCCAGGTATTCTTTTATCATTAACGTGTACCAATATTTCTTAAAGAATTATAGCAAGGTTTTTGATCCATTTGGACATGAGTATTTTGCATGGTGATAGATATGGATCTATTTTCATTCCTTGACAGGTTGACATCCAGTTATGCCAGCACCATTTGTTGAAGACACTTTCTTTCTTTCATTGTATAATTTAAGTTCCTTTGTCAAAAATCAGGTGTTCATAGGTTTGTGGATTAATATCCAGGTCTTTGATTCAATTCCATTGGTCAACATCTTTGTTTTTATGCCAATACCAAACTGTTTTCATTACTGTAGCTCTGTAATAGACTTTGATCAGTGATGGTAATGCCTCCAGAAGTCCTTTTATTGTATAGGATTGTTTTGGCTATCCTGGGTTTGTTTTTGTATGTTTGTTTTTCAATATAAAGTTGTTTATTGTTCTCTCAAGACCTAAAAAAGAATCGAGTTGGGATTTTGATGGGGATTGCATTGAATTTATAGATTGTCTTTGGTTGAATTGCAATTTTTACTATGTTGATCCTCTCAATCCCAGAGAATTGGAGATCCTTCCATTTTCTGGTATCCTCTTCAATTTTGTTCTTCAATGCCTTAAAGTTCTTGTCAAATAGATCTTTCACTTCCTTGGTTAGAGTTACCCCAAGGAACTTTATGCTATTTGCGGCTATTATAAAAGGTGACGTTTCTCTGATTTCCCTCTCTGCTTCTCTATCCTTTGTGTATAGGAGGGCTATTGATTTTGTTGAGTTGATCTTGTAACATTCCACATCACTGAACGTATTTATCAGCTGTAGAAGATTTTTGGTAGAGTTTTTGGAGTCACTAATGTACACTATCTGCAAATAATGAAAGTTTGACTTCTTCCTTTCTAATTTCAATCCCCTTGGTCTCTTTATGTTCACTTATTGCTATTCCTAAAACTTCAAGCATGATGTTGAATAGATATGTTGAGAGTGTATATCCTTGTCTTTTTCATGATTTTAGCAGAATGACTTTGAGTTTCTCTTCATTTAATTTGATATTAGCTGTTGGCTTGCTATATATTACTTTAATTATATTTAGGTAGGAACCTTGTTTCTCTAACCTGCCCAAAACCTTTATAATAAAGGGGTGTTGAATCTTGTCAATATTTTTTAGCATCTAATGAAAAGATCATATGGTTTTTTTTTCCTTTAAGATTATTTATATGATGGATTACATTGATAGGTTTTCATTTATTGAACCAGTCCTGCATCTCTGGGACGAAGCCTAATTGATTGTAATGGATAATTTTTTGATGTGTTCTTGGATTCGGTTTGCCAGTATTTTATTGAGAATCTTTGTATCGATGTACACGAGAGAGATTGGTCTGCAATTCTCTTTCTTGGTTGGGTCTTTGTGTGGCTTTGAAATCAGGGTGACTGTAGCTTCATAAAAAATGTTTGGCAATGCCTTTTTTGTTTCTATTATGTGAAACACATCATGGAGTATAGGTATCAACTCTTCTTAGAAGTTCTGATAAAATTCTGCAATAAAATCATCTGGTCCTGGGGTTTTTTTGGTTTGGACGTTTTTATGAGAGCTTCTAT
The DNA here is from genome assembly GCF_982192425.1 of Myodes glareolus. NCBI lineage: Eukaryota > Metazoa > Chordata > Mammalia > Rodentia > Cricetidae > Myodes > Myodes glareolus. The sequence goes on along the minus strand of NC_142036.1, from coordinate 8,598,129 downwards.
TTCTTCACAACTTATAGGTCAATTGAAATTTTTCACCTGGTCTTGATTAAATTTTGATGAATGGTATTTATCTTAAAAAATCTAAAACCAAGTTGAATTCCTTTACATTTTCCAACTTTGTGGCATATAAATTTTTGTAGTAATACCTAATGATTCTCTGAATTTCCACCGTGTCTGTGATTATCTCCCCCTCTTCATTTCTGATATTGTTAATTTGCATGTTCTCTCTCTGCCTTTTGATTAGATTGAATAAAGGTTTAACAATCTTGTTGACTTTCTCCAAGAGCCACCTCTCTGTTTCATTGAATCTTTGGATTGTTTTCTGAATTTCTATTTTGTTGATTTCAGTCCTCAGTTTGATTATTTCCAGTCTTCTACTTCTCCTGGGTGAGTCTGCTTCTTTTTTTTCTAGAACTTTCAAGTGTGATGTACAGTCTCTAATGTGTGCTTTCTCTGTTTTCTTTGTGTGGGCACTTATTGCTATGAACTTTCCTCTTAGCACTGCTTTCATAGTGTCCCATAGGTTTGCGTATGTTGTGTCTTTATTTTCATTAAATTCAAGGAAGATTTTAATTTCTTTCTTTATTTCTTCCTTGACCCAGGGATGTTTCAGTAGTTGACTGTTCAATTTCCATGAGTTTTAGCCTTTCTGGGGTTAGTATTTTGTTGAATTTTAGCTTTATTCCATGATGATCCAATAGTACACAGGTGGTTACTACAATTTTTTTGTATCTATGGATGTTTGCTTTATTACCAATTATATGATCAATTTTTGAGAAGGTTCCATGAGATGCTGAGAAGAAGGTATATTCTTTTCTGTTTGGGTAGAATGTTCTATAGATGTCTGTTAGGTCCATTTAGTTCATTACACCTGATAGTTCTCTTTTATCTCTGTTAAGTTTCTGTCTGGTTGACCTATTCGTTCGTGAGAGTGGAGTTATGAAATCTCCTACTCTTAGAGTGTAGCAGAGAAAATTTGGGCAACATTGAATAAATGGTTCTTCATAAAACTGAGAAGCTTCTGTAAAGCAAAGGACACTCTCATTAAGACAAAGAAGCATTCTAATGAATGGGAGAAGATCTTCACCAACCCTGCATCAGACAAAGGTCTGATCTCCAAAATATATAAAGAACTCATGAAACTAGACTTTAAAACTCTAACTAAATCAATTAAAAAATGGGGCAGTGAACTGAACAGAGAATTCTGAATAGAAGAAGTTCAAATGGCCAAGAGACTCTTAATTTTATGTTTAACTTCCTTAGCAAGCAGGGAAATGCAAATCAAAACAACTCTGAGATACCATCTCACACCTGTCAGAATTCCTAAAATCACAAACACCAATGATGCCTATGCTGGAGAGGACATGGAGTAAGGGGAACACTCATTGATTGCTGGTGGGAATGCAAACATTTGTAACCACTTTGGAAATCAGTGTGGCAGTTTTTTAGGAAATTGGGAATTAACCTACCTCAGGATCCAGCAATTCCACTCTTGGGAATATACCCAAGAGATGCCCAATTTTACTACAAAAGCATTTGTTCAACTATGTTCATAGTAGCACTATTTGTAATAGCCAGAACCTGGAAACAACCTAGGTGCCCCTCAAATAGAATAATGGATAAAGAAGGTGTGGTCTCTGCCTACTCCCGAGGCATCACCTGGGATTTTGGGCAGCGGGCCAATCGAAGGGTGACACGTCTGAAGCAGGGACTATTTCCTTTATAAGGGCTGGGTTCACCTTGTCCTGGTTCCCTGCCATGTAAGCTGATGCTCTCTCTCCCAAGACGCATAAAGCTTTTCTACAGAAGGATCCTAGTGTCCCGCGTGGTTCTTGCTGGCGAGAGGAAGCGTGGGGCATCTGGTGCTGATACCCGGGAAATCCTGACCACCACACTGACGGGGATCTCTTGGATTCACCTTGGATTCAGGAAGGATTCAGAACTGTAGGCCTGCATATTCAGAGAGGTATGATGGCATATCAGAAACTGGATGCAGTGGGAGGATAGACGCTTACGCGAGAAAAGTAAGGAAAAAGGACCTCCCGGTGATTCTGTAAAGATGTGGAAGAAAACTGACCTGCAAGGTCAAAAGCTTTATGCTATGTTGTTCATGTTGTCTTTTGTGTACCAGACAGGAGAAAGATATTTGAATTTGCCTAAGGATATGATGTTTTGGAAAAGAGGTTCTGTTTTCATCTCCATAGAAAAGGAGAGCCTAAGGGTGTACTTGGGATTTATATGGTTTGAATCACCGAGACCTCCTGAAATGGTATAGTGTTTACCCCTAAAATACAGCGTCCCAATACAGCAGGAAGCAGCCAGAGAGACTGACGACGCCCAAATTCCCTAAAAGATTAAATGAGGTCCTTTCAATGGTTGCAGAGAAGCAAGCCTGCTTCTCTGAGTTCCGCTTTCCTCCTAACACCGGTTTGGGCTCGGAGTGGGTGCAGCTGCGGCTGGAGGGCGGCTGGAGCGGAGCTTTGCTCGGTGGCTATGGTGGGGGGCACGTTGCGCCGGCTCAGTTGGTGCCTGGCCTGGAGGGTGTCACAGCAGTACTGAGAATGAGAGCGGTGCCACAAGCTGCCAGACCAGAAGGCTTACAATGTACCTAAAACTGTGAGGATCTCTGAGGCTAAAATGGCTCTGGTTCCACTTGGCTATGCTAAACTATGCTGACTTCAGGCAGGTCTGGTCATAATTATCATAATAAAAGTGCGTCAACCTGGTTACCTGTATCCTAGGTAACAAAGGCAGACCAATTGCCTGAGGCAACGGTGGAATAAACAATGCTAGACCTAGAGATTTTCCATCCTAATGGGGGGCTGGAGAGATGGCTCAGTGGCTAAGAGCATTGCCTGCTCTTCCAGAGTTCCTGAGTTCAATCCCCAGTGACCACATCAGTTTTAATCTAATGTTTTAATAGACCATTTGGTTTTAAATCTAACCTTTCAGGATTCACAGAGAGGTAGATACAAAAAGCCCTTGGATTTTTAAGGTGATAGGATCATTGGATAAATCTGTGACTGTGGCACAGGTGTTGAGAGTTTGCTATAAGGAAGTGGCCCTGTTCGCCGCCTCTCCCATCAGCTCCTTGAGCCTCAGCGGCTCTGGCGCAGACCTTGAGATTTTGCTGGACTATGCCGCCTCAGTTACCGGTCCGGGTGTTGGCACCCGCCACACTCCCCCACTGGGACAGCACGGCCTATACCATGGAAAACAGAGACCCTCAATCCCTCAATCAGTTATCTACCACAGTGGCTACAGCCCTGGATCAGAAGGCTACCATAGATACATCTATTAGAGGTAGATTAAAGAACAGGTGGATATCTTATGGCAGCCTGCCCAATTGGGCTGTGAATGGAAAACTCCAGCCTTATGTGTGACCATATGAGAACTTTAAAAAGTGGCTAACTTGTCCCGAGAATTGTCTTTGTATCTTGCAGGAAATTGGACCGAGAATTTTGATGATTTGCTGTCCTCCTTGAGACGGTCCATCGTGACAATCAATTCCACGCGAGTGGACATAAGCTTGGCTGAAGGATTCTAGTCCTGGGTCATGTCCTTCATCCCCTACTTTAAAGAATGGGTGGGGGTGGAAGTGTTTTGGAGCAGCCCTATGCTGTGGAATAGTGTTTCTCCTCTGGATGGTCTGCTGACTCAAATCCCAAAGTCATAGGGACAAAGTGGTTATTGCACCAGCGCTGGCTGCCCCGGAACAGGGAGCCTCTGCTTATGTGTGGTTATCTATGTTAAAGCAGTAAGGTTTAAGCCAACCAGCTCCTGCACCCCTAGGACTGTGGTCCATGGCACAGGGTGGAGTGCTCGGCTTAGCTAGCCCTGAAGGTTGTCGAGCTAAAGAGCATCACACAGAGAATGGCCCTCTCTGAGAGATATGTCACTCTGCATAAGGGTTTCCTGCCATATGTTCCCTTTCCCAGAAAAATGACAGAGGGCAGGCCGGATAAGTTCCAGGTGTCATGAACCTAGGGGCAGATTCCGTGTAAGCCTATTATAATGTTTCCAATTTGGGAAGTGCGACTTCTATCTTTGCCTTCTGAGGGAGTTGCCTTTCTGCATAGTAGTAATCAAAGGGGGAGATGTAGAGGGCCGCATCCACATTCTCCATTACAAGATGGCGCTGACATCTGGCTTCACCGCCAGGTGAACGCACATGTGCTCGGTAACCTCCCACTGCTGTCCCTGCCTACTCCCGAGGCATCACCTGGGATTTTGGGCAGCGGGCCAATCGAAGAGTGACATGTCCGAAGAAGGGACTATTTCCTTTATAAGGGCTGGGTTCACCTTGTCCTGGGTCCCCGCCATGTAAGCTGATGCTCTCTCTCCCAAGACACATAAAGCTTTTCTACAGAAGGATCCTAGTGTCCTACGTGGTTCTTGCTGGCGAGAGGAAGCATGGGGCAGCAACTCTACCAAAAGCTATGTATAGATTCAATGCAATCCCCATCAAAATACAAACAAAATTCTTTATGCACCTTGAGAGAACAATAATCAAGTTCATAAGGAAAAACAAAACAAAAAACAAAAAATCCTATACAAAAAAAGTACTCCCAGAGTCATTAACATCCCTGACTTCAAACTCTATTACAGAGCTACAGTAATGACAACAGCTTGGTATTGGCACAAAAACAGAGATGTTGACCAATGGATTCGAATCAAAGACCCAAATATTAGTCCACAAATCTATGAACACCTGATTTTGACAAAGGATCTAAAAGTATACAATGGAAGAAAGAAAACATCTTCTACAGATGGTGCTGACATAACTGGATGTCAACCTGTAGAAGAATGAAAATAGATCCATATCTATCACCATGCACAAAACTCAAGTCCAAATTGATTAAAGACCTCAATATTAATCTGACCACACTAAACCTGATAGAAGAGAAAGTGGGAAGTAGACATGGGCACTAGAGACCACTTCCTACATAGAACTCCTAAAGCACTGACAATAAGAGTAACAATGAATAAATGGGATGTCCTGAAACTGAGAAGCTTCTGTAAAGCAAAGGACACTGTCATTAATTCAAAATGGTAACCTACTGATTGAGAGAAGATCTTCACCAACTTCGCAACAGACAAAGGTCTGATCTCTAAAATAAATAAAAAACTCAAGAAACTGGACTTTAAATTGCTAATTAACCCAACTAAAAATGGGGCACTGAACTGAACAGAGAAGTTTCAACTGAAAAAGTTCAAATGGTCAAAAGACACTTAAGGTCATGCTCAACCTCCTTAGCAATCACAGAATGCAAATCAAAACAACGTTGAGACACTATTTTACACATTTCAGAATGACTGAAATCAAAAACACCAATGATAGCCTTTGATGGAGAGGATGTGGAGTAAGGGGAACACTCATCCATTGCTGGTGGGAATGCAAACTTGTTCAACCACTTGGAAAATCAGTGTGGCAGTTTTCCAGGATATTCGGGATCAACCTACCCCAGGATCCAGCAATACCACTCTTGGGAATATACCCAAGAGATACCCTATCGTACTACAAAAGCATGTATTCAACTTCATAGGTGATTTATTTGTAATAGCCAGAACCTGGAAACAACCTAGATGCCCCTCAATGGAGGACTGGAAAAAGAAAGTATGAAATATGTATGCATTAGAGTACTACTCAGTGGTAAAAAACAATGACACCAGCCGGGCGGTGGTGGCGCACGCCTTTAATCCCAGCACTCGGGAGGCAGAGTCAGGCGAATTCCTGTGAGTTCGAGGCCAGCCTGGTCTACAAGAGCTAGTTCCAGGACAGGCACCAAAAACTACAGAGAAACCCTGTCTCGAAAAATCAAAAACAAAACAAAACAAAACAAAAAAAAACAATGACACCTTGAATTTTGCATGCAACTGAATGGAAATAGAAAACACTATCCTAAATGAGATAACCCAGACCAAAAAATGAATATGGTATGTACTCACTCATAAGTGGATTCTAGCCATAATTAAAGAACATTGAGCCTATAATTCGTGATCCCAGAGAATCTAAATAAGAAGGTGAACTCAAAGAACAACATATAGCTATCCTCCTTGATATTGAAAGTAGATAAGATTGACAGGAAAAAATTGGGAAATGGGGGATGGGTGTGGGGTGGGTGTAAGTGGAGAGGATGAGAGAGAATTGAGAAGCGGAGAATGGGAAGAGCTCTGGGGAATGGGACGGTTTGAATGGAGGATAGGTTGATATGGGACTAGGGAAGCATATATATTAATTAAGGGAGCTATTTTAGGGCTGGCAAGAAACTGGACTCTAGAGTTGTTGCCAGGTGTACAAGGAGATGTCCTCAGACTGTTCCTGGGCAGCCGAGGAGAGGGCACCTGAACTGGCCCTATACTATATCTACTCTGATGAATATCTTGCATATCACCATAGAACCTTCATCTGACGATGGATGGAGATAGAGACAGAGACTCACGGTGGGGCACTGGACTGAGCTCTCAAGGTCCAAATGAGGAGCAGAAGGAGGGAGAACATGAGCAAGGAAGTCAGGACATGAGGACTGCATTCACCAACTGAGATGGTGGGGCTTATCTAATGGGAGCTCACCAAGGCCAGTTGGAATGGGACTGATGGAGCATGTGATCAAACTGGACTCTCTGAACGTGGCTGACAATGAGGGCAGACTGAGAAGCCAAAGACAATGGCACTGGGTTTTGATTCTACTGCATGTACTGGCTTTGTGGGAGCCTAGTCTGTTTGGAAGCTCACTTTCCTAGACCTGGATGGAAGGGGGAGAACCTTGGACTTCCCAAATAGTAGGGAACCCTGACTGCTCTTTGGATTGGACAGGGAGGGAGAGGGGTAGTTGGGGGAGGGAGAGGGAAATGGGAGGTTGTGAAAATTTTTAATAAAAAATTAAGAATTAGCTGAAAAATGATAAAATATTTATAAATATTGTTACTGTAATTCTTGTTTGATAAGTTATATGTAATTTTATTATATTAAAGTTAAAGCTTTCATTTTATTTAAACAGAAAATGAGAGGTGATGGGGAATTCTAATCTGTATGGTGTAAATACCATTAGTTAATAAAGAAACTGTCTTAGGACTTTGCAGGGAAGAATAGAGGTAGGCAGGTTAAAACTAAACTGAATGCTGAGAGAAAGAAGGCAGAATCACAAGACACCTTGTAGCTGCCAAAAAGGAAAGACTTGAGCTATCAGGTAGCTCCTTGACAGGAGGCCACAAACTCCATAGTAAAATTTAAAATAAGTGAAATGGGTTAATTCTAGATGTAAGAGCTAGTTAGTAATATACTTAAATGATTTGTCAAGCAATGATCTAAATATACTTTCTATATGACTATTTTTGGAGTTTGTGCAGATGGGAAATGAACAAGTGGCATCCTACAACATAGGACTTCCAAATAATCTCAAAAAAAGAAGAAGAAATATCAAAATGTTTTTCTTATTGAATTTCCTATATAATCTTTGCTTGATTTCCTGAAAAATAGTAATAAATTAAGTGACCCCATAGTCACTGAAATTTTTAAAAAGCTCCTCAGAAAGAAATATTTTTCCATTAAAGAAATTCTGAATTCATCACAATTCCTGACTTCAAACTCTTTACAGAGATTCAGTTCTGAAAACAGTCTGTTATTGGCAAAAGAACAGAAAGGAGGACCAATACAACTGAATAGAAGACCCAGATATTAATTCATACACCTTTGAACACCTGATTTTTGACAAAAAAACAAATAATTTCAAATGGAAAAAAGAAAGCATATTTAACAAATGATGCTGGAATATCTGGATGTCACCATGCAGAAGAATGGAAATAGATCCATATCTATTACCAGCACAAAGCTCAAGTCAAAATGGATCAAAAGCTTCAAAATAAAGTCAGCCACACTGAACCTCATAGAAGAGAAAGTAGAAAGTATACTTGATCACATTGTCACAGGAGACCATTTCCTAAATATAACCTCAGCAGCACAAAACTGAGAGAAACAATTAATAAATGGGACCTCCTGAAACTGAAAAGCTTCTGTAAAGCAAAGGACATGGTCAACAAGACAAAACACAACAGTCTACAGAATGGGAAAACATCATCAACCACCCAACATCAGACACATATCTAATCTTCAAAATATACAAAGAAATCAAAAAATCAGTCATCAAAAGAACAAAGAGTACAATAATAAATGGAGTACAGACCTAAATAGAGAAATCTCAGCAGAGTGATCTAAAATGGCTGAAAGATGCTTAAAGAAATGTTTAACATCCTTAGTGATCAGAGAAATTCAAATCAAAACAACTCTGAGATTACATCTTACACCTGTAAGAACAGCCAAGATCAAAAACACTGATGACAACTTATGCTGGAGAGGTTGTGTGATACAGGAGTACTTCTTCATGGCTGGTGGGAATGCAAGCGGGTACAGTCCTTTTGGATGTCAGTGTGGAGATTTCTCAGAAAATTAGGAAACAACCTTCCTCAAGATCCAGTAATACCACTTTTGGGTATATAACTAAAGGATGCTCAGTCGTACTATGTAAAAGGAGCGGTAGGCCACTTCCCACATCCTGCCAGGCCTGCTTTACCCGAAATAATTACAGGGAAACTGTATTCGTTTAAACACTGCCTGGCCCATTATCTGTAGCATGTTATTGGCTAATTCTCACATCTTGCTTTAACCCATATTTAGTTACCTGTGTAGCACCACGAGGTGGTGGCTTACCAGGAGGATTCTAACCTGTGGCTATCTCGGAGAGGAGAGTCATGGCATCTGCCTGCTCTGCTTTCTTTCTCCCACAATTCTGTTCTGTCTATTCCACCCACCTAAGGGCTGGCCTATCAAAAAGGCCAACGTAGTCTCTTTATTAACCAATGAAAGTAACAATAGACAGATAACCCTCCTCCATTAGTGCCACAAGGACATGTGCTCAACTATGTTCATAGCAGCATTGTTTGTCTTAGCCAGAACCTGAAACAACCTAAATGCCACTCAAAGAATGAATTGGAAAAATGTAGTACATTTACACAATGGAGTATTCCACAGCAGAAAAAAAAAAAAACAATGACATCTTGTATTTTGCATGAAAATGAATGGAGCTAGAAAACATTGTTTTGAGTGAGGTAACCCAGACCCTAAAAGACATATACTAACATGTACTCATTCATAGTGGTGTTTAAACATAAACCTTAGAAAACCAGCATACAAATCACAATCCCAGAGAACTTAGACAAAAATGAACACACTAAAACTGACATCCTTAGATATAACCTACATGGGAAGTAGAAAAAGACAAGATCTCCTGACTAAACTGAAATAATGGGGACTTTTGCAAGAGGGTTGAAGGGGAGGTGAGAGACAGGGAGGGGAGCAGGAAAAAATATAGAGCTCAATAAAAATCAAATAAAAAAGAAGTTCAGCAAAATCCTGCACTTGAAAATCCTGCATTCACCATATATAACAATTTTTTAAAAAGTGTTACAGAGAATGGGGATGAGAGTATTTTCACTGCATGAATAGTAGATGTTGGTCAAGTATGCATGATGGGATACCTTTTGAGTGCAAATTCTATGAAAAATCCCACCACCTATCTGTTTACTCTGTGACCTCAACACAGTATCAATATATCACTATCCAATGCAGCTTACTAATTATTTATTATCAAATTGTAGGGTCAGAATACTTCTAAAGAGTTGCCCAATAGTTTGTCAGTCCTCATATGGCAAAGTGCCAAAGTACTCAAGCTGATATTAAAATCTTGGAATAAAGTGTCTGATAATAATACTTCAACAGGCAACTTTCTGACTATAGACAGAAACTTTAGGGTCCTTCATGACTTTGTTGATCATATTCAACAAGTATTATTCAGGAAGAAGGAAAGAAGGTGATTCTTTCTTGTTTCTTTTAATTATAAGAATCTCCAGGTTGTAGGTTCTAACACTTCTCATACTATTACTGATAATATAAAACCATGGCAAAATATTGACATAGAGGAACATAAGACTCAGATTATGTCAGTATCCTTGTGTTCCCCTATGTTTTTCAAAAGTGTGTGTTTGTATTGGAGGAAAATGTCCATTGCTACAATCTTTGCAAACAAAATTTGTTACTTAAAATCAAATTAAAAATAAAAACTCCCTCTAAAACACCTCCAAAATATAAAACTCCTTTTCACTGTTCTTGTTGATGTCCATCTAAAACTGGTGAAAGACACAATCCAGCTTCAGAAATGTGGGGAATCAATACAACCCAGGGCTGCTGAGGACAGAATCCCTGCTCTTACATTCAATCTCAGCTTGGAATCCCACTACTTTTTTCACAAGGCCATCCTTAAACTGAGGATAGTCTGTAGTTCTTAATTGGCCTGGCTGGATGTCCATCCAGTTCTTCATTCCAAGAAATCTAATATTTGAGTCTTTTTTACTTTCTGAATGATCTTTAGGCTGTGGTTTTCCATGATGGGGACAGATATTTTCAATGGAGAGGCAGATGTTCAAATCAGGTTCTGAGGGACTGCAACAACTGTGCATGGTGTCCTACATTGTTGGTAAAATTATAGTAGTTTGGTGGCTATTAATTTCAGACAATATTTTTCACACTTGGTTTGTTCAAATTTTTCTAATGTTTTGAGAGATTTTGACAAAAAAAAATTCCAGAACTTAATATAAGTATTGTTAACTGAATGGAGTGGTTGTTCATTTAAGTGGGGGTATGAAAAGATTCCATTTACACTGTTGATTTTGTTTTAGATAAATAAGTGAGGCACTGTGTTTCAGGGTCTATGTTTGGGTTAGAATTTCATTCCTCTAATAATATTGAAATGAAATCACAAATCTATGAACATTCTCTCAAGTTGAAGATCAATATATATCTAAACACACACTTTTCAATTCTCTTCTATGTCATTCCCTGTCACAATTAAATACATTGAAATCAGTGTGAATATGAATATTAATTTGATATGATGTTTTACATTCTACTACCAACTGATATATTTTATTGCACAAAATATTTTGTCTTTGCATGAGAGTAAATATTGACAACAGAGTTATTATACATATTCCCTCCTACACACTTGACACCAGTACATATCCTGCTGTGCATTAGACAGTTGGTAATACAGCTGTGGTGATATGTGGAGCCTGGAAACAAAATATGTATCATTCTGTAGGCATCTCAGCAACTGGTTTGTGTGAACAGACTAGGATGTGTTCCGACATACAGAGAGGAGTGTGTAAACAATCAAATGTGGAATCACAATTGTTACAGGAAAATTATTGTCATGTGAAATGTGCTGAGTTCCAAAGAGCTCCTATCATTAAAACATATTCCTATAATCAGAGAGAAGGCTCGGTTTGTAAAGGCTTCATCCACATTCAAAATGACATGAAATACTGCCTCGTACCCTATCTTCAGTGACACAGTTAGAAACAAATAAATGTGACTTCAAAAAAAACAAAATATTTCATGATCAGAGAGAGGAATGAACCTCCATCTTCTCTGTCCTTAGGCAGTTAGAAGAAAAATCAGAGAAATCCAAATGATTTTCTTTCTCTGCCTGAAGTTTTAAAGTTCCTGAGATCCTTTAGGGCTGAGCTCCCCCTGCTGGTCCACAGGTCCTCTACAGGGAGGTTTGTGTCTGGGCTAATGCTGAATTTCCCTCACTGTGCCTCTTGCACAGTAATATGTGGCTGTGTCCTCAGTGGTCAGAGAGTTCAGCTGCAAGAAGAACTGGTTCTTGGATGTGTCTCTAGTGATGGAGATGCGACTCTTAAATGATGGGTTGTAATAAGTACTACCACCACCATGTATTAGCCCAATATGCTCCAACTTCTTTTCTGAGGACTGTCTAATCCAGCTCCAGTCGTAACCACTGGTAATGGAGTCACCGGTGACAGAGCAGGTGAGGGACAGTGATTGTGACAGCTTCACCAGGTCAGGTCCTGTCTCCTGAAGCTGAACCTGGGACAGAATTCCTTCAGACAAAAAGTGAATTCTGTCAATCACATGTTGTCAGAACCCCACATGAACACATGTATGAAGTATGAACACTCACCAGGAAGGGCTGTCACCAGGTAAAGAAGATCAAACAGTTTCATCTTCTAGAATACACCTTCTTATCTTCAAAGTCCAGCCTCCTGTGGGAGATGTGAGCTCCCACAGTACAGAAGGGAATTTAACACTGAGCTAGAAGATACATTTGCATGAGGGAAGTCAGGCTAGACTTTTTAAATTGGAGGTGGGTACTAACCTTCTTGGTTATTACAAGATGGTCAACAGTGTCTTTGCCTTCCTACAGATAGAGTCTGGAATAAGAGAGCATAGGTACTACACTCATCATAGTAAACACATCTTGGCATGAAACCACATCCACTTCCTAGCCCACCATTTTCACCAAATTCTTCTCTTTCTGTATTTGACGGTCACAATTCAGTGCCAAACTTCTGTTCACACTACATTTCCTGAGTTCTTGATTTTTGATTAGTATGCCCACACTGCTACTAATGTTGTTCTCTTTTCTCACCCATGAGATGGGATTCTGATGTGTAACAATCTTTGCACACTTTAAATATGCATTATTCTCACTGGTTACTAAAAATATGACTGGTCTACACTTGGGTAGGAAAGAGGGTGCAGGAGAGTAAGACTAGGAGAATTCTGAGAAGATGAAAGGCAGAGTTAGAAGAGGTCAACAGGAGATGCAGAAGCTACAGGATGCAGGAGATATAAAGACAAGAGCTATGTGGCCACAGATAGATTCATAGAAATGCGTTAATATAAGTAAAAGCTAGTAACAATCTAATGATATTGGCTGAACACTTAAAATTTTTATTAATTCTCGGGTTATCTTATTTGCTTACAGGGAGACTGGGTAAAGAAAAGTCTCCTAAAAGATCCGTCATCCCTACAAAATTTGACCATTTACATATTGTTGTATAGGGACCATACCTAATTCTTAATCCATCCAGTTTGTGGAATGTAGAGTAATCACATTCTTAGAGAAGCAGCTGAGAATTCTGCACACCATGGATTTGATGAAGACATCTTGTATAGTACTGATTGTCCAAGGTCTCTCCCTCTCAGACTATGGTCAGGCCTTAGGTCTGTGTATTTGTTCCCATCTGGCGCAGTAGCTCAGCTCATGGCTGAGAAAGCCACTGATCATTGCATGTAGCAGAATGTTATACAGGTAATTTTAATGTAATGTTATTTTTTAAAATAATTATATTTATTATTACCTGTAGTTTCCTAAAGTATCAATTCTTAGATATTGGTCTCACAAGTAGTATAGAGTATTGGTTCTATTTCTTTGAAAAGCTTTAATGCAAAATAGATATTTTTTGGTTACTCAAACAAGTATTTTTCTCTTACTGACCTAGCATATAATGCTGGCGAGAAATCATTATAAATCAAAGGAGCTCTAACTTATCTTTGTGTTTACATTTCTCCTTTAGAATCTTCCACTGTATTAAGTTTCTAATTTATCCATTAAACGGATTTTACTTTTAGCTCTTTTCCCCTTTATTCCCTTCTTCTTTTTCCTTTTCTTACCCCTTTGTTTCTCCATTCCAACCATTCTCCAATGCATTCACCACTATCTATACTATTTACATATCTACGTACACATAAATATATATAGCTATGTAAATAGTATAGATAGTCCTATTGAATATAGGTATATTAAATATAGGTATATTGAATATAGATATATTGAAGTCCTCTCGACTTCAATCCCTTAATGCTTAAATTTCTTTCTTGTGAATTTAGGCTTTCAATTCTTTAGTCTTCACCAGAGGCTTAAGAATGAGAACAGGAAGTTGATGGAGACTGTATCACATAAATGGACATAACACTTCTGGTCAAATATTAGGCATTGTAGTTGTTTTTTGTAACTATTTCGGGTTCTGCAACCCAGATTGCAAATAAATACAGGGAGACTTATTTTTATTTGTGAATGCTGTTCTTGGTTTGCTTCTTTTTCTCCAGATTATTCTGATTCACATTACATTTTGCCTCTAGGCTTTTTACCTTTCTTACTCCATATCTTTTTCTTTTCTTCCTTCTCCAGAGCTGACTGTGTGGCTGTGTGGGTGACTCATTTGTATCCTCCTCTCTTCCTTTTCCCACTCTTTACTCTCTTTCCTAACTTTCTCCTTCTACTTATTCTCTTCTTGTGTTAATTAAAACACTGCTTGTCCCATTAGCTCTAGCTTTTTATTGGATAATTCTTACAACTTTATTTAACAAATTTTTATTAATCTGTACCTCATCCCAAGGTAGGGGCCTATCAAAAAAGTTTTAGCATGTCGAACTCCGGCCTTGGATCCATGATGCCTCTCTGACTCTGTTTTCTACCTCCCAGAATTCAGTGATGTCTTCTCTGCCTACCTAACTTTCATCCCTATCAACTAGGCCAAGGAAGATTCTTTATTCATTAATAAATGAAAGCAACACACAAGTAGAAGAACCTCCTTAACCATTTTCCCTTTTCGGTTTAAATGAAAAGAAAGACTTTAACTTTATCATAGTAAAATTACATATAACAAAACAGTTATCACACAAGAATTACAGTTACAATATTTATGTCTTCTTTATCTTTTAAAGGAAACTATACTATAATTTTTTATATCCATCTAAAACTCCACAAGAATACAACATTGCCTAAGTAATCAGGAAGTATATCATAAACAACTTTTAAAACTCTAAAATTGGCAGAGACGTTTTGCTGCCCGTACAGTTGCCAAAAGTTTTTTTTGTAGCACTGGGGCATCTGTCTTTAGACTACTGGCTCATAGTATCCAGTAGACTCTTTCATAAACCAGGAAACTTTAAAGACAGTTCTACCTATCTTGGAAGTTTGCTAGTCACATTTTGTTGTTATGCAGAATGTCTTGCAGACTCTTTCAGGAAGCAGAAACACTTAGGGATCACCACACTTTCAGGCAAGTTTAGTAGTCATCTCTCTCTAGATTTCGCCTATTTAGTTAAGCAGTCCAAGTAAGATCAGATTTTTTTTTTGTCTGAATGACAAGCAAATGCCATAAGGATCCTCTTCAATGTCAATCTTTATTTTGAAGTAGGTGATTCTGCCAGGATCAGATGCAACTCATTGTTGTGAAAAGTCCTAAGTTATTAAGACATTTTAAATGTCATATTTTGAAGGTCTCTGAAATATTTGAAGAATAACTATATAACTGAAACACTTTTCTGCACATCTTGAAAATCTACCTAAGATGACTACAAAATTGACTATTAAAGATGATTATCTATTAAGCTATATTTCTTAATCATACATTATATTTTAAAATGAACTACACAAACACAGTACCTTAGTAAAGATCAGAAATACATATATATATAACAAAATTGATCTTACATTTGTATCAATAAACCAAGATCCATACCAATGCAAATTATTCATATCTATATCAAATTATTCTTTAAATATAAAGGATTTTCTTCAGGTTCACCTTCTTATATCACTTCACTAGGATCACGAATTATAGGCTCAAAGACCTTTAATTATGGCTAGAATCCACTTATGAATGAGACATACCATATTTCTACTTTTGGGTCTGGGTTACCTCATTCAGTAAAGCATTTTCTATTTCCGTTCATTTGCAGGCAAAATTCAAGATGTCATTGTTTTTTACTGCTGAGTAAAACTCTAATGTGTATATGTTCCACAGCTGCTTTAACCATTTTTCTATTGAGGGACATCTAGGTTGTTTCCAGGTTCTGACTATTACAAATAATGCTGCTATGAACATTATTGAACAAATGTTTTTGTGGTAAGATAGTTCATTTCTTGGCTATATTCCCAAGAGTGGAATTGCTGTGTTCTGAGATAGGTTCACTCCCAGTTTCCTGAGAAACTGCTACACTGATTTCCACAGTGGCTGCACAAATTTGCATTCCCACCAACAATGGATGAGTGTTCCCCTCACTCCACATCCTCTCCAGCATAGGCTATCATTGGTGTTTTTAAGTCTAGCTATTCTGACAGGTGTAAGATGGTATCTCAATGTTGTTTTGATTTGCATTTCCCTGATCACTAAGGAGGTTGAGCATGACCTTAAGTGTCTTTTGGCCATTCAAACTTCTTCTGTTGAGAATTCTCTGTTCAGTTCAGGACCCCATCTTTTAATTGGGTTACTTAGAGTTTTAGTGTCTAGTTTCTTGAGTTCTTTGTATTTTGGAGATTAGACCTTTGACGATGGGTTGCTGAAGATCTTCTCCCAGTCAGAAGGTAGCCTTTTTGTCATAGTGACAGTGTCCTTTGTTTTGCAGAAACTTCTTAGTTTCAGGAGGTCCCATTTATTCATTGATTCTCTTATTGTCTGTGCTACTGGTGTTCTACCTAGGAAGTGGTCTCCTGTGTCCACTAATTAGACTAATTCTCACTTTCTCTTCTGTCAGGTTCAAAGTTTTCAGATTAATGTTGATGTCTTTAATCCATTTGGACTTGAGTTTTGTGCATGGTGATAGATATGGATCTACTTTCATTCTTCTACAGGTTGATATCCAGTTATGCCAGTACTATTCGTTTAAGATGCTTTCCTTCTTCCATTGTATACCTTTAGCTCCCTTGTCAAAAATCAGGTGTTCATAGGTTTGTGGGTTAATATCTGGGTCTTCTATTCGATTCCATAGGTCGACTTCTCTGTTCTTATGCGAATACCAAGCTGTTTTCATTACTGTAGTTCTGTAATAGAGTTTGAAGTCAGGGATGGTAATGTCTCCAGAAGTTCCTTTATTGTATAAGATTGTTTTGGCTATCCTGGGTTTTTTGTTTTGTCATATAAATTTGATTATTGTTCTCTCAAGGTCTGTGATGGGACTTGCATAGAATCTATAGATTGGTTTTGGTAGAACTGCCATTTTTACTATGTTGATCTTCCCAATCCAAGAACAAGGGAGATCTTTCCATTTTCTGGTATCCTCCTCAATTTCTTTCTTCAACGACTTAAAGTTCTTGTCAAATAGGTCTTTCTCTTCCTTGGTTAGAGTTACCAGAAGATATTTTATGCTATTTGTGGCTGTCATGAAAGGTGATGTTTCTCTGATTTCCCTCTCAGTATCTTTTCTCTTTGAGTATAGGAGGGCAACTGATTTTTGGAGTTGACCTTGTATCCTGCCACAGTACTAAAGGCGTTGAAGAGCTGTAGGAGTTCTTTGGTAGTGTTTGGGGTCGCTTATGTACACTATCATATCATCTGCAAATAAGGAAAGTTTGACTTCTTTCTTTCCAATTCAAATACTTTTGGTCTCTTTATGCTGTCTTATTGCTATTGCTAGAACTTCAAACACTATATTGAAGAGGTATGGAGAGAGTGGACAGCCTTGTCGTGTTCCTAATTTTAGTGGAATAGCTTTGAGTTTCTCTCCATTCAATTTTATGTTAGCAGTCGGCTTGCTGTAAATAGCTTTTATTATATCTATGTATGATCCTTGTATCCCCAATCTCTCCAACACCTTTATCATTAAGGGGTGTTGAGTTTTGCCAAATGCTTTTTCAGCATCAAATGAAATGATCGTATGTTTTTTTTTTTCATTCAGTTTATTTATGTGATGATTTACGTTGATTGATTTGTGTATGTTGAACCAGTCCTGCATCTCTGGGATGGAGTCTAACAGGTCTATTTAGATTGTTCACCTGTTCTTGGTTCAACTTTGGTATATGGTACTTTTCTAAAAAAAAATGTCCATTTCTTTTACATTTTCCAATTTTGTGACAGACAGGCTTTTGTAGTAAGATCTAATGATTCTCTGAATTTTCTCTATGTCTGTGGTTATGGCCCCCTTTTCATTTCTGATCTTATTAATTTGCATCTTCTCTCTCTGCCGTTTGATTAGTTTGGATAGGAGTTTGTCAATCTTGTTGATTTTCTCCAAGAACCAGCCTTTTCTTTCTCTGATTCTTTGGATTTCTTTCTGCGTTTCTATTTTTGTTGATTTCAGCCCTCAGTCTTATTATTTATGGACTTCTACTCCTCCTTGCTGAATCTGCTTCTTTTTTTTCTAGAGCTTTCAAGTATGCTGTTAAGTTTCCAATGTGTGCTTTCTCCGTTTTCTTTAATTGGGCACTTAGTGCTATGTAATTTCCTCTTAGAAATACTTTCATAGTGTCCCATAGGTTTGAGTATGTTGTGTCTTTATTTTCATTTAATTGATGGAAGACTTTAATTTCTTTCTTTATTTTTTCCTTGACCCAGGGGTGATTCAGTAGTTGACTGTTCAGCTTCCACGATTTTGTTGGCTTCCTTCGGGTAGCATTGTCGGTGAATTCTAACTTTAACCCATGGTGATCTGACAAGACACAGGTGGTTATTAATATTTTTTTGTATCTGTGGAAGTTTGCTTTGTTTCCGAGTATGTGGTCAATTTTCGAGAAGGTTCCATGAGCTGCAGAGAAGAAGGTATATTCCTTCCTATTTAAGTGGAATGTTCTATAGCTGTCTGTTAAGTTCATTTGATTCAATACCTCCAATAATTCTCTTATATCTCTTTAAGGTTTCTGTCTGCATGACCTGTTCATTGGTGAGAGAGGTGTGTTGAAGTGTCCTACTATTCATGTATGTGGTTTGATGACTGCTTTGAGTTCCAGAAGTGTTTCTTGGTTTCCCAGGATGTCATTTACAGATTTACTCATTTCTCCAAACTTTTTGTTATACTTCTCTTGCATTTCTTTAAGGGAGTTATTCATACCCTGTTTAAGGGACTCTATTGCTTTCATAATGACACTGTTTTCCACTTCTTCCGGAATAGGGTGTTCAAGTCCTTCTGTTGTAGGATCTCTGGGATCTGGTGTTTTCATGTTGTTGGAGGAATTCTTGCCTTGGTGCCTGCCCATCTTTTCCTTCAAATGCTCTCCAATGGCTCTTCTGGTACAGGGTCAGATTCCCTTGTTGGCCAGGGACCTTGCCCTCTGATGGATCTTCTGCTCCAGGATTAGTGCCACTTGCTGGCCAGGAATCTCCTGACTAAAGGCCTACCTTGCTGCAGGCAGGCTATTAAAACATAGGAACTACCTCCTGCCTGATTCCATTCACCACCCAATCCCAGCACCCTCACAGGTTGGGCTGGGGGATTTATGTCCACGAGTAAGGGAGGGAGGAAGCGAAGGGGTTCCTGGGGAAAAACTGGACTGGGATAGGAGGATAGAGGGCTTAGCAGGGTGAAGCAGCTCCTGCAGAATGACCAGGGAGATAAAGGTTTCGGGGAAAGTCTGTGTTCCTTTGCCAGATTTCTGCCACATGTCAGAAGAACACTTACCCCTCCACTGGATCTTCTGCTACAGGATCAGTGCCCCTTGCTTGCCAGAAATCTCCCTGACTCAAAAAAATAAATAAATCTTAATGAAATAAATGATAAAACATCAGTCCAATACTTAACAATGAATTTTTACTGAGTTTGAAAATTTGAGACATCACATACCAATTGTAGCATAAGTTGTTCAGTTAATATACTTTAAGGAGTGAGCTCACAGAGTCTATGGAATCCCCTCCTTTCCTCATTTCTTGTAGGATCCTGGGTTTTCCCCCTGCTCCTTGAGGTGCAAAGTGCAAGGACTGTTTTGGCTAAGAAAATAAGCTTCCTGTTAACTTATGTGCTCTTTCTGCCAGCCTGGTGATTTAGCCAACGGCTTTGTTTTATCTTTCCTATGGCAATTTCCCACCTGCCCAGGAGAGTTCCTATAGGCACTAGTTTCTGTCTCCACTTGGCCCCCTGTCTGCTGCTGCTCTCTGCACCCTGCCTGGGAAGATGCCCACATGGCGCCAGTTCCCCTCACCCCTCTGGCTGGGAGGAAGTTCCCTTACTGGGGCAAAGGTATATTAACTTTGCAGAAAGCTAAATAAAGTGCCATTCAGCTATCTCTTGACGAATGACCCAGGTCTCTTTGTGTCGTGTCTTTTGTTCAATCCCTAGGCCTTTGCCCAAGCTCCTGGCCTGTACAGAATCATGCGGACTGTACCGGGAGGGTCGTGCAGAACCGGGTGCTTACAAATGGAGGCCCCACTGGGAGATCTGAAGCAGCTACACTCGTCTGCAGGATCCATCTGCGAGTCTTGAGAGGTAAGGGTACCTGAGGGGTCGCCCTCGGAAGGCTGGCCAGCAGGAAAATAAGTAGTGAGGGTGTATTGGCTAAATGAGTGCAAGTAATTCTGTTCCAATGTTAAGGGGCCGGTTACAGGCCAATTGATAATGCTTGTAGAGAAGCAAGGGAAGTAGGCACAGGTATTAAAGTATAGACAGCACAAGAGTTCCTTAAGACAGTTTTCTTTTGTGTAAGGTAGTTATTTGCCTATTTTTTTTAGAGAGTTTAGTCCATGGCTTTTACACACAGGAACTTTTACATTATTAAGGGAGCAGGCTAGCGCCCAGCGGGAGTCCGTTTCCAAGGTGATGGGGCTCAATGACTCAAAAGCCAGAGCTTGAAAAAGCAGCCTAACAGACTGAACCTGTGTCCTACCCCCTGCCTTGCAGGGCAGCTTCAACTGAAGAAAAAAAAGGGTCAGGTTTAAATTAAGGTAGCCTCTGAGATAAACAGGTTAAAAATTCTTCTTTTACATTTCACAATTTTGCTTCTTTGTCAAAAGTCTGTTGTTTGTAGGCAGATGAATTCATATCCAAGGTGGATTGATTTCATTACTGTTACTCTGTAATAAAGTTTTACATCAGAGATTGTAATGGATTCAAATGTTCCTTGATTGTACAGGATTTTAAGATTGTTTGGACTTTCCTGAGTCTTGTCTTTTCTCATAAGGTTGAGGATTGTTTTTTTAAAAGTCTAAAAATTTCGTTATGAGTTTAATGGATATTTGCATTAAACTTACAGATTGTTTTCAGTAATATTGTCAATTTTGCTAGGTTGGCACTGTCTTTACAAGAGAATAGGAGATCTTTCCATTGTCTGATGGCTTAAATGTTTTAAAAGGTTTAAAGTTCTTGTTATACAGGTTTTTTAATTTATATAATTAGAATTACTCAAAGATATTTTATGGTATTTGTGGCCGTCTCATTTATT